>NC_142598.1:20769125-21421625 GCF_965207765.1 Zootoca vivipara
GCAATCCTGCAACAGGCATATGGGAAAGGATCAGGAACACTGCCAAGTTGAAAGAAATGTGGAATATGGTTATTGCACCATATCTAATTACAGTCTGGACTTTCACAGCTTTTCCGTAAAACCCCCTCTCGTCTTTTATACAGCTTATGAGGAATCTGGTTTTTAAAGCACAGGATATTGGAAAGATCAAGGTCCAGTCAGACGTCCGGGCAGCGCCAGAGCTTTTTTTTTGCTTTGCTTTTTAGCAAGCCATGTGCTCCGGAGGAAATGCATCTGCCCCACTCACCCAAGGAAAACCTTGCCACTGGAACAGCCGAACCATGCCAACCTTGCAACGTTGCGCCAGTAACTTACTGGGAAGAAATGCCCGGCAAGTTCTTTCGGCCAGCCATCTGCTCTGCCGGGCGCGTTTCATTAAATGCATCGCATTGCATTCAGTTCAATGCAACCCCCTGGAAGCAGTTAACAAAAGGCTACCTCGCTTACTGTTGTTCAACGCTCGCCTCGTGAACCACAGGAGAGAGTGAAACAGCTACCGGGGCGGGGGGGGGGACGCAACACGTGTGTAAGCGTCGCGGAGCAAACCACCCACGCAAAACGCATGGAGAGAAAACCTCGAAAAGTCCTGCAAGACACTTTCAGGAAAGTGGCGTTTCTCGCGTTGCCCATTCCGTCCACGCGCAAGGCGAACTGAGTCCCCGCTTCCCATGAGCTCTCTCGGCCTCCGATGGGAGCCCCCCGAGGCCGATCACCGCCCACCACCCTGCCTACAGCCAGGGGAAAGTTTTGCCCGACGCCTCGCTCTGCAGCTCTCATGCAGCGGGTTCGGCGCAAAAGGAAGCGCGCGCCCGTACCTGCTCGCTGCGAATCAATGGGCAAACGTCACTTTGGGGAGCAGCAGCGGCGAGGAGGAAACTCCGCTTCCCCTTTGCGGCGCCGCAGCCCGGACCCCGCAGCTGCTGCTGGGGCTGCAAACCAGCAATGAATGAAAGAGGCGAGGAGGAGGATGGTGGCGGCGCGGCGGCGAGGAAGGAAACTCTTACCTCCCAGACTCTCGGCTGCAGCGCCATCCACCAAGCCTTCCTAGCGAGCCTTCCTTCTACACCGGCTAAGCAAGGATCGCCGCCCGGGCAAGCTGAGGGTGTGTGTATTTTTGTGCGAGTGTGTGCAAGCGAAGGAGGATTTCCCGGCTGCAGGCTCGCGGGAGCTCCTCTTCCTGCCGCAAAATCGCCCCTCCTCTCGCAGCCCGCCTCCCTCCCTCCCTCCCCAAACATCCCGCTGCCCGGAGCAGGGAGAGATTTACATGCATGATATACATGCCGAACGAGGGCCGCCTTTGCATTTCACGAACTCGGACGGAGGCGCCTGGCTGCATTTCTGAGCGTTTCCTTTCTTTCTGCCCGGGTCTCGGCTAATCCCCTCCTCGCCTTTCTCGGCATCGCCACAGGTGCTTTCGACCTCTCTTCACACCCAATTCGCTTTTTCTTAGTTTCACCCCGCAGGTGCACCGACCTCAGCAAGGTACAACACACCCCACTATCATTTATTACACACACACACATTCTGCAGCCCCTCGTTTCCCTTGCCCCCTGTTCTCTCTGCACCCCCTTTTTAGATCCCTTCCCCCAGCGCACCCTGTAACCCCATGAGCCATCCTCCTTCCCCATTTCCCCCTCTTGCAAGCAACAGAACACAAGGATTTCATTCTCCCAACAACTCTTAAATAGCACAGTCTCCGGACCAAAGGAGACCTCTCTTTTTCTTTAAAATAATAGAACCATAGAATGGTAGAGTTGAAAGGGACCCTAAGGGTCATCCAGTCCAACCCCCTGCAATGCAGGAATGTCAGCAAAAGCATCCGTGACAGACAAGGAAGCAAAGGCCACAACCTCCTGAGAGAAACCTTTCCACTGTTGAACAGTTCTTCCTGATGTTTAGTTGGGGGTCTTCTTTCTTGTAATTTCAAGAAAACTGTAGCATCCTTAATCTAGATTGGGGCATTGGAGGGGTGGTGGTAGGGTGGCTTGGTGGTTAACGCTTTCTGCCTGGTGGCAGGGGTGCCAACTTGATATTGGGGGCCCAGGTAAGCTCCGCCCTGCATAAGCGATCACGCCGAAGTGCACACACATTATTTGAATGGGAATGCCCACATGGGCGTAGACAGGGGGGCAGGAGGGGGCAGCTGCCCCCCCTAGAAGCAAAAAATTAATGTATTTTACAGACCATAACCAGCACTTTTCCCCTCCAAAAACTGAAGTGGAAAGGGCTTTGCTTTAGCAAGAGCAGCTAAGTCTCTGCTTGCTGGGGGGGGGGGGGAGACACAGCTGTAACAAAAACACATCAAATAAATAAAGCAAAGTGGCTACCAGTAGTTAAGCAGTTAAGACAATGGAGCATATATCCCCAGGCAAGATTCGATAGCTGACCATTTCACCCTATTGTTCTTAAGTGGGAGTTGTTAATGAGCATTCAGGAGCATTAAGAGTTCTATTGGCGATTTAATGAGGGTGCAGACTCAGAGGATTCAATTTGACTAAGGTGGCTCTGCAAGGCTAAAAGGAAGTGAATAAGAAAGGGGGGGCTGTAGCTTTGACAGACACAGTGATGTTTATAAAAAGCAGTGGTGTTCCAGTCTGCCCCTTCTCCTGCATCTGTATACTGTAAATCAGGGGTGGCCACCTCCCAAGACTCTGATCTACTCACAGAGTTTAAAACTGGGGGTGATCTACCCCCTTTTGGGGGGTTCAGGTCAAAGCTGTTGAGTTTTTTTAAGGAAGGGAAGCCCTGTTTTTTTGGGTTTAGGTCAAACTTGTTGAGCTTCTTTTAGGAGGGAGGGAGGCCCATTATTTTTGTTTAGGGCTTCAGGTCATAGTTCAACTTTTTTAGGGAGGAGGAAAAATTTGGGTGAGCTTTTTTTAGGGGTGCCAGTGACCTACCAGTGATCTACCACAGACATCCAGTGATCTACTGGTAGATCACAATCTACCTGTTGGACGTGCCTGCTGTAAATCAAGCAGAGAGAAAGCTGCTTACAAGGCTCCTGTACAGGCGTACCGGTATCTTCCTCCTGCTGCAGAGTTCCAGCATCACAGCGTCACCCAGAGGCACCCACAAATATGAGTTATCCCTCTCTCTATTTCTTCCTTCCCTCCCTCCCTCTTCCATCCTTAATAAAATACTGGGGGGGGGGAAGATAAGCCCCACATAGAAAGCCCATCAACATGGGGGGATGACTCTTTCAAATACGGTATTTACCAATAATTGGGGGGGGGGAGAGGCACCTAGGCCTCTAGGAGTTGGCTGCTATGCCTAGGAGTAGGACAATTCAAGAAAGCAGAGTGATGCATATGCTATGGTAATATATCAATAGAATCATAGAATTGTAGTCGGAAGGGACCACAAGGGTCATCTAGTCCAACCCCCTGCAATGCAGGAATTTTTTCCTAAGGTGGGGCTTGAACCATGGTTGAAATATTATGCTGATATGCAGCAACGCCTCGGAGCTGTCGTGACTGCGGCCATGCCTTGCCTCGCCCGCCCTGCCACCCCCTCTCGCCTGCCCGACCCTCCCGTCCTCTTGCTGCAGAGTTCCAGCATCACAGTGTCACCCAGAGACACCCACAATATGAGTTATCCCTCTCTCTATTTCTTCCTTCCTTCCCTCCCTCTTCCATCCTTAATAAAATATGGGGGGGCAGATAAGCCCCACATAGAAAGCCCATCAACATGGGGGGATGACTCTTTCAAATACGGTATTTACCAGTAATTGGGGGGGGGAGAGGCACCTAGGCCTCTAGGAGTTGGCTGCTATGCCTAGGAGTAGGACAATTCAAGAAAGCAGAATGATGCATATGCTATGGTAATATATCAATAGAATCATAGAATTGTAGTCGGAAAGGACCACAAGGGTCATCTAGTCCAACCCCCTGCAATGCAGGAATTTTTTCCTAAGGTGGGGCTTAACCATGGTTGAAATATTATGCTGATATGCAGCAACGCCTCGGAGCTGTCGTGACTGCGGCCATGCCTTGCCTCACCCTCGCCCGCCCTGCCACCCCCTCTCGCCTGCCCGACCCTCCCGTCCTCTTGCTGCAGAGTTCCAGCATCACAGTGTCACCCAGAGACACCCACAATATGAGTTATCCCTCTCTCTATTTCTTCCTTCCTTCCCTCCCTCTTCCATCCTTAATAAAATATGGGGGGGCAGATAAGCCCCACATAGAAAGCCCATCAACATGGGGGGATGACTCTTTCAAATACGGTATTTACCAGTAATTGGGGGGGGGGGAGAGGCACCTAGGCCTCTAGGAGTTGGCTGCTATGCCTAGGAGTAGGACAATTCAAGAAAGCAGAATGATGCATATGCTATGGTAATATATCAATAGAATCATAGAATTGTAGTCGGAAGGGACCACAAGGGTCATCTAGTCCAACCCCCTGCAATGCAGGAATTTTTTCCTAAGGTGGGGCTTGAACCATGGTTGAAATATTATGCTGATATGCAGCAACGCCTCGGAGCTGTCGTGGCTGCGGCCGTGCCTTGCCTCGCCCTCGCCTGCCCTGCCACCCCCTCTCGCCTGCCCGACCCTCCCTGTCCAGCCAAGCAGGGTAGCCACCAACGCTGCCAGCCCCAGAAGTACAAGGTGGCCGCTGCCGCTGCCGCCACGATGTCATCAGGCCCGCTGGCCCTGTAGCCCCGCCCACATTCCCACTTTGTGGCCCCTCCCCTCCCGTGCCTTGGCCCCGCCCCTGAACGACCATGGCTTGCCCCCCCCTAGTTTTGATCCTGGCTACGCCCCTGAATGCCCATCAACTTTGTGGGGGCCCAGCCGCCTCAAATATTTTATTGTGGGGGCTGTGAAGCCCCCATAGGCGCTAGGAATTGGCTCCTAGGCCCGGTGGTTTTCCTTTACTGAATGCTGTCCCACAGTTCAGACACAGGGGGAAGATGCCTGCCTTCACTGGTACTGCTAAGTACTTAAAAATCCAGTATAAAGGCTCATAAGGTGCAAATCTGCATATACCAATTTTCAGACATATATACACAAATCTAAGGGCTTCCTTCTGTCATTGCTACTTTACGGTTTTCTGGTTACTGAAGGGGATTTTGGAAATCAGTCATCTCACAGGGAGTGGTTTTCTCCAGGCGGGCATGGAATCTTAACATGCCCTTTGTTTTTAAAAAATACCGTAGTTATTCATATTTGTATAATAATAATAATTTATTATTTATACCCTTCCCATCTGGCTGGGTTTCCCCAGCTACTCTGGGCGGCTTCCAACAGAAAAATGAAATAAAATAATCTATTAAACATTAAAAGCCTCCCTAAACAGGGCTGCCTTCAGATGTCTTCTAAAAATCTGGTAGCTGTTTTTCTCTTTGACATCTGGTGGGAGGGCCAGGGCCGTCTTAAGCGCCCCTGGCGCCGTGGTGTGCCGGATCTCTCCGGCGCCCTCCCGCCCCGTTTCCCAGCGCGGTGGGCGCCGTGCGCAGCTGCGCGGCGGACCGGCCAGCCAGCGGGCGGGCGCAGCTCGCGGCGCTCTCCTGGCGGGCCGGCGCCATGGTGCCCTGCGCCACCGGGGGTCTACCTAGAGCCGGCGCTGGGGAGGGCGTTCTACAGGGCGGGCGCCACCACCGAGAAGGCCCTCTGCCTGGTTCCCTGTAACTTGGCTTCTCGCAATGAGGGAACCGCCAGAAGGCCCTCGGTGTTCCACAGGGCGGGCGCCACTACCGAGAAGGCCCTCTGTCTAGTTCCCTGCAACTTGGCTTCTCACAACGAGGGAACCGCCAGAAGACCCTCAGCGCTGGACCTCAGTGTCCGGGCAGAACGATGGGGGTGGAGACGCTCCTTCAGGTATACTGGACCGAGGCCGTTTAGGGCTTTAAAGGTCAGCACCAACACTTCGAACTGTGCTCGGAAACTTTCCTGTATCCCAGGAAAGGAGGAGGAAGTGGGGAATTGGCAAAGGGGTGGGGGGAAAGCACACCTCTTCCTTCCTGAGAAAGTGATGACTCAGGGAAAATATTCCTCACAGGGAAGGAGCGGAGGGCAGCTTTGGCAAAGAAGCAGAAATGGACCACGTTGCCATTTTCTGTTCCGCCCCTCCACTGCATGCGTTGTGGGGCAGAGGCATGCTCAGGGGTCTAACCCTGCTCATCTGCTTCTGCCGCCACTAGAGCCAGCAAGGCCTAGTGCTCAGGCTGGGGCTGGGGCGTCTTCTCTTTCCTTGCCTGGGCAACAGCTGGTGACTCCTAGCCTCAGCAGGTCCTGTTGTTCCTAGTTGGGTGGCTGCCCCACAGGCGGTGATATGAAATCTGTCTCTGCCAAAATTTGGAAAGGAGAGAAAATCCCATTGTTAACAGAATGGCAGATTAAACTGTGTGAGTTCTTGGAACTGGCAAAATTGACGGCAATTGAGTAATTCAAACCAGAGTGTAATTAAAGAATGGGAAGAAGTAAAGGAATATATGAAAAAATATGGTTCCGGATTTGAATTGTTCATAAATAATATGTGAAACATGCAGGGGTGAACAAATAAGAAAATAAATACAGAATAAGAGGATTAACGTGGATATAACACAACAATGAGAAAAATTTGGACATTGAGATCACACACAGGTGAGGGGGAGTTGGGTTCAAGAGGGTATAGGGCAGGCATCCCCAAACTGCAGCCCTCCAGATGTTTTGGCCTACAACTCCCATGATCCCTAGCTAACTGGACCAGTGGTTGGGGAAGATGGGAATTGTAGTCCAAAACATCTGGAGGGCCGAAGTTTGGGGATGCCTGGTATAGAGGTACAGAGGTAGAGGATGGAATTTTAAGTGTAGATATGTGTTTGATGATTGTATATTTGGAGATTGATATGTTTGTATGGTTTTTTTAATGTATATATGAAAATTTAATTTAAGAAAATGTCAAAAAAGAAAAAGAAATTTGTCTCAGCCCTCCTGGCCAATTTCTCGTTGCCATTGCACTGGATATGTAGATGGCTCATAGCAACAGCCATGATTTCACCCCCATAAAAATTCAGTGCTCTGGAAATGACTTGCTCAGGGGCAAAGACTGCAAAACGGCCGGGCAGTATCTGCACACAATGGATGCTGTTCTACTCTCACATCTGACACCCACCGTTCCTGCGGGCATATCCAAGATATGACACAAAGCCCTGCCTTCCACACCATTCTCCAAGGGAAATCAAATCATAAAATACAAAAGCACACAAACAGCCGACCCAAACACCATTTGAATCCAAAATTATTCATGACAACCTAGCATGCCCCCCCCCGTGCAGCATTCCTTTGTCAACTCTCCCTACCTCCACCAATGCAATATCACACAGTGTTTCTCAAACTTGGGTCTCCAGATGTTGTTGTACTACAACTCCCACCATCCCTGACCGCTGGTCCTGCTAGCTAAGAATGATGGGAGTTGTAGTCCTACAACAGCTGGAGGGACCTAGCATTTCTTTCAAGAGTCTCCCCCCCCTCACCTTTTTTCCCACCACTGATGCAAGGATAGCACTTTATTAAATCGAGGAATATTTGTAGCCTTCTATGCAAACATGCAGTTGCAAGGAAATCGATGTTTTGTCATTATTATTTAAAATTTCAATTGCTGCTGTAACTATGAACACCCTATAAACCCATACCTTCTCCCTTTGGAACAATATCCTTGAAAACAGGCAGTCCAGTCATACCTCGGGTTAAGTACGCTTCAAGTTGAGTACTTTCAATTTAAGTACTCCATGGACCCGTCTGGAACGGATTATTCCACTTTCCATTACTTTTAATGGGAAAGTTCGCTTCAGGTTAAGTACGCTTCAGGTTAAGTACAGACTTCCAGAACCAATTAAGTACTTAACCTGAGGTACCGCTCTACTGTAGTTTTCACAGTTAGAAATCTATGTCATTGTATGTATGTACTCACCCAGTATTTCCCTAGAAATTTAGCAGGAAGGAAAGGGGCATGTCAGTAGTAAGAGGAGAGAGTTTGCTTGTTTTAGCAAAACCTAAAAATAAAATTTTCTGATTCATATGCCATTTTTCAGGGAGACGCAACAACCACATGGGACCAGAGAACAGAAAACCTTGTTTTTGTACTTCGTTATCTGGAAGGGCAAATTTTGGAAGCAATTGCAAATGAGTAAGATGAAAGAACAAGGGCGGTGTGAGGGGGGAGTAAATGGGAATGTAGTTGCCAGCTGCCTCTTGAGACTACAAATTTAAACCAGTTTTGAGTCAGTTCAACAGGGTTTGCTTCAAACTAAGTACTCCTGGGTAGAGATGGGGGGAGGGATTTGATTTTGTTTGTATTTTAAAGACTACCTATTTGTACTCATCGAACCAATTCGTGAATGGAACACAACTACCCTATGAAATTCACACTTCTCTGAATGTTGCAAAGCACTTATTCAACCAGGGGAAATTATCTTACAGGGAATTGTGCATTAAAATGCATACATTAGTTAAAATAACATGAAAAATGCATTATATTAGGGAAGAGAGCTTGCAAAAATCTGCATGGGAGCCCAAACTGCATACAACATATTAAGAGAAAGTCGCAATAAACTGCTGATGAATTTTCATGACAATTTTTTTTTTAAGTGCTGCAGAAAAACGGAGAACTGAATTTAAGACGGGAAAATTGAGAAACAGATAGAAACCAAAATGAACAGATTCATCCATGCCTACTTCTAGGAACTATAGGCAGAACTATATAAGGCAGAAATTCCCAAACTTATGTGCAGGGGAATGCTAGTGTGCCATGCATAATAAACTGCTAGTGCATCATTACAAATAAAATAAGTTAATGAAGTAGTTAAAAGCTCTGTGAGCTCACAGTACCTGCCCTTAGGAAAGGCGGCCCCCTGTTTCTTTGCATGCGCTGATCTGAGCTTGCCTCATTCCTGATACAGAGGTGTAGCAGAATTACCTGCCCTCTGAGGTGTCTCCTTTTGAGATGCTGCATGAATCACTCCTGTGAGCTTCCTTCCTTCTAGTTAGGGGAAATTGCACAAAACAGGGGCTTGCCCTAGAGTAATTCTCACTTTTGGAAGCTGTGGCTGGATGGTTACGTGGGAGCCGGTTGAAGTTAAATCCTTCGAAGACAGAGGTCCTTTGGCTGGGTCGGGACGATATGGGATTGGGGGGGGGCAACTCCCATCTCTTGCGGGGGTGCAATTAGTGCCAGCACCATCCGTTAAGAGTTTGGGTGTAATCTTAGACACCTCCCTTTCTATGGAGGCGCAGATGGCAGCTATAACGAAGGCGGCATTTTTTCATCTCCGCCAAGCTAAGCAGTTGGATCCTTACATATCTCACCCTGACCTCACTGTGATCCACACGATGGTCACCTCCAGGCTTTATTATTGTAACTCATTCTACGTGGGGCTCCCCTTGAGACTGACCCAGAAACTCCAGTGGGTGCAGAATGCCGCGACCAGACTCTTTACAGGGTCCTTGCCGCAGGATCACATTCACCTGGTGCTATACCAGCTGCACTGGCTCCCGGTGGAGTACAAGATCAGGTTTAAGGTGCTGGTTTTAACCTTTAAAGCCCTATATGGCCTAGGACCCTTGTACCTACGGGACCGCCTCTCCTGGTATGTCCCACGGAGGACCTTACGGTCTCCAAATAAAAACATCGTGGAGATCCTGGGCCACAGGGAGGTTAGGCTGGGCTCGACCAGAGCCAGGGCTTTTTCAGCTGTGGCCCCAATCTGGTGGAACACTCTGTCACAAAAGACTAGGGCCCTGTGGGACTTGACATCTTTCCGCAGGGCCTGCAAGACAGAGCTGTTCTGCCAGGCCTTTGGCCAAGGCACAGTCTGACCCCCCTCCATCTGTAATCCTCATAGAACGCTAACCCAATGGTTGCCATTAATTTGATTCTGAATCGATTTTAGAATGTATATACTCGAGTATAAGCCAACCCAAATATAAGCCGAGGCACCTAATTTTACCACAAGAACTGGGAAAACTTATTGACTCGAGTATAAGCCTTGGGTGGGAAATGCAGCAGCTACTGGTAAATTTTTGCACAGTTTCGAACAAAAGTTTGGTTAAGAGAAAGCTATGCAATTGTCCTGAGATCAACAGAGAAAAAGGCCAGAGGGGCTTTGATGGGGAAGCCACCGGCGCCGAGGACAGAGGAGTTGTTGTCTGGAAACCAGCTTACTTTGTTTCTGCGCCAGGCACCAAGTGAGACTTGCAAGGCCTATTTGCAGAGCCCCTTGAGTTTCTCCAGCTCAAGGGGCTCTCCGGCACATCATGTCCCGGATATGCCGGGCCAAGGCTGGCAACCGGCTGCATCGTCTTGTCCAGCTTCTCGCAGCGCGCCATCAGGGTGTACATGGAGCGGATGCTCATGTCCACCGCCTCGCCCAGACTCTCCTGGCACCTGCGCCGCTGCCTGCAGGGCCAGAGCCACCAGGTCCTGCAGCGCCATGGGGTCCACGGTGGGGATGAGGCAGCCGGAGCCCGGCGAGGCACTGCAACGCATCTGCTGCTCGAAGTCGCTGGCTACAAAGTGCGTGAGGCGCCTATCCCAGCGCACGCTGCCCTTGCGCTCCAGGCTGCTTGGCGGCTCCTCCGACAGGCTTCCTGCACTGCACTGGAGAACAGGTAAGTGGGACCCTCACTCGAGTATAAGCCGAGGGGGGCTGTTTCAGCATTAAAAATATGCTGAAAAACTTGGCTTATACAAGAGTATATATGGTAATTGATGGTGTGGTTTTTTACACTGTGCTATTTTTACTTGTTGTTAGCCGCTCTGAGCCTGGCTTTGGCCAGGGAGGGCGGGATACAAATAAAAGTTGTTTATTATTATCATCATCATCATCATCATCATCATCATCATCATCATTACTATTTATTTTGCACACTCTAAAAATGTAAAGCCTTTTGGGGGGGAGTAGGAACGAAGTGTGCCTTCAATTTCACTCTAGGAAAAGGAAAAGAAAAAGAATGTGACTCAGCTCTCAAAACTTTTAGGGATATGTATCATCATGACACAGTTACAATTCCCGGAAATTTTTGGGGAGTGAGCCAAGAGTGTCAAGTGGTTCCAACCTGTTTATTTGTTGTATAGGAGCTGGGACCTCTGGCAGAGTTCTCTGCCTCTGAACACAGCTACCATTCCCCTGGCACTCTGGGTGAAGCCATGACAATTAAACTCCCTAACTTCAAGAATCAATATTTGAAATCTCTTTAATGCCCACCTCCCCACATCACCCTTTATTATTTGGCTTTTGTGGCTGCCACTACGATGGTGTAACAACGATGGCAAATCTTCCCTATCTCTCTCACGGAAAGGATGCTGAAATAGAAATATCGCATCTTGCATTTTTGCCTTTCTTTAGTTCTCCAGAGAAATTGTTGAACCACTGGGCACAATAACACTACTGTGTCATTAAGACATGGGAATCTTTTATTTACTAGATTCCCGACAAAACCTTCCAATGGCTTCTGAATCTACTCTAACAAAGGTAATTCTCCAGTTACACGCTAGCTCAACAGTGGCCAATCAATTAATCACTCGAGCCTTTCTTTAACATCTGTGTGCAGAAAGCTTTATGAATATTAAATAGCTCATCTCCATGGAACCCTTTATCAAGACAGGGCAAAATAAATTGTATGGATTGAATCCCAGTGTTGTTGTTGCTGAAGTGCTTTCGTGACATATTATTAATATGAATAACAAGTGGATTTTATGTCCTTTTTGGTGTATGTTGTTGTTAAGATATTACTCATTGCTTTTAACAAGAGTCTCAAAGTGACCTGCTGGGAGAAAAATATCGTAAGTCGAAGCAACCGTATCTAAAAATTCGTGAGTAGTAAAAAATCCTATCTAAACCGCATCCAAGATGGCGGACGGAGCTCCGTTCGTAAGTAGAAACATTCGTAAGTAGAGTTATTCGTAAGTAGAGGTACCACTGTATAAGGAACCAAAAGTTTGCTAAACAATTGCAAGTTCTGAGGAAAAGCTGAGCTTCACAAACATCCCTTGTCCTTTGCCTAACCCTCAGTTCACCAAGCCATCAATCAGAGGTGGTGGGGTTTAATAAGCATGTTGAACTTGTTCCTGAATCCAAGCTGCTACTCAGTCATTGGAGTTCACTGGGTGATCTTGGTCAGCCTCACAGGTACTTCACAGGATTATTGTGACAATAAAAGGAATTGTTGGAATTCTGGGTTGCTGGAATTTGGGCAAGCCTTCAGCATGGGACAGGGACACGGGTGGCGCTGTGGTCTAAACCACTGTGGTCTAAACCACTAAACCACTGAGCCTCTTGGGCTTTGCCGATCAGAAGGTTGGCGGTTCGAATCCCCGTGGCGGGGTGAGCTCCCGTTGCTCGGTCCCAGCTCCTGTCAACCTAGCAGTTTGAAAGCACGCCAAAAAGTGCAAGTAGATAAATAGGTACCGCTCTGGCAGGAAGATAAATAAATGGCATTTCCGTGCGCTGCTCTGGTTTCAGTGTTCCGTTGCGCCAGAAGCAGCTTAGTCATGCTGGCCACATGACCTGGAAAAACTGCGGACAAACACCGGCTCCCTCAGCCAGTAAAGCGAGATGAGCGCCACAACCCCAGAGTCATCTGCGACTGGACTTAACTGTCAGGGGTCCTTTACCTTTTACCTTTCAGCATAGGACAGTCAGTGGAAATGGGCACACGTTAATTGTTTATACTGGCAGAAAGCAAATAGCTAGGATGTATTTAGGTGGTGAGGAATAAGATAAGAGATTGCCAATCAAGACATCACCACGCACATGACGTACCACTTGCCAAAACTGAGGAAAGGCCACAGCTCAGTGACAGAGCATCTGACTTGCATGCAGAAGGTCCCAGGATGTTACTAGCCCCAAAATGGAAAGATGACAAGATACCAACTAAAGAAGAATGACAAGACAAACTGATGGCTTCCAGTACGTTTCCGAGCACAGTTCAAAGTGTTGGTGCTGACCTTTAAAGCCCTAAACGGCCTCGGTCCAGTATACCTAAAGGAGCGTCTCCACCCCCATCGTTCTGCCCGGACACTGAGGTCCAGCTCCGAGGGCCTTCTGGCGGTTCCCTCATTGCGAGAAGCCAAGTTGCAGGGAACCAGGCAGAGGGCCTTCTCGGTGGTGGCGCCCGCCCTGTGGAACGCCCTTCCATCAGATGTCAAAAAGGAAAACAGCTACCAGATTTTTAGAAGACATCTGAAGGCAGCCCTGTTTAGGGAGGCTTTTAATGTTTAAGAAATTAGTATATTTTAATGTTTCTGTTGGAAGCCGCCCAGAGTGGCTGGGGAAACCCAGCCAGATGGGCGGGGTATAAATAATAAATTATTATTATTATTATTATTATTATTATTATTATTATTATTATTATGGACTATGCGGAAATGGTGAAGCTAACTGGGGAAAGTTAGAGACAAAAACAATAGAGAATTCAAAAAAAGACTGGGAACCATTTATGTTGTACTTACAGAAACATTGTAAAGAAGTGAACTCACAAGCAGGGTTTGAGTACAGACAATTAACAAAACGAACATAGAGACTGAGATGTAAAAATTGGGAAATAATAGTGTAAGAGGCAATTTGAAAACAATTATGGTATAAGAAGGAGAATAATAGAACAATATTTAATCTAAAGAATGTAATATTAACATATAATAAAATAAGCAGGAGAAGTTAATATGTAAAGAACCAGAAGAGGAAGTTGAGGGAAGTCATGTGGGGGGGGGGAGTATGGGAATTGTATTTTTTCTTTTTCTTTGAGATAATGTCATTGTAAGGTTCTCCACATAGGAAAGAGTTCCTGCCTGAAACTCTGAAGAGCTGCTGCCAATCAAGGTAAAAACCACTGAGCTAGACAGACCAATGATCTGACTCAGTATAAGGAAGTTTCCGAAAGGAAGGACTCAGTATAAGGAAGTTTTCCGAAAGTTTCCACCAGCAATTACTGTTGATGCTTAACAGGTTACTTTTGTTCATTGACTTTCCATGGAATGGGTAAATCCAGATTAAATGAATAAAAAGGACAACCTTTCTTTTTCTTCCTTGATGGCAGCAACATCAGGTAGACAATGCAAAACACTTTAGAACATAAGGGTAAAGGGACCCTTGACCATGGACGACTCTGAGGCTGCGGTGCTTATCTCTCTCTACTGGCCAAGGGAGCTGGCGTACAGCTTCTGGGTCATGTGGCCAGCATGACTAAGCCGCTTCTGGTGAACCAGAGCAGTGCACGGAAATGCCATTTACCTTCCCCCTGGAGCGGTACCTATTTATCTACTTGCACTTTGTGCTTTCGAACTGCTAGGTTGGCAAGAGCAGGGACTGAGCAACGGGAGCTCACCCCATCGTGGGGATTCGAACCGCCGACCTTCTGATCGCCAAGCCCTAGGCTCAGTGGTTTAACCCACAGCGCCACCTGCGTCCCTTACTTTAGAACAGGGGTCAGCAACCTTTTTCAGCCGTGGGCCTGTCCACCATCCCTCGGACCATGTGGTGGGCCGGACTATATTTTGGAGGAAAAAATGAACAAATTCCTATGCCCCACAAACAACCCAGAGATACATTTTAAATAAAAGCGCACATTCTACTCATGTTAAAATACCAGGCAGGCCCCACAAATAACCCAGAGATGCATTATAAATAAAAGGACACATTCTACTCATGTAAAAACACGCTGATTCCCGGACCGTCCGCGGGCCGCATTGAGAAGGCGATTGGGCCGCATCCGGCCCATGGGCCTGAGGTTGCCTACAGGGCCGTCTCAAGCCAGTTGGGCACCCTGGCGCCGTGGCGTAGAGATCGCTCCGGCGCCCCCGCCCTGGTGGGTGGGCGCAGCGCCCTCCTGCCGGCCTGGCGCCCCGCGCCACCGAGACTACCCCTAGAGCCGGGCCTGGTTGCCTACCCCTGCTTTAGAACATGAACAGCGCCAATTCCACACCAAACTGCTGTCTGGAAGCACCCTTGTGTGCTGCAGTTTTGAGCTTCTCAAACGGGTCCTTTAAAATGTTTGGAAAGTAATATACCGGTAACTGAAAATGCATTTTGTACAATGCATACTTTCAGAGACTGAAAGCAGCTCAACAGCAGAGCCTGTTATTACAGCCCACATGCAGCCTCGGCTGTCAGCCTATGGGTGCCCCCTGCCCCCTGCCTAACAGGGTGCCCCCCTGCCTCGGCTGACGGCCGAGGCTGCATATGAAGGCAACTGTGGCTTCTGCCTGGATTATGCAGAATGTGTGTAAGGTCATTATGGAAAAGTTGTGGAGAACTCGGAAGCTTGCCACATTGAGTCTTTTTGCTTGGTCCTAATAAAGGTATTACCCAAGTGTGGACTTTGTGGAACTTTTCTAGAGACACTTCCATTTCCCTGCAGCTGTGCACAGATCATGGATTTAGGCAGCTGTGGTCAAGCAGACCTCTTTCTCCATCCTCACCCCAACATGGATTCTTTGCTATTTATTTGGGAAGTGGCTGCCTGCAGCAGGGGCTTGTCCACGGTGGAGGGCTGGCGATGCAACTCTCTCTACCCAAGGTTTAGGTTGAGGGAGGAAGCTATTTTGCCAAACCCATGGCACTGTTAAAATCACTGACTCAAAGCCACTTTTCTGCTGACTCTGCTGTGTTGGGTTTTAAATGATTCAACTGCATTGTTATGACAATGTTCTCATGGTTTTTGCTGTAAACCACCTTAAGTAAAATGCTTTCTATCTAGTGTGGTGCAGTGTTTATAGCGTCTGATTTAGACGGGGGGAAACCTGGGTTCAAATCCACCCACAGTGACTCTGTCTCTCAGCCTAGCCTACTTTTCAAGAACAACCATTGTGGCACCTTAATGACGAACAATGTCATTATGGCACGTAAGATTTCATGGGCCAAAGTCCACTTCATCAGGCGCATGATGTGAAGTCCTAAACTGTCAGGAGTGCATAACCATGTGGGTTGAGGGAATGGAGAGGAGGATTGAGGTCGGAGGGAAAGATAATGTAAAAAATGAACAGACAGCTATAGATAGCTAAAATCAAAATGGTTACTGTGCCAAGTGACCAACCAGTGCTGACAATAATACAAATATTGGTAAGATAATGAACAAACCTGAGATTATACAAGACCAGGGCTTTTTTTCAGTCGGAAGTCTGTTCCGGCACCTCTCAGGTGGGTGCCAAGACTATTTTATTCTGAAGAAAAAAGTGTGGCATGTATGCCATATTGATTTTGTTAGAAAAAATGCAATATGTTGTTTGCTGTTGCTATTTATTTGACTTGTTAGTCAAATAAAAAAATTCCTTCAGTATCACCTTAAAGACCAACTAAGTTTTTATGTTGGTATGAGCTTTTGTGTGCATGCACACTTCGTCAGATATGAAGGATTTTTTTTATTTTGCTTCGACTCAGACCAACATGGCTACCTACCTGTTGTTAGCCAAATGTTACCCAAAAGTCTTGAAGCAACCTACAATTAAGTGTGCGTGCACACACACAAAACCAACACTTTTTATAACAAAATAAAAAAATTCCTTCAGTAGCACCTTAAAGACCAACTAAGTTTATATTTTGGTATGAGCTTTCGTGTGCATGCAGATATCTGAAGAAGTGTGCATGCACACGAAAGCTCATACCAAAATAAAAACTTAGTTGGTCTTTAAGGTGCTACTGAAGGAATTTTTTTATTTTGCTTCGACTCAGACCAACACGGCTACCTACCTGTAACTTTTTATAACATTATTGACTATTACTGAATACATAATATTACTGAGTATTACTGAATGAATATAATATTAATGTAAGGTAAAGGTAAAGGGACCCTTGACCATTAGGTCCAGTCGTGACCGACTCTGGGGTTGCGCGCTCATCTCGCATTATTGGCCGAGGGAGCCGGCGTATAGCTTCCAGGTCATGTGGCCAGCATGACAAAGCCGCTTCTGGCAAACCAGAGCAGCACATGGAAACGCCGTTTACCTTCCCGCTGTAGCGGTTCCTATTTATCTACTTGCACTTTGACGTGCTTTCGAACTGCTAGGTTGGCAGGAGCTGGGACCAAGCAACGGGAGCTCACCCCGTCACAGGGATTCGAACCGCCGACCTTCTGATCAGCAAGCCCTAGGCTCAGTGGTTTAACCACAGCGCCACCTGGGTCCCTTATATTAATGTAGTATTACTCAATGAATAACGTCAACTTGGTATAATTCATCCATTCTAGGGCCATGGCCCTTTAACAATTTCACTTTCAAAAGTGTTTTGATGGTGGTTCTTTATCTTGAAAGGGGCTAAGAGGAAGCCAACCCCCTACTTCTTAATGCCTCAACAGTCTCCACACAGATTCTTTCAAAGAATCGCCAAGCTGACCAGGAGCCAGATCTGGGCACTGGGGCAAAGACAGACCCCTGCTTTTATATACACACACCCCAGGGACAGTACTTGCTAAGAAATTCTTGGATAATAGGTCTTTTGACTGAATGTGTAGATTTTGCTTTTGAAGGCTGTGGCGATGCCTGGAGAAGTGGACCACGGGCCTTGTGACACGTCTGATTAACAAATGGCCTTTGTCCTGCAGTCGCTACCAGGACACCTGCAGCTGCGCCAGCATGCCTCTCACAATAGGAGGGCTTTGTTAGGCGGGCGGCCTCCAAAGGATGGTGCAAAGGAGCGTAAAAAGGGAAAGTTTTTCCCCCATTAAGTCATTGAGTCTCCCCCAAATAGAGCTGTGTCATATAAAAACTCTTGTCTTCATGTGTTAACTTGGAAGGGCCTGGAGGGCTGGTTCATAAACAGATGAGCCTTTTTGTGCCGCATTTTCCCTTTTTGAAAAGAACTGGCCATTTTGCAAATCCCAATTATTGTCATTTGCTTCAGACAGCATTCCTGATCACAGCTGGCAAAAAAACCCCACAAACAGAATGGCTTGGAACTGGTGCCTAAGATAAAAATATGTCTTCAGAAATGAGGGGGCAATGCTGCTTTTGTCTAGTGCTCAACGACAATGGCAATTGGCTGCTTTCTGCTGCTGTTATGGAGTGTGTGTGATGCTCTGTGTAAATGTGCTTGGGTTGTAATGTATTTTTTACTTGCATGTGTGTTTTAAATTTGTTGCCCGTGACTTGGAGCAACGGACAAGTTTGATACTATTGTTTAATCGTTGTGGTTTTGAAACCGAGAATCCAGAGTCCTCTAACAGAATTTAGCATAACATTTAATTATGTACCATTTAATATTTGATCATATTAAAGAAATTAATGTTGCGGTCCTGTGCACTTGCAGGGGAGGCAAGAAACTGCACTGAATTCAGTGGGACTTCCTTCCAGGTAAACATCAGATTGTTTTATTACAGTGTCTTGCCTGGGACGGGGCACCCCATGGCTTCGAAATCTAGATTAACCTTCCTCAACCTGGTGCCCGCTAGACAGAGGTGCCAGCTTGCAAGGGCAATGGGGCTGACATCACACACATGATGTCAGGATGTTGGGAGGAGCTGGGGGCAGAGCCGAACACGGAAGCTGCATGGCTTCAATGGCTGGCAGCTCCTCTTCTACCTCCTCCTGGTGGGAGGTGCTTTGACCCTCCTTCCTTCTGCGGCAGGAGGAGCAGAAGGAGCCGGCCACTGGAGCTGCGCCATGTTCGACTCCGTGCTTCGCCTCTGAGCTTTTGGGGCATTGGAGACCCAGCCCCCACCCCAAAAATATAGGGCTTGGCCCCCAGGAGCTGGAGTTTCTGCCACCAGATGTTTTGGACAATGCGGCCTCATCAGCCCCAAGCAGCATGCCTGTGCTTAGTGTGGCCGATAGGAGTTCTAGTCTAAAATATCTGGAGATCACCAGGTTGGGAAAGGCCGACCTTGGGTTGTATTCAGTTACTGCAGAGGCAGCTGAATCTGGCATGGTAAAGAAAGGAATCCTACCCTCTCGACTAGTAATCATTACACAGTAGGCCTGTTGAATAAATGATTACTTAGGATGTGTGCAGAGTTTACTTTTAAAGTGCATTAGAAGCACATTCCCCCCCAAAGAATTCTGGCCACTGCAATTCCCCCCTCACAGAGTTAACAAACTATAGTGCCCAGAATTCTTTGAGGAAAATGGTGTGCTTTGAATATGCGCTAAAGGCATAGTGTGTAGGCAGCTGTATGTGTTCAGACAATATTTTTTGTCAGTACATGAAGGTAACTGAAGTTACAGGATCCAATTCTGACCTAACTGGCTGGTTTTATTTACTTTCGCAGATTAAGCATTCTTCCAATATTCCATTTATTCAGAACCAAGAGTCATCAAGCACTTTCGCTGAGGACACATGACCGCAGATGCAGCAGAATTTAATTTTATTTTTTGTTCTTGTTCTTGGCCATCAACACCAAGACCAAGAAACAAGTATGTGTACCTACCTGGGTGGTGCTGATTATTTCAACAAAGATCTCTTTATCCGAGCCAGATTATTATAACCTGTCAGCAACAAAGGTTTGAGTTATCAGATAACCACCTCTGTGCTTCTTTGTGACATTGGTGCCGTATTCTGGATCCTAATTACTTCCACTGCAAAGGTAAGTACTAGACAACATATAATTGTCTAGTGAACATATAATTTTAGAAAAATACTTAAAGGTAAAGGGACCCATGACCATTAAGTCCAGTCGCGGACGACTCTGGGGTTGCGGCGCTCATCTCGCTTTACTGGCCAAGGGAGCCGGCGTACAGCTTCCGGGTCATGTGGCCAGCATGACAAAGCCACTTCTGGCAAACCAGAGCAGCACACAGAAACGTCGTTTACCTTCCTGCTGGCACTTTGCTTGCACTTATCTACTTGCACTTTGATGTGCTTTCGAACTGCTAGGTTGGCAGGAGCTGGGACTGAGCAACGGGAGCTCACCCCGTTGCGGGAATTCGAACCGCCGACCTTCTGATCGACAAGCCTTAGGCTCTGTGGTTTAACCCACAGCGCCACCCGCTTACTTGCATGTAAAATCGGATATTCAACATGAGGATTTTGTGGACCTATCAAAAAAACAGAATTTAAGACTCCTAAACTGTGGGGTAGTAGCAGTGGATGAGATTGTTGATCATAGCTGGGTGCTTAACTCTGTGGAAATCTGCAAAAGAGAATGCTGTAAGAGTAGCAGATTTCTCTGGTCCTCCTAAGGTCAGATTAATATACACTGTTTCCAAAGGTGAAGCAGAACAGAACATTTTAAACTACCAGGACATCCAAATCTAAAACTAATACTGTATAATAATTCAAGATAATCCTTGTAAGATCATACCAAGAATCCATCTAGTCCATAATTTTCAGTTTCCAGCCGTGCTCTGACAGATATCTTGGGCAGTTTGTAACAAGGATATGAAGGCAACAGTTATCCTCTGCTTGCCCCATGTGATTTTTAGAAATACAGGGCTTTTGAACTCAGGATGTACAGATCAGTCTGTTTTCAGTCTGTGCCACATAAGTCGATTTGGTGATATATCTGCATTAAGGACAAATGGCAGATTAATGGACCATATGGAAAATTGTATTTAACTACCAGTACATGCTTAAATATGACGCCGGCTCCCTCGGCCAATAATGCGAGATGAGCGCGCAACCCCAGAGTCGGTCACGACTGGACCTAATGGTCAGGGGTCCCTTTACCTTTACAAATATGTATTTTATCACAAAATATGTACTTAAATACTATTTTATGCATTTCTAAATCTATTTTATCCTAAAATGCACATTTTAGTGCATTTTGGTACATCTTTTAGCTGAGAACTGTATTTCAAAATTTGCAGAACAGCAAAATTCTAAGCATAATTGCATTCCAGCCCATGTATAAATCTGGAAGGTGCTAATCAGGTCGCTTCTCTTTAAAATGTGGACCTAATAAAATTCTTCTCCATCTGTATTCTGAACACAGATGTTCCCTTCAGCTCTCAAGGCTAATAACTGCAGATACATTTATCCCCCATTAATTTGTCTAATCCTTTTAAAACGGCTTCTAAACTAGCAGCCGCCACCAACCTACTAATGAATTCCAGAAGTTCATTAGGCTTTGCATGAACCAGTGCATACGGTGCAGCCTCCTAAAGCCAAGCTTAATTAGATGTTGTAAATATTTCCACAAAATAGGGTGGCATCTCCTCCTCACATCTGCCATCGGCATCCTTGTGTTGCAGGACTTCTCCTTAGGGGGCGAACATGCAGGGCACTGACAAGCCCTGTTGGAACTCTGCGTATTCAGATCCTAGTTCAGATAATACCCACTGTGGCTCTACGTTGCAGTGGAAGATTTTGTACTGAAAGCTATCTTTCCAGTAAGCTTATCTTGCTGTTCCTTCTTTTTGGGGAACTCCCTGTTAAGCTTTGAAGGAACCTCAGGGTTCCCCAAACTCATTTTAAAGACCACCATTGCTGAGGTAGAACTGTATATCTGTTCCCAGGGCAAAGCCGTATGTTTCTTGTATATTGTTATATATATTTTTGTTGGGGGGGGGACTCCCCTAAACCCTACAAATTAATAAATGGTAGAATTTTGATTGTTTGGGGTGTGAAGGGAGAAATACAGGCTGCAGAGGAATTCCTGGACTAGCCTATGTAAAATGACCTGGCCAAGCTAGGACCATTAAGAAACAATACGGTATAAGGTGAGGCGTTGCAAGAGAACTGTCCTTCCTCCTTGCCCCAAGGTGTGAAGAGAGACAGGTGAATTGGAAGGTTGCCCGGGGTAATTGGGTGTGGACAAGAAAAGAGAGTTTTTGAGCAAGGTGTTCTGGGAGGAAGAAGAAAGACTGGGAGCCATCTTGGTCAGGCTGGCTGAAGGCAGGCCGGGAGACTCCATGGCTGCACTGCTGTGGGGGAGAAAGCACCTCTTGAAATTACCGTGCTGTGAGATCTGGACTCCCTCCATGCAGACTGAAGGTGTGAATGGGAGAATAAACCATATTTCTTAAAGTTACAACCGTCTCTGCCGGGTCTCAGTTCTCCAAAGGAACACAGATCTTGGGTGAGTGCCTGGAACCCCAGGGACTCTTGCCCCCGCTCAACAGAGAGAGGGGGAGGCACCTTTTGTAACAATATTAATATATGGATGATGTCGAGACTATGAACAGACCTCACTGCTGGTAAAAATACTGTGGCAGCAGCTGTATGGAAGCAGGAACCATGTCAATATTGAGTCATCTCATGCCACGCTGCTCCTAATTTAAGGAGACATCAACTGCTCTTGGCTTCTTCCTTCTGTATTAGAGCTTTGGAAATAGGAGGCACATCTCTCAGTATATAAATTAAGGGATGCTGGAGCATTGAAAAGAGAGGTGAAGCTTTTCAAAGGGAAACCTATTGTTTTTCTCCACTCCATCCTTCTTCTGTGTCATCTGGGATCTTTCGCGGAAGGGCACCGTACTGTTTATTTACATTTATGTTTAGATTTGCATCCTGCCTTTCCACAAAAGAGTCCTGTGGGTGGCTCACAGCATAATACTATACAGTAATGCAATCAACATCAATCAAAATCAGAAACAGACGTCGCGAAGCAGAAGGGCTGTATGCAAGAGCATTGTTCTAGCAGCCTGGGAAAATAAACAAAATGTTTTTACAGCTAATATAAATGAGTCGGTTGTGTAGATCTAGTATATCCTATTCATGTCACGGGGACCACCTCCACCAAGAAAAACTCAGTGGGTGGTGGCACCCAAAGAAGGGCGTCATCTTGAGAGCCAGTGTGGTGTAGTGGTTAAGTGCAGTAGACTCGTAATCTGGGGAACCGGGTTCGCGTCTCCGCTCCTCCACATGCAGCTGCTGGGTGACCTTGGGCTACTCACACTTCTCTCAGTCCCACTCACCTCACAGGGTGTTTGTTGTGGGGGAGGAAGGGAAAGGAGAATGTTAGCCGCTTTGAGACTCCTTCGGGTAGTGATAAAGTGGGATATCAAATCCAAACTTCTTCTTCTTCTTCTTCTTCTTCTTCTTCTTCTTCTTCTTCTTCTTCTTCTTCTTCTTCTTCTTCTTCTTCTTCTTCTTCTTCTTCTTCTTCTTCTTCTTCTGTCATTTCCCCCTTTTTCCTGATATAGATCTTCACTCAACTCTTCTTCCCCGCCAGGGAAGCGGGGTGCCATTTTGAGATTCTCCTCAGGTGCCAAAATGTTTTAGGCCAGCCCTGTGTGAGTTATCTCTGAAAATTACTGCCACCCTTTGACGTCTGTGGCCTGGCAGCCCAATACTCAGAAGCAAGCTTCATTAAGTTCAAAGAGACTTGCTCCCAAGGAAGTTGCAGAGCCTCACTCTGTACTAACACCTACCGTAGTTTTGCACAGCTAGAATCTTCAGCATTCTTGCATTTATTTTTAAATGAACATCATCAAAGAAGGGGAGAAAATTGGCGCGGACGAGGCACGGAATGTAACCTCTTTCTTACTTGCGTGAGAAAGAAAAGTAGCTGCACAGATGAAGGAGACTCACAGGCAGAATCTTAATTCTCTCAAGTGAAAATGAATGGGTAAGGACTTGTTCAGTCCCTTGAAGAACTGGATCCATTTTGATTGCTTCAAATGAAGCTACAGGCCACATCAAAGTATTTTTGTATACTTCCCACCCCCCCTCCCCGTGTTACATCAAGTCCCAGGTAGTCAAGCACTACTTGCCAAAAGGAACATTTGCAAGATGAGCGAATGACAAACAGGAGCTGGTAATCCAATTATATAAACAGTATTTATCACTCAAGCAACTGGCAATTTGAAACTTGCAGTGGATAAGAAATATGCTGAGCTGGGATTCGTGACCTTGAAAACACACACACACACACACACACACACACACACACACACACACACACACACACCCTGGAGAGAAGATGGTCCTTTGGAGACTTGTATCTTCCCTCAAACTACACACAATGCCAGTGCACAGTGCAATGTTTTAAATTTTACACTTAGGCCTTATAGAGTTCTCAAATGACTATTCTGTATTGGGAGGTTTATGAGGCTGTTATATAAAGCAGCTTAAATATACTTTTTTCTTTTTTCGCTTAATATGCACATCCAAAATACAGATTCCTCACTTCCTGTGGCCTCTGTATCATCTCAACACCAAAGGATGAAGGAAATGTAATGAGTGGGTTGGAATGATCAGACAGGATCCTCCTGGTGAGAAAATGTATTTAGGAAATTCCACAGGCTGGGACCAGCTTGACAGTCAGTAGGAATGGCAGCTAGCACTATGTAACCACTATTCCTTCTGAAGATACGCTAACAACCTCAGCAACTGCTGCTCATTAAGCAAAAGGAGAGATTTCTAAATGGCTAAACAAAGAGGTAAACACAAGGTGGTGGTAGCTCTTAGCTGTAACAACAACAAAGAGGCTGTATAAACAAACAAAGCAATCCCCTTCCCTGTTGTGTGAGAGAAGCCTTAATTCATAGGTATAACACTGGGGTAACCACTGAAAAATAAGTAACCATTTGAGTACTGTCTGAGGTAACTGTGGCACGATTATGTATGCTTCACCCACAGTGGCCAACCTGTCATGAAAGAGCGTGTAAAATTTTATTTAGCACCTATGGTTCACATCACGAACCCACAAGCATGTGGGCTTCCAGAGAGGCGATTGTCACAACTTTGTTCCACTTCCCTGACCATTTTGCTGCCGTGCTGTGAGAAACCATGGTTTGGTTTAGTCAGTGTGTCATCCAAACCCAGGCTCGTGCTTTAGCTGGCTCCAAAAAAAGGATGGAGCCGTAACCAAGGTTTGCCCCTGTGAGCATACCTGAGGTAATCTGAGTTATTCATGACCTATCATTTCACCCTTAACATGCATTTCCAAGAGAGATACGAAGTGAATTGTTATGGATTTACTTCACTTTGGCTCCCACTTTCCCACATAAATGCGTTCAAAGAAGCTTGCAATACAAGAACAGTAAAAATGCAAAAGAGGGGCTAAAAAATTCAAAAACGTACAGAGCAGCTCTTTTTGATCAGATCCCCAAGAAAGTACCAGTGATTCAGAATTATTACTCCTCTCCACTAACTACATTGTAATGTAATTTTGTGGTAGGGAAGGGACATTTTCTCACCATGCATTGAAAGCACTGTGAAACAACTGTAAACAGCAATGAATTCTGGGAGATGTATTTTTTTTAAGGGCGCTGAGCTACACTCAGCGCCCTTAAAAAAAATACATCTCCCAGAATTCATTGCTGTTTACAGTTGTTTCACAGTGCTTTCAATGCATAGGAGGCCCTTAAAAAAAATAGGAGGCCCTCTATTCCCCCACAGAGCTACAATTTCCAGATAAGTTTAACAATCAATCCCTTTGCATGGGGAACTCTGAGAATTGTAGCCCTGTGAGGGGAATGGGGGAATCTCCTAACAACTTTAAGGCCAAAAGAGGGACCAAGAAAGGCAAAGGATCCAAGATGATCCTCTCTCCATGATTCTCCATGATGGGAGTGGTGGTGGGAATAGGCAGCTGAAGAGAGCTGAGGAGGAAGCAGAATGGGCAGGAAGGCGGGTGGCCAGGAGCAGTAGGCTGAAGTTCACATATTGATTTCAAATAACTAACCAGATCTTGGAATACAGTCCTCTATTTTGTCTTTCTGAGGACAGAGGAATTAGCACAGAGATGCTATTCAGGCCGTGGCTTCAAGATTACCCAGCCGGCATTTCTATACACTGGAATTTCTGTTCAAGAGACATTTCCTTCCCTCCCCAACACACATTCCATTCCATGTGATGCTCCTTAGAAGCACTTTTTGATTAGAATTCGCTGGTAAAAATTTCATGTGGTCTGCTGCACAGGTGGCTATAGGAGAAGATGGGTGCTTTTTATATCCAGTTGGCTTGCCTTCTTTGAAGAACACATCGTTGCTGCCTTAAGACTTTTTTTTAAAATAAAGCACACAGCACAAAGACTTCAAAGAGAATATTTCCTCTTGATTCTCTTTGCTGTGGGGCAGTGAGATGCAAGAAACACACACACACACACACACACACACACACACACACATTCTCTCTCTCTCTCTCTCTCTGATTGCGGCCAGCTGAGAGGAAGGACAAAAGCAGCTGTTTTCATCAAAATTCTTAGTCACACAATTCACATCATGACCCTAAGCTGGTCTGAAAGAGAGAAGCAAACAACCCTTTCATATAGCGAATAGCCCTTCTGAAATAACCTCACCTACATCTAAGGAATAGCTTGAAGCTGGTAGGAGTAGGTTGGACCCTGCTTTCTAAATATATCCATTACTGGCTTTTCCTTTAACAATAGAATAAAAAAATGAACCTAGAAGTATGTTTGTTCTTATGTAATTGAGAGAGTCTTCTTCTCTGGCGATCACTCGTAGCATTGTCTTCCATGAACACAGTCTTAACAGTGAGTCCATAAGTGACTGTGGAGGCCAATTCTGGATCCACACGTCCTTCCACGGTGGGGACATAGGTTTCTGGGTGGTAGTTGATCATGGTGAGGGTTTGCCAAATGTGCCTTCCTCTTAGCATGTTTCTCCTTTTTGTCCTGAGTTCGAGTGTCTTCGCTGGCCTTATTTGGTAGCTGTGGTGGGCAACAGCAGTACTCTGATCAGTGAGTTGTTATTTTAATTTCCCAGACCCCACTCGGGGGCTGCCATTTTAACTTTTCACAGTGCAAAGTTCCACAAGGGCAGTATAGGAAACTCAAGATGTCATAGGTACTAGCCAATCAGGTGCTTGTGACTCCTACATGGCCACCTTGTGCACAGCTACTTTGCTGGCTGTCAGGGACTGGGCAGAGGAGGAGGAGTGGTGGAGACCACCTCCCCATCCTGATCCTTCCAGGGAGGAAGAAGAGGAAGACAGTACAGTATACAACAGTGGTTTGCGGGAGGTCACAGCTCAGAGGCAGATGAGGGGGAAAGTTGGGAAAAAATGGGAGAGGAGGAGCAGGCAGAGCTGCAGCAGCAGCTGGCTGCCACGTTGTCATTAGAAAGCATTCCAGACCCATCTCTCAGAACCTGGCAAGCCTTAAAAGTAGGAGAGCAAATGGTGACTCCATACACTCACATAGAACACACAGACACACACAGAGGCAGGCAACCTCCCTTGGCCTTAGTTGATCTGTGCAAATCAGTCAAGGAATGGAGTTATCACTCTCAATCTCCGCTCATCAAGTGATCAATCTGATGACTGGGCAAGGAGTCATCTGCCTCTCTCCATCAGGGGGCTGTCCTCTGCCTATATCAGCATTGTGTCATTTTTCTTTCTTTCTTGAACCACCACCAAAGTTGTCAGGGTCTTGGAGGGCCAGATAAATATTGTTTGGGGAAGAGATGAGACCCGCGGCGCCGACGATCGCAGTGCAGCCTACCGGGAGGCAGAGCGCGGCAGCGGCTGCAACCAATGCAGGGAGCCGTGTCTCCTTTGCTTGCCAGCCCAGTAGAACTCTTTGGTAGGAGAGGTTTTCCATTGGGAGGCGCGAAGGCTTTAGTGGGCGGGGATTGGTGCAAATGTAGGCAGGGCGGGCTGAGAGGAGGAGCCGCCGCAGAGGAGCCGCGGCACCAACAGCGTTTCCTCCCCCCTCCCCTCCCATGTCAACAAGCCTGCACAGGGTATTTGCTTCCCTAGTCGGGCCTGCGGTTTGGCCTTCTGGGGGGGCAGCTGCGCCCCCCTGCCCCATGCTGGTGAATTAGCTGCCTTCAGCCCACCTCCCCGCCCAAGCAATGGACTGCACAGTTAGAATGCCTTTTAGGCAGTCCTGCCACGCAGCAAGACGAAGCAACCTGTTTCAGGTGCTGCTATGACACGCAGGAATTGGTGTCCGAATAGTGCAGCAAGGCATTGGGCCTAGCCAGGGTGAGTGGCCCTCTGCTTTGGGCAGCAAGATGCTTTTCATTGCCTCCATTTTTTCTGTAGCCCATTAAGAAGAAAGCACCCCACCTGAGAACAATCGTGGCTCTTTCATTTACTTACAAGCTTGCTTGGAAAAAAAAAATTTCTGTTTTCACAACAAACAAAGAATAGGAGCCAGCTGATTGCCAAAACAGATAAAGGGTTAGTGTCATAAACTTTACGAATGCTGACCCTCAGGCTTCAGTGGCAAATGGTGGGGGCTGGAGAGAAGCATATCTGATAACACAACACACACACACACCCAAATACCCTAGGAACATTAACAGGCACACTTTAGCAAGGCGTGTTCTTCCTGTTACTAATGATCCCATTTGTTCCGAGCAGATTGCCTCTCTGGTTCTTGTAACCCAGTGGGCCCAGCAGACTTTTTGGCAAGAATGCCACAGGGAGGAGACATAGCCGGCTGTGGGCAGGCAGGGATCTTTAGCCTCAGCAACTGCTTCATGGGGGCAAGGCCTGACACTCCTGTGCAGATCCTGTTTTGCTAATAAAGAGTTAACTTCAGCTTGCAAAGTGTGATTTACTGCTGGCTTGGTCAGTGCACAGGGGGAGGCAAGGGTGGGAAGCCCAGCTGCCCAAGTGTAAGCCCTTTTGCATACCTTCCAACATTTCTCCGATGAAAACAAAAATGTCCCCTCCAACATTTCTCCTATGAAAATAGGGACAACCTATTCCATACCCTCCAACATTTCTCCGATGAAAATAGGGATGTCCTAAGGGAAAGCGGGACATTCCGGGATCAAATCAGAAACTGGAATGGCTTCTGTAAATCCGGGACTGCCCCTGGAAAACAGGGACACTTGGAGAGTCTGCTTTGCATGGCTTCTGCTGAGGGGACTCACTGCTGGAATCCTTCCCATAGTAATTATTTCTATATCTGCACCTATACAGATAAATTAGTATGTGTGCATTTTACACAAACCTGTGTCTTCTTTTGCCTTCTCTTCTGGCAAATGCATAAAACAATATCCTGTTAATTATTCTGACCCACCAAGCCCAAGGAGGCCAGTATTTCAAAACAGAGGCTGCAGTCCTAAACGGTCCCTTCCTTGGGAGTTGGCTCCAATGAACATGGTGGGACTTCCTTCAGCATAAAAACACACCTAGGATTGGGCTGCAAACATTGGCTGACCACCACACACAAACATACCACAGGCTGAAGCTGCTACAAGCCAGCAAGAGCAGATTAAAAGGATGAGGGCAGGAACTTCAAGAATGAGAAAAATTTAACTGGGAGCCAGCCTTGATGGAAATAGCCTTCGTGGATAATGATAATAATGGCTAGAAAGTGACAAGTCACATTCTGCCCATTAATCCCTTTCAAACTGCAGCATTCGCCCCCTCACCAAGGCTTTTCTTAAGGCATCGGCTGTGGGAGAATTGTTGTTTGCGTAAGGCACAGAATAGTCTACTCACTACTTTATCAGAAACATTCTTAAGAGCTTTAATTAAATACGATAAGGACAGAGGAAAAGCAAACACTTCCAGCCTACGTGTTTCCTAACAAAGGGGGGGGGGGAAATAAAGATAATGTGAGACCTCATGAGGGGAAATTCTCTCTGTGTTATTATTCACTGGAGGCAATATAGAGAAGAAACAAATAACCCCGGTGTTTGGTTGCTCAAATTAGTGTTGGTGTGTGTGTGTGTGTGTGTGTGTGTGTGTGTGTGTGTGTGTGTGTGTAAAACTGTCACCATAATCTCCAGGTGTGTTGTTAATAATTATTCTTTAAAAAATTTTATAGCTCCTTTAAAGGGGTGATACCCTCAATACCACATGACAGGATTTCTATATTTGCTGTGTTGATGCAGTGGGGAGACTTGGGATTCCTTTCATGAATTTCCTCACCAAGCATGACTGCTGCTGCAGTCACCTTTGTCATTCCCACATAAGCCTGGGAAAATGTGCAGCAGCCTTGGTTAACCAGGTGTCATTCAGATGCTTTGGACTACAACTCCCACCAGTCTCAGCCAGCAGTGCAACTCCCCATCAGCAATAGCCAGCACATAGGTCAGGCATCCCCAAACTGAGGCCATCCAGATGTTTTGGCCTACAACTCCCATGATCCCTAGCTAACAGGACCAGTGGTCAGGGAAGATGGGAATTGTAGTCCAAAACATCTGGAGGGCTGAAGTTTGGGGATGCCTGACATAGGCAGTATGAAAACGCCTGAAGCCGAGAGACATCCCTGAGCTGGATGTACATGCGCCTGCGTATTTTATAATGCACATATCACAGAGAGGTAATAAAAAGGTACCTCAAAATGGCTTCCCCCCCCCAATGTTGGAATGTGCACACCCAGCAAGACAGAAATTTTATCTTATGAACGTCCTCACTTCGTGCCATTGGCTGCTAATGGCTACTTACCCAGTCTCAGGGTGGGCGGTGGTTGCAGCCCATCATGGCAGGACCTGAACTCAAGGAAGCAACGCTGGGCTAGGTACCAGTCATTGGTATATCCTCAGACCAGTGGGGAGACCCTCATGCCTCTTCATGAGCCTGGACCATCTTTGCCTCTCAGCTTCCCTTCAACTCTATGTTTCCATGATTCTTCTCCTGCTTCAGTTTCTGATTCTGGGCTTCTCTCTGCCACAGACTCTCCCTGCTCACTAAGCCCTGTTAGCTCTTCAGCTTCTGACTCTTCCTCCTGCCAGTCTTCTCCCTCTAACCACTCCCCTCTGACTCTGCAGAGAGTTTTGCAAAGGGGAGCTGAAGAATCCTTGAAAATGACAAGGCATCTGGAAATACAAGAATCCTCATAGAATACAGAGCTGAAAGGCTGATAAGGGATCTTTTGCAACCTGTCACTCCCCCACACCCAACATTTAGATTAATATAAATGCACTGCTGTGAAACATTAACTCAAATTACCTTAATAAATCACAGAACAATGTCTCAAGCTTGACTCAGCCAGGCAGTCTTCAGCTCAGGGTATTTGACTTGAACTTTGCAGGCTTACATTCCTATTGCTGGTTGTGTAGAAGTGTCAGTGGTGCTATTTGTAAGGTGCAGAGGAGGATAAATGCAGCTTTTAATACTTGTGGGAAAGGACTTTCCAATAGGCGCATCTAACTAGATATACAGGGGTAAAAAAAAAACCCACACTAGCTGAAATGTCTCCTACAAAATAATTAAAGTAGTATTTTTCATACAGTGTAGTGGTTAAGAGCGATAGACTCGTAATCTGGGGAACTGGGTTCGCGTCTCCGCTCCTCCACATGCAGCTGCTGGGTGACCTTGGGCTAGTCACACTTCTCTGAAGTCTCTCAGCCCCACTCACCTCACAGAGTGTTTGTTGTGGGGGAGGAAGGGAAAGGAGAATGTTAGCTGCTTTGAGACTCCTTAGGGTAGTGATAAAGCGGGATATCAAATCCAAACTCCTCCTCCTCCTCCTCCTCCTCCTCTTCTTCTTCTTCTTCTTCTTCTTCTTCTTCTTCTTCTTCTTCTTCTTCTTCTTCTTCTTCTTCTTCTTCTTCTTCTTCTTCTTCTGTATTCTAGAAGTATTTTTTCATCATACTTTGGATAGCAGAAGCACATTTTTCTGAAATAAAATTGGCTTTTACACTCAAAAGGTTTACTCCATGTCACTCTCTCAGTGGAGCCCATCTGTTATATTTCTCCATGAGTCACTACGGACATGCATCCTGAATGGAAGAAGAGAATTGGTGAAATATTGTGACTCACTTGCTTTCTGTTGCCTGTTTCTCTTCTTCTGTAATTGCAGTGACTCCTGCTTCCTATTAGGACTGGTAGGGCAGAAGACATGGAGACCAACAGTAGGTGGCGCTAGAGCCCAAAACAGGCAAAGCCAAACAAGGACTGTCTTGCACCTTCCTGATGATTTGTGCTCCTGATGCTATTGGGGAAGTCAATTGGATTCAATACCATTCGCACCTGCAAACATTTTTGGGTGGTCCCACGGATTCACTTCCATGTCCTCCAGAAAAGTGCAGGGAGTCCATGGATTTGGTCCTAAGGTCCTAAGAGAGATAGGATGCTAGGGACATGCAGTTACATAGATTATGCTCCCAATTAGCATGTGGAATTGGGCTTTTGTCATTGAGGTGAAAGCAGCCGCCTCCTGAATTAGCAGAAGAATTTATCCCTTTGCCACCTCTGTAGCTTCTTCTCTAGTTATTCCCTTGGTGCACAAATCAGAGGCAAATTTAGGGCAGCACAACCAGTCGAGGGGGGCACCCCAGAGCACCGCAACTGTGACATAGAGCACATACCAAACAGAAGACAAGAGGTGTGGGAAGCACTGAATTTTGGCCTCGCAGGGGGTGCCGCTGAAATTTCCACCCTGCATGAAATGATGAAGCTGGCAACCAGAAAATTGCAATTGTACGAGCCTGATCCTCTCTCTGACTCCCTCGAGGACATCTTGTGAACCAGACGATGCCATCGTGACTAATTCCTGCCTGAAGTGAAGCATACCTTTTCGAATCCCAGCTGGTGACAGCTATGCTTGCAAAACTGAATACCATCCAGTCAGTAACTAATCGCTTTGTAAATCACCGAGGATAACGATAAAATATTTTTCAAAGCTGGATTTGTCTAGCAAAGGTCTTGTTTTGTTCTAGCCTTATCTAATTCTCCAGGGCAGTCTGCTACAAGTATGTGCTTTGCTCCTTGTTTCATCAAAAGGCACGATTCTTTCAGAATTTGCCTCAGCTGCTATTTTTGTTGATTGCATGTTGCAGCTTGGTGGGACTTTCTTGTAATGCCACTGAGGTAAACCGGCAAGTCCTGACCAGCTTAGTATCAGTGATATTAACATGCCTCAGACGCCACTCTCTCACAATGGGCAAGATCCAGCCAGCATTAAGCAATTATAAGATTGCTGCCCAATGATATTTCAGGACAGCACACCATGGTGTAGTGGTTAAAGTGTTGGACTAGAAGCAACGAGATCTGGGTTCAAATCCCACTCAGCTGTGAAGCCCACTGGGTGATCTTGGTCCAATCTCTCAATATAATTTTCCTCACAGGCTTGTTGTGAGGAAAAATTTCGTGGTGGAAGAATTACGTATGCCACCCTGAGTTATTTGGAGGAAAGGCAGTGTAATTAATAACTAAATAAGTGTACGTAATAATTGGGAATAAGCCCTACTGAATTACGTACAGTATACAAATGAATTGTGCAAAGTAAGATAACACATAAAATGTTCATAATTGGTACAAGCGGCAGAATGTAGCTTTTCTTGTAGCAAAGTGATGGCTTTACGACTACAACTCCCATCCTCCATAACCATTGGCTGTGCTGTCTGGGGTTGATGGGAACTGGAGTCCAACAACCACTGGAGGCCCACACATTGACCACCCCTGTTGTAGCAGAGTATGGGATACATTGGGGCAGGATTTAGCACACCCAGAACTGCTTTGGAGTTTTAACTTGGCTGGATCATGCCTTGGGTACATCCACATTCATGCCTGTGCATGGAATCTGTGGAAATATTCACATCCATTTCAACTAAGTGTCTGTAAGGAGTGGCAGGCCTCTGTAATGTACTGTACTGAGTGATCTTCTTATTGTATAGTCCCTTCTGCAAAAGTCTGTTGCCCTGTATTCTCTGTGTTATCAAGGAGGCGTTTGATTCTGGCCAAACATATTGCTACAAAAGTTGGGTGCCTCCCCACACCTCCTGAGCAGTAGCAAGAGTCCATGGGGTTCCAAGCACTCACCCAGGGTCTGTGGTCCTTTGGATTATTGAGACACAGTGGAGACTGTTGTAGCTTTAAGAAGTACGGTTTATTCACCTATTTACACCTTCAGTCTGTATGGAGGGAGTCTAGCATGGTCATTTCAATAGCGGCTTGTCCCCCATAGCAGTGCAGCCAGCCTTCAGCCAGCCTGCCCAAGATGGATCCTAGTCTTCTTCCACCTTATTCCCAGCAATTCTTGCTCAAGACTCCCTTTCCCTGTCACCTCAAACACACACACACACCACCTTGGCAACATCTGTCTCCCCAGGCCAAAGGATTCCCCATCAACCTCTTTTGTTGTGTTTAACAGATTTTCTCTTTGCTAGGCCAGCCAGGCCGGTAGCCAACCCAGGGATTGTACTGCAGGTTGTACTTTCAGCCATACCCCAATTAATCAAAATCCTACCATTTATTAAATTCTAGGGTTTTGGGGGGGCGGTCCCCCCACAAATCTATAATACCATGTAACTGGATTAGAATGTAAAGTTTTTGAAAGGATTTCTTTAAGAACAGCAAGGACTCTGTATGATGGAGACAGGTAACCTTTCTTGTTTGTATGGCCTGCAGGCTAATTCTCTTTCTGGCGACATATCAGTAGAAGGTGGAGCCCAAAATGGGTGTATGAAAGACACTATATATACTAGGCAAGAAGCCAGAATACATAGTCATAGGAGGTAAAGCTGTGCTTTCAGAAAAGAACATCATTAAAAACCTGAGCACAAAGGAATGTATTTGAACAGCCTGACCTACATTTGATGGAGGTGATGTCAGTTGGCACTGTTGCCCTTCTGCGCAGGTCTCTCGCACATTAAGGTAGAGCCTGGTATGCACCCTTTGCGCAATAAGAGTGCACCTTCAGAACCACTGCAAAGAAAGCTGGTACATTAGCATAAACAGCTAAATAGTAGGCTACTCTTGCACAATACATCAGCTCCCCCCCCCCCCCATGGAAAACTACAGGGGAAAGTGCAGGAGAACTACCACTTAGCAACATCATATAACCACACCAATTTTACAAAAACTAGTCAGGGTGACCACTCATTTGAAAGCAATCAATGTCTTTTTTAATTCACTGGATTTTCAGAAATGACTCTATTTCCTGGGCATGAATCGAGGGTCAGCCTTACATCTCGGTAGTTAGAGATGCTACTAACAAAATTGTCATTATGGTGGTTGGGGGCAGAGACAGGGCCAGGATACGGTTAAAACCTTTCATGGGAGCAGTCAAGCTCTGTATATAGACATCACATGTCATACCCTCCAACATTCCTCATATGAAAATAGGGACATTTATCACTCCCCCCAACTGGCCCTCCTCGACACCCCATTTTTGTGGGGCCCTCCGGCTGCAGAGCATTTCCTATCAGAAGAAGAGCAAGTGCCAGCACCATTTCACTAACATAGCTGCAAAGTACCCTGTTTTGCCCGGGAAACCCCCGTATTTTCTTTCCGTTTTCCGCTGGTCTCCCGAATGGATTTATCTCCCGTAAATCCCCCGGAAAGCAGCTCCTGCCGACGGCCATGTTTCTGGTGCTGCTCTGCCCATTTCCAAAATGGCCACGGTGCCAGAAGTCGCTTCTACGAATGTCTGGAAGTGCGTAGAAGCGACTTCTAGCGCTGTGGTCATTTTGGAAATGGGCAGAGCGGCACCAGAAGTTGCTTCTACCCCTGTCCGGAAGTTGCGTATAAGCGACTTCCGGCGCCGCGCCGCTGCTGTTCTCAGATTTTTCAATCTGGAACTTGGCAGCTATGTTCACTAACGGGACAAAGCACACATACCCACCACCATCTGAGAAAACCCATTGATCCCGATTTCATTTCATTTTATTATTTGGTAAACTTACAAAAAGAAAAACACACTACAATAAATAACTTTTAGAAAGGAGCAAGATTAGATGCAGACACACACAGCATTTTCTTTTAAATTAAAAAAAAACTAGACTCCTCGCGTTCCACTCCACTCCCCTTTCCTTCTCACCCAGAGCGATGGCCCTGCCTGCTCCTCAAAGCTGGTGTATCACATGGGCTGGGCTTTGGCAGAGGCAGCCTCTTTCCTCTTTGCTTTGGCTGCAGCAGCCGCTACAAGCTGCCCCAGGGAGGAGGATGGCAGAAGCAGCCATGGAGAGGCTACGAGATGCTCTCTCACAACTGCCACCGTTGTCGCTGGGGACAAGTGTCGGCTCATCCTCCTCCCCGAGCTCAGCAGTGGCAGCCCCGGTGGGGGAAATAGGGACATTCCAGGATCGAGTCAGAAGCTAGGGTGGTTTTCATAATCCTAAGACTGTCCCTGCAAAACAGGGACACTTGAAAGGTTTGAAGTGTGTGAACGTACATGCTGTACGTCAGGCATCCCCAAACTTCGGCCCTCCAGATGTTTTGGACTACAATTCCCATCTTCCCCGACCACTGGTCCTGTTAGCTAGGGATCATGGGAGTTGCAGGCCAAAACATCTGGAGGGCCGCAGTTTGGGGATGCCTGATGTACGTCATTCCATCAGAAGCATTCACTTCCACTTTTATTGGAGAGGGAAAATAAAAACACATGAACTCCCTGATCTTAGTTTATTGATGAGGAAGAGCAAGTCTGCGTACCTGAATCCCCATTTCTTTAATCTTAGCCTACTTTGCAACTGGGCTTCAAGTTTCTTGTTTGACTCTTTCAGTTTAAAAAAAAAAAGAATCTTACCAAGGCTCTTGTGTCCCTGTGAGTTGCTTCTTTCCGGCTACATGCATCACAATGCTTTAGTGTGACAGAGAGATGAAATGTTGAGAACTGGCTATTATCGCGGGGACGTGCAACCACACAATAACCCCTTTCAGTCTTTGCTTGCACAGAGAGGGAAGGCGAGTAGAGAAGGGCTGTGGGGTTTGTGGTTTGAGCCCCACTGCCATTGCTGCAGCTGCTCAGAGTTAGGGAATAGGCTGTAGCTCAGGGGAAGAGCGTATATTTTGGAAGCAGGAGGTTCCGAGCTCAAGCCCCACATCACCCCAAAAACCCTTGGAGAGCTGTACCTGTCAGCACAGACAATGGGCCCTTCCAGACTGGTGGTTTTTTTTTTTGAAGCTGAATTTTGCAACATGCCCTTGGCACAATGTTAGTGGATCCATGGTGGAAGGGTCCTGGCCCATCCACACGTCCTTTTGCTGCGGAGGAGCACTCTTGCATGACAGCGCAACAAAAGAGGGACCAAAATGACAACAACCCTGGAACGTTTGTGGTGCAAGATTTCAGAAGGAGGCAATGTGACACACACGGATTAGAAATGAAATATCATGCCCACCCTGAAATGTCTGCTGGTGCAAACGGTATTGAAAGTGGGATTGCGTACAGCTGTCCCGATATCATGAATACAAACATCATGGATGCACAATAAAAAGGATGCCTGGAGACAGTGCTTTTTTCTGGGGGTACGCATACTCCTAAACATTTTGTGAATCTAATAGATAGGAGAAGAAACTTTTTTAAAAAAAAATTTAACGTGTCTTCTCTAGCACGGTGACTCGGCAGTTCCGTTGCTACCCCCGATGGCAGCCTCATTTCTAGTCACAGTGTTTCCTGAGTCTCAAACGGAAGTGAGTGTTTAATGTGTGAAGTAGGAGTTGGAATCTAGCATGGTGATTGGTCAGTTTCGTTGATACCACATCCACATTTAATGTGTGAAGCAGTGTGGAATGTGGATGTGTGATAATACAAGGTAATGCATGTTCTTTGTACTTTTGTCCATTTACTGTATTTATTGTTCCCGGTTTGAACTATAAAATGGTGACTTTTCTTGAGTCAAAATGAGAGTACTCATATATATATATATGGAAAGAAAAAAAAACACTGCTTGGAGGTGCTCAGTATTGAGCTAGATGGACCAGTGGTCTTCCTAATATTAGAATCAGAGAGAATGCTACCAGCATTCTCCTATAAGTGTGGGAGAAAAGGCATTCACAGTATGTCTGCCCGCGAGAGGAAGAGGGCAATGGTCATATCAGGGGATGGAACTGCAGCGACCTTGCGCTGTAGCTGGAAAGGAGCGGGACTTCTCAGCCCCGAAGCACTGCAATTGTGGCTCGTACAATGGGCTGATAAAAGCTCCATAAATCCTACCACTCCATCTCTAACATTCATAAGCCTTCTGGTTTTTCTCAAGTCACTATTTCAACTATTTCAAAACCGGTAGGTGTCTGAATCACAGGTCAAAGGGTCACCTGGCCATTCTGGAGAGATACTTTCATTTTGCAACTACAGTGGAACCTCGGTTTATGAACACCTCGGTTTATGAACAACGCGGACCCATCTGGAACGGATTAATTCATTTTCCATTACTTTCAATGGGAAAGTTCGCTTCAGTTTATGAATGCTTCAGTTTATGAACACACTTCCGGAACCAATTACACCCATGCTTCAGTTTATGAACGCTTCAGTTTAAGTACTCCGCGGACCCATCTGGAACGGATTAATCCACTTTCCATTACTTTCAATGGGAAAGTTCGCTTCAGTTTATGAACGTTTCAGTTTATGAACAGACTTCCGGAACCAATTGTGTTCATAAACCGAGGTACCACTATATACAAAAGGGGATTGGGATAGTGGTTTCATTTTCCGGTAGGAAGGGATTGACTAAAGGAAAAGTAAAAAAACAAACAACCCCCAAAAAAACCAATCTGTAGTATCAAGTCCCAGCAGGTGAAAACACCCAAATTATTACATTATTTTTGAAGGGAAGGGTTGTTTTTGGGCACCACACAGGTTGAGGAAGTTTGGGTTAGAAGTTCAGAGACTGTTTCCAGGGTTTGCACGCCAATGCCATTCTTGTTTGAAAAGGTAGAGTCTGGAGAAATTATGACCATTTCTGCCAGGCCTCGGTTTAGGCTGGGAGAACGGGCCATGTGTGGGTCTAGTGTAGGGAAAGGGCTCACAGATTTGGCTAATGATTGCAACGTGTCACTCCTCTGCTGATTTGAGCCTTTTAGGTCCTATGCCAGCAATAACATCGGGATTAGGAAATGATCAGAAAAGAGTGCGGGTTTCACAATGACTGCCAAACCAGTTTTTGAAATATCACTTTTCCCGTCTGCGGATTAACGGTGGCTTATTGTGGCAATCCTTTAAAATGCCTATTTGTGAAGACAGTAACACACATCTCTATAGGTCGTTTGCTGCTGGTGCCGGCATGGTTTTTAAGCAGTTTCTTTTGAATGACTGAGGTCACAAGAGTTACAAAGCAGCATAATTGAAAAGTCAAAGTTCTGAAGCACCCGAACAATCCGAGCCACTTTTCTCTAAAGCAGTCCCAACTAAATTGTGATCTGAGGACACACTAGTATACCATGGAGGAGGAGCTGAAGAGTACCTTGCAATGCTTGGATGGCTCAGTTGGTTAGATGGTCAGCGCATGGTGTTGATAATGCCAAATTGCAAGTTCGATCCTTGTATGGATATTCCTGCATTGCAGAGGGTTGGACTACTAGATGAACTTCAGGGTCCCTTCCAACTCTACAGTTCTAAGTATACCTAGGCTCCCTTGTGCCCTTGGCAAGCAGCTGTATCCGCGACCCCAAACCCGGAAGAGACCATGGACCATGAAGTGCAGGTGGGTTCCCCACAGGGCAAGACACAGTGATAACAGCAAAAACCTTTATTGAACTAACAGAACTGGGCAACAGGGGCAAAGCAACTGCTTACAGGTGAAACTCGGAAAATTAGAATATCGTCAAAAAGTGCATTTACTGTATTTCAGTAACACAATTTAAAAGGTGAAACCAATATATGAAATAGATGCATGACATGCAAAGCAAGATATGTCAAGCCTTTATTTGTTGTAATTGTCATTATTTGTCGTTAGGCGGGTCAATTATAAATGGAATGTAATTAATGAAATGCAATAGCGATGTTTATTTTTGTTTAGTTTTGTATTATTGTAACTATTTGTTTTATTACTGTGGAATTTCCAAAAGAAAGCATTTGTAAAAATAAAAAATAATAAGTTGCATTACTGAAATACAGAAAATGCACTTTTTGACGATATTCTAATTTTCCGAGTTTCACCTGTATATACATTTCTGAAGGTCTGGGCCACTCCCACTTCCAACATGATTGGTTGTCTAAACTTCCAAGCCTGCGAATCATAACTCAGAGTTTAAGGGCCAATGGCAGAGGCCCAAATCCTGAAATGTTCTGTGATTGGATATCATGTATCGAATCAGAACACAGGGCTCAGAATCCTTAGTCCCGACTCAAGCTCCGGCAAACACAGACCACTGAATACATAACAGACCAAAAGCTCAAAAAGATTCGCCTCTTTGCACTCTGCCACTGCCATTGAGGTCAGGTCAGGTCAGGTCTGCTCTGCCTCCCCTCTTCCTCCTCCTTCATAGGTCCACCTGCCCACCTGTCTCCTTCCACTTGCTGCTTTCCCTTCTGCCGCCTTCCTCCTTCCCTTCCCTTTTCCCTCCTCCTGCAATCCTCACTTGCTCCCTCCATCTTTCATCCCTCAGAGACAGAAAGAAGATTTTTTCCTAATCAAGGAGGAGTGGAAGATCAAATTGATGGACTATGCCAAAATGGCAAAAGTTACTGGAACCATAAGAAACAAAGGAGAAATAAACTTTATTAAAGGATGGGGAAAATTTGTGGAATATCTGAAGTTTTTGTACACATGTAAGTTAATTAGCAGGATTAACCTAAAGCAAGCAGTCAAATGTAATATTAAAGAAAAATTAGGGAGTAATTAATAATTGGAATAACAGGGAAAATGCAATATTAAGAATTAAAAATAGAAGAAACTGCAAAAGGGGTGGGGTGGAGAGTCAAAATATATGTGTATTGGGAAAGTATTGGATCTGCATGTTTGAAACTAAATTAAAACTAAATGGCCTCGGTCCAGTATACCTGAAGGAGCGTCTCCACCCCCATCGTTCTGCCCGGACACTGAGGTCCAGTGCCGAGGGCCTTCTGGCGGTTCCCTCGTTGTGAGAAGCCAAGTTGCAGGGAACCAGGCAGAGGGCCTTCTCGGTAGTGGCGCCCGCCCTGTGGAATGCCCTCCCTTCAGATGTGAAAGAGAAAAACAGCTACCAGATTTTTAGAAGACATCTGAAGGCAGCCCTGTTTAGGGAGGCTTTTAATCTTTAATCGATTATTTTATTCTTCTGTTGGAAGCTGCCCAGAGTGGCTGGGGAAACCCAGCCAGATGGGCGGGGTATAAATAATAAATTATTATTATTATTATTATTGAACTGAAAAAAAGTCAGGAAACCTTTGGTAGTACATTGTTGTTGTTTAAAAAATTATCAACTTCAGCCCCAAAGCTCAATTGCGCTGCTTTGTTCAAATATGATGGGTTAGGGAGCTGTCAATCTTGATGCCGTGACATCACCACCCTGCTCCTTTTGCATCACTTTTGATATCTCTGCCATCTTCACAGCACAGACATCTTGGCACTAGCAAGCCACATGCGGTGGGGTGGTAAGGACAGCAAGAAACAAACCTCCACTCCTCATGCTCTGCCTTTGCTTCGAGAATTGGGCTTCCCCCTGCGCCTGCAATTAGTTAAGGAAAAGCAAGGTCCATAGCCTCTAGCGGCGCACTAAGCACACATCTAGTTTGGCCCCCCGTCAGCGGAGAATGAGCCCTGCGGAACCCAGCGGCGCTTCCTCTGGAGCAGGCGTGTATAAGATTGCACTGAGAGTCGCTTGGCTGCACCGTGGAGCTGCGGACTTGCACAGAAGGATCTTGCCAATGGCCTCATATGCAAAACAAGATGCTCCCCTCCCTCTGTGAAAGGTAACACTCCCACCCCATTGCCCCCTTTATTTCTCCTCTCTCTTTGTTTCTTGCCATATATATATATATATATATTCATTCTTAAACATTTCTCAGGCTTAGCTCAGGAATGATCAGATGTCGGAAAGCGATTGAATTACCAGTTCACAGTCACTGCTCGGACGACTGACCCAGTTGCATTCCTCCCCCTGCCATGGCTACAGCCTCCAGTACGGTAGTAGCATTTCCTCTTTTGTGCTTTTGTCTTTAAATAAGGCAGGGGAGCCGGTTTCTTCGGATACCGAAAGCTTCAGCCCACTGATCAAAGTAGGAGCCAGAACATTCCTTGCATGTTCAGCAAGGGTGTTGTTGTTGGGGATGGCCCAGGAGACCCAAGGCTTCTGCATTGGGCCCTGGGTCTCTCCCCCCCCCCCCTTCTAGTTTCTAAACCTTCTTTGTTTTAACTTTGCAGTGCTCCCAGCTGCCCTGTAAGCCAAGTGCAGGGCTGCCGAGCCCACGGCCCATCTTACATTTACCGAGGGCCCAATTCACATTACAGCAGAAGAAGCTTGGAAAATTCAGTTGGCGTCCCTATACCACAGAGAAAGTCCTGAGAACAAAGGCCAGTGCTTGTTTGTTCCCCCTCCCTCTGAAAGTCCCACATAGAATTATAGAACCGTACAGCTGGAAGGGCCCACAAGAGTGATCTAGTCCAGCCCCCTGCAATGTAGGAATCTGAACTAGAGAGGCGTTTCTGGGGCCAATTAGTACCAGTGTTAAAAGCCCAGAATTAATTTGGATTCAAGTACAGTGGTACCTCGAGTTACAAACGCCTCAGGTTACAAACTCCGCTAACCTGGAAGAGTTACCTCGAGTTGAGAACTTTGCCCCAGGATGAGAACGGAAATTGTGTGCCAGCGGCACAGCGGCAGCAAGAGGCCCCATTAGCGAAAGCGCGCCTCTAGTTAAGAACAGTTTCAGGTTAAGAACGGACCTCCGGAACGAATTAAGTTCGTAACTGACACTGTACCTGTGTCAGAGGGTTGCTTCACTCAGGATCAAACCAATCCCGGCATGTGGTGCCAAATTTAAAAGCTGCTGGACACAATCTCCGCTTGTGGAGGAACAATCCGGGGCACCCCGAAACCCACCTTTGCAGTCACAAAGTACCTGCCCCCCCACCTATCATCATTTGGTGTCCGGTGTGGGGCAGTTGAGTTCCACCTGAGAAAAGGGGGTTGTGGGCCAAATTAGGGCCCTTAGTGGGCCTGATTAAGGCCCTCAGGCTGGAGGTTCCCCACTCCACGGTCCAAACAATCATTGACTCATAGAACTGCAGAGTTGGAAGGGGCCACAAGGGTCATCTAGTACAACCCCCCCCCCCAAGCAATGCAGGAATCCTTTGCCTAATGTAGGGCTCGAACCCACAACCCTGAGAGAGCCCTGTTTGTATCTGCAACAGGAGACAGGAGACCCTGCCTTTCCTGGAACAGGAACAGGTCGTGGAGAACTAATTCTGCATGCGGTTTGTACACCTGTCAAGTTCCAGTCAGACCCCAAAGTGAGCATCCGTAGAGGTTGAGGGAAGAGGAATTTTGGGGCGCTCCCTCTTCTCCACTGTACACATTCAGCCTTCATGCACTGACTCTGGATGCCCCCCCCGAGAAACAAAATATTGGATTAAATGACATGGCTTACCCTGTATGTTGTCTCACCCCACTGTTGGATGCTTAGATTGGAAATGCTTTGGGGCAGAGATCCTTCCTTGTTGCTTCCGTTTCCCTGTAAGACACCCTGTGCATTGATCGTGCTGTGTAATTAATAGAAGTAAACTCTAGAGATGGTATATAATCTTAAGGGTCTGGCAGGATTAATTGAGCCACAGGGGGTGATTCTCTCTCGCTAAAGGCGCCTGCCAATTATATTACCATTCTAAACGAGCTAGGCCTGCGCATTCCTGCAGACATGCTGTGAACAGTGCAATATTTGCTTAAGATCTGGATCAGGTGTAGCCATGTAATCTGCCCCGTGATTTGATCATGCTGCTTTCGGGGTCTTAGGTTCATTCTCCTTCATGACTGGGATGCCAGAGTAATGTACTGTTAATAATCCACTGATCCAAATGAAGGCAAATTTTATGAGAGAGCGCTACAAGGAATGGTAGCTAAGGAAAGGGCAGAACAATTGGCACAAGATCTACAAATGTTCTCTGAAGTGCTCCCTGCACCCCAAATATATTATGCTCCTGTCCTTTTGACATTCCTAGGCCATTTCCTCAATCAAAACTGGGGGGGGGAGCCATGGGGACCATGCCAGGGGATCGCCGGCTGCGCTCGCTGCTCTCCGGCAACCTCCTCACCTCTCCTCCCAGCGGCGGAGAGGAGGAGTGAGAAGAGGCTCTTTGGCCGCCTCTCTGGAGCTCGCTCACTCGAGGGCCACTGGCTGCGCGCTCGCTCACCCACCCACCCGCTGATTGGGCAAAGGGGCGCTTCTCCCAGAAACTGGCCCCTCTCCACGGGTGGAAGGGGAGCTGGCGCCCCACTCCAGGTGCAAGGGGCGCGGGAGGCGCCGGGCCAGCCGAGCGGAGCGGCTTTATGCTCGCAGCGATGACGACGAAGCGCAGCGTTGAGGGAAACGCGACTGCCTTCTCTCCACAAAACTCGCCGGCAAAACTCACCCCTCCTAATCCATTGCGTGTTTACAAGAGCTCAAGCAGCTCCCTCTGAGAATTCCCTTTCCCTTCTGGGAGGCTGTGTCACCGACGGGGTGCCTGCCTTCCTTGCTCGGCTGCTGCCTGTTTCATCACTTTATAACCATTTAATTTTTTGCTTCTGGGGGGGCAGGTGCCCCCCGCCCCATGCTGGGTACACCCATGCATTTCCTCCCAACAGTTTTTCTCTGGCAAAGAGCAAGGCTACTCAAAACAGAGGTAAGATGCTCTAAGCAAGGAGGTGCCATAACTTGGACCACAGCAAGAGGTCCCCACTTTTAGAACCTGGCATCTCGAAGAGACATTACTGCCACAAAATCTTTTCCAACAGGGAAAATCCCTAAACCCTTGGCCAGTATGCTAGGGTTGCCATATTCCCAAACGTGAAAGTCCGGACAGAGTTGTTGAGCTGCTTGCCATACATCTGTTTTTTTCACGGACATTTTGCCGATTCTGCAAAACTCTGTCCAGACGCCATTTTTGGAGCATACGGCAGCCCTACAGTAAAAAGGTAAAAGGTAAAGGACCCCTGGACGGTTAATTCCACTCAAAGGCGACTATGGGGTTGTGGCGCTCATCTCGCTTTCAGGCCGAGGGAGCGGGCGTTTGTCCACAGACAGCTTTCTGAGTCATGTGGCCAGCAGGACTAAACCGCTACTGGCGCATGGAAGACCGTGGCGAGTGCCAGAGTGCACGGAAACGCCGTTTCCCTTCCCGTCACAGGGGTACCTATTTATCTACTTGCACTGGCATGCTTTCGAATTGCTAGGTTGGCAGGAGCTGGGACAGAGCAACGGGAGCTCACTCTCTCACGGGGATTCGAACCGCCGACTTCTGATTGGCAAGCCCAAAGAGGCTCAGTGGTTTAGACCACAGCGCCACCTGCGTCCCATGCTGTAACTAACTGCACCTGACTGCTCGACTGCACCACAGCTCACACGTGACAAAGCAGAAGACACCAACATTTTCTTGTCACAGCTTTGGTTTCCTTAAGGACCATCCACTCCAGCTTGCGCCAACCCGTTGCCCACCAGTTGCTTGGACTACAACTCCCATCAGCTCCAATCAGCATAGCAGATAGGAGTTGTAGTCCAGAGCCTCTGGAAAGCACCAGGATGGCAAATGATAATCTACTCCCATATAGGCCTTCCTAGATTTAAGGCTTAGCTTTGGAGGTCTTGATTTCTCTCATTGTCTTGGGTTATTAGGAAACAGAGGCAGTGCCTTCTCAGTGGTGGTGCCGCCACTGTGGAATACTCTCCAGGTACAGATCTATCAGGCCCTCTCATCCTTCCTCCCCTACCCTTATTAATCCAAACCCTCCCAAGTGTCCCTATTTTCCAGAGTTAATCCCAGATTTACAAAATCTGTCCCAGTTTCCGATTTGATCCCAGAATGTGCCGCTTTTCCTTAGGGCATCCCTATTTTCATTGTTGGAGGGTATGTTAATACTTTTAAGCGGTTTTAAGCCTTTTTTCTCCTCTGGAAAAATTCATAAAAGTGAACAACAGATAAATGAAAAAACAAGCAATAGTACCACTGTATTCTGCTCTGGTCAGACCTCACCTGGAGTACTGTGTCCAGTTCTGGGCACCACAGTTCAAGAAGGATACTGATAAGCTGGAACGTGTCCAGAAGAGGGCAACCAAAATGGTCAAAGGCCTGGAAACGATGCCTTATGAGGAACGGCTTAGGGAGCTGGGTATATTTAGCCTGGAGAAGAGAAGGTTAAGGGGTGATATGATAACCATGTTCAAATATATAAAAGGATGTCATATAGAGGAGGGAGAAAGGTTGTTTTCTGCTGCTCCAGAGAAGCGGACACGGAGCAACGGATTCAAACTACAAGAAAGAAAATTCCACCTAAACATTAGGAAGAACTTCCTGACAGTAAGAGCTGTTCGGCAGTGGAATTTGCTGCCAAGGAGTGTGGTGGAGTCTCCTTCTTTGGAGGTCTTTAAGCAGAGGCTTGACAGCCATCTGTCAGGAATGCTTTGATGGTGTTTCCTGCTTGGCAGGGGGTTGGACTGGATGGCCCTTGTGGTCTCTTCCAACTCTATGATTCTATGATTCTATGATTCTAAGCACCGGGGAGGAAGTGGGGAAGGTTGGGAGAGGACATCAAGCACTCTCTTTGGTTTATTAAATGTGAAAACTTAATTTGTTTTAAGAGGCTTTGAATATCAGGTTTTACTGCCGCCTTAGAACTCAATTACACCCTAAATGGCTGCTTTTAGTTTATAACTGTCCTCTTTAATGTCTCTTTTGCTATTGATATGGGATCTCATTTCACCTTTATTTATATGCTGTGGAGTCACTCGGAGTGCTCTGTTGGGATAAAAATAATGGAATTGGTCGAGTGGCTGCTGAATAGCAAGTTTCGCGGGCGAGATACTGGTGCAAAACAGTGAGTGGTGTTGCATGGTGAACAGCAAATCGGAAGCGGCGAGCTTTGACAGAAATCCCCCAGCAAACTTGCTACATGCCCCGCCTCTATGTGCTCGACAAATATGCCAGCTGCATTTTTAGTATCGGTAGAACCTGTTTTATTTTTGGAGCCCAAAAATTCAGCAGTCAGAAATATAACCCGTGGCTTCCTCATTAAATAAAGGCAGTGTGGATATATAAGGCTCCTATACTGAGTCACACCAGCCCAATATTATCTATTCTGAGTCTGAACTCGAATAGTGAGGCGAAAAAGCAGGCAAGGCTGCTGTGCCTTATAATAGAAGTTTTCCTGACTCCCACTGAACTTGAACTCGTTTCTGCTCAGATCGGTAAGCAAAGTAGGATTCATTGTTCCACCAAGCGACATGACCCTGGGATCCCATGACAGTGGTACCTCGGAAGTCGAACGGAATCTGTTCCGGAAGTTGTCCGTTCAACTTCAAAAACGTTCGGAAACCAAGGTACGGCTTCTGATTGGCTGCAGGAAGCTCCTGCAGCCAATTGGAAGCCGCGTAAGCTGCGTCGGACGTTCGGGTTCCAAAGAATGTTCACAAACCGGAACACTCACTTCCGGATTTGCGGCGTTTGGGAGCCAAAACGTTCAACTTGCAGGGCGTTCGGGGTCCAAGGTATGACTGTATATAAGGCAATGAGGCAGACACAACTTAGCACAGCAAACAGGGCTGTTCCCTAGACTGGGCAAGCAAACAGGCCCTCTTCATGGGAGGCTCAGAGGCTCCTTTATCTTGCCTGTCTTTGCTCCTCCCTCTTCATACCTCTTCAGGTTCTGTGCAGGAAGGGGAGACAGCTCAGCTTCCTAAACAGCCTGATTCCTCTCTGTGGTCACAGGCTTTCCTTTCACGTTATTAAGAGTCCTTGCTTCCACATATGGATAATCTCAGTCCTCTCAAGTGCTACTGACAGGGGATGGATCTAAACATGGGGGGACGGGGACGCTATAAATAAGTCAGAAGTTAGATCGTTTTTACAAAAGAAAAAAATCCCTATGGAAAACCAGATTTTTAAAATTTCCTGCTCTCTTTCGCCATCTAGTGCTGCATGTTTATAGCACATTCAAATCGCTGTTTCTTTACTAATGTAGCTGATTAAGTTTTAAGGCACCCAAAACCTGGTCACATTACCTTGCTCCCGTCTTTACTGAGGGAGTTTGACACAGACCCCTCTGCCCTTTCTAGCTGGCCCTGCCTCTTCTCAGGAATCAAGGACAGTAGTACGACATAAAACTATTTCAGAGGCTGTTAAGAGACATTTTGCATGCAGTAGGAGAATAAACCGTAAATGTGATTTTTTATTTTTATTTTTTAAGAGCACCTGCCTTTTAAATTCCCAGACTGGCTTTTAATTCAACAGCCTCAGGGAGTTGGCTGTATACCAGAGCACAACCTTATTATCTATAGGAAGCCAGCTTGGGGGCGCTTTATCTGTCTGTTCTGTGAGAAGAACCGCCAGGCAAGCAGCTAATAAATAACACTTGTTTGGGGGTCTCAATGCGCCCCATTCAAAACCATGTACAAAAGGAACACTATGTAACGGAAGGAAGTTTGCGTGTGAAGGCAACAGACAGGCAAGGCGATATAGTCCAACAATGCAGTTGGTTTCCTGTTTGTATTTTTCAGCAGGCCTGGGTCTTAGAGGAAAGCAAAGCAAGAAGCAATAGAGGACAGGGTGAAAATTAAAATGTGCTTCGTATGCCCCAGTTGTCCCAATTCACCAGGGACATTAGTACTGTACCAGTAGCTGTCTTTGCCAGCATTTTACCAGCTGGTTCCTCCCGCCATTCCTCCTTGATATCCAAGCATAGTTAAGAGATGGAACCGTCACCAAGTATTTTGGTGTTCTGTGTCGTCTCCTGGGGAAAAAAAAGTTGTTCCAGATAACCTCTAATTGCATTGCTCACAGCTCAATTACTTATTTCGCCCAAAAGATAGCATTTAGGAAAGGGCATTAGCTAGGCCTGATGGCGTCTGTTTACATGTCATGCCCCTGAAAGCTCAGGTTCGTTTATCATCTTTCCCAACGGCTACAGCAACATGGGAGATTGGATGCTACAGGGTGGATTCATTAGGCTAATGATTACAGCAAACAGCTTCTGAAGTCTCTCCTTCAGCTCCTCCTTGGAAGAAACCTGGGGTTCCAAGTTGTAACAAATAATATGACAGAAGTCAGAGGCACAGCGAAACACACAACAAAACTTGCTTCTGAATAATAATAATAATAATAACAATAACAATAACAATAATTTATTATTTATAGCCCGCCCATCTGGCTGGGTTTCCCCAGCCACTCTGGGCGGCTTCCAACAGAAAAATGAAATAAAATAATCTATTAAACATTAAAAGCCTCCCTAAACAGGGCTGCCTTCAGATGTCTTCTAAAAATCTGGTAGCTGTTTTTCTCTTTGACATCTGATGGGAGGGCGTTCCACAGGGCGGGCGCCACTACCGAGAAGGCCCTCTGCCTGGTTCCCTGCAACTTGGCTTCTCGCAACGAGGGAACCGCCAGAAGGCCCTCGGCACCGGACCTCAGTGTCCGGGCAGAACGATGGGGGTGGAGACGCTCCTTCAGGTATACTGGACCAAGGCCATTTAGGGCTTTAAAGGTCAGCACCAACACTTTGAACTGTGCTCGGAAACGAACTGAATGTGAATGCCATCTCTCCGCATTACCTTGCTTTCATTAGGTTGTGCACTGAAATGCTTATTTAAACATCTCTCTCCATCTACATTCCAGTTGCAGCACAGAAATACTTAAAAACACAACTAGAGATGGATTAGGGCTCCTGCTTTTTTGGGGGGGCAGGCTGTGTCAATGCTCATTGTGCAACCTAATTGGAGCACTGGGACAAAATGTTTAATTAAGCTATTAAGTTTTTCACAGATATATGTTTATCACTTAAGATACTGCAATATAGCCTCTATGTTTCTACCTACGGTAACTATGTTAGTCAAAAGTATCAGGTGGTGGTATTTACATGAGAATGAGCTATCACAGGTAGAGTGCCTATGCCCTATGGCAGGCATCCCCAAACTGTGGCCCTCCAGATGTTTTCACCTACAGCTCCCATGATCCCTAACAGGACCAGTGGTCAGGGGTGATGGGAATTGTAGTCCAAAACATCTGGAGGGCCAAAGTTTGGGGATGCCTGCCCTTTGGTATCTGATTTAACTCCAATCTGGGGCTTTTCATTGGGGTCAGTTCAAATATCAGCTGAAAGTCATCATGTAATGAAGATAAAAGTTACAGTGGTACCTTGCAAGACGAATGCCCTGCAAGACTAATTTTTCGCATGACGAATGCGTCTTGCAATCTGATGGTGACTCGCAAGACAAATTCATTTTGCGGAAAAATTCGTCTTGCGAATTGCGGTTTCCCGTAGGAATGCATTGAAATTTAATTAATGCGTTCCTATGGGCAAAAAAAGAAATTTCAATGCATTCCTATGGGAAACCTCGATTCGCAAGACGAATTTTTCGCAAAATGAATTGACTCGCGGAACGAATTAAATTCGTCTTGCGAGGCACCACTGTATATCTGAGTGGTCTTCGGTGGGAAGGACCCCTCGCAAAGGCTGCCTCTTGCTCTATTGTTTCATATTAATAAAACATTTTTTTAAAAAAAAATTGAGCTAGATTTTTAAAACTATATGACCCTTCTGGGTAGCTTCCAACTTTGTTATTATTCTATGAAGCAATGTACCTGTGTGCATCCTCTGCTGTTGTGTAGCTGTCTTAGCTAATTTTGCAAATAGGTAAACTCCTACCAGGAATTACTGGACCTCTTTAAGCTGCTACTAGATTTCATGTGGCAGTGGGGCTGAAGCATCTTGCTCTGCACACTTCCGCTCAGCGTGCTACCAAGCAAGAGTTTTGCAAGAGTGAGCCAAGTATCCATGAGACAGATGGGTTCGTTGCTGAAGCCCATTCTGATTACTGCTATATAAATGGACCAGAAGGTTTGGCCTAGACGGCAGAGCAGGGGTACTGTGTCAAGCTAACTCTTGCATCAAGCACCTGCAGTGGGAACAAGACCGGCCTGTGATATTTTGCTGCCTGCGGTGAATTATAAGATGCCACCTTTCCCCCATTCCACAGACAATGTCTGACTGGGCTGGCTGTTGTGTCTTACATCAACACTGTAAATAGGGTCCATCACACGCCCGCCTCCCCCCTGCACCTGAAGAGAGCAGGTTATCTTAAGGCACATAGCCGGGGGGCAGTGGGAAGGTGCTGGACGGCAGAGCTGCCTTAAGCTATCTGCCGCCTGAAGCAGTTGCCTCATTCTGTCTAATGGTAGGGCCAGCTCTGAGTTTGACATCACGTGGCAAAGGAACTTCTGCCTGGGAAACTTTTTGTAGACTTAGCATAACTACCGAGACAAGTGTTTTTATTATGCCTGCGCCATCTGCAACAGGCGCCTGAACAGAAGAATCCGACGGGTGGTGGTATTCATTTCAGAACAGAAGCACAGCCCTGGTTTGAAGTTTACAGGGAGCGCTGCGAGCCATTTAATTAGGATGACATAGCCAGGCATCGCATTACCGCCTGCAGGATATAATTTTAAAATAAGGTATTTCCTTGACATGCCGGAAAATTGACCCCCTGGAAGGAAGCAGCATGTATGTGTCTACTATTAGAAAAACCTGCATTTGATTTCTTTTCATTCAGTTGATATTAGACTATGGTCATTCACTTCAAGTAGCAGGTGAGCTAAGTTTCAGACAGGCTCCATTAATGCGTGGACAGTTCAGAGTTGGACAGTTTTAGTACAGAGTTGGTTGCTGAATTGTCACTGAGATGGTAGTCTCATGTAGCTTTCCCAAAAGTTCTGACAGCGAGAAGAGTGTGCCATTGTCACACAATGCTAGGAATGGGCAAATTGGTCAGTGTTGTTTCCTCTCAGTTCCTCATTTTTCTACTCTTAATTTTCGAACCATGACACTATAAGGCCAGGCTATAGTTTGAGACACTTTCCAATTCCAGATTCCCCATAACACGTAGGGCCACTGTCTACCCTACCAAATGTGATCCTCTGGCATAACTTGCTGCCCTGTCTGCAAAATGTCTAATGGTGTTCTTTTGTGAAAGAGAGCCTTGAAAAGTAGTACCAATTATTTATTTGTTTTAAAATCAAGCCAAGTAAATATTCTTCTTGACAAAGCGAGAGGCTTGACTGTAGGTTGGTGGATTTCAAAACAAAGGTCACGCAAGAACCTGCGGCTCTCAATGGACAACTGGTAAGTGACACAATAACATACCTGTCAACATTTATCCAATGAAAAGAGTGACGTCCTATTTAATAATAATAATAATAAATTATTATTACTTATACCCCGTTGATCTGATTGGATTGCTACGGTCACTCAGGGCAGCTGGGATTAGGTCTGTGTCTGCCTAAGAACCTAAATCACAGGGCTCTTGAGTTTAAGTGGCCATCTCAGCTTTTGAGCTAGTGATTCTGACTTGGCACCACAGAGACCCCAATGAGCTCCTGATCCACAGCAAGTGGCCAGTTTCCAGCTTGTCAGGCAAAATGAATGACACTTGTCTTCCTACTATTGCTGAAACCCAAGCTTTCACATTCCTAACTGGATGCCAGTGTTTTGTTACCTCCCACCCTCCTGTCCCAATAACTTCCTTTTTATTTTAGGATTACAAATAGCAGGAATTCCTCTGTGTATTTCGGAGCAGCACGGTTCTCAGCATGCATTTCCATAAATCCATAAAGCCCGAATGCTGCAGAAATTCTGTCGTGGGGCATTATTTCCCCCCTACTCTTTATTAGACATACTTTTGAGCCTGTAGGCTCCATGGCTCTAGTCAGAAAAGCTGCATTTAGCATTCCATGTGCAATGATGGAATATTTCTCTTCTTATCAAGGAAACACCTCCCCATATCTTTTGTGGAATGGCGGGAAGAAAAACACAGCTTCCAATGTTTCACAGATGGAAACGGAGACACCTCTGTTCTCACCTCAAGGATTGTTGCCTGTAGTCATCACCCACCCCACCCAAAATAATAATAATAATAATAATAATAATAATAATAATAATAATAATTTACTGCCAGCCCATCTGACTGGACGGCTCTGGGCAGCTTCCAACAAATTATAAAACCACAGCAAAACATCAAACATTAAAAACTCCCCTACGCAGGCCTGCCTTCAGGTGTCTTCTAATGTCAGATACAGTGGTACCTCGGGTTACAAACACTTTGGGTTACAGACTCTGCTAACCTGGAAGTAGTACCTCGGGTTAAGAACTTTGCCCCAGGATGAGAACAGAAATCGCATGGCGGTGACACAGCGACGCGGTGGCAGTGGGAGGCCCCATTAGCTAAAGTGGTACCTCAGGTTAGGAATGGTTTCAGGTTAAGAAAGGACCTCCGGAATGCGTTAAGTTCATAACCAGAGGTACCACTGTAGTTGTTTATTTCCTTGGCATCTGTCAGGAGGGTGTTCCTACTATCAAACATTGCTGAAGATTATCCATAACCACCTCTTGAAAGTTATACAGGTGAAACTCGGAAAATTAGAATATCGTCAAAAAGTGCATTTATTACAGTAACACAACTTAAAAGGTGAAACCAATATATGAGATAGATAGATAGATGCATGACATGCAAAGCAAGATACCGGTATGCCAAGCCTTTATTTGTTGTAATTGTAATTACTGTATATTCTTGCGTATAAGAGTACTTTTTAACCCAGGAAAATCTTCTCAAAAGTTGGGGGTCGTCTTATACGCTGGGTCGTATTTCTTGTATGGCGAGTATATCCCAAACTCTATATTTTAACTGGAAAAGTTGGGGGCCGTCTTATACGCCCAGTCGTCTTATACGCCGGAATATACATTTTGTCGTTAGGCGGGGGTCAATTATAAATGGAATGTAATTAATGAAATGTAATAGCGATGTTTATTTTTGTATTATTGTAACTATTTGTTTTATTAGTGTGGGATTTCCAAAAGAAAGCATTTGTAAAAATTAAAATTAAAATAAAAAAATAATAAGTTGCATTACTGAAATAAATGCACTTTTCGACGATATTCTAATTTTCCGAGTTCCACCTGTATTTGTTTACTCTTCTATTAAGGGCATGACTAGAAGTGGTGGTGGGTGATCAGATCTCCTCTCCTGAGGATTTTCTTCCTCAAAGGGCAAGTGCAGCTACCCTGCAAGGAAGCTCTCATTGGCCCACCATAGGAAACGAGGCAGGGAGGCCATTTCAGATGGGGATACAGCTAATTCAACTGAATCAATTGGTAAAGAAAGAATCCAGTTAGTATGAATTCTCCAAATGTGGCCACCAAGCCACTATCCTATTTTTGCAGTGGGTAGGTATAGAGACCTCCTGGCCCACTGCCTTAGAGAGGCCCTCTCGTAAAAAATATTTGCTGATCACGATCCTAGGCTAAAAGTATGTTTCCGAGCACAGTTCAAAGTGTTGCTGCTGACCTTTCAAGCCCTAAATGGCCTCAGCCCAGTATACCTGAAGGAGAGTCTCCACCCCATCGTCCAGCCCGGACACTGAGGTCCAGCTCCGAGGGCCTTCTGGCGGTTCCCTCACTGCGAAAAGTGAAGTTACAGGGAATCAGACAGAGGGCCTTCTTGGTAGTGGCGCCCGCCCTGTGGAACGCCCTCCCATCAGATGCCAAGGAAATAAACAACTACCTGACTTTTAGAAGACATCCGAAGGCAGCCCTGTTTAGGGAAGCTTTTAATGTTTGATGTTTTATCACTTCAAGCACTAAGATTACCCACAACTTGCTTCAGACCACAACTTGAGGATCCCCCACCACTTGCTTCAGATCAAATGATTTTCGTGCTAATGCCACAAATCTTTTAACTGCCACCACTGCACTGTGACAAAAGGCATTCCCTGCGAATCCCTGCACTTGATGTACGCCTGTTCCCAGGGACAACAACAGATGCATAAACAGGAACTGGAAGGTACAAATTCCTCAACAATCTCCACTGCCACAATACCCAGCCAATCTTTCGAGGCGGGAAAACAGGAAGCCTGTGAAGAGGTTGAAGTATACGGACTTGATATTATGAATTATGAGACGAGACGGAGGTGGGAACCCAGGTCATCTACAGAAGGTTGAGCTTTGTTGGCTCAGATGCATTTAAAGCACACCCAATGCACATTTAAGGCACATGACTTGCCCTAAAGAACCCTGGGAACTGTAGTTCCCCCACCACAAAGCTTTAATTCCCAGTGCCTTTAACAAACTGCTGTTCCCAGGATTCTTTTTAGGGGGACGGCGGGGAGCATGTTCTTTAAATGTGCATTGAGTGTGCTTTAAATTTAATGAATGGTGTGGACCTGCATTGTTAAAAAAGCCCAGCGGTTTTCTTCAGACAGTAGCCAACACAATGCCTCTGGAAAGTCACAAGTGAAGCAGCCTGCTCACATTTACCCCAGAGCATCATAGCTGCTTCTGAAAACAGAGGCTCTACTTGACTGTAGTGGCTATCGGAGACCTATCTTCCATATCTAATCCTCTTTAAAAAGCCACCTGAGCCTGTGCCTGTCATCACATTTAATTCTGTAAATTGATAATCCCCTGTTCAAAGAAATCCCTATTGGCTCAACCTACTGCCCATTCATTTTACTGGGTGTCTCGCCACCTGACCAATTAGCATTATTAAATAGGGAGAATATTTTCCTTTGGTCACATCCGTTTAAAGCACAGTCACAGCTCCCCTCAAGGAATCCTGGAAGCTGTTGCTTGTTGAGGATGATGAGAATTGCAGCTCTGCAATGGGGTTGGCCTAAAAACTCTCAGCACCCTAACAAACTACAGTTCCCAGGATCCTTTGAGGGAAGTAATGTCTGTAAAAGTGGTATAGGACTGCATTAAATGTTTAGTGTGGATGTGACCTCTGTCTACTTCCTTCGCGTGGATCTATCCTGCCCTTGACCTGAAATTGGCCAGGGAAGTCCTATTAGTTGTATCATCAACAAGGGTGATCCAGTTAACTGGAACCTGGAACAGGGCTAGGGTTGCCAGACTCAATAGAGGACAGGACTTCTGTGCCTTTAATTGCCCTGCCCTCTTTTGAGTCTGGAAACCTTAAAGAGAAACCAGCAGACCCTGTGCTTGGAAATTAAACAAAGGGCCTGCTGGTTTTCTCTTTAAGGTTTCCAGACACAAAAGAGAGCAGGGCAATTAAAGGCACAGAAGTCCTGCCCACTATTGAGGTCTGGCAACCCTAAATAGGGCCTTCTCAGTTGTGGCCTCCTCACTTTTGAATCTGCTTCTCCCTCAAACAGGCTGCTGTGCTGAATGGGTTGCAGTGACAGCTGAAAACTTCCTTACTTCATCAGTCCTTTGAGCACCAGTAGCAGATATTTGTGATTTGCATTTAAGTATTTACAAACTGCACTTTCCTAAGAAATACAACAAGGCAGTGTGCAACACAAGGATATGATAACATCAGTAAAAACATCAATAAACTGGTCAGTTAAAAAAATCAAATGACCATGTTAATTTGTATTGTTCTTCAGATAAGGACTACGAGAGAAATGGCTAGGTACTGGTTTTAGTGATTTAATATTGATTTAATTGACTATTTGGCATTTATGGCATGTGATGTTGTCTCACCACCCTGTGACCTTAGGGTGAAGGGCATAGCTGCCAAGTTATCCCTTTTTTTAAAGGGATATTCCCTTATGCTGAATAGGCTTCCTCGTGAGAAAAGGGATAACTTGGCAGCTATGGTGAAGGGTGGGATATAAATTTTAATAATAAACAGCGTTTATCAGATTTCTCCTTATCTGTTTCCCCCCCCCCCAAACTAGAAAGCCAAGGAGCACAGACCTGCAGATAATTCTGCTTTAAGAACAACACACCACAACGCTGCTGTAACCCAAAGTTACCTGCACTCAGAATCACTGGTGAAATCCTACCAATTCATTCAGTGTGGTGCTTTTACCCCTGCTTCTGCTAGCCATGAGGAAGCACAAAGAATTAGGGGAGGACTGCCAGCCTTTGAAGCGCTCGCCCACAGCCAGAGCTATCGAAGCACGTGCGCCATTTCTTAACATTAGTCATGATCCTTGGCTCCCACATTTGGCTCTGGTAGATGCAGAAAGGAAAGGGCGGTTATCTTATGTCGATTAATCACATGCTAATTGTCCAAGAGAGTGCTGAATCTGAACTAGAAGAAAACCACAGGAAAGAGGGGAAAAGGTGAAGGGGCCGAGAGAGAAAGGCAGACAGCTTAATCCCAACTAATGTGGTTTCCGTCCTCTTGATTACTTCAAGGACTTCATTTTGGATAACCCCCTTCCAATTTACTTTGATTATTCACCAGTATCATGGAAAGAAACCTTCTGCAGGAAGCAAAATAAAAAAATTCCTTCAGTAGCACCTTAAAGACCAACTAAGTTTTTATTTTGGTATGAGCTTTCGTGTGTATGCACACTTCGTCAGATACACTGAAACAGAATCCACCAGACCCTTATGCATAGTCAGAGGGTGGGGGGTGGGGGTGATGGGAATGGGTGATGGGCTGATGGGAGTGGTAAACCTGTAGATGGCTGTTAACGACTGCTGATGACTGCAATTGGTCCTGGGGGGGGAAAGCAAGGGCTGAGGCGCTAAAGAAAGCTTGATCATGCATAATGAGATAAGAATCCAATGTCTTTATTCATCCCAGGTGAGCCAGGTGAGCCAGGCCACTGTGTACTGCGTACTGGTACTGTGGACACTGACTAGCAAAAGCTCTTCAGGAGTTTAGACAGGAAATATCTCCCAGCCCTACGTGGAAATGCCTGGGGTTGAACATTGCAACCTGCACTATGCTAGACTGAGGAGTAGCTGAGGGAAGGAAGGAGGGAGGGAGAGAAAGAAAGAAAGAAAGTCGCTCCTTCTCTCTGTTGTCGCTCACACCAAGCCAGGCTCCTCGTCAGCTGCACCAACAGCGACACAACCGCCATTTTGGGCCGTCCAAGCTCAAATACGGAAGAAAAGTCTCCCCGTTTCAAGTCCAAATGGGACAGGGGAAACTTTTGTCCAAAAACAGAGCGATCCCATTTTTCTAGGGAAGATGCACATCACGTGGGAAAAGGGGAGGTGGTTAACCTCTGATCCTGTGCCTTCACCTGGGGATGCTATGTTGAAAGTTTTTGGGTTTTTTTAAAGTAAAATTGTATGCCTTGCGGGGGCTGTAGGTTGGCACAAAGACTGCCAGTTGCTGGCCTCTCCTCCTCTGACTGGTCTACTCCGTTCAGCACCCCAGATTTCCTAAGCCCTCCTTAAGAGAACCAGGCCATCCCAAAGTTCATTCCCTTGCCTGGTATCCATCCACAAATATAACCCCCCGGCCACAAATGTAGTTTATCTTGGCTTGAGCCAAAGCACTGAACTTTCCCGCCTGCTCCCTCTGCTCCTTTTTATTCTGGCAGGGCACCAGAAACAAATTGTTTGATTAGTATCGCTGGTAGTTCACTGAACAATTAATTTAACCAATACCAAAAACAAGCCACAAGGCTTTTGCTGCAGGCCACCAAGAGGTATTCACCGACTGGAAGAAATACGGCACTGTTCCAAAAACAAGATCTCCATCAGATCGTGTTTGGGCAGCCCCGTTGCTCTCCTATTAAATTTAATTTCCGTTTTCAATTCACCGTTGCTTTCTTTTCAGGAGCCACGGAGGAATGCTGCTTTTCCAGAACCAGAGGTCTGACAACTCCCCGCCTTTGTGGGAAAAAAAAAAGTGCAGGAATATACATGAGTCTGAGGACTCATCCGTGCTATACGTTTAAAGTAGTATTATGGCAATTGAAATAGCTATGGCTTCCCCCCTCCCACAAAGAATCCTGGGAACTGTAGTTTGTTAAAGGTGCGGAGAATTGTTAGGAGACGCCAATTCCCTCACACAGGTGCAATTCTCAAAGTAGCTTAACAATCAACCCTCTTCCCAGGGAATTCTGGGAACTGTAGCTCTCGGAGTGGAATTGGGGTCTTCTAACAACTCTCAGCAGCCTTAATAGACTACGGGATCCTTTGTGGGAAGCCATTGCTGTAAAAGTGGCATGATACTGCTTTAGAAGTACTGTGCAGACGGGGCTTGAAACATGAATGTGAGGAAATACTTTGGGAAAAGGAACTGAGGAAGATACTCTATACCAGGCATCCCCAAACTGCGGCCCTCCAGATGTTTTGGCCTACAACTCCCATGATCCCTAGCTAACAGGACAGATGGTCAGGGATGATGGGAATTGTGGTCCAAAACATCTGGGGGGGGCGAAGTTTTAGGATGTCTGCTCTATACTATAGTGATGTTCTTTAGCTTAGGGTGTTGTTGTTTTTTAAAGGGTAGACAAAGTGATGCAGGAAAAAGTCTCTCCGTTTCTATTAGAGATTTAATGGAACTTTCCTACTCAAAAGCAATCTACCAGGCTGCGTGCATCTCAAAATAGTAAAATAAACATAGTAATCTGCAGATCCCATGACAAGAAAAAACTGAAGCTGTGCCCTGAATAAATGATACAAACTAGCCTTGTTTTTTATAATATGGCATAATTCATGCAACTTCTGCTGGACACAGGAATGGCAAAGAGTTTCAGAGGGCAGTGAAGCAAACAGAGGCTCCCATCAGCCATAACTGCTGGTAGGGCAGCTCAGTCAGTAGAGCATGAGTCTATTAATCTTAGGGATGTAGGTGAAAGCCCCCTGTTGGGCAAAAGATTCCTGCATTGCAGGGGGTTGGACTAGATGCCCCCTGTGGTCCCTTTTAACTCTACAATTCTCCCGATTCTGTGATGGGAGCTGGAGTACAACCATGTTTAGAGGATGACCGCCCCCCTCCTTTTAGTGGTGTTTGTGTCCTTGCTCAGACTGCATGCTTCCTTAGCTATGAGTGATTGCCGAAGAAGTTCCTGCATTGCAGGGGGCTAGGCCAGAAGACCCTTAGGGGTCCCGTAAAGGTAAAGGGACCCTGACCGTTAGCTCCAGCCGCGTATGACTCTGGGATTGCGGCGCTTATATTGCTTTACTGGCCGAGGGAGCCGGTGTACAGCTTCCAGGTCATGTGGCCAGCATGACAAAGCCGCTTCTGGCGAACCAGAGCAGCGCACGGAAATGCCGTTTGTGTTTGAAGGTGAACATACAAAACTTGCACTTTCTGTAACAGTGTGCAAAGTTTGCACGTGTCTGTGTGTGTGTACACACACTTAAAAAAACTTATACCAGGGTAAATTGTGCATAAAAATGAATATTTTAGTGGAAAGAACACAAAGAATTAGGGGCAATTGCCTACAAGAAATGTGAACATTAATAACAATTTAAATATAAAAGCTGCATATGTAATATGTGGTAGTTAAAACTGCATATGCAAATTTATCTGAATAAATCCGATGACTTTTCACGAAGATTTAAACTAAATTAATCACAAACTGCCCCAGAACTAAGAGAACTGAAACAGACAGCTCCTTCCATCCCAGTTTAGAATAAGGTTTGGGGTGGGGGAATTAATTACTGTAATGGTAATGGATGAACTAATTTAATAACTGATTCGGGTGGTCTGTGTTGGAGAGGAAAAACATGTTTCGTGTGATAAGGTTGGGACATTAATCGGCCTGCCCTCTGTGAAATGTAAACTCTAGACGTTACTTCTAGATGCGCAAAATTTAGTTATGTGCAAATTTTGTGCAAATGTGTGCTTATGGACATGGGAAGAGGAGAACCCCTAAGCAGAAGGGAGGAATCTTAACTGTGACAGCAGTTAAAGAGGGATTGATTTGTTTTTGCCTTGTCTTTGCCTACCCTCTAGTGGGCCCTGATGGGAGTGCAGCCATTCCAAGCCCTTCAGCAGGCTCATCCTCAGTGTGTGGCATCGCCCACTTAGATTGCCCCATAACCCTCCAACATTTCTCCAATGAAAACAGGGACATCCTTAGGGACATTCTGGGCTCAAATCAGAAACCAGGACAGCTTCTGTAAATCCAGGACTGTCCCTGGAAAATAGGGAAACTTGAAGGGTCTATTACCCCAGTTGGGCAAAATAGGAAGCACCCTTTTTCAGTTGTTGCCATTAAAATCGGGACATCCCTAGCTTTAGGGAAAGGGACCCCTGACTATTTAGGTCCAGTCATGGACGACTCTAGGGTTGCCCGCGCTCATCTCACTTTATTGGCTGACTCTGGGATTGCGGCGCTCATCTTGCTTTACTGATCGAGGGAGCAGACGTTTGTCCGCAGTTTTTCAGGTCATGTGGCCAGCATGACTAAGCTGCTTCTGGCGAACCAGAGCAGTGCACAGTAACGCCGTTTACCTTCCCGCTGTAGCAGTACCTATTTATCTACTTGCACTTTGACGTGCTTTCGAATTGCTAGGTTGGCAGGAGCAGGGACCGAGCAACAGGAGCTCACCCCGTCGCGGGGATTCGAATCGCCTTCCGATCGGCAAGCCCTAGGCTCTGTGGTTTAACCCACAGCGCCACCTGCGTCCAAAAGGGCTATATCACTCCTCTCCAAAGTTGGGATGCAAGAAATGGGGTCATGAAGAGTCGGACACGACCAAAAGACTAAACAACAACAAATATACCCAGAGGACTATTGCACTCTGTAGGTGAAAGCTTCTTGCAGATACCATGTTAGGGGCCTTATCTAAAGGTTTGCAGCCATCTAGAGTTACTCACTCACTGGGGGGGGGACACTTGGCCTGCTCTTGTGACTGCAATGGCAAGGAATGTGCAGGAAGCAAGTAACACTACTGTATTGCTATTGACTTCAGATTCAACTGCTCTTAAAGGCACAGCTACATTGGTTAGTTGAAAACCAAATAAAACTTGTGAGAGAAAATGAACTGGTGCGATGAAGAAATTAAAGCACCTTAAAGGAATCTTCTTCTTTGGCAATCACTTGTAGACGAGTAAGATTGTCTTCCATGAACACGGTCTTAACAGTGAGTCCGTAAGTGACTGTGGGGGCCAATTCTGGATCCACACATCCTTCCGCAGTGGGGACATTGGTTTCCGGGTGGGAGTTGATCACAGTGAGGGTTTGCCAAGCGTGCCTTCCTCTTAGCACGTTTCTTTTGTCCTCAGTGTCTTCGAAGGGTGTCTTCGAAGTCCCTAACACCTTTGGTAAAGGCTGCTCTCCAACTGGAACGCTTGCAGGCCAGTGTTTCCCAGTTTTCAGTGTTTGTAAAGGTAAAGGGGCCCCTGACCATCAGGTCCAGTCATGTCCGACTCTGGGGTTGCGGCGCTCATCACGCTCTATAGGCCGAGGGAGCCGGCGTTTGTCCACAAACAGATTCCGGGTCATGTGGCCAGCATGACAAAGCTGCTTCTGGCGAACCAGAGCAGCACACGGAAACAGCATTTACCTTCCCGCCGGAGGGGTCCCTATTTATCTACTTGCACTTTTTTATGTGCTTTTGAACTGCTAGGTGGGCAGGAGGTCAGTGTTTATACTACATTTTAATACTACGTACACCAAAGCACAAAGGGCTTTGGTATCTACATGGCCACCGAGTTGTTTATGCAGCTCTTTTCAACGTGTTTGTCCTGCCCCAGGGCACTTCACGTTTTCCCCCTCCCTTTCTCTCAAGGGTAATTAATTAAGAGCATCCAGATTGCTCCGTGTACATAGCCTCATCTGTGCCTCTCCGTGTTTTGCCACCCAGTTCCTGGAACCACCTTTCAAAAGAGTGGCCGTGTCAATTTGTATGTGTTTATTGCTTTGGTGTGCTGTTACCTAAGCAATAAGAGCCAACCTTTATTCAGGACAATAAAAGTCACCGCCTTCATCCTTAGGCACGATCATCACACAGGAACAGGTGCGGCTCTGAAGCTGCTCCGAGAGGCAGCCCCACCTTCCTGAAGTCACTGACTTGGCATCACCTGTAACGGCAACCCCTTCCTGATTCCGCAGCTCAACTTCTGTTCCCTCTCCCCTCCCTTTCTTACCCATAAAATACTACCCAGAACAAGCTCAGCCGCAGCGCTAGCCTGGTTTCTCTGTACACACAGAAGTTTCGGTCACACTAGCCAGTTTCTTTTAACTGGGCACACGGCAGGGAGAGAGAACAACAGTTGCGGCAGGCGTTGTCTGCAGCAGGACAGGTAAAGAGCCGATTCTCCCTTGATATCTGTATCCAAGGAAGGGCTAAATACAGAATTTTTGCAGGTGGCGGGTGGGAGGGAGGGAGGGAGGGACAGTTCTCATAAGTCATCAGCTTATAGATCCCATGAACCAGGAATCGTCTCAAACTGCCTGTGACCTTTTCGAGTGCTGTACGCTGCCTGACAACAGTAATAATTGCTTAAGTGATTAATCATTTGCTGGTTGGGTGGAGGGAGGACCAGGTGAAAGCATGGACTTGAGGTCTTCTGGAGGCTGACCTGAGCAGAGGGATAAAAGCCCACTCCCCCTAGCCAAGGCAGGAAAGGTCTTCTTCAAGCTTTGAAGTTATTTTTTTTTAAAAGGACAGGGTGTTCCTTTAAAGCCCTGGAATCCTGGGTTAGAAAATGGCTCTTGGAAGGAACAGCAGGTCCCTTGGGACTTCTGCCTCTGCTGATCTGGGCCGCAGCTTCTCCAAGCTGTGCTCTTCATGGGCTTCCTTGCAAGCTTAGTCAGGTCTTCCCCAAATGTAACTACTCTCCCACTGTGAATCTTCCCTTTATTGTGTGTCCTGGGCAGCTGTCTACCAGTTCCACCTGATACGCCAGCCGAGATGGTACTTGCCTGCACATTGTCTCATCAGAGTGGTGCATGCTCTGGTTATCTCCCGCTTGGACTACTGCAATGCGCTCTATGTGGGGCTACCTTTGAAGGTGACCCAGAAACTACAACTAATCCAGAATGCGGCAGCTAGGCTGGTGACTGGGAGTGGGCGTTGGGACCATGTAACACCGGTCCTGAAAGACCTGCATTGGCTCCCAGTACGTTTCTGAGCACAATTCAAAGTGTTGGTGCTGACCTTTAAAGCCCTAAATGGCCTCAGCCCAGTATACCTGAAGGAGCGTCTCCAACCCCATCATTCTGCCCGGACACTGAGATCCAGCTCCAAGGGCCTTCTGGCGGTTCCCTCACTGCGAGAAGTGAGGTTACAGGGAACCAGGCAGAGGGCCTTCTCGGTAGTGGTGCCCGCCCTGTGGAACGCCCTCCCATCAGATGTCAAGGAAATAAACAGCTATCTGACCTTTAGAAGACGAAGGCAGCCCTGTTTAGGGAAGCTTTTAATGTTTGATGTTTTATCACTTCATTATTATTAATATTCTGTTGGGAGCCGCCCAGAGTGGCTGGGGAAACCCAGCCACATGGGTGGGGTATAAATTATTATTATTATACGACTGTAGATGCGTTCTGCAGCAGACTTTGTGTGGCGTAAATGATATGATACCACGCAGCCAAGCAGAACGCAAACTAGTTTTCTTCTCAGGACAGAGGAATCCCAGAGCAGGTACATAAGGACCTGAGCAAGTAAACCAAGGTTGTTTCCTGGGGGCAAGTGGTTTTCCAGTCACCTGTCTGTACCCATAACCACTGTCTGTTTGTCGCCTGGCGCAGAATGCGGACGCCGACCGCCATGATTGTGGGCATCGTCCTAGGCCCCTGCGGCCTCATCCTGAACCTGACCAGCACCCTGGCTCCCGACTGGAGGGATGCAAGCCGTATCCCCGACCAACCCTACGACATGATCCAGCACCAAGGCATCTGGGACATCTGCAACGAGTTTCAAAGCACCCAGAAGACCCAGTGCAACATCAAGGACACCCTGGGCTACTTCTCCCACCAGACTGTGCAAGTCGCCAAAGGGCTGATGCCATCCTCTGTGGCCGTCACTGTCCTGGGCTTGGTTGTGGCTTCGCTGGGTGTTCGCTGCTGGCAGGATATGCCCCAGTACCTGCTGGCTGGGCTAGGTGGCCTGCTGCTCTTCGTTTCCGGGCTGCTTAGCCTGATCGCCGTCTCCTGGTACAACCACGACATCCTAAACCTTCCCATCCCGGCCGGCAGTAGCCTAGGAGTGGGTTACTGCTTGGTGCTGGGCTACTTAGGAAGCTGCCTGGAAATAATTGGGGGCTTCTCCCTCTCGCTCAGCTTTGCTCACTGCTGCAAGGAGCGCAAGCTGAAGAAAGCGGCTATGGATTACAGCTACCCACCCAGCAGCCAGAGGCTCCCAGCGACCACGGCTGCCATTTCTCCCTCCATCGGCAACACAGAGCTCCAAATGGACTATTACAGGACTCCGACTCCAAGGTCTTACACCAACCCCCAGGATGTACTGGAAAATGAACACCCCAGTAATTGGAGCAGGTTCCCTTGCGATTCTGATTTATAGCCCTAAGCAGGGACACTCTTGCAAGGAAGGAGCTGCAGAAAGATTCCTTCTGGAACTCTGCTCGGAGAACAAAGCTACCCATTGCGGAAACTTCGTCTACAAATTTAATTCCGGCAAAGACCTTTTCCTACCTCTTTCGCTCGTGAATCAAGCAGGTGCCATAACCCTAAACTGCTACAGATTCTGGTTCTACTCTTTTCCTTTTGGTTTCTCAAGTGGATAGGTTAAACATTATACTAAGACAATAATTAAATCACTCTTGCATGAGGAAGCGATAGGGAGCTTGAGCGGTCCTCTTCACTGTGCAATTTTGGGGGGGGCTCGCAGGGCAGCAACCATACTTGTTTCCGTGCTTTTGCACACATTTACTTGAAGAGTGCCCCGGAGCTTTGTTAAGCAAACGGACAAGATGTTGTTTTTTTGCACACTGGATGAAATCTGAAAATCCAGGAGTACCTGGAATATCTTTGAGCGGGGCCAGGGCTCCTCTGCAGCAAGAGATATGCTTTCATCCACCTGCGTCACCATCTTCTGTTTACTAAATTGGTAAGAGACCAGTAATCTATCATCCCTCACTCAGGGTTTGACTGTACTCTCAAAGAGATGCCTTGTTTTCCTATTTACAGATGGATACATAAAAATGCAATACGTGCAGAATAAAAGTTATCTTTTGTATGGCGGTTTATACGGCATCACTGGATTAATCTTGCCTTCAGAAAACACACACCTTCTTACCCCCTCAAGTGTTTACTTCAAAAGGATCCTTGATTCTCAGCACATTTAAAGCATCTCCTCAACCAAATAATGCTGGGAACTAAACTTAAGGGTGCCGATAACTGTAGCTCTGTGAGGGATAAAGTACAATTCCCAGGATTCTTTGAATGGGTGGGGAATGTACTTTAGATTCATAGTGTGTAAATAGCCCAAGTCCTTCCTTCCCACATGCACTCATTTTCTTAAAACGAGCACCTATCAGAATAAGCAACGGGTATTTGGTTGGAGTTTGTGGAATGTTTTCATAGGAGACAGAAAACATGTTACGAATGCATGTTAGGGAAATGAGTTAATGCATGATGGTTTAGCACATCTGAGCTATGTGTATTAGAGATGCGGGTGGCACTGTGGTCTAAACCGTTGAGCCTCTTGGGCTTGCTGATCAGAAGGTCGGCGGTTCGAATCCCTGAAACGGGGTGAGCTGCTCCCATCGCTGTCCCAGCTCCTGCCAACCTAGCAGTTCGAAAGCCCACCGGTGCAAGTAGATAAATAGGTACCACATGACCCGGAAAGCTGTCTGTGGGCAAACACTGGCTCCCTCGGCCTGAAAGCGAGATGAGCATCGCAACCCCAGAGTTGCCTTTGACTGGACTTAACCATCCAGGGGTACCTTTTAGAGTGCACATGTTAATTGCCATGTTTCTCCCCCCCCCCCCAATCCAGGAAATCTTCATTAAGCGTGGTATTGAGAATTCTGTTACAGAACCTTTACAAGTGGTACAACAGCTGTTCCTGAACCAGAAGAGCTTGATTACATTAGCTCAGGCATTGGTGCACTCAAGGCTGGATTACTGCAATGCATGCTATGGGGGGGCTTCCCTTACACTAGATCGGGAAACTGCAACTGGAGCAGAATGAGGACTAGTCAGTATACAACAGGGGGTCAGCAAACTTTTTCAGCAGGGGGCTGGTACACTGTCCCTCAGACCTTGTGGGGGGGGAGGACTATATTTTGAAAAATAATAATAATGAACTAATTCCTATGCCCCCCACAAATAACCCAGAGATGCATTTTAAGTAAATGCACACATTCTACTCATGTAAAAACATGCTGATTCCCGGACCGTCTGCAGGCCGGATTTAGAAGGTGATTGGGCTGGATCTGGCCCCTGGGCCTTAGTTTGCCTACCCATGGTATACAACATCTCTACACTGGTGGCCTATTTCCTACCATTCAAGTTCAAGGTGTTACATATGTTATATATTAGTATCTAAGGCAGGCATCCCCAAACCTCAGCCCTCCAGATGTTTTGGACTACAATTCCCATCTTCCCCGTCCACTGGTCCTGTTAGCTAGGGATCATAGGAGTTGTAGGCCAAAACACCTGGAGGGCCGCAGTTTGGGCATGCCTGATCTAAGGCTCTTAGTTATATACAGTGGTACCTCGACTTATGAAGGTTTCGACTTACGAAGTCGGCAAACCCGGAAGTATTTTCGCCGCGCGTGTTCTGCGCATGCGCAAAATGGACGCTTTGACATCCGAAGGTTTTGACTTACGAAGAGCGCCGCGGAATGGATCGCCTTCGTAAGTCGAGGTACCACTGTATTAACAGACCTTCCAAGTGTCTCTATTTTCCAGGGACAGTCCTGAATTTACAGAAGTTTTGTAGATGCTTCAACAACAGATGGCAACGATTTTAGAAGCAGACCTGCTTGTGCCTTTAGGTCCGGGTTTCCAGGTCTCCAGCTGTTTTTGGACTACAACTCTCATCATGCCTAGCTAGCAGGAATTGTAGGTGCATGTTTGGAGACTTAAGAGCAGGGATCACCTTAGTTTATTCAGAGTTCATTTTCTGCAAGTCAGAAGAATCCCTCTTTGCCCCCTCTTCTCCTTTTTCCTGTGACCGCCATGCAGTCGTGCAATGTGTTAATATTTTACCAGTTTATACACTATTTGCACAGCAGGCATAATATATTCACAAGGAAGCAGACTGTGCCCTGTTTTGTTTTTAAAGCATTGGGGGGGGGGGAATTAACTCACTTTTTGTACTTTAGCAATAATTTCCCTCCAACTAGCAGGAAGAATGCTAGCTTACCAGTGCTTCCCAAAGACTGCTGATCTGTTTTTAGTTGCAAGTGGAGTGGAAGCTCTGCTTTGACTTCTGGAACTCAAACAATGTCCTAGGCAAATGGGAGTCCCCCTCCCCCTCCCCCAAATTTTCATTGGGGCAATTTTAATTTGGATTGAATATAGGGGGAAAATATCTCCTCCTCTTGCTGCACTTCCAAACGTTAACCCCCCCCCCCGACAACAATTTATTGGGGAGGGAATAAATGTCTATGAAGGCAGTGCTCATTTGCAAAGGGAAGGATTACATCAATTGTAGAAGTTAACACTAAGGAGAGATGAAGCATAGAGAGGGGGATTTCTGGAGCAATACCCAGACAAAACCCACAGAAGAGCTGTGCGACAGGTCATCTACATCTGGGGAAACTGTGCAACTGTTCCTCTGTGTCAAAAGCGGTCTGCTTTTTTCCTGAGCTCTGGAAAAAACGGAAAGCTCAATGGGAAAACTTGGGACGTGTCGGAGTGCCTCCAGATAATCTGTTCATCCCAAGCCTTGTGCAATTATGAGGTTAGATTATATCTGATCTTCACTGAGCATTGGTCAGATTTGTTTGTGCTCAGGTTATACAACAATGAACATTCATCCCAATTTGTTTTTTAAAAAATAAATTCCAGAATTTTCAATGCACTGTCACTTTCCTAATGTCAGTAAGTAATTTTTAAAAGGATATGTGTTGGACTAAGGCAGGGTTTCCCAAACTTGGGTCCCCAGCTGTTAGACTACAACTCCCATGATCCCTAGCTAGCAGGACCCAGTGGTCAGGGATGATGGGAGTTGTAGTTCAAAAACAGCTGGAGACCCAGGTTTGGGAAACCCTGGGCTAAGGTGATAGAGCCCTTCAATTGCACAATGCTGGTGTGTACTTGTCTCCCTCCTGCAAATCTAGGCTCTTGACCATGACATCATGCAAATGCCCAGAATAAAGTGCAAATATCCCACAGAAAATGCCCAGTGTGGAAACAGACATAGCATATGCCAAATTCTCACTATTATCTAGGCAATGCATTTGGGAGAAAAAGAGAGATTGCAATACACTTATCTACTGTAAATCATTTATTTGTTTGCTTTACGAGTCTGCGCCCATGCCCGTCTTCATTGGAGTCGACAATTCCTGCAGAGGATTGTAAAGCCACATTTCAGCATTTTCACCTGGACTATCAAACGCAGTGGTATTACAACCAGTTCAGTTTTTCAGGCAAGGAAGAACTGCAGACAGATTGCTAGAAGCTTTGCCAAGTAGTGGGTGTGCTTATTTCAGCCAATGTCCCTCCCTCTGTCCTGCCAGCATTTTAACCACTCACAAGGGCAGCTCCTCTAGGCAGCGAGGTTTTTCTGATCCTGCTGCTGGCTTTGCCTTTCGCAATAGCCAGGCCAGGTTTAAAATCCCAAAGTAGGAACAACACTTGTTCCAAGAACACAGGACTCATATACCAGTGCTCGGAATTGGAAGCTTAGGACAGGAATCTTAAGAAGCCCTCACCTGCTCGGGATCATAAGCTGCGTTGATACAGGTTTCATCTTCAACGAAATTGTCTTCTTTGTCACTGTCCTTCTGGTAGCTAGTCAGCGGTCCAGTTGATGATATACTTGAAGTCCTGTGGGGGGAGGAGAAAAGACACACGTATAGACTGTGATGCAAATCCTTGGCTGGAACCCTTGTGCTAAGCTGTTAGAGGCACAGTGATCTTGTAGTACCACATGCACCACTAATTTGGAACCCAAACTACATCCATCAATGCAAATTGCAGTTGCAGAACATGTGTGCCAATAATTCCTCTTTCATGATTCTGCAAACAGGACTGCAACAGGCACAAGCAAGCCATTCAAATTTAGAAACAAAGCAGGATGTCTCTGCACAAGCAAATTACTGCTGCCCATATTTTGGGCTCGGCCAAAGTGAGCATCATTTCAGAACTTCATTTCCTTTTTAAAACAAAAACAAAAACCACAATAAGACAATAAGATAGAGTTGTTCCGCCTGGCATTTTGCCTGTAGTCAACCTGATCCCCTCCCCCATTTCCCCTTTCCTTCCGTATGAGGCTGCATTTTAAATTTTGATTTTAATGTATTTAGTCTTGTTCTTAAGTTGTATTTTAATCAGTTGTTTTATATCTAGTGTTAGCCGCTCTGATCCCGGCCTTGGCTAGGGAGGGCGGGGTATAAATAATAATAATTATTATTATTATTTATTATTGAATTTTCAATTTATACAATTTCAAATCACTGTGGAAGCTTTTGTCTATTTTAATATCCACATTTTTTGGTAAAGCTATCAACAGCACGGGTGTGGGGCAGGGAGGAGAAAGGCTCTCCTGTTAGGGCAGGGAAGCTTTGGTCCTCCAGTTGCTTCTGAACTACAACTCCCATCAACCATGGCCATTGGCCACGCTTGCTGGCGCTGATGGGAGTTATAGTTCAGCAACATCTGGAGGACCAAAGGGTTCCCATCCCTGAGTTAGTGGAAGCTTGCAAAATGCCACCCCACCCTGGTTGCCACATAGCCTAAGCCCCTTGGATGGGAAAGATGGAAAGATAGATAGATAGATAGATAGATAGATAGATAGATAGATACTTTATTGTCATTGTACATAGTCTGACATAGTACAACAAAATTGAATGCCATCTCATTAAAAACAAAACAAAAACACAATTACAGCCACATACATACCAGTGTAACCAAACAATAATGGGAGATAGTGTAGAACAGGGTTTCCCAAACGTGGGTCTCCAGCTGCTTTTGAACTACAACTCCCATCATCCCTGACCACTGGTCCTGCTAGCTAGGAATGATGGGAGTTGCAGTCCAAAAACAGCTGGAGACCCAAGTTTGGAAAAGCCTGGTGCAGAAGGTGAATGGGAGAGCTGTAGGCCGTTCTCAGTAGGTAGCAAACAACGGTACCAGCGTAAAGAGTTATGATATTCCACCGGCTGTACTATACATTAATGGCATTTCATCGCAATATTCTTCCTAGTCTCTTTGAAGGAGAACGCATAGAGAAAAATAGGTTCAGTTTTTAGTCCGTAGTAAGTTGTTATTGCTGACAGCCAAGTACCCCTCTGCCCCACCAAATACCCTCTTTAAAGTCCACCACTCAGAGGTGACATCCACAAAAGCGCCCTTCGCTGCAAGGTGCACAATTATCTAGCAGCGTAGAGAGAACGGCAAATAGCCTTACCTTTGCCGCGTTCTTTGCTTCCTGAAGTAGACAAAGGTCCCAGCTGCCGCCATGGCCATTAGTAGGATGGAAATGATGCCCAGAACGAGACCCGCCTTAGACTTCCCCTCCTCCTCCTCACAGTAGTCTCCACTATAGCCCAATGTGCAGATGCATTTCACTCTATCGCCCTCCATAGTGCAGTCCCCTCTCCTGTTGCAGGTCTCCCTGCTGCAAGGCTGCGACTCCAGGCCACTTCTCACGATTCCCTGCACCAGAGAAGGTTCTTTCCATTTCTTTTTGGGAGGTAATGTGGTCATCTGGCTTCTGCTTGGCTCGAGTGCCCATGCCGCTGTTGCAGTAGTACTCCTTCTCGTGTATTTTTTTACTTCTGGCCGTACATGTGCAGTTCCACCAGTAGGCTTCTTGGTGGTGGTTTTGATGGGTGCCACTGTGTTTATCTTAACAAGAAAGGGTTTTGTTTGCAGCAGTGTGGAAGGTTGGTGTGTGGGCTGGGCTTTCTTCTTGAGAGCGTTGTTGCCTGTCGGCAGAAAAGCCATCAACTCGTTGCTTTTGGGACACATTGAGATCAGCCTAGTACCATATGACATTTCTGGTGGTTTAAGGATAAAAAATGTAACTGCCGGCAAAGCTTACTTGATTAAAGTATACCTGAAGGAGCGTCTCCACCCCCATTGTTCTGCTCGGACACTGAGGTCCAATACCGAGGGCCTTCTGGTGGTTCCCTCGTTGTGAGAAGCCAAGTTGCAGGGAACCAGGCAGAGGGCCTTCTCGGTGGTGGTGTCCGCCCTGTGGAACGCCCTCCCATCAGATGTCAAAGAGAAAAACAGCTACCAGATTTTTAAAAGACATCTGAAGGCAGCCCTGTTTAGGGAGGCTTTTAATGTTTAATTGATTGTTTTATTTCATTTTTCTGTTGGGAAAACCCAGCCAGATGGGCAGGGTATAAATAATAAATTATTATTATTATTATTATTATTATTATTATTATTATTATTATTAAGGGGGGTCTCACCTTTCCTTTTCCTTTTCTAACAAAGTCATAAAACACAGATTCTCAAAGTTTTATCTTAACTTGTTTGAATTATCTGTTGACCAAACTTGGCTACTTTGGCTAACAGTTTGGTTGTGGGTATATTCCAGTCTCATGAGAAGAGAAGAATCCTTGGAAAAGACCCTGATGTTGGGAAAGATCGAGGGCACTAGGAGAAGGGGACGACAGAGGACGAGATGGTTGGACAGTGTTCTCGAAGCTACGAACATGAGTTTGACCAAACTGCGGGAGGCAATGCAAGACAGGAGTGCCTGGCGTGCTATGGTCCATGGGGTCACGAAGAGTCGGACACGACTAAACAACAACATATTCCAGTCTAGAATCTACCCATTCTACAAAGAACACCATCATTGCTTCCCCGATAGAATACTGAAAATGTATTTTCCGTAAAGCGTTGAGAATGTGAAGCAGTTCCTACCTTCTACTCACAGAACAGTTCCTAAGGGCCCCCATTGGAAGACAGCACGGCAAACTAGTTTTAACTGGACCTAATGGTTAGGGGACCCTTTACCTTATGTTAGCTATAATCGTGCCTTGGACAACCTCATGGCTATGGTGCAATTTTTCTGTAATAGCAAAGCAACTAGAGCTCACCCCGCCGTGCAGATTCAAACTGCAGACCTTCCGATCAGCAAGCCCAAGAAGCTCAGTGGTTTAGACCACAGCTGGGCACATGACCCGGAAAGCTGTTTGTGGACAAACACCGGCTCCCTCAGTCTGAAGCAAGATGAGTGCCACACCCCATAGTCGCCTTTGACTGGACCTAACTGTCCAGGGGTCATTTACCTTTGGGACGCGGGTTAAACCACTGAGCCTAGGGCTTGCCGCTCAGAAGGTCAGCGGTTTGAATCCCTGCGACGGGGTGAGCTCCCATTGCTCAGTCCCAGCTCCTGCCAACCTAGCAATTCGAAAGCATGCCAGTGCAAGTAGATAAATAGGTACCGCTACAGCGGGAAGGTAAACAGCGTTTCCGTGCGCTGCTCTGGTTCGCCAGAAGTGGCTTTGTCATGCTGGCCACATGACCTGGAAGCTGTACGCTGGCTCCCTCGACCAATAATGCGAGATGAGTGCCGCAACCCCAGAGTCGATCACAACTGGACCTAATGGTTAGGGGTCCCTTTACCTTATGTTAGCTAAAATCATGGCTTGGATAACCTCATGGGCTATGGTGCAACTTTTCTGTACTAGCAAAGCATCTAGAGCTCACCCCGTCATGCAGATTCAAACTGCAGACCTTCCGATCAGCAAGCCCAAGAGGCTCAGTGGTTTAGACCAGTGGTCCTCAACCTTGGGCCTCCAGATGTTTTTGGCCTACAACTCCCATGATCCCTAGCTAGCAGGACCAGTGGTCAGGGATGATGGGAATTGTAGTCTCAAAACATCTGGAGGCCCAAGGTTGAGGACCACTGGTTTAGACTACAGCTGGCCACTTGACGCGGAAAGCTGTCTGTGGACAAACGCCGGCTCCCTCAGCCTGAAGCGAGATGAGCGCCGCACCCCATAGTCGCCTTTGATTGGACCTAACTGTCCAGGGGTCATTTACCTTTACCTTACTAGGAAAGAACAGTATTTCATCCCATTTGAAGCTGTAGTTGTTGGGGGTCTATGAAAAGGGAATGATTTTCTGGTAAGGCAGCAGCTAGATCTTAATGTATCTAGCTGTCCAACCATTAGGAGTTCAGACATTTTTAAGGGCCATTTAGCAAAGCAGAATTCCCCAAGGATCCATTTACTCACAACACAACACAACACACCGCATGCAGTTTCTCAGCTGGGTTACTCACAGTCTCTCTCATCTGATCCATCAGAGCAATCACTGCTGCCATCACAAACTTGCTCTTTTGCAATACATTTGCTGTTATCCTTGCAGGCTTGGAGCGGCTCCGAGCATTGTGGTTTGGTGCATCTAGTACCATGCTCTAGAATGTACCCCGTGACGCATCTGCAACTTCTCCCTTGCGGAACTGGCAAGCAAATGTGGCTGCATCCACCATTCTTTTCTGAACAGCCACTGCTACCTAGAAGTAGCAAGAGAAAGATTTTTAACCGCTTTGGCTTACCTGCTACTCTGCAAAATGTGGTGTGTTAAATGGAAGCACCCTCCTGTCAGCTTGGTTGCTGGTGCAATAAACCCGTGGCTGGTTTTGTTTGTTTTGGTTTTTATAAATAAGTATGTTATGCAAAGAAGTATACCAAGTTTTCTCATGTCATATGTATATCACAAACATAGCATAATAAATGTGGAAAAATATCTGCAACATATGTTTCATTATTAGTGGTCAATGTGTGAGTTCTTGGTTTATGAATTGGTTTAAACAATTAGGAAGAAGAAGAAGAAGAAGAAGAAGAAGAAGAAGAAGAAGAAGAAGAAGAAGAAGAAGAAGAAGAAGAAGGAGAAGGAGAAGGAGAAGAAGGAGAAGAAAAGGGGGAAGGGAGGGAGTGGCGGGTGGGGTGGGGGTCAGGTGGTTATGCTATTCTTCTACTTACGGTAGTGTGTGTGAGGGGTTGTGTCAGCATTACTTACTATTCACTTGTATTTCCTTGGTGGTGAGAGGTTGGGTGTGGTTGGTTGTCTTTGGTTGGCTGTAGTGAGAATTGTTTGTGTGTGTGAACGGGCTGTGAGTGTGTATTTTTGAATCACATCAGCCAGATCGATTCGTATGCAGTCGGGGGATTCTGGTTGTTGTCTTCTTGGGCTGTGTATGTGATAAAGGGGAACCAAACCGGGGTGAAGGTGTCTTCTTCTATTTGTCCCCGTGTCGGTTTATTGGTCCGTTTTTCTAAAATAAACCTGTGTTGAACCCTTCTGTTACCTGGTCCCCAGTTTAAGCAATCTAGAGCAGGCATCCTCAAACTGCGGCCCTCCAGATGTTTTGGCCTACAACTCCCATGATCCCTAGCTAACAGGACCAATGGTCGGGGAAGATGGGAGTTGTAGTCCAAAACATCTGGAGGGCCAAAGTTTGGGGATGCCTGATCTAGAGCAAGCTTTAAAGATAGCGGGAGGTCTTCCAGAAGGCAAGCAGCTTGACAGATTCAAGTAAGGAAGAACTGGTGCCCCTATTTTTGTGTTAGGTTAAGAAGCCACCATTTTGAGTTATACCCCAAAGGACCCCGGTTGACCAAGTAACTGCTCAGAAGAGACCCTGATCACCCTTTTAAAACTTTAAAAATGTTTACCTTGTTGGTTGAGTTTGCTGTAGATCTTTATATCCACAAGTTTCTGCTCTTCTTTAAACCACCAGTTTTCCAATTCACCCAGTCTGCTGTGCCACACCTTCGTTGCACCTATTAAGACATAAAATTAGAGAAAAAATTGGAGACACATTCCTTACAGTAACCTAGGGGCATTACTGGTGTGTGTGTGTGTGTGTGTGAGAGAGAGAGAGAGAGAGAGAATATGGCTACACGTAGGTAGCCGTGTTGGTCTGACGTAGTCGAAACAAAAGAAAAAAAATCCTTCCAGTACACCTTAGAGACCAACTAAGTTTGGCATTGGTATGAACTTTCATGTAAATGCACACTTCTTCAGATACACTTAAACAGAAGTCACCAGACCCCCACCATCTCACTATATATAAGGGTCTGGTGACTTCTGTTTCAGTGTATCTGACTATATGGCATTAGAATTTCCCACCCCAATTCCCAACTAGCTAGAATCAGTTTATTTCTCAGCTAATTAGGTAAGTTATCGCCGTGCACTGTGCACTGCATCAAGGCTCCCAAAGAATATCAGCTGAAGGTGTCCCAAAAGCTTAGGAATAATGCTAAACACTCATCTGAACCCCCTAGAATGCCGATAATTTAAGACTTCTAGCTAGGATCAGTTCCTTGGCATCTGCCCCACTTAATTTTGTTGGCAAGGACTTCTCAAGTACAGGCAGGTGATCAAGCATTGCCATGTGCTACCATCTGTCACATCTACCCAGTGGGGGGTACGTGGCTCCGGGCGCACATTTCTGAGGGGGCACAACCAGGCGCCCCCACGACAGGCTCCCTCAGCGAGGCTGGAGCTGTGGGGAGACAAGCTGTGCCCAGGCCTAGCCTTTGGGGCTGGGGCACCGGCAGTACCTCCTCCACCTTGTGGCCAGCGAAATGACCCCCATGTGCCCCACCACTGGGCTGGCCGAGAGGGAGGGAGGAAGAGGAAGGGAGGAAAGCACTGCTGGAGCCACGTGCATTGCCCAGAGTGCCTTGCTGCAGTGATAGGTAGCATGTGGTGACACGGTGGTGCCCTCAGCTTCACCTTTTGTCTGCCTTATCTCTGCTCCCAGGTTGGGACTAGTTTGCAAGGAGAGATTCCATTGATTAGACGCTGGCCAGCGAAGGGACTGACCATTACCCAGTTCACCAGAGGGGCACAACACTTGCCCCACCTCTATGCCAACGATATGGCAGTCCTCTCGTTAACAAAGCTAGGACTTAACAACATGTTGAAAGGCCTTGTGCAATTTTGTGAGGAAAACTCCTTGAAAACCAATTATTCCAAAAACCAAAATCATACCCTTTGGCACGCGTAAACAGAGTCCCATGTGTACTCTCGAGGGCAACACCATAGAACAATGCCCAGTATTTAAATACTTGGGCGTTACTTTCCATCATAGGCTATCGTGGTCAGCTCACCTAAACACAATCATTTTGGCCGGCCGCCGAACCATGGAGGCCCTGGTAAAAAATTTCTATGCCAAAGGAGGCCAGCTGGTGGTGCCAATAAGAAAGGCAAAATATCAGCAAAATCCCTCCAATGTTGCTATACAGGGTGGAAATATGGGGGTGGAAATCGAAAGCACTCCAATGCCTGGAGACCCTGCAAAACCTCCTGGTAAGAAAGATTGCCCCCAATGGGACAATCCCCGCCCAATTAAGAATGGAACTGGGACTGCCATCTATTGTGGCAAGAGCCCACATCAGGATAATCATTTATTATAAATCTCTTGCAGAAGCCCCCAACTCGCTTCTTGCCAAACAAGCCTTTCTAGCCTTTACTGGCAGCCGCATTTGGTCAAAAGGCATGGAGGCCATCTGTGAACGTTATTCCCTCCCAACTTTCTCCGTTCTGATCGCTTGGGACAATGATAAAATCCGTAAATTCTAGATAGGGACGAAGCGCTGGACCTGGCCCTATCCAATGCGGCCAACCTATCCACGTGGTATCCTCGCGTGAAGGCAGTAAGAACTATGGCTCACTATTTGAGCGACCTGACGAACCCTTCACAAAGAAGGGCCTTCACACTTGCCCGCTTCTATTCCATTCCCACAGCATTTTTACAGGGTATATTTTCCAACACTCCCCCCGATCTCCGACTCTGCCCGTGCAACAAGGGAAAGATAGAGGATTTTATCCATTTTTTCTTTCACTGCCCCCATACGACGCATTAAGACCAAGGCTCCTCATACTAATTCCTTTGCTTATCGCCCTGGAAGATGACCGCATGAAATTTCTATTGGTGGACGCTAACCCCAGGGTTACCCGCGGAGTGGCCATTTATATCTTGCAGGCCCTGAAACTCAGAGCTCTTTCAACTGGCTAATTCTCTCTAGACGCAGATTTCATTAAACAGTCTCCAATGGACAAATCACACGATGCATCCTAGTTTTTACCAAATTCTGTTTTATATCGCATGTTTTTATATCCGATGTTTTGTAAGTGCTTTCGATACATGCTCTGTATAATATCGGTAGGTTACCGCTAGGATTTTTCTTTCTTTCTGTTTTATGTGTTATGTGCTATGGCCAACCGGCTAATGCAATAAAAATTTGATTTGATACTTGCCCCACCCCGGAGACCAGCAACCCATGCTACGCCCCTGCATCGACTCACTCTTTATTTAAATATAATGTTTTTTCTGGTTCTGCATTTGTTGGAGCCTGCTTACCATTGCGCGCCGTTGTTGTCCAGACCATTATCCCCTCCCCGGCTGTGAAGAGTGTAAGGCCACGCAGCCCAGAACGAATGACCCTGTACTGAGTCCCATCCATCCGAATGCTTTCCACAGTGCCTTTTGCTGGAAGAAAGAAAGTTAGAGGCTGAGCCGTGTAAGAGGAATATGCATGGGAACTACAGTGGTACCTCGCAAGACGAATGCCCTGCAAGACGAATTTTTCGCAAGACGAATGCATTTTGCGATCTGATAGTGAGCTGATGGTGACTCACAAGACAAATTCGTTTTGTGAAAAATTAGTCTTGCGAATCGCGGTTTCCCATAGGAATGCATTGAAATTTAATTAATGCATTCCTATGGGCAAAAAAAAAAAATTCAATGCATTCCTATGGGTGATTCGCAAGACGAATTTTTCGCAAAACGAATTGACTTGTGGAACGAATTAAATTTGTCTTGTACTCCTGTTGTTTTTGAGGAGCAAAAATATCATTGAGATTCAACCCACATTACATTAAGGACTGGCATCTGCAGAGAAGCATCCCATTCGCTGACTTCCATTCCCTAAACTTTGCATGATATTGAAATATTTCTTGAAGGAATTCCTAGCAGGAAGTCGCCAACACTTGTTACAATGATTAGATCTTGCTGGCCATGCCTATCTTGGATTTTTGATTCTCTGCAAGATACAGATAGAGCTTAAACACTGACACCATATCCTAACTGGATTTGAAAGCCAGCCCATTATAACAAATAAAAGTAAATGCAACAAAGTTAACAAAGGATCCATTTCCAGATCCCAAGATGGGTTATTTAAAAAGTTAGCTAGTGGTTCAGACACTACAGTCCACGAAGCTGGCCAAGCCTTTCAACAAGAAGATTCCACCTAAACATTAGGAAGAACCTTCTGACAGTAAGAGCTGTTCGACAGTGGAATTTGCTGCCAAGAAGTGTGGTGGAGTCTCCTTCTTTGGAGGTCTTTAAGCAGAGGCTTGACAGCCATATGTCAAGAATGCTTTGATGGTGTTTCCTGCTTGGCAGGGGGTTGGACTGGATGGCCCTTGTGGTCTCTTCCAACTCTATGATTCTATGCCCAAAAGGAGGCTAGCTAGCTGTGCCCAAATAATTTTACCATTGTGGATGTTTAGACTACTTACCTTGGTCAGCCCAGTAGACCTGGGTGCCATAATCTACTATTGTTAAACCCACTGGAGTCTGTGATGTCGTCCAGAGAACCTTCCTCTTGCTCCCATCCATGGAAGAACATTCTATTGTGGGACCAAGGGCGCTGTGTTCGTTACCGGAGTCGACAAAGCACATAGCCGCCGTTGGGGGATGCAGAACTACAGAAGTTGGATGGGATAGCCCATCGCTGATCAGCACAAGTGTGTATCTCCCATCTGAAGTTGCTACTTGGATTGATGGGTGCTTGCTGTCAATCCAGTAGATGTTGCCACTCAGCCAGTCAAGAGCTAGTGAGATCACGGTGCCCTTGACCGGCAGGACTTCCTTCAAAGCAACTCTCCCGGCATCCTTCATAGCTAGGACCTTTATGGCGCCACCTTCAGACTCCGAGAAGTAAAGTGCATTGTCACGTACAGAATAGTCTACTGCTGCCAAGCGGTTGACGCTGGTCAAGGGGAGGGTGCTGTGGACAGGGAGGGTCAGCTGCCCCGAAACGGAACGCAGTTTCTTTAGGTAGACCTAGGATTTTAGGACAGCATTAGAAACATTTATATGGTTTTGGGAGGCAACAAGAGGGTCTTCCATTTGCAGCTTCAGAGGAGAAACTATGCCAAGGAAGCCCTTCTCATCTGACCTAAATCTACTGGTCCTTAGGGCCTCTTTGCCACAACTGGCGAAGACGAGTCTTCACACAAGTCTAAAACAACTCTCTGCAACAGTGAAGTGGAAGCTCTCCATTAAAGTGAGTTTGGCAGAAGTGTACAAGGGGTCTGACTGGGGCATCACGGTCTTCCTCACTTGTGAGAGAAAACACAATGGACATTTCACAACGGCGACTGCTGCAGGGAAAGCTTAATCAATGTGCGACCCTGAAGTTTTGGATCCCCTCCAAACTGGTGCCAAAGTTTTGTGCTAGTTTTGTGCCACCTTCCAAACTGAGTAATTGATACTCCAACCAGGAGACAAAGGTATTCCCGCCCCCCACAAGCCAACGTTGTGCGATTCACTCCAAACCGGTGCCAAATTTTGCAAACGTTTCAAACCTTTCTGCACTGCAAACCTTGTTCCCAAAATGAGGAACTGAGACTAAAAATTGGGTTCCTAGTTAATGCCACTGAAGTGAAATGCACTCAAGATCCCACATTGTCTGATTGGCTCCAAGCGGTGCCAAATTCTCACAGTTGTTTTGCACCGTTTCAGAGCACAAACCCCATGTTTTGCATTGCCCCCTAAAAAGCACATTAAATGCATTAAACCTGGGAAATTATCTCTGCCCGGGGGCTGACATAACGGCAGTTTGAGCGTTTCCGCTGCACCAAGCAGCACAAAACTATTGCGCAATGACTGCTCTCCACATCAAACGGAGGGCGCCCTTTTGCGTGCCCGCGCACAGCACCCCCAATCCTACGTGACTCCCAGCAAAGCGCTCCTGGACCACCTCCCCAAGTGCGGACCAGGCAAGGGCAGGGTCCGCTCTTTAAGCATAAAAGGGGGTGGAGCCTACCTGGAAGCTCTCAGTCGGCTCCAGAGCTTCAGGAGAGTGGTCATCGCTGGACTTAATCCTCTGAGAAGGTGAGGCTGGGGCCACAGTCTGCTCTGGGGTGGGGTGGGGTGGGGAGCCATGCCTGGCGGCGATCCCCGGGTTCCCCGTTAAAGGGGTTGTGTTGAGGGGAGTCACTGGTCATATGCAGAAAGGTTGTCAGTACACACCCGTGTTGCAGTGAAATGGCGGGCAGGCTCTCTGCTTAAGCATATGTCTTCCAGAGCCAGCCCAATCCCCAGACAAATTGGTTAACCCTGATGTGCCCCAGATCCCCAGCCTAAGCCAAGGTCTTCCTACAGCTGAAAGTTTAATAAAGTTGTGGCCAATTTTAATCCCATAACACTCTGTCACGAGTCTGTATTCCACCCGGGTGTCGCCTGGGGTCAGGGGGGGGGTGTCTCTGCCTGGGCACGCGAAGTCTGGCACCGGCTTGGAGTGAATTGGACAATGTTGGGTTTGAGGTTTTTACCTGTGGCCCCTGGTTTAAGTGTCCATTGCTCAGTTTAGGGGGGGGGAGCACAAAACACGGGGTTCGTGGCACAGAACAGCACAAAGCTAGCACAATACAGTGGTGCCTCGCTTAACGAATGCCCTGCTTAACGAAATTTTCGCTTAACGAAAGGTTTTTTCTAGCGGAGGTTGCCTCGCTAGACGAATTCATTTTCGTCTAGCGAATCGCAGTTTCCCATAGGAATGCACTGAAATTCAATTAATGTGTTCCTATGGGCAAAAAAAAATTCAAAAAAAATTCAATACATTCCTATGGGATTCGCTAGACGAATTTTTTCATTATAAGAAAAGACCCGTGGAACGAATTAAATTCGTCTAGCGAGGCACCACTGTACTTTGGCATCAGTTGAGAGGGAATCGAAAATTTCAAGGTCACACTTTAATGCAGCTCACGGAAAGGGAGATACGCAATATTTTTTTGTTGAGCAGCCCTGTAAGAGCTCAATCTAGTCCATGTTTACCCAACAGGGAAACAAATCCTTACCTTTCCAACTTGCCACCAAGGGGGAAAGGACCCCTTGGACTGGAAAACTAAAACAAAATTCCCCGCTATTATGCAAGAGGTCATTTGCAGCAATACCTGAGTAACGGAGGCTTGTGCAACCAGAAACATGAATGCCGTCTCCTTCAGAGGAACGCAGGTCTTGTCATCGTTTGAAAGCACGAGTCCAACTGGGCAGTGGCAGCTTCCTCTTTTGACTGGGTTCAACAGGCACAAGTGGGAACAGCCATTTCCCGCACACGGGTTGGGAGCTCCCGGCTGAAGAACTTCATGCAGGATCTGCAAGCCAATTCCCCCAGATGTTAAAAGCCTTGACCGAGATTGGTGTTTCCAGGGCATCTCTGTGTGTAGCCTGAATCGAGACCATGCACTGCAACGTACAGAGTGCTGGGGAAAATCTGCAGGAAAGCCAGTCTGCATTGTGTGGGTGGGGTTGGGGAAAGGAAAAGCATTTCCCATTTAATCTGAAGTTTGTGGCAGTTGTCATGAAGGGGGGAGGGGATGTACCTTCCGTCCTCCATCTGACAAAGCACGAGGCCCACGAGGCCAGGTGTGTAACAGGTCAGTTTCCCCGACATTCTGGATTTAGACAGATCCAGTGCGGCATTTTGAAGCAGAAGAGCTTGCATTGCTCCCCAGCTACTGAATAACTCTTTATTTTAACAAGCCAGGGTCCTTCGGGCCTGCGTTATTATTTCCAATAGGATTGTAAAGGCTTTGCCAAGCTAAGTGGAAAGCAACCAGCTTCTTAACGCAAGTGATTCACTTCAGCAGGCAAGTTTGATATAGCTTTTACTGATGGTCGGCAGTCTGAACCATACTCAAACATGAGACTTCCCAAAACACTAATTAGTGTGGCAACTATACTCACAAGAATAGCGGCATTTGGCTTATACTGTGTTCCTGACCATGTTTTCCCTTCTCCCAGCCTGCCTTGCAGCAAATATTACTTGCTTAATACAATAGCGTGAGAGTTTTGTTCAGAGGGATGCTAGGCAAAAAAAGTCCCAGCAGAACCCAGTTTCAGTTATTCTTCAATGGCTGGGCAAGGAGATACACTCTTGGCTCAACTGGCTGGTCCGCTACAAAGAGTTAAAGGCATTACCTTAAGTCCATATGGTTGCCCGTGACGCTTGATAAGGACGGATCTATCCTTGCCAGTCCTTTTGTGTAGCCTCTGTACTGTCCTTGTTTTCATCTCAGACCAATAAACGTAATCCTCAAAGACAGTCACTGCAAAGGGACTATGAATTTCATTCAGCTCAAACACCTAGCAGAGGGGAAATGAAGTGTTGATGTCAAGATACTTATCCCAGTTTGACCTAGATCTTATGTTCAACAAAGATTCGGATGTTTTTAAATGGGCATTGTTCCCCCAACATTTGTCTTTGTCACTTCTGGGTCAAATGCAAGATTTCGTATCCATATAGAATTCTATCAAGGTTTACTGAGAGCAAAGATGGATTGTTACACTGCAAGCAGGAGCAAGTTCCCACTTTTAAAGCAAAAAGAAGCTTTAGCTCTTAAATTGGGCCGTGGGAGACAGGAGTGCCTGGCATGCTCTGGTCCATGGGGTCCCGAAGAGTCAGGCACGACTAAACAACAAACCTGAGCTTATTCCACAGCTGGAAGAAGGCATTTATTTGTTATTAATTTAACTTGCACACTGCTTTATATTTTAAGAAATCTGTAAGTGGGTTACATCAACCGTACTACCAATACTTCTAAAGTACCACATTTAAGTAACACAAGGAATATTTCTCTCAAAATGCCTTAAGTAAAATAAAAAAGGTAAATCTTACACAAAATGAAAATACATCAATTTTCAGGCTGGAAGTTGGAAAGCACAGTGGAGTCAGATTAAGGGGTGGTTTTTCTTTACTGATATTGTGAATTAACTTGAGTCAAGAACAAAGAAAGTGAATTTTAAAGCAATATACAGTGAGGGGGGCGGCTGCACCAAGTATCTGATCCACTGCTAAATTTGCCCGTTTGCCCTCTGACGAAGAAATGACCAGTCCATAATTTTAATGGTAGGTTTATTGTAGCTGTGAAAGGCAGGAAAAAAACAGGAAAGCCCCCAGAAACCCAGAAGGCAAAAGTCAGATTGATGTGCACTATAAGGAGTGAAATAAGTATTTGATCCCTTTGCAAAAGATGACTTAGTAAGAATCATAGAGTTGGAAGAGACCACAAGGGCCACCCAGTCCAACCCCCTGCCAAGCAGGAAACACCATCAAAGCATTCCTGACAGATGGCTGTCAAGCCTCCGCTTAAAAACCTCCAAAGGAGGAGACTCCACCACACTCCTTGGCAGCAAATTCCACTGTCAAACAGCTCTTGCTGTCAGGAAGTTCTTCCTAATGTTTAGGTGGAATCTTCTTTCTTGTAGCTTGAATCCATTGCTCCGTGTTCGCTTCTCTGGAGCAGCAGAAAACAACCTTTCACCCTCTTCTATATGACATCCTTTTATATATTTCAACATGGCTATCATATCACCCCTTAACCTTCTCTTCTCCAGGCTAAACATACCCAGCTCCCTAAGCCGTTCCTCATAAGGCATCGTTTCCAGGCTTTTGACCATTTTGGTTGCCCTCCTCTGGACACGTTCCAGCTTGTCAGTATCCTTCTTGAACTGTGGTGCCCAGAACTGGACACAGTATTCCAGGTGAGGTCTGACCAGAGTGGAATACAGTGGTACTATTACTTCCCTTGATCTAGATCAGGCATCCCCAAACTTCGGCCCTCCAGATGTTTTGGACTTCAGTTCCCATCATCCCTGATCACTGGTCCTGTTAGCTAGGGACCATGGGAGTTGTAGGCCAAAACATCTGGAGGGCCGCAGTTTGGGGATGCCTGATCTAGATGCTATACTCCTATTGATGCAGCCCAGAATTGCATTGGCTTTTTTAGCTGCTGCATCACACTGTTGACTCATGTCAAGTTTGTGGTCTACCAAGACTCCTAAATCCTTTTCACATGTACTGCTCTCAGGCCAGGTGTCACCCATCCTGTATTTGTGCCTTTCATTTTTTATTATTTTTTGCCCAAGTGTAGTACTTTACATTTCTCCCTGTTAAAATTCATCTTGTTTGCTTTGGCCCAGTTGTCTAATCTGTTAAGGTCATTTTGAAGTGTGATCCTGTCCTCTGGGGTATTAGCCACCCCTCCCAATTTGGTGTCATCTGCAAACTTGTTATTATTAGTTGTTATTCTGTCTCTCACAGCTATAATAAACCTACCATTAAAATTATGGACTGGTCATTTCTTCGTCAGAGGGCAAACGGGTAAATTTAGCAGGGGATCAAATACTCCCCCCCCCCTCACTGTACCTACTTTGGGGTCACCCAGTGTGTGTGTGTGTGTGATCACATGAATATTATAAAAAACCATTCTTGCATGCAATAACACATTTGGCAATCGCTCCATCCACACTCCAGAGAAGCTTATAAGGTCTGTGCTACCTTCATACCGCTGCCATCCAAGTAGGCCGACCCAATGTAGTGAAACTTGTCGTCAGACCAGAAGATTTTCCAGCTCAAGAGGTCAAGGGTTATGCTGGTGGGCCAGCCAAGCCCACCAAGTAGTACTGATCTCCTGCTTCCATCCATACCAGCTTGCTCTATTTTGGAGTCATCCCCTATTGCAGACCAATACATTAACCTAAGGAAGAGAAGGTGAACGTTTAGATAATTCTGCAGGGCAGAAAAACTGAATGACTTCAAGTTTTCACAAACTACTGATACAGTGCTTGTTGGAAAGAAAACGTTCGCAAGCCTAAATTCCATTTTAGCCTGCAGATTTTAATTGTCATTTGTCCCCTTATGAGAATCACACATCTTTTATCGTAGCCAGAGCCTACTTTGAGCCAGGTCATGAATCCCTATGACCAGAGCAGGAGCTCAGATAAAAAATTCTGCAAATGGTAAGTGTGCATTGTCCTTTGCACACGAGTTGACCCCAGCACACCAGGATGAAAAGCTGGTCTTCTGTGCAGTTTAGAGTTCCAGTTCGGACGCTTTCTTTTTAACCTGCATGGCTTATAAGGTCAGCGAAGGAGTTGCCATCAGTCCTATTTTGTGGCAATATTTTTTTAACGTTTTGATTGGTCAAGGTTGCCAAGCCTGCTTGAAAAGTTTTCGTATGGGGTGGGTAGGCACAGCGATACAATGTGCACCTCTGCTCTTTTTTATTTTAAAGCTTAGGCTAGCCTTGAAAAGAAGCCAAGATCAAGAGCCAAGACTGGAATGGCAGGCCAGCAAAGCTTCTCACAGTAATTAGAATGGCATGTGTGGCTTTTGGGCAGCCTGTATCTGGCACATGCAGCAGACTACATGGTACCTTGGTTCCCAAACGCCTTGGTTCCCAAACGCCGAAAACCCAAAAGTAAATGTTCCAGTTTTTGAATGTTTTTTGTGTTTTTGAGGCTTTTTCAGTTAATTTGTTTTTGTGACTGTGTGGAACCCAGTTCAGCTACTGATTGATTGATTGATAGTGTGGCTGCGGAAATGGCTAAAAGCCCCCCCATCCAAACAATGACTATCATGAGTGCAGGTAAGAAAAACTTTTTTTTTTATCATCTACAATACTGTCTTATTTATTTTATTGCACAGTACATTGATTTTTGCTTTCATTTCCCCATTGTTTTGATGGGATAGCATCCAATTTCATTGTAATTACACAATGACAATAAAGAAATCTAATATACTGTAATCTAATTTTGTGGATCGGTGGTCTCGTGAGATAGTAAAATTCATGATAAACTGCTGTTTTTATGAGTGGTTTTTAAAAGTCTGGAACGGGTTAATCCATTTTGCATTACTTTCTACGGGAAAGTGCACCTTGGTCTTGGAACAGACTTCCAGAACAGATTAAGTTTGAGACCCAAGGTACCCCCTGTATTCCAATGAGAAGCCCAACCCTCTTGGAAGCAATGTTCATAAAATACAGAGACTTTGAAAGTCTTACCCATCCAACAGGTGGAGTGCGAGTGACCGAGGCTGATCCAGGTAATCAAGAACCACAGTGTGCTCAGGAATTCCTCTCCATTTACCATTTAGCTGTGTAGCCATGATCTGTCCTGCCATCCCATCTGTCCAGTAAAGATTTCTTCCTACCCAGTCTACTGCTATGCAATCCGATTTGATTCCTGGAGTCATTGGGGGGGGGGGATGGGATAAAATGAGTGCACTCCACCGACACTTGGAGGTAAAGAACGTAACTCTCCATGCAAATCAGTCATTGCCTGTATTTACTCAAGCAGGTGCCAACTTGCTGTGTTAAAATCACCTAGGCCAGGGGTGGCCAACACCCAAGAGACTGCGATCTTCTCACCGAGTTAAAAACTGGCAGTGATCTACCCCCTTTTGGGGGGTTTGGATCAAAGTTGTTGAGTTTTTTCAGAGAGGAGGTAAAATGTTGAGCTTTTTTTAGGGGAGCCACAATTGTTCAGCTTCTTTGGGGGGAGCCAATGATCTAAGAGTGATCTACCGCAGACATCCAGTGATCTACCTGATCTAGGCTATTAGAAAAGACAGGTGAAGCTACCTGCAATGACTTTCTGCGGCAGTTCATGGATTGTACAATTTTCAGTTGTGCTTCAAACCACCTTGCAAATACTGGTGGCCTGAACATGCGGTTGTTCTTGAATTAGCCCAGGAAGCTTCTTCTGAAGCCAGATTCAGTTTGTTATTATTTTACATTCAACAAGTAGGAAGTTCCATCAGAGACTTTCAGCGTACAAAGTTCAAAGTAAGTAGTTTGCTCCCAAGTCAGATGCCCGAACCTAAACCAAAACACCCACCTTTAACTAGAGTCCCTCTTTCCTTGTTTCTCATGTTCATCCACTTAATACTTTCGGCATTGAGGTCCATCCAGAAGATTTTCTGCTCCACCAAGTCATAGTCGATCGAAAAGATAATAAGGTCCTTCTCAGTGGTCAATATAACATCTTCTTTCAGGCTCCTTAATCCATATAGGATCAAATTGAACTGAACCGCAACAAGCAACTTCGGCTCAGAGCCTGCAGGAAAGAGAAGTGGTTACACATTGCAGTTTAGACCCCTGCTGCCACCACCTGGAGCACAATACTTGGCAGGGCATTGCACAGACTCCTAGAAGCATAGGCATAGTCAACCCCAGCATTCAGTAAACTGAATCTGCCGAGTTGGTGCTTCGGACAAGTGAAAGCTTGCAAGCGAATCGTCTGCCAGCCAGTTTTCTTTTTTTTTTAAAAAAAAAAAGTTACCACTGTACTTAACATGACTCCCCACATTTTTATTTGGATGAAGAGTAATACTTGGCAAGTTATGCCAGCTTTCTTTTTACAGTGGTACCTCTACTTACGAATGTTTCTACTTACAAATGGAGCTCCGTCCGCCACCTTGGATGCGGTTTAGATAGGATTTTTTCTACTTACGAATTTTTAGATAGGGTTGCTTCGACTTACGAATTTTTTCTCCCAATGCATTCCTATGGGATTCGACTTATAAATTTTTTCGACTTACAAATGTGCGTTTGGAACGCATTAAATTCGTAAGTAGAGGTACCACTGTATTTGTTTGCAGCTTCAGTCTTTGCAAAGCAATGCTACTTTTGGAAGGTGCTAAGTTGGGAGTCCTTTCCCAACTAACAACTATTAGAGCTGATCAGCAAGCTCCCATCACTTTTCCAGCACCGTGCAAGACAAAACAGTGGCTTAGTTTCTAAAGCTTCCTAGCCCCAAGTCTGTAGGTGCATGTAAAGGTAAAGGTAAAGGGACCCCTGACCATTAGGTCCAGTCGTGGCAGACTCTGGGGTTGTGGTGCTCATCTCGCGTTATTGGCCGAGGGAGCCGGCATACAGCTTCCAGGTCATGTGGCCAGCATGACTAAGCTGCTTCTGGCGAACCAGAGCAGCACATGGAAATGCTGTTTACCTTCCTGCTGTAGCAGTACCTATTTATCTCCTTGCACTTTGACGTGCTTTTGAACTGCTAGGTTGGCAGGAGCTGGGACCGAACAACGGGAGCTCACCCCATCACGGGGATTTGAACCGCCGACCTTCTGATCGGCAAGCCCTAGGGTCAGTGGTTTAGACCACAGTGCCACCCACGTCCCGCGGGTGCATGTACCTGAAGCCAAATTCTTTTATTCAGGCAAGCTCAGCTCAAGCCACCGAACCATGCAGACAGATGCCTACCAGAAGAGGCAAGCTACGCATTTACAGGGCCTTACCAACTACTTTGCAGGTGTGGCCATCTGGTTCCAGCAAGTAGCCAGGGTGGCAAGTGCACATATAGCTTCCTTCTGTGTTGACACAAGTCTGGCTGCATTTCTCCTCCGACAGCTCTTTACATTCATTGATATCTTTGCAGGAGCGCCTGTCGCTCCTTAGCCGGAATCCTTCGTAGCAAGCACATTTCTGTAGGGAGAAGGTTACGTTTAAAGAAACTTGGGTCTTCATGTTGCAGGCAAGCAGGTTGCTTCTATCATCTTCGTTCAGAGCTTTTATTGTTGGAACGCACATGTATGAAAAGTTGCTGCTGGAGAAAAGTGAAATGATCGTTGCTGCTCAAGATTGATTGGTTGCTGTGTGTTCCATCAAGCTGAAAGAATCCCAGCAGGACAGAATGGAAGCTTAAGCTACCCATTCAACAGAGCAGGCAGACAAGGGGGCCTGGATTTGAAGGAAGATGTTCCCTTCAACAGAGCTGGGAAATGAAGAGCTAAGCTTTCTAGGCTGGCGGCTGCAGCTTGTGAAGTGTTAGGCAATTTGAAGGGTCCTCTAAGTATGAATGATGGTGCTGGAGGAGACTCTTGAGAGTCCCATGGACTGCAAGAAGATCAAACCTCTCCATTCTTAAGGAAATCAGCCCTGAGTGCTCCCTGGAAGGACAGATTGTTAAGCTGAGGCTCCAATACTTTGGCCACCTCATGAGAAGAGAAGAATCCTTGGAAAAGACCCTGATGTTGGGAAAGATTGAGGGCACTAGGAGAAGGGGACGACAGAGGACAAGATGGTTGGACAGTGTTCTCGAAGCTACGAACATGAGTTTGACCAAACTACGGGAGGCAGTGCAAGACAGGAGTGCCTGGCGTGCTATGGTCCATGGGGTCACGAAGAGTCGGACACGACTAAACGACTAAACAACTAAGTATGAATGATAGGTGATGAGGTAGGGGACAGAAACAAAGGGAAATGTGCTCAATACAGCTCTTTCTTAACGTACAGTTTTAGGAGAAGAGTCTCAGTCTGTTCTGACGACTAATATAGTGGTTGGCCCACAGTTTTAACCAGGACTGCAATGAACATTCTTTCCCTGTGATCACAAATGAAAACTCTCCACTGCTGCAATTAGACTTGCAAAATCCCTACTGGTACAAGTCAGCTTTCCTACCTCCTACCAAGGCTGGGGGTGGAGAACTGGTTTCCTAAAGAAACCCCATCCCCTGCACCTGATATTAACTTTAAAATGAAACCAAACATGGTTGCCAAGCAAGCGGACACATTAAAGTTTGGCTTCAAGCTGGAAGCCTTGCTGGAAAAAGTTGACCAATATGCCATCCGCTGAATGCCTATCTTCCGACTCAGAACTGGAATGGTGGAAATCCATACAGTGAGCAGACATTCAGTTTTAAAGGGCATTTAGGCCAACACAAGGTTAAAACTGAGTAACGAAGCTGACATGCATCTTACAAAACTTGACAATATAGCTATCTGCCACTTTCCTGCACCAAGAGGAATTTGGCTTTCGTGGAAAGAGCCTTGGTAAGCTTTGTCCTGGCAGAAGCAGCAGTCCGTTTAGAAGTCACTCAATGCAGAGCCCTGTGGAATGGGTTCTAATGGGCAGGGAGGATATATGAATTGCAATTCATCCCTCCAGACTCCCAACGTGTGCGAGTTGAACAGGGTTTCAAAACCCCATCCTTGGCAGCAAAATTAAAAGCAGCTCTGAAGTAAGGTGGCTCGCCTTTTCGTACATCGCTTAACGAAGGAGCAGGCGACAGCTTGGGTTCAAAAATATAATTTGCAGTGGTACCTTGACAACTGAACGATTCGACTTCCAAAGTCGACAACCCCGGAAGTCTTCTCGCCGTGCGTGCGTTCTGCGCCTGCGCAAAGCGGTGTGCGTGTTCTGCACATGCGTAGAAGCGCGAAATTGCACTTTGCGCATGCGCAGAAGCGCCGCTTCGACAACCGAAGACTTCGACTTACGAAGACGGCCGCAGAACAGTTCGTCTTCGTAAGTCGAGGTACCACTGTATTTACTTATATCTTTGCATTAAAGGTAAAGGGACCCCTGACCATCAGGTCCAGTCGCGTCCGACTCTGGGGTTGTGGCGCTCATCTTGCTCTATAGGCCGAGGGAGCCGGCGTTTGTCCGCAGACAGCTTCCGGGTCATGTGACCAGCATGACAAAGCTGCTTCTGGCAAACCAGAGCAGCGCACGGAAATGCCGTTTACCTTCCCGCCGGAGCGGTCCCTATTTATCTACTTGCACTTTGATGTGCTTTCGAACTGCATTAGTTCACAGCAATTGCAGCAGTAAAAACTATGCAGGTGAAATGCGTGTGTTTACAATATAACCAGCTTCAGGCAAGTGCCTAAAGCTGGAGCAAGTGGAGGCATAGCTGCATCTAACGCTGGGCAAAGGATGAGAAAGTGAGAGGAACAAGAAGTCCTATATGCTCCTTCCTCTCCAGGATATGAGGGGAAATGACATCACACAGTCTACCCATTGTATTTCTACGGCCTGTGTATTTGCCTAGCAGCAATACAGCTCTGTGGACTCAGCCCCTTCTCATGCTAACTAGCAAGAATATGCATTGGTTAGGTTTGGCTGCTAATCTCCCACAAGCCCAAAGTGGTAGTATCGTCAACATCCGAGAAATAGCAAACTTACAGGCCCGCTAGGAGACTTGTAGCAGATCTGGGAACACGACCGCTGGCATGCAAGGGCACAATACCTGCCTTCATCCATTCCACCTTGACAGTCTGGTCTCCCGTTGCACACCAGAGTGTAATTAATGCAGGTTTCGCCACACTGGAATTCATAGCCCAGGCACTTCCTCGGCTTGCCTGTGTAACAGCAAGGAAAAAAACCTCAAAGACTGTACAAGGATTAAAATGTAGAGCAGAAATACTGTAAGTGGGTTTTCAGAACTCTTAAGGGGCCAAGCTGTTACAGCAGTAAAACCTGCATGCCTTTCTACCAGTGGATTTTAAAGGCAGTGAAGAAGAAGGAGGGCATGCAACTGAGAGTTGAAGAGTTTGGTTTCCCAGTTCCTCGTGAGTCTGGTGATGAAAAGTGATCAAGGGAGGAACTGCAGGGGAGAGGGCGGTGAGGATCCAGCAGCACTCCCCCTTACCTTTTTACACTTTAAAACTGCACCTCCCGCCCTACTGGGGCAGACGCAGATTTATGTTTTTAAAAGGTCTGCTGCTACTGCGTGTACTTTGGCTATCATTTTGCTCATCTGCTAAGGGAATACCACACAGCAGGGTCAAATCCTGCTCATGTTCTTAAGAGTGAAATGGGTGGCAGTGAAGACTATTGCACTTGCATTGCTGATGAAATTACTGCAGGCTCATTAACAAGCTTGCAGGAATGCCTATTAAAGCAGGTTTGGGGAACCAAAATGTTGTACTACGGTATAAATGCCATCGTCCATGGCCATGTTTGTTTTGTGCTGACGGGGGTTGTAGTTCAGCAACAACTGGAGAGCCAGCGGTTCCTCACTCTTGTATTAGAAGTTCTGATCCACTCTACACCTAGTGCTGGGTGTTGCCGTTTCTCCAAAAAGCGGAGCAGCTTTCTATGGAAAGTGCAGGTAGCTCCCTAACACAACTAAGCTGCAAGACTGTCAATCCACTTTGCCTTCTGCTATTCTCTAGACAGGCCTCAGGGTGTTCACTCGAGGATTCCCCCCCCCCCCCATACTTGTTTTGATTTCTCCTTTACAGAATGTGCGATTACTCTGCTGGTGAACAGCACAAGTAATTCCACCACCTAAGACTTTTAAAGGCAAGGTATTTTTCTCGTGGCTCTTGAATGGGAGTGCCACATTAGTCCAGTGGCAAAAGCTGCTTGGCGGTAAAGGCTTTAAGCAACCCACAAAAGCTCTTGCAAGGGAAACGAGAAGAGTACTTACAGGAAGTCTCATCACTCCTGTCTCTGCAGTCAGCCTGCCCATCACAGTACCATAGGTCTGGGATGCACTCGGAACTTCTGCATTGCCACTGGTGGTCACCGCACTTGTGCTCTGGCAAACTGCAGTCCTGCAAGGAGAAGGCATTCAAGCAAAAGGGATTTCTCCTTTGCAGTTTTCTTGTGCTGCTGGGATAACTATGCCAGCTAGAAATGGCATTTGGAACACTCAACAGTGCTTCATTTTGCAGCTGGCTGCTGGTGGCTATGAATTCGTGCTTGCTTAAAAAGCAACCTCTTTGTTGTCCAAGCCCATCACAAATACTGTGACTTTTGGCCATACTGTAAACTTTGGGACTTGCCAGGTCCTCTAGAAAACAGGAAATTTGCATTGCGTATTCTGCGTGTACTTGTTAGTGCTTTAAAAGAAATGGAATAGCCATCTCCAGCCCTTAATATGTTTGTAACTGATCAGATCTTTATAAATAGCCAATTTGATGGCACTCTGCATTCCTTGCCAGTTATACACACACACACACACACACACACACACACACACACACACACCTGTTCATCAGATTCATCTTTGCAGTCCTTATCGCCATCACAGAGCCATTCTTTGAGGATGCACTCTCCACTTTTAGGGCAATTGACTTCATCCGAATGGCAGAAATGTAGCTTTGGGGCTACTGGGCAGCCTACTTCATCTGAGCCATCCTTACAGTCACGGTCTCCATCACAGTGCAGGGAGTACGACACGCACTGGCCACTTCTGCATCGGAATTCCTGTTCAGTGCACTTTGCATGAACTGAAGAGACAGACACCAGGGTTTATTGTTTCTAGAAAGCACCCAAGAGATTTCACTCATATAGGATTCATGAATAATTGAATGCATTCTCCCCACAATGATCAATGTAAAATACCGTACTTTTCCATGTATAAGACTACAGTCATACCTTGGTTTAAGTATGCCTCGGTTTGAGTATTTTCAGTTTAAGTACTCCGCGGACCTGTCTGGAACAGATTAATCCACTTTCCATTACTTTCAATGGGAAAGTTCGCTTCAGGTTAAGTACACTTCAGTTTAAGTACTCCGCGGACCTGTCTGGAATGGATTAATCCACTTTCCATTACTTTCAATGGGAAAGTTCGCTTCAGGTTAAGTACGCTTCAGGTTAAGTACGGACTTCCGGAAGCAATTACACTCATACCTCAGGTTAAGTACTCTTCAGGTTGAGTACTCCACGGACCCGTCTGGAACAGATTAATCCACTTTCCATTACTTTCAATGGGAAAGTTCGCTTCAGGTTAAGTACGCTTCAGGTTAAGTACAGACTTCTGGAACCAATTGTGTTTGTAAACCGAGGTACCACTGTACGTTTTTTTACTCTAAAATAATGTTAAAAATATGGGCTCGTCTTACCTACGGGACCGCCTCTCCTGGTATGCCCCGCGGAGGACCTTAAGGTCCACAAATAACAATATTCTGGAGATCCCGAGCCATAAGATGGCTAGATTGGCCTCTACTAGAGCCAGGGCCTTTTCAGTACTGGCCCCAATTTGGTGGAACGCTCTTTCCCAGGAGACCAGGGCCCTGCGGGATTTGTCATCTTTCCGCAGGGCCTGCAAGACAGATCTGTTCTGCCTGGCCTTTGGGTTAGACTCAGCCTGACCCCTGTGTTTTCCTCCCTCATGGCTTGGATTTATGGACTACTTGAAATGAGGCTGCATTTTAAATTTTAATACTGTATTTTAATCTGTATTTTAATTAATTGTTTTTATGTTATATTGTAATTCTGTTGGTGTGAGCCACCCTGAGCCCGGTTCTTGACTGGGGAGGGCGGGGTATAAATAAAAAATTATTATTATTATTATTATTATTATTATTATTATTATTATTATTATACAAGGATAGTATCTCCTCCCATTTTCTTAAACCGGAGTCCCCCAAAATAGGGGACGTCTTATACATGGTGCTGTCTTATAGACGGAAAAATGTGGTATATTTAACACAAGCTACACAAAAATGCATCTGGGTCCCCAAACCCTGTAAGAATTGACATATGATTCAGCAGTTTAAATTGTGTGAAGATATAATGACCCACGATCATATGCATTAGTCCTTCAACTGTCATAGCTCCAGGAGATGCAGATATTTACATATCCCTTTAGCAAATAAGCCATGGTGCTACATATGGGTTCAGATTTTATGCCGACTCCATGTTTATGAATGGAACATCCTGCTAATTCACACAACCAGGAACAGGAAAGTGCTGTCCTTGGTTGCAAATTGGCTGCTGCACCAACAGCTGTAACTGTGCAGGCAAATGCAGAATGGACTTTTGGGATGAAGAGATGCTACAGCCTCAGGTCCTTACCTTCCAAGTCCCGGACTGCAGAATCCGGGACCGGCAGCCGTGTGACACCGGAAGTTGCGTCGACGTAACTTCCGGTGTCGCTTTGCCCTTCTATGGGCACAAAAAATTGCCGCCGCCGACACCGGAAGCCGCGTCTATGCACTTCCGGACATGCGTAGATGCGATTTTTGAAGCCGGCGGCGGCCATTTTTGGTGCCCATAGAAGGGCAAATTGGAAAGAAAAAAAAATGGCCACCAGCAGGAGAAGATAACGGAGAAAAACGGGAGACGAAGTGATACGGGGGACCACCGGGAAAAGGTAAGTAAAAACGGGGGTTTCCCGGGGTACTTGGCAGCTATGCTCAGGTCATCTACTGGGTTCAAGACCTAGCCCTCCAGCCCATTCTGAGTTCATCACTCCATTATCCAAAACAGTCGGTAGTGCAAAGCCATTGCTCCTAGTTCAAGAGTTAAGCATCATTTGAATTAAAAAGTTTCTAGCAAGTTCAGACAGTGCCACCAAAGCTTTTGTTGCAAGGGGCAATGCCGCCCTGTCCCTGCAGGTTCAGGAACAAGGTTAAGATACCTTCCCAAAGGCAGCCTGTTAAGACACAGCAGGTGGCAGTGTTAGCTCGGGGAATGTGTCTTATGCCATGCTTTACCCAAGCTATAGTCTGCAAGTTTTGTAGGAAGCCAGCAGTTTGGAAGCCGAATGTACCCATTTGGGCACCGCTATGCCAACTGGGTATTTGCTCACCGCAGCCCTGTTCATCGGCGCTATCGCTGCAGTCAGGGCTCCCATCGCATAACCAACTCTCAGGCACACAGCGCATGTTGTTATCGCAGCGCAAGGCACACTCTGGAGTTGGCACCCAGCAGCGGGCTTCATCCGAGCCATCGGGACAATGTGGAATCCCATCACAAAGGAACCTCTCGCGAATGCATTTGTCTCCACTAAGACATTGGAAGCTTCCTTTTAGAAAAGAAAGAGACAAGAACATGTCAAGTTCCCAGGGGGAAGAATCGGTGGAAGAAGATTGGAAGAAATTTAAAGCTTATTTAGAAAAGAATTGTAAGATTAGCAGTTTTTAGCTAAAGATTTGGAAGTAAAAGGAGGTTGTAGAAGAGTGTTAGTTAAGTTTATTATGTATTAAGATTTAGTTAAGTGTTATTATTGTATTGAATTTTAAGATTTAGCTAAAGTAGAATTGTATTTTGAGAGACGTATAAGAGATTTATAGTACTGATAAGTTATTAAGAGTATTAATAAGTTTAGATAATTATTAAAAAGATTGGAATCAAGATTGGGAAAGTACTAAGGAAGTAATATAAAGAAACATAGTTGGGAGGGAAAGGAGGAAGTCGATAAAGATTTGTGATATAAGATTGAATTGATATTCTTTTTTATTGTAATGTTGGTATTTTGTTATGTTATGTTATGTTATGTATGTGTCCCCTTTTTTCTGTTTTTCTGTTGTGTGTTTATAAAATCAATAAATATATATATAACAAGAACCGGTCAAGTTCAATAGTCAGGCCTTTCTGTAGGACTGGAGAAGACAAGCACACACTTCCTAGATTTTTTAAAAAGTTGACAAAATGATAGAACAGGGTGGTCTATCACGAGGCCTTTTTTTGGCGCTCCTCAGCAACATTTGATGCTCTCCCCCTGCCTTCCCAAAGCCAGGTAAACAACATAGGGCTTTGGAAAGGAGGCCTGAGTGCTCTGACAGCGTCCTAAAGTCCTTCTTCCTTCTTCCCAAAGCCTAGTAAGTGCTTTCCCAGATATGGGATGAAGGCTTTTGGCAGGCAGGGAGAGGGCTGGGGAAGGCCCTCAAATTCTGCCCTTGCTCCCTCCCCCCCCCCGCCAGCATTGTCTAACAAGAGCCAAATTTTTAATAATTTAGGCAACTCTGTAGGCCTGCAAAAGTTTGACCTTAGCCCAATTAGTCACATTTGTCATGCTAGGTCCTTTGTCTCGATGGGGTAGGAGACGGTCCCTCCTTTATTAAATTCACCATGTGCAGTATGGAGTATTGAGCTATTCACACACAGCATGGAAGAACTTAGTAGTACCTGGTTCACCACAAATTAGGGAACAGAAGTCTTCATCGGACCCATCCGTGCAGTCCTCGTCTCCATCACAGATATATTCAAAGGACACACACCCCTGCCCATTTAGGCAAGGAAGTTCAGCCCACCCACAGGACACAGTCGTCAAGACAGTGGTATTGGTTACATTTGGTACTGTTGTGGTCTTGGTGGCCTTGGGGGTAGTTGCCTTTGTGGTGGTCTTGGGTGTTGTTGCCTTTCTGGTGGTCTTGGGTGTTGTTGCCTTTGTGGTGGTCTTGGGTGTTGTTGCCTTTGTGGTGGTCTTGGGTGTTGTTGCCCTCATGGTGGTCTTGGGTGTTGTTGCCCTCGTGGTGGTCTTGGGTGTTGTTGCCCTTGTAGTGGTCCTGGGTGTTGTTGTAGTTGTAGTACTCAGCACTGTTGTCCTTGATGCTGTAGTCTGTGCTGTTGGTCTTGCTGCTGCAGTTGAAATAGTACGGCTAGCAGTTGATGCAGCAGTGCTTATGACAGGAACAGAACGCACTGCAATTAGAAACAAAATAAAAAAAATTCTTCAGTAGCACCTTAAAGATCAACTAAGTTTTTAATTTTGGTATAAGCTTTCGTGTGCATGCACACTTCGTCAGATACACTGAAACAGAATCCACCAGACCCTTATGTATATTCAGAGGGTGGGGGGTGGGGGAGATGGGAATGGGTGATGGGCTGATAGGAGTGGTAAACCTGTTGATGACTTCAGTAGCACCTTAAAGACCAACTAAGTTTTTATTTTGGTATGAGCTTTCGTGTGCATGCACACTTCTTCAGATACCTTATCTGAAGAAGTGTGCATGCACACGAAAGCTCATACCAAAATATAAACTTAGTTGGTCTTTAAGGTGCTACTGAAGGAATTTTTTTTATTTTGCTTCGACTCAGACCAACACGGCTACCTACCTGTAACTGTTGATGACTGTTAACGACTGTTAATGACTGCAATTGGTCTTGGGGGGGGGGGAGCAAGGGCTGAGGTGCTAAGGAAAGCTTGATCATGTATAATGAGAACGTTAGCAATCAGTTCCAGTTTCTTCATATTCCTGTTTACAATGCACTGACAGTTTGTGTGTTTGATGGCCAACCCTTAATCTTTATAGGAAAATAGAGCACTTGAGAACAAGCGTTGTGGTCATCTTGAAGCTGCCAGACTGGTGACTGGGAGTGGCCGCTGGGGCCATATAACACCAGTCTTAAAAGGATCTACATTTGCTCCCAGTACATTTCAGAGCACAATTCAAGTGTTGGTGCTGACCTTTAAAGCCCTAAATGGCCTCAGCCCAGTATACCTGAAGGAGCGTCTCCACCCCCATCGTTCTGCCCGGACACTGAGGTCCAGTTCTGAGGGCCTTCTGGCGGTTCCCTTACTGTGAGAAGGAAGGTTGCAGGGAACCAGGCAGAGGGTCTTCTCGGTAGTGGCACCTGCACTGTGGAACACCCTCCCATCAGATGTCAAGGAAATAAACAACTACCTGACTTTTAGAAGACAGCTGAAGGCAGGCTTGTATAGGGAAGTTTTTAATTTTTGATGTCGTGCTGTGTTTTAATTTGTTGGAAGCTGCCCAGAGTGGCTGGGGTAACCCAGTCAGATGGGCATTATATAAGTAATTATAATCAACATCACCACTTTTTTTTTTGCAGGTGTGCCCCATCATCTAAAAGACAGTTGGCGCTCCTGCCTACTTTGTTAGATAGGCAGTCATAGAATCATAGAGTTGGAAGAGACCACAAGGGCCATCCAGTCCAACCCCCTGCCAAGCAGGAAACACCATCAAAGCATTCCTGACAGATGGCCATCAAGCCTCCGCTTAAAGACCTCCAAAGAAGGAGACTCCACCACACTACTTGGCAGCAAATTCCACTGTCGAACAGCTCTTGCTGTCAGGAAGTTCTTCCTAATGTTTAGGTGGAATCTTCTTTCTTATAGCTTGAATCCATTGCTCCATGTCCACTTCTCTGGAGCAGCAGAAAACAACCTTTCTCCCTCCTCTATCTAAGCCAGATCCTTACCTCCCCATCTGTCTAACTATGATAGGTGGTCAGGGATGATGGGAATTGTAGTGCAAAACAGCTAGAGATCCAAGTTCAGGAAACACTGTGTGTGTGTGTGTGAGAGAGAGAGAGAATCACCTTGCAAAAATGGACCAAAGGTTTATCAGATACGAATTTCTCTAGACTAGCAGTGCCTAAGCCCTGTGTTGAATGAAGCTCCCAAGCACAGCATGTAGCAGCAATCCATGTATGCAATCCATACCCCAGACCAAAAATTCATTTCAAGGAAAAACCGACTCAGAGCTGATGGCCATGAATTAAGCAAGTTGAATTCACAGCTGTTTATAAAGCAAGCAGTGGATTTCTACAGTTGTTATAAGACCCCTCCTCCCCTACACAATAGCATGGCCTTAATGATCAACAGCTGCAGGGCAACATGGGAGATAAACAGGCAGCCCTGTTTAGGGAAGCTTTTAATGTTTGATGGATTTTTGTATTTTAGAATTTCTGTTTTTTTGGAAGCCGCCCAGAGTGGCTGGGGGAACCCGGCCAGATGGGTGGGGTATAAATAATAAATTATTATTATTATTATTATTATTATTATTATTATTATTATTATTGGAACTCTCATTCCCACGCAACAATTGCAGAGAACAATGGCATAGCTGCCAAGTTATCCCTTTTTTTACAGGGATTTTCCCTTATGCTGAATAGGCTTCCTCGCGAGAAAAGTGAAAACTTGGCAGCTATGCAATGGTCAAAAACATTCAGCAACTGAACTTCTCGCCGAAGCTTTAGTGGGCACTAACGGTAAGCCAAAGAACTCATGCACTGAAAAGGTGGTGTAAACATGTAGACCAGCAAGCATTTTTCTGCAGCACATATTTCATAGGGACAATTGAACCACACCCCCTGATGGCTGTTTAAGTGTCCAGCCTAGAAATCCACAAGGGTGCCAAGTCAGTTTACCTGTTGTCAAATTCGTGTCAAAGATCACCACTGCTTTCTGTACATTGGCTACTTGCACAGCAGAGGGCACCCCTGATCTTCTGTTCCAGATCACAACGGTTGTTTTGTTGAATGTCACCAGGTAAGGTCCGTATACAGCTGCCACGCCATGGGTCCATCTCTCTTTTATACTGTACGTCTTGTGTGTGATGAGGTTCAGCACCTTCAGCCCTATGAACAAGGAAACGCTTGTTATTCCATCGCAACAAGCAACCAAAGTGTGTCGTATATTTACACAACTGTCACAGCACAACCAGTTTCTAGAAAGTTGAATGGGACAGCCCAGCAACCTTAGCAAAATCCAGTAAGGGATCAAGCCAATATTGTTTTTTAAAGTTGTTGTTTTTTTAAAGAAAACACCCACCCACCCACACCCTCAAAGCAGTTAGTAAGGAAATATTGCCTGTTCTCAGACTAGAGCAGTGATGGCGAACCTATGACACGCGTGTCAGCACTGACACACATAGCCATTTTCGGTGACACGCGGCCGCATGCTGAGACCTCACTTCCGGCGGCGGTGGAATGGGGGCCTTGTGGACTTCCGGCGAGGCAAGATGGCGGTCGGCACGGAGCTGCGGAGCTCCTGAAAGTGACCAGCGCTGCAGGAGCTGCTGGACGGGCTCCTGAGCCACCGAAACCGCCACCACCCGGACACTGGGGGCCACCAGTGCAGCAACCGGGGAGCTGCCAGACCCTACCCCCACCCCGCAAACCTGATGGACAGTGTTGAGGCACTCCGGAGGCCGGTGGAGGACAAAGGAAGCCCCTGCACAGGCCAAACCTGAGCCCACCTCCCCAGCGGCAGACCCGTTGGAGGAAGGCCTGAGCCCAGAATCCCACTGGGAAAGACCTCTGGGTTTTGCCTTATTTCCCCCCCTTTTAAATATTTAATAATTTAAACTTTAATAATTTTTTCCTCCCCTTTTTCTTTTCTTTTTTTTAAAGGGGAAACAATTATACATTTTTGTTATTTAAACTATAAATATTGCGAAATTGTGGTTTTTTCTCTCTCGAAGTGACACACCACTCGGGTTATGCTCAGTTTTTTGGCGAATTTTGACACACCAGGCTCAAAAGGTTGCCCATCCCTGGACTAGAGGATGGGAACTGCTATCAAAAGTGGGCTTTGCAGTGGCAATGTTTGTTTACGGCTGCACAGCTAGCATGAGAACCATCAACTACACAAGGTATAACGGGGCAAGCAACATGTAATTTACCCAAGTCTTTGGAAGCCCAGAGGAAGGTACCCGAGCTTATGTCCAAGGCGATTGGAAGATCTTCTGTCCAGGCTTCCTTCCCCACTTCTCTGATGCTGCTTCCATCAAGGTTCAGCCTCTGAATTGGTTTCCCACTTTCTAGCCAGTACAAGGATGCTCTCTTCCAGTCTAGGAACAGGTGCCATATAGCAGCCTCCGCGCGATAGAGAACCTTCGTCGTCATGCCAGCAAAACTAGTCACCTTAATTTCAGTTCTGCTACAGGTTAGCCAGTATAGGTCCCCAGAAGTTATATCAACAGTCGCTTCACAGACTAGGGGGAAAAAAAGCAAATGTAAAAAGTTAAGCTTCTCCTTCCAGTCTCGGGGGGGGGGGGGGCTTCACCAAGTGAGTCTCTTCAATGGAAGCCCAGCTCATCAAGGATGTCCACTTGCATAACCAACTTTCATTTCCCCTCCCTCTTTCTCCCTGCACATCCTGAAATTGGCTTGGGGGGGGGGACCTTGGTTAGAGAAGTCCCCCAAAACAATAAATGGTTTGTGCCAACCCCACACACTGACAGGGGTAGTAATCACACCAATGCTAAAATTCCGTGCATTTCTGGGACACATGATGTTGCAGCTGTTTCCTTTGTTTCTGGAAGGAAAATGGTAAGCGGTACCTGGCTGAAATTTGGGGGCATTGTACAGGTGTCAATGTCCTGCTAAGATTACCTGGAGGTCTTCTGCTGTGTGAACTGCACAATGAAAAGTGCACGGGGCGGGTAAGTTACTTGCTGCACAAAATAGGATGAGGGGTAATCTTTAGGCTTAAGCTACCATATGCAGAGGAGGATCAGTTCCTCCATCAGTTTTGCTTTTATCCTTTGCGTATTGCCACAGCTTAAATCCACTGTCTTTGCTGCATTTGCCAAAGCTGTCATTGCTCTTTCACAGCTCTTGGCTGAAAGGAAAGGGTTGTGCTGCAGCTCTAGAATCACGGGCCTTTCAAGTTACAGGAATATGGAAGTGAGCCCTGTGTTGCTGTGAAACTTTTCCCAGATCTCTTGTACTCCCTCTTCCCATTGCAAGCCACCACAGTTAAAGCAGAGGTGCTGAACAGGCAAGGAAGCTTCCTTACTTCCTCACACATGACTTCAGAAGGCGTATCTTTCTCCCAAAACATTTATGCCCTTATATGCTCCTCTGGAAATACAGTACCACCTTTGGTTGCAAACAGGATCCGTTCCGGAGCCCCGTTTGCAACATGAGCTGTACACAACCCGCATCTGTGCATGCATGGGTCGCGATTCGGCGCTTCTGCGCATGACGTCATTTGATGCTTCTGCGCATGCACAAACTGCCGAACCTGGAAGTAACCCATTCCGATTTAAAATATGATAGACAAAAATGGAGTGAAGAGTTAGGGGTACAGATAACAAATGATATATGGGAGTCAAGTATAAAATCAACAGAAATAGCCTCTATGGATCTAAGACTAAGACTTATTCAACAGAAAATATTATTCAGAGTCCACTGGACTCCAGCAAAACTATACCAGAAGAAAATAACAAGTGCAGACAATTTCTGGAGATGTGGGAGTAAAAATGTGGACTTATGTTGATTAACTGCCCGATGATAAGATCATTTTGGTGCGAGGTGAGGATATTTATAGCAAGAGTAATAAAAAGAAATGGTTATTTAAGGGAACTGAATTTAATTCTAAATTATATTCCGGAAACGTGGGAGATTTCAAGGGGTAAAAAGAAAAAGAAAAAAGGATGTACTGTGCTATAAGCAAAAAAACTTGTTTTGATGATTTGGAAGAGCCGCAAAAAGATTCCATTGAGCACATGGATTGATAATTTGGAAAGATTAGCTACATACGAACGAATTGCATGTTGACGCAAAATAAGAATGGATAAATATGAAGAAATCTGGAACGAATATTTAAGCGATAAGGTGGGTAGTGGTGGGAAGTAGAGGGAGGAGAGAGAGGTGGGGAAATATTGTTTAAAAAGGTGTAGTCATAGGTATATCAGTGTATCCAAATCTGAATTGTCAGATTGTGTTATTATGGTTTTTGTTGTATGTGTCTTTTGCGGTTGATGATTGTATCGAAAAATAGATTAAATAAATTTTGAAAAAAGACAAAAGAGCCTTCTCCAATGGGCGAAGATTCCAAAGCTAGTTGAAGGTAGAAGTATTGCTTTATACCCCCTCCCTTTCCTCTTTGTGCAATGCGCTGCTAAGAAGCAGCAGAATAGTGTGCTTGCTTGTTCTGCTATGGCACTATCTGTCAGATGTATGATGGAAGACTTACTGTACTCCTGTGCAAGGCCTCACTGGCTTCTATGGTCTTTTGCTTCATCTCTTCCCTGTCCAGAGCACAGACTGTAGACTAGAAATCCTAAAGTTATGTTGAGTCAAGAAATTAGGGGTTACGCCACTGTGGCAGCTGGACCACATTATGCCAAACACTGGGCTGGTTACAGGAAATGTATCCATAAGATAACTATACCATTAACTCTAGCTGCAAGGACTGAATCATGAAATGGGGGAACTGCCGTTCCCTTAGCATCCTGCATTGTCTGCAAGTTGATGCTTTAGGAAGTAAATAATAGTCTGGAGCTGATTGGAAACAACCAACCAAGTAAATTCTCTTCCAAACCCATTTCTCGTTTTGCCATCATCATTAGGAGTTTGTTTTAGAAGTCCATGCTTCATTTGTGTAGAAGCTTTATAGCAGGCATAGGCAACCTTGGCTCCCCAGATGTTTTGGAACTACAACTCCCATGATCCCTGACCACTGGCCCTGTTAGCTAGGGATCATGGGAGTTGTAGTTCCAAAACATCTGGAGAGCCAAGGTTGCCTATGCCTGCTCTATAGCAATGCACAGGAGCTCACCTGGCGAACCTGTAGGAATTATTAGTTTTGCTTTCGTCTCTTTAGTGAAGCGCATCAGTTCTCCTTTGTCATCAGTCCAGTAGATGAATCCCCGGCTCCAGTCCATGTCCTGGAGGTAGACGTTTTCCGGCCACTCCTGAATCACTGCATGCTGCTGCAACACTGTCCCCTTGGGGCCAACTTCTAGCCGGTAGATTTGCTTGTTAGTAGAATACAAGACATTCAGCACTGCAGGAAGAGTACAGGAATTGAGGAACAGGTCTTGCACGACTTGCTAGCCATGCCGGCTCAGTGTCACCATATTATTCAACCCAAGTACTGCTCTTGCTATGACGAATAGAACAGGTTATGACTTCAGTAATCACCTGGGCATATTATAGGCTTGATACCTTCAACTTCTGATTTTGGTGCTTCCTTGACTGGAGTAACAAGTTGATGCTCAAGTAGTCATGCTAGTTGCTCAGAGGCAGTTCAAAGCTATAGACGAGATGCTGGGAAAGCATTTATTACCGCAAGCATTCTGGCCAATTGGATTTTGCATTTATATGAAACCCAACTGAAGATAGACCTGCTTTAACTTTCTATGGCAGGAAGGCTGAAGTAGTCACACAGCCTTTCCACAGCTCCACAATGCAATGTTTTGTTTTGTTAAGTGTTTCAAAACATGGTGGCGGACCAAAACAGGAGATGCAAAACAATCCTGTCTAAAACTGAGCTTCTGGGACTGTGACAGGTTTCTATCCAAATCATGGACACATCTCTATTCTAATCAACAGCTAGATTAAATTTAGCACCAGCCGTTTCTCATAAAAACCCCAGAATGCAATGCAGCATAAGCTTTTCTGAACACTGGTGTTTAACCCACCCCACAAAGTGGGGTTCTCAAAGTGGTTTGTGGAAGGATTTTCACCCCAGATTTAAAAGCACAAGCCTACCTGCACATTGGTTTGAAGGCAGGAGGAAAGTGCCATCTGGACAGGCACACCTGTAGCCCTTGGGATGAACAGGTGACAAAAGGCAGATATGGCTACACAATCCAGGTGCACAGGCAGCTGTGTTACCTAGTGACCAAGATGGCAAGTTAGACAAAGAATGGGTCCACCCCTTCCTAGGCTGAATCCAGTAATTAAACTTAAGTTCCCATGTATGCACAGGCCACGTGTATTGCACACAAATGCAGACGTTGATGCCAGTCACAGAATTCAGCAGTATGAGAAGATGGTTCTCATTTTCAAGCTTATCCCATCTACAGAACTTAGAACATGTATAAGACACCAATGCAGCTGTTTAGATAATAAATAATAATAATAATAATAATAATAATAATTTTTAATTTGTACTCCGCCCATCCGGCTGGGTGTCCCCAGTCACTCTGGGTGGCTTCCAACAAAGATTAAAATACATTAAAATGTCACACATTTAAAACTTCCCTAAACAGGGCTGCCTTCAGATGTTTTCTAAATGTCAGGTAGTTGTTTATCTCTTTGACATCTGATGGGAGGGCATTCCACAGGGCGGGCACCACTACCAAGAAGGCCCTCTGTCTGGTTCCCTGTAGCTTTGCTTCTTGCAGCGAGAGAACCCCCAGAAGGCCCTCAGCGCTGGACCTCAGTGTCCGGGCAGAACGATGGGGGCGGAGACGCTCCTTCAGGTATACTGGGCCAAGGCCATTTTAGGGCAGGCATCCCCAAACTTCGGCCCTCCAGATGTTTTGGGTTACAATTCCCATCTTCCCCAACCACTGGTCCTGTTAGCTAGGGATCATGGGAGTTGTAGGCCAAAACATCTGGAGAGCTGCAGTTTGGGGATGCCTGATTTAGGGCTTTAAAGGTCAGCACCAACACTTTGAATTGTGCTCGGAAACGTACTGGGAGCCAATGTAGGTCTTTCAGGGCAGATAGCAAGAGCAAGCAGTTGTCTAAACCAGAGTCTTCCAAACTTGAGTCTCCAACTGTTTTTGGACTATAATTCCCAGCATCCCTGACCACTAGGCTAGTTGTAGTCCAGAAAACAGCTGCAGATCCAAGTTGGGGAAACCCTGGTCTAAATAATACTTGGAGTCATTTTGAGATCAAGCAGTGTTGCACACTGCCAGAAGGAAGCAGCCTCCTCCAGTAAGACGCTGTGCAAATTAGGATTTCCCTACTCATTTAACATTTAACAGCCAAATCCCCAACCACCTCACATTTACAGTACAGTTCACATATTAGAACTCAAGTGTCAATGCAACAAATGAATGTTTGAAAAGCGCCGGAACTCAAATAGCTAGAGGGCCAAATTATCTATGCGGCAGATGCAAAGAAACCACATCCACCATTTCACCAAGTCAATGCTCTTTGAGTCTGGGACAAGATCAACTGCACTTCAGTTTGTAGTTACATTTCAAGTAAAAATGTGAAGTGTTAGATTTCTAAAGCTTCCAGAGATAAGAGTTAATATTTAAAGGATGAAAAGCTACTGAAGACTATGTTTTGTCTTAAAGGTAAAGGGAACCCTGAGCATTAGGTCCAGTCGTGACCGACTCTGGGGTTGCGGCGCTCATCTCGCGTTTTTGGCCGAGGGAGCCAGCGTACAGCTTCCGGGTCATGTGGCCAGCATGACAAAGCCGCTTCTGGCAAACCAGAGCAGCACACGGAAACGCCGTTTACCTTCCTGCTTGGAGCGGTACCTATTTATCTACTTGCACTTTGACGTGCTTTTGAACTGCTAGGTTGGCAGGAGCAGGGACCAAGCAACGGGAGCTCACCCCATCGCAGGGATTCGAACCGCCGACCTTCTGATCAGCAAGCACTCGGCTCTGTGGTTTAACCCACAGCGCCACCTGTGTCCCAATGTTTTGTCTTAATAAGCACATTTCTTTCCCTTCCAAGTACCCACACTCCTAGGTGCAAGGATTCTTGATCAGAGGACGGACATCTACTTAAGAGAGCAAAGGGGTGGGGGCCTATACTTCAAGGCCCATGGGCCTTCTAGCTCTAAAGAGATCTTAATATTTTGTGAAGCGTTGTTCAAGGCTGCATTGGGGATGCACTCCCTACACAGGGACAGGACTCTTTTGTATTGACACTTCTGCTTTCGTGTTAGGCGCATAGAGGACCTTGTATGTGGAGGCTTAAGGGTGGGCATACTTACCTAGCTCCATGTTCTGCCAAAAAGAGCTCTTGGAATGCTCCCAACTGGGAGATACTTCCAAGTCCAACTGGTGCCCATTACAGTAGTTATGGCTGTCAAGTTTCAGATTCTTGAGGAAGCGAAACTGAAGGTTGTAACAGGACAACTCTATGGTAGAATAGTACCATTGGGGTTTATAGCCTTTGGGTCACCTTAAGCACCCTTGGGCCCAAGACAGGCCACTTGCCTGCTCCCCCTACCAAACAGGCACCCGGCCCTCTACCAAGACAACGGTTGGCTTGTTAATATTAACTCTGCCTGGTCATGGGTATAGGTATTTAAAGGCAACACACATGAAAATGAGGAAACGAAATAGCCATTCCTGCTACCAGACATGTCTTGCTCATAGCTAGCTAGAGAGATTTAAAAATTAATTTTTTTTAAAAAAAAGATGCTTCCAATCCACCCTTCATCAAAAAAATTGATCTCGGGCTTTTTACTTACTTTGAGGCTGCAGTAGCTCATGCAGTACTGTGAATGAAGACACTGAAGAGTTCAGCAACACAGCAACACCTGGGGAGGTGCGGGATGCAGAGAGCAACTGCTCTTTGTCTGCCCAAATGACCGAATTCTCAAACACAGCGAGTCCCAGAGGGGCCCGTGCTTTCGGCAGCTTCTCTGGGAAAGTGTACCTGCCAGTGCCGTCGGCCTTGATCGTCTCTATGGACTGGAGAGCAGAAACGGCAAATCAGAATTCCCAAATCAGACCGAGGGGACTAGCACTCGAGCGCTTCAAGTGACAATTTCTATAGCCTTCGCCAGCTAATGAGCAGTTCACCTGAAGGTTTGAGGAGTACAGTGGTACTTCGCAGGACGAATGCCTAGCGCGACGAAAAACTCGCAAGACGAAAGCGTTTTGCGATGTTTTTGGTGACTCGCAAGATGAAGTTTTCTATGGCCTCGCTTCGCAAGACGAAGTTTTTCGGCGCTTTTTTTTTGTCGCGGCAAACCGCACTTCGCAAGACGAAATTATCGCAAGACGAAGTGACTCGCGGAACGAATTACTTTTGTCTTGCGAGGCACCACTGTACTGCTGCCTGCTCACTGGAATACCAAGCCAATTCAGAAGTGCTGCTATGGAACACACAAACCCTCCTATTGTTTACTGCGCTCTTATCTTCCCATCGCTGCCACCCTGGGCTACATTATAGTGCAGGCAGCTCAACTAGAGTCAAGGCAACCAAACATGGTTCATGTCCCAGATGTACACTAAAACCACTGTTTGGTTTACTGAGCAAAGCCTTCCTCCAGAGGTTATGCACAGACACATGCCATACGTAATCGCACCGTTGTGCATTTGCCCCCTCAAACCATCGTTTTGCATTTTTCTTTGTGGACAGTCCTTAAAACTGCACTTCATGAAGAGATTCCTAGAGGGCCAAAGGCTCAAGTGGCTTGTGTCAACTTCAGCTGGTGGCACAGCTGCACCCCTATCTGGACGGGGATCACCTAGATTATGTTGCCGACACTCTGGTAACCTTTAGGTTAGGTTACTGCAATGTGGGACTGCCTTTGAAGATCTCAACCTGGAGAAAACTTGGACAGCTGGATGGCTAACCAATGAAAGATTGTCTGGAACATAAACACCAATTCTGGCATAACTGCACTAGCTTTGAATCCTGCCCGCAACTTCCTTTGGCTATAACACTTCCTCAAATAGTCCAAAAGGGACTACCACCACACATTTTAAGAGCCTTGCTCAACTGTTCAAGGCTGCCTGCTCATTAGAGGCACATTAGACATGACATGCATTGTACAGCATTATTTTAAGTAAGTGGGTGGGGGGTTGGTACTGTGGGTTGTGAGTGCAGGGAAAGAGGACTTCAAACCCTTGTCCTTGCCATGCTGTGACTGGAACAGCGCTTTCCAGGGTGGAAAAAAAGCTTCTATTGGTACCAGATCACAACGATGGCTAGACCTGACACAGGCTTCCTTGTGAATTTCCGGTGCATCAAGTTTCATACCTTTTTATACGCGCTGATCCAGTACAATCTACTAGTTATATGATCAAGAGTCAATCCAACAGGTTCTTCAGCAGTTACGGTTGCAAGTACATGTCTGTCTGAACCATCCATCCCCGCAGCTTCGATTACAGTCCTGCCTTGTTCACGATTCACCCAATACATGTAGCTGCAACAAAGAGAGGTGATCAGAGGACGACACCATGTTGTTGGGCTCCTCGGCACTGCAGGAGCAACATCCAATATGATTGTTTTGGGACCAGCTACTCTTTGGCATGCTTAAGAGCAGAGCATGTGACACATCTCACTATTTCCACCCACAGGGAACATTTTCTTCCAAGTTAAGACCTGAACAGATCCCAAATGCTTGGCTAAACATTCCAAGTTGCAGAATTCCTTTCTGCCACATACGCTGGCTACGGCCAGCTCATATCAAGCTGGACCGTGTTGTGTGTTTTTAGTCTCCAGTGGCCAGTTACGCAAGGCCTGCCTTCATCACAGAAGCTGCAACACAAGGGTTTGGCGAGTGGGGATTACATGCAAGTACTCCTAGGAATTTGACTGGTAATTGTGTTGAGAGGGCAAGGGGGGGGGAGAGATCTTTATGCACACTCAGAGGCATCTTCATATGTGCCAGGGCTAAGCTAAGTGCTAGCTCCAAAATATTCCAGTTGATGAACACCTTCCTTCTCCATACCTTGCATATAAATCCACTCAAGCCCTTAAACCAGCGTTTCCCCAATTTGGGTTTCCAGCTGCTTTTCGACTACCGTTCCCACCACCCCTGACCACTGGTCCTGCCAGCTAGGGATGATGGGAGTTGTAGTTCAAGAACAGCTGGAGACCCAAGTTGGGGAAACACTGTCCTAAAAGCTCTCATCCTATTAAATTATCTAGGGGCAATTCTGCTACACTTCTGGAAGTGTCACTATAAACGCATTACTCAACTTTGCCCATTTAGATTTAAGTATTCAAAATGCCTTGGATACAAGCAAAACCTATTTGGGATCCACATAATCAACAGATGCTTTATTGCATATCCAAATTAAGCACTGAACATGTATAGCTATGGGCAGGGCATTATTTTGCTACCAGATTTTCTAGTTACCTCCACCACCACCTACCTCCATGTTTCTTCTACAGACACTCACTTTCCCACCCACAACATCCATATTATTTGGGAAATCTGCTTCCTGGAGCTCTGTTGCTGACTTGGCTACTGTATGCCTACAGCAGAATAGGAAACTGCAGTATTGTACCTTAAGAGCTGCAGTGGGTCATCTAAAAGGAAGCAGCCTTTCAAATGCCTTTCAGATCTCACCCTTAACATGTGCCCATCCCTAGTCAAGCAACAGAGACTTAAAGCCAGGCTATTCTGGACAGATTCCAAGTCACGGCAGTGAAGCAAGGAATGTTTACCTTTTTTCTGGAAACGTAGCGAGTTGTTCTGGCAACACGTTCTTCTCCAGGATCTTCACATAGCCTCTGCCATCACTCAAGCCAGCAAAGATGGCGCCAGGGGCACTGCTGGTCCAATATAACTGCCCTGTGAACCAGTCTACAGATATACTGTTGACACTGCCGACATCTAGGAGAGAAACATTTATAGAAGCTCAGTAGTTCCATAACCCCTTACACCGAGAGGTCTTGGGACTCAGCTACATTAGTCAAAAAAACAACGCTTTGAATGCATTAAGCATACAACACCAGATGGCGCTGGAGAGCAAAAAAAATTATTTGCAATTCTACATACGGTAGCTTCCCCCCCTTTTGTTATAAGTAAGGATTTAATTTGACTTATTGTGTTTTTCCCCTGTGTGTAGATCCACCATTGGAAAGTAACTTGTGAACTATCCAGCCAGCAGTGGCAGCCAGTGGAGATCCACGTCTACCGTGGTGGCGGCTGCTTTCCTGCTGACTGAGAAAAGCTGCTCCTCCTCAGTGCCAGGGGAAAGTAGCGCCATGGTGCCTTGAAGAGAGGGCAACCAGCTGCCCTGTTCTCCTTTAGCATGAGGGAAGGCAGCTCAGATCAGCCGTGTTATCAGCCAATATCATTGTGCGATATCCACAGTGCCTTGAAATCGGCTTGTCCTCTCCCTCGCACGAGAAGTATTATATTGCTGTGTATTGCCGGGTCAAAATTGTTATTGTGGTGTCATTTCAAAACTGATTTTGGCCAATACAGTCTTGGTTCTCAAACAGAATGCGTTCCGGGAGCCTGTTTGACTCCCAGAACCGTTCTAAAACCAAACAGCTTCCGATTGGCTGCAGGAGCGTCTTGCAGCCAATCAGAAGCCACGCTTGACGTTTGGCTTCCGAAAACACTCACTTCCGGTTTTCAATAATTCAGGAGCCAAAACACACGAGTTTCAAGGCGTTCGGCAACCAAGGTATGACTGTATATTGAAAAATTGCTAAAGACCATAAAATTTGTGGTATTGCCATGCAAAAATGACATGAGTGAGGGGTGAGGCAAGGGATGGGGCCAGGGACCCCCAGAGGTCCCCAGACCCCTAATTGGGAAGCACTGCTCCAGAAACAAACTCCTGTAAGAAGAAGCTTAAAACTCTGCTTGGGAGCATGAACAGGAAATTTAACAAATCCCTGTGCTGCTTTTGTGCTGCATTTTAATTTGCCATGCCACTCCACGTAGGATTCCCATTTAACCCACTAACAGCTGAATGTATTGCTTTCAGAGCCAATCTATTTGGATTTACAAAAAATGTTGGGAGCTCAAACAGGCGTACGAAGGATGATGCAAGGGTTTGTCTTGTCCACAAAAGGCAAACCCACCTAGACTGATACTCCAAAAGCAGAATGTAGCATCCAATCAAGGAAGAATAGAGTCTATGCCACCATGTCTTCAGCTCTGAATACCTAGTATTTTTACTTATGAGAACATATGCAAGGAATATTCTGTCCAGCTGCTAAGAAAATAAGCAGCTCCTTTCAGGATTCAGGCCAATTATTAAAATTATGTCCAAGTGCTTTAAGTGCTGTTATTTGTCGCATTTATATTTAAACAGCAATTACTACTTATGCGCCTACGGCATGTGTTGCATGTTGTTCTCTCCTTCCTACTTTAAACCTCAGGCCAAATGAGCAACTGGTCAAAAGCTCACCCTGTTAGCATCATTTTTCCAGTCCAGCACTGCCCAATATATTACACTAGCTCTCAATGTACTTTTAAAGTTCACCTCTGCTGAGAAGCCTTGCTACAGGCTTCCAAGGACACAATGGGGTGCTGTAGTATTTGGCCAATGGCTTAGTAACTACAGGTATATTAAGAGCTTTCTCTAGATAAGGATACAGTTACTGCAAGTATATCAACAGCTTTACCTGGATACAGAAGCATCTCATTTTTTCCTGGCACATAGATATGAAGCTTTCTTCCTTCATCAACCCAATAATAGGCTTTCCTTAACAAGTCATAGGCAACAGAGCTGGGTGATGTCCTTGTAGACACTAGAGCTTTCCATTCACGAGTTTTTACATCCAGGACAGCAAGTTCACGACCAACAGCCAGCAGTATTTTTGTAGCACCATCTGGAGGAGATTTTTCATTATTAGGCCTTGTCCCAGAATGCAATCCTGCTCATTATTAGCTGTTGAGCTATAGAAAATCTAGACAGTAAGAAGATATTCAAGCTGCATCCAATAGCCTTACTTACTAGAGTTGTCCTTTACGGGAGACATCTGTTAAATATGTCTGCTTAGTAGCACTGCACGTGCCCAAACTAAGGCATGCAATCCTACCCTTTTGTTGCTTTTTGTATTCTAACCTCACAGATTGTCTGTTGAGAACATGCGGTTAACTTGCCCACAAGAGCTCAATTCCCCTCCATTTGCCAGAAACCTGAGCATTACCTCTACAAAAGAGATTACAAGTGTACCAACTTTTGCCACCTCCCCGCAAATCAGCATTGAGAGCTGGAATTCATGCTTCATGTAACTGAGGGCCTACCTGCAGTCCTACAAGTAGTTCCGTTGGAGAGCCAGTACCCACGGACACAGTCACAGGTAAAAGAACCTACTGTGTTCTTGCACAACTGGCTACAAGGACCGTAAGCCATTGCACACTCATCAACATCTGGAACGAACAAAAAGAGTCAGTGTAATGTACATAAGTTCCTGTAGTCTGGGAAGGGCTGCTATAGCCTTGAAGTACTACTAGCTCCTTAGAGCCTTGTATTTATTATTATTATCATCAATTTATTATATTATTACTATATATTTATTTAAACCCTGCCTTTTTCTACTTGCAGGACCCAAGGTGGCCTACGGATATGAACAAGAATTGCTAAGAACAGAAAAGCAGCCATTAAAAACAATTTAACTACACAAACACATACATATAATCCGTTTGAAACATACAAATAATTACAACAGAAACAGCATGGTACCAGTGAATTCATTAAGAGTATGCAATTCCCAAAAGCCTGTTGGAAAAAGAAAGTCCTCATCTGCAGGCGGAAGGACAACAAGGAGCCAGCGGGTCCAGAGTCTGGGAGCAGCCACTGAGAAGGCCCTGTCCCACATCCCCAACCAAGCGTGCCTGTGAGGATGGCGGGACCAAGAGAAGGGCCTCCCCTGAACATCTCAAAACCTGGGCAGGTTCGAATGTGGGATTTCGGTCTTTCAGATGCCTTGGACCCAAGCCATGTAGGACTTTATGCAGGTGAAACTCGGAAAATTAGAATATCGTCAAAAAGTGCATTTATTTCAGTAATGCAACGTAAAAGGTGAAACCAATATATGAGATAGACGCATGACATGTAAAGCAAGATATGTCAAACCTTTATTTGTTGTAATTGTAATTATTTGTCATTAGGTGGGTCAATTATAAATGGAACGTAATTAATGAAATGTAATAGCGATGTTTATTTTTGTATGATTTTAACTGTTTTATTACTGTGGAATTTCCAAAAGAAAGCATTTGTAAAAATTAAAAGAAAAATAAATAATAATAAGTTGCATTACTGAAATAAATGCACTTTTTGATGATATTCTAATTTTCCAAGTTTCACCTGCAGGTCAGAACTTTGAATCTGTGGCAACATCAAGGTCTATTTTGATTATGATCATCAATCTCCTTACCTGGACCGCTTGGGTGTCTTGGCATCCCAAGACCTCCTTGTGAAAAGCAATATTCAAGCCAACTAAGAAGGCTCTTCTAGGCAATTGGTATTCAAGCTAGTGAGTTAGGACCAACTACTGAGAGTCACAGTCCGCTCTATGGTGCATTTCAAAAGCAGCACTACCACCATACAAAAAATGATTTAAAAGCAGGTCCTCAAATGCATATCTGGGATAAAAATGGGTCTTTGGTCAGAAAAGGTTGAAGATTGTGATATTGTCCCAGGATATATGAATGGTCACAACTTGCGGTTTAGAGAACTCTCTCCAGCTCTAAATAGTGTGTGCCCGTTTTATTTTACCCTTACCTGTACAGTCTTGACCATTGCCATGAAGATTCCAGCCAGGACCACACGAACACCTGGCACCCCAATGAGCCTCAGTGCAGTTTTGCATGCAGCCTCCATTGTTCAGAGTGCAGTTCTTACCTAGATGCATAGGACAAGAGTTAAACAGAGCTGACACCCTCTAACAGCTGACCAAGACTCTTAATTATTTACTGTAAGAGTGTAAACAGTTAATTACCGCAGGTGCTGGGTTCATCGGTGCCATCTAAACAGTCTTTCACTTCGTTGCACATTAGAGATTCCATAATGCATTTCCCTTTATCACAATGGATCATTCCTTCTGGGCAGTAAGCTGTAAGTTAGTTAGAATTATGCACAAGGTTAAATGTGTCAGCAACCAGTTCAAGACATCTAATGTATTGTGTGCCCTATTCCATTTCCTAGAGCAGGCATGTCCAACAGGTAGATTGTGATCTACCGGTAGATCACTGGACATCTGCGGTAGATCATTGGCTCCCCCCAAAGAAGCTGAACAACTGTGGCTCCCCTAAAAAAAGCTCAACATTTTACCTCCTCCCTGAAAAAACTCAACTTCAACCTGAACCCCCCCCCAATGGGCCTTCCTCCTTCCTAAAAAAAGGGGATGTAGATCACTGACAGTTTTTAACTTTGAGTAGATCACAGTCTCTTGGGAGTTGGCCACTCCTGTCCTAGAGTATTTACACATTGCCTGAGTGGATCGATCACCATTGTAGTCCAGTTTGTTACGCAGCCAGCGGAAATGCTTTATAAGACAGGTTCAAGATACTGATTAAGCCTTTGAACAGTTTCAGCACTGGATAGGTGAAGAGTGATGATTTAATTTGGTCTTTCCTAAGACAAATCTGTCTGATACCAGCTCCAGGTATTGGCATTGAAGACACAGTGTAATCACCAACTTTCCTAGAGTATTAGGGCTAGCACCCAATTAAATACATCTTCAGTTAGTACCATACAAGTTTAGGCATCTGGAAAAGTCTAGTTTTGAAGAAAACAGCATCCTTAGTTTTCAAACACATGTTCACCGCAACCAAAGTCTTAGGCTCAGTTTGGACAAGATGCAACCGGTTTTTAAAAATGGAAATATACCAGCATGGGTGTAGCCAAGGAGAGTCGGGGGCAACTGCCCCCCATCAAGTAAAACAACAGAAATACTTAATTGAGCAATCACGTTGGTTCTGCCCTCCCCCCCCACAAAGTCCCCCCCTAACAAAAATCCTGGTTACACACATATATACCAGCCGTGTGCAATGCTGCATCTTATTTAAACTGGTTTCCCTCATCTCCCACATACCCCTAACAACATGGAATCCTGGGTAAGGGGGAAGGGGAAGTTACTTGAAAACCTGCAGGTTCCAAATCTTGGGAAGCAGTTTTAGAAAACCACTGCCCAAATCGTTTTGTACTTTTAAACGGACTTCATCCAAACCATCTGCTGAAAGTTGCAGCCTGATAATCTCTTCCTGGTATGTCTTCAGAGGGCAACTACATTAAGTCTCAAGTGCAACTTTTTAAGATCCATTTTCACAAATGGATGGACACCTATATGCCTCAAAGGAGGCCAAGCTGCTTACCACAACCATCTTCATCCGAGTGGTCGCCGCAGTTGTCTACGCCATTGCACTTCCAGTCCTCCATAATGCAGACTCTGTTCTTGCACTGCCACTGTGCAGCCAGGCAGTTTTTCGGGGGACAGTTTGCTTCATCGGAACCATCTTCACAATCTTTATGCCGGTCACATACTTTCCAGGGATCAATGCATTGCTTGTTTCCTCGGCATGGGACTTTCTCTCCACAAACTGCAATGATATTGGAGCAACAGAATGGATGGCTTGCCCTTCTAATCCTTCATTCATGTGGTCAACACTCTCAGGTGCTCCAAGTTCAATCCACGAGGAGGCAGACTATTTGAAGGTCTAGGTTGGAACAGTAGTGAACGGTGCCACATGGCTGCCCAGGGCGGCACCCCCTGGGGGACGGGGCGTCGCTCCGCAGCGCGCATGCATCCTGATGCATGCGTCCTGATGTGATGACGCACGCACCAGGACGGACTGCACATGTCCACACATGCGCAGTCCATCCGGGTTGGCGCTGCTGCTCTGCTTCTTCCTGCTTGGGCAGAGGAGGCCAGGGGCCAGGGGTGCTGCCCCCGCCAGACTGGAGCTAGGGGCGGCCCGCCCCCTACGCCCCTCCCTTGCTACGCGTCTGGGTTGGAAACTACCCCATCCTTCAACAGCAGACAAATACTGTCTGGAATACCATGCTTATGTTAAATAAAAAAATTCATTCAGTAGCACCTTAAAGACCAACTAAGTTTTTATTTTGGTATGAGCTTTCGTGTGCATGCACACTTCTTCAGATACTGTGTATATCTGTGTGTATCTGAAGAAGTGTGTGTGCATGCACACGAAAGCTCATACCAAAATAAAAACTTAGTTGGTCTTTAAGGTGCTACTGAAGGAATTTTTTTATTTTGCTTCGACTCAGACCAACACGGCTACCTACCTGTAACTATGCTTATGTTAGAGATTCATTCCCCCTGTTTGCATTCATGGGATTGTTGTCTATCACATGATGGTGTATATGTTTTTCATTCCACAGAGTGGGACGTGACAGAGACAGGATGTTTGTGTTACTGTGTTTCCTGAAGTGGGACTGTTGTCCTTTGTTCTTTCTCTCTTTGCTGTCTGAGAGAGAGAGGGAGCCATGTTGCAGTGCTCCCTGTGTGTTTATATATAAACAAACATAGATTAGCCCAAACGCTGTGCTACTGAATTCTGTTACGCGATTGCGCCAACTCTGCAGATCCGTAGGTGTGCTGATGTCAGTTGGCATCAGTCGCTGTGATGTTCGGGCTGAAGAAAGCTTTTGAAGCTCCCGAACGATTGACCAGGAGGGAGGGAACATGCCAGTCGGGCATGTGTCTCTGCCAGGGACCTACTTGCGAGTAAGAGATCGTAACAGCTTAGTCATATGCATTGTGAGTGCATAAGGACTTGTGTTCGGTTCCCAGAACCTCCAGTTAAAGTCTACAGACTAAGAAAAGATCTCTCCCAAAGATCTTGAGAGCAAAGGGAACTGGGTTAGGTGCAACACATGTTCAAAGTTCAGGTATTAAGAAGAGTTTCTCAGAGACATGTGGCATATAAGACTGCTGAAGTGTTCATAGGAAAGTTTTAGAGACGAGGACTTGTTTTCTTGCGAAGGGACTCCTTGTCCTTCGCATGCAGGCAGATTAACCCACTCTAAGTACCAATGCTGCCCTTTTGTATAAAAAGGATTCTCTATATTTACCTTCACCTTGCCCCAGCATTATAACATGATATACCTCATGTAGTTTCCAAAGGGCTTACCAGCTGCAATGAAGGGACAAAACATTCAACTGCCTTCAGATTCAGAAGCTGGTATTAGTAACTGGGAAGATAAGGCAGTCACCTCTTACTGCATCTGAATCTAAGCTGAACACGAAAGTACAGTGGTACCTTGGTTCTCCAACTTAATCCGTTCTGGAAGTCCATTCCAAAACCAAGTCGCGCTTTCCCATAGAAAGTAATGCAAAATGGATTAATCCATTCCTGACTTTTAAAAACAACCCCTAAAACAGAAATTTAACATGAATTTTACTATCTAACGAGACCATTGATCCATAAAATGAAAGCAATAAACAATGTACAGTACTGCAGTCACATAATCAGTAGCTGAACTGGGTCACACACAGTCACACACATAAAAAAAACGCAAAATAGCAAAAACAGACAGACCTCAGGGTAACACTCAAAATGGAAGTGTGGCACTCAAATCGGAAGCGTGACACTCAAATCGGAAGCGTGACACTCAAAACGGAAGTGTGGCACTCAAAACGGAAGCGTAACACTCAAAACGGAGCACGTTTGGCTTCCGAAAAATGTTCGCAAACCAGAACACTTATTTCCAGGTTTGCAATGTTTGGGTTCCAAGTTGTTTGAGAAGCAAGGCGTTTGAGAACCAAGGTACCACTGTACTATCAGAAGCCCAGATGATAGTACAGCATTTTGCCTTCCTACTAAGGATGAGGTTATTCCTTCCCTCATCTAAGAAGCAGGGTTCGGCTGAAAGACCAGCTCCATCCGTGTTGAGAGCAAAGATTGCCCAGCCTCTCAGTGCAAAGGAAAAATTTATATTGTACTTTAAGCTGGCCTCTGCTTCAACAGCTTCTGCACTGGGGGTTGCCTACAGCAAACTCTTCATTCAGTCAAGAGATGGAGATAAATGCAAGGGGAATCAGTCACTGCACCCCAGAGAAAGCCGGAGAAGCAAAATACCAGGGAAATATTGAAAAATGGTTTTGAACGTACCACAATTCTCTTCATCTGAGCCATCCGTGCAATCACTAATGCCATCACAAAGCCAAGTAGCAGAAATGCAGCTTCCATCTTTGCACTGCCATGCATTTGGATCACCACGACATCCTTCCTCTAAATGATAAAAGTTATTTAGCTTGATTTAACACTGCACTTAGCTGGAGTGGTTAGGTACTCTCCCTTTTTAAAAGAACGTTGCCTCTATAGGATAGTTGCCAAGGAGGACTTTAGTAGCCTGGGAAGTTGCTTTGAAATCAACATCCACCGCAGAGATGCTACAGTAAGAGTTTAAAGGACTTGGCATGCATAATAAAATTATTTCATGAAATTTATACACCGCTTGATTAATGTTTTCAGAAAACAGTTTACTAAAAAAAAAAACCATGGATAAATACCGTAAGTTATATTGGAAAGACATTAGCTTAACCATTGAAGTGAATAAGGAAAACATAGTTTCAGCTATAAAGCTACACAATGGCCTGTCCCAGGAAACAGCATGAGCTATTAAAAGTCCATCTCAAAATGTTTATTAGAAGCATTGGTATCCAACCTTGGCAGGGCCGGATTTAGGTTTGATAAGGCCCTAAGCTGGACCCAGGTGGCGCTGTGGTTAAACCACTGAGCCTAGGGCTTGCTGATCAGAAGGTCGGCGGTTCGAATCCCTGCAATGGGGTGAGCTCCCGTTGCTTGGTCCCAGCTCCTGCCAACCTAGCAGTTCGAAAGCACATCAAAATGCAAGTAGATAAATAGGAACCGCTACAGCGGGAAGGTAAACGGCGTTTCCATGTGCTACTCTGGTTTGCCAGAAGCAGCTTTGTCATGCTGGCCACATGACCTGGAAGCTATACACCGGCTCCCTCGGCCAATAATGCGAGATGAGCGCGCAACCCCAGAGACGGTCACGACTGGACCTAATGGTCAGGTGTCCCTTTACCTTTACATAAGGCCCTAAGCTACTTAAGATAATGGGGCCCTTTATATGTCCAGCTGTCCTTTGTCAACAACAAATTGTCGCTGTTTTTTGTTGTTGAATATATGCTATACAGTATGGTAATTTATGGACCTAATAGGTATCTAAAGCCATTTGCACACAATAGGAGCCTACACAACACACAACACTGTTGCTGTATGTGAGTTTTATTTTGTTTTTTATCTTATATTTTGGAAATGTACATCCAGGGGTTTTTTTTCTTTAATTTTTTTGGGCAGGCCCCCATAAGATAGGGGCCCTAAGCTATAGCTTGTTTAGCTTATACGTAAATCCGGCACTGAATCTTGGTCTCCCAAATGGCCTCTCAGCCATTTGAAGGCTCTGAAAGGCTTACCACAATGCTCATCCGAACCATCAGGGCAGTCTTGCTCTCCATTACAAAGCCAGGTCAAAGGAATGCACTTATCTCCACAGACAGCTTGCTGAGAGATACTGCAAACGTTTCCATCTGTACAAGGCAAATAGCATACAGTATAACTGTCACACTGTCCTCTCCACCCTAACGCTCCCCCAAATCTGCTAGATTGAAGGGGGGAACCTCCAAAATGGGTTCATGGGGGAGGGGGTGGCACACAGGAAGGAAACCCTACTGCACAGGAAGAAGTCCTTGTAATAATAATAATAATAATTTATTGGCCAAGTACCAACATATTTGGAAGTAGCAGCTGAACTCATTTTGACACCACCCATAGTTATTTTATTTACAAGACTATTTAAAAGCCAACTTCTTGTTTGTTTGTTTTAAAAAAAGCATGATAGTGTACAATAAAGTCATTCAAGCATCACAAAACGAAGGATACAAAGCAAAATTCTATTTATGCACATGCTTTACGCATTTCAGTAAGCCTTGCTTCCCCAACGAGTATCCCTTGAACTACCGTGTGGTTTCATTTGTTTATTAGATTTATATTCCACTGGTCCTTCCAGAGAAGCCTAGAGCTGCAAGCTAGAAAGATTAAATACCATGTAAAAAAACCAACCCCCGAAAGCAATGCCAGCTTGAGAGGAGAGAGGCACATCACACACACACAAAAAAAACTTGGGAGTCCTTTCTGTTGGGGATAATTCAGACTGAAATTCCACAAGGTGACAAAAAAAGATTATGTATGTTACTACTGCGTCTGTGTTTTGTTAGCCCCAAAATGGAAAACGAGTGAGGTACCAACCAACGAAAAATGGCAAGGTAAGTTGAAAGAATATGCACAACTTGCAGAGATAACATAGAATAAGAGAACAGTAAGAACTTATGTTTAAAGAAGACTGGAAAACGTTTATTGAATACAGGTGAAACTCTGAAAATTAGAATATCGTCGAAAAGTGCATTTATTTCAGTAATGCAACTTTAAAAGGTGAAACCAATATATGAGATAGATGCATGGCATGCAAAGCATATGTCAAGCCTTTATTTGTTGCAATTGTAATTAGTTGTCGTTAGGCGGGTGACGTGTCAATTATAAATGGAATGGAATTAATCAAATGTAATAGCAATGTGGGTTGGGTTTTTTTGTATTATTGTAACTATTTGCTTTATTACTGTGGAATTTCCAAAAGAAATCATTTGTAAAAATTAAAAGAAAAAATAAGTTGCATTACTGAAATAAATGCACTTTTCGACGATATTCTAATTTTCAGAGTTTCACCTGCATATGGGAAATAATTGTGTACAGCTGAAAACGCTGGCAGCATTAAGATAAATGCAACAGTGGAAACAAAGTTTTGATGGATGCAATAACGGAATAGTTTTTGTAAAATATAATGCAGGGATTTTATGGTGCGAAAAATGAACCATGGAAAGGGAAGAAGGGAAGTCATTGGTGTTTTAAGGACAGAAAACGAGTATTTTAAATTGCAAAACAGAAAATATCTATAGCCCACGACCCCACTCCACCTGACCCCACTCACCTTTGTTGGGGAACAGACCCCACCCAGTCGCAGCAGTAAAGAGCAGCAGCAGCGCAGCCTGGAGCATAGCGCGCCCCATAACGCGCGGAAAAGGCGCGCAGGAGCAGCGCGAGAAACAAACGCGAGCACAGAAAGAATAAAGGAGCAGGAAAAAGCAGTAACAGAGGAGAGGCGCGGCGCGGAGAAGCTTTTATCCCCCGCGCAAGAGTCCCATTGGGTGGGGTAGCGGCTGGGCGCGGCTCCGGCATTTAGCAGGGGGGACAGAAGTCCTGTTGCGAGGATCAGGCCCTTACTCCTCAGCCAAGCCGAGGATGGAGTCGTGAGGCAGCCTGAGGCCCTGATCCTGACGCTCCTCCAAACCCCGGCACCACGTAGCTTGTTTGCAGCAGGAAGACCCGTTGAAGCCCCGCGGAGGAGGAGGAAGGTGCGCGACTGCATTCCTTACTAGGGAGTAAACCGCCTTCGCCGCAACAGGGCTTGCTCCCGAGTAAACGCAGATGGAGTGGGTCTTTTTTGTGGTGGCCCCTCGTTTGTGGGAACTAAATAATTATAATTTTTATTTATTATACCCCGCCCATCTGGCTGGGTTTCCCCAGCCACTCTGGGCGGCTTCCAACACAATATTAAAATACAATAATCTATTAAACATTAAAAGCTTCCCTAAACAGGGCTGCCTTCAGATGTCTTCTAAATAATAACAATAATAACAACTCTCTTCTCAGGAGAGAAGAGACCAGCCTGAGACCAGCTTAGCGGATCTTTAGGCAGCAGGCAAATTTTTCCCCCTCTATCCTTCGGCCTTTAACTATCTGTGGCCATTTTAGAAGTAGGTAGGCAAGATATTTTTCATGCTTTTCCTCTGAATGTATCTGTATTGTCCGTTTGGCTGGTTGTAAGTCAATTTGGGTTTGCCTTGGGCAAGGTAAAGTGACTAACTAGAAAAAGTTGTGCTAAAAGCCCCATTCCAACTCCTTGCTGTTCCAACTCAATCTCTTCTCTCTATCTGTAATGTTGTTGTTGTTTAGTCGTTTAGTCGTGTCCGACTCGTTGTGACCCCATGGACCATAGCACGCCAGGCACTCCTGTCTTGCACTGCCTCCCGCAGTTTGGTCAAACTCATGTTGGTAGCTTCGAGAACACTGTCCAACCATCTCGTCCTCTGTCGTCCCCTTCTCCTAGTGCCCTCAATCTTTCCCAGCATCAGGGTCTTTTCCAAGGTTTCTTCTCTTCTCATGAGGTGGCCAAAGTATTGGAGCCTCAGCTTCACGATCTGTCCTTCCAGGGAGCACTCAGGGCTTATTTCCTTAAGAATGGATAGGTTTGATCTTCTTGCAGTCCATGGGACTATCTGTAATAAGAATCTGTTATTACTGAAACTGAATTTGCTTTGGTTTTAATCTGGTTTTGCTGAAGCGATTTGTTAATCGATGAAATTGTTAGTTTATTTAGTTTTGAATTGTAATTAAGTACAGTACTGAATTTATTGGCTCAGGGGTTCATACGGAGGTAATTTTACTGAGGAAATGCTTGTAAGGTTACATTCACAGGAGGGGAGGGGAGAGGGATTATAATTGCTGGTAACAGGCAGACATTTTAAACTTGAATGGCATAGAGCTGCAATATTGTGCTAAGCTTCGCCAGCTGAATTCCTGCCTGTTATTGCTGCTAAATGCATACAGACCTCTGTTAGAAAAACAAATCTTTCATGCCCAATCATATTATGAAACTGGTAAGGTGCAAGGGACATATTCCAGCCACTTTGAATAAGGCTTATGCTATGTTTTGGTTGATAAATATATGCTAATATTTCAGGCGCTGAAAATATACCATTTATAGCCTTATGTTCAGAAGATGAAAGACTCCCGCTGAAAAGGCAGTTTCAAATGCCAGTGTACCAAAGATCCACAGCTGATTTAGTGGTATGTTACGTAACTTTTGCTAAAAACAATACTATATTCGTTCTTCTGAAACCACCAGGTGCAGAACAAAAAAGACAAGTCGGTTGCAAGATAACTGTGATGTCAGGAACAAGGTTATCCTTCATACCGGCTGGTGGGAAAGAGCAGTGACAGAATCCTATGCATGTTCAGTCATCAGGAGTGCCGGTAAGTTCTACCAGTTTAAATGAAATTTTACTCTCTAGGCAGTGGAATGCCTTCCTACACCCACCCACCTGTCTGTGATTAACTCAAACAGGGCTTACTTCTAATTTGGCATGTACAGAACTGCACTATTAATCTTTATTTGAGGCAAAAGCTGCCATAGCTGCCAAGTTATCCCTTATTTTAAGGGATTTTCCCTTATGCTGAATAGGCTTCCTCGTGAGAAAAGGGAAAACTTGGCAGCTATGAAAAGCTGCTAGCAGTTATGGATGCAGCTGTAACTATTATGAAACCCACATAACAGGTATGAGCCACTGACTGTGTTCACAATCTTGGACCCTGCTGTTTTAAAAAGCAGGTCAAGCTTTCCCCTGAAGACTTATAAATATTAAGTGGCAAAGTACAATGTTGGGGGGGGGGTTCCCTTCAGCAATATTTAACTGTATTGAAAATGTCAACAGGATTCAGCTGTTGCTCACCAGCAGGATCTTACTGTGATAACGTGCAATGGCTTTATTTTCAAAAGAAATTTGAGGTCATGTGGCATTTAAACTTAAAAGACATTGCTTCTGTTTAAAAATGATTTCCATTTGATTTTACATGAACACATTTATATTCCGCGAAGGAAAACTAAAATCATACTATAATAAAAGATTAGTGATATTTTGCTAGGCTGCGTAGAATAGCGTTTGTTGGAGTCTACTCGTATTGCCAGTTTTAGAAGTCTGGTCTTTCTGGCTGACAGCTGGCATGACAGTTCCAAAACAAAGGAGCTTATGGTAAACCATCTCCACCTCTGAATTCTCTTTCTTGGGTCCTGTCCTTTAATAGACAAGAGTGATCTGTGCTAAGAGGTGTCTGGGCTAGAAAGAACTAGATAGAACATCACTGCTGCCCCAAATGCAGGGCCAGCCCAAAGATGGAACCAAAGGATAAAATGGCACCCTCTCCCCATTCTATGAACAGGAGCCTGCTTGACTGGCAGCTGAATCTTAGTACAGTCATACCTTGGTTTAAGTACGCTTCGGTTTGAGTACTTTCAGTTTAAGTACTCTGCGGACCCGTCTGGAACGGATTAATCCACTTTCCATTACTTTCAATGGGAAAGTTCGCTTCAAGTGAAGTGCGCTTCAGGTTAAGTGCAGACTTTCGGAACCAATTGTGTACTTAAAACGGGGTACCACTGTACACTGCTGGTGATGTGATAGCATTCTCTGCTGCAGCAATGGCTTTCAACACATTACACCTTTAAAGCACATTGATTCTTTCAAAGAATTCTGGGTACTGTGGTTTGTTAAGCATTCCTTGGAATTCCTTCCAGCAGCACCTTAAAGACCAACTAAGTTTTTATTTTGGTATGAGCTTTTGTGTGCACGCACACTTCTTCAGATAATTGTTAGGGGGGGTAAAGCACAGTGCCCAGAATTCTTTGAGGGAAAGAATGCACTTCTTATGTGCTTCCCAACGTGTTTGCATGCAGGGTCATCACTTGCGGGCAGCAGCATGGAGTGATTTTGCATGTATGGATAGGTTTTGCATGGATAGGATATAACAGAATTGCCAGAATGCTTTCCAGCTGCCAGCCTGCCAATCAAGTGTATGGTGGGGTCTGGGCAGCACCCTGAGCTGCTGCCTTCCCAGCTCCCTCCAAGCACATCCAGCAGACCCTTATTTTCCTGCTTTCATAAAGCACGTTCCCCACTAGGTGGCATCTTGGACTGAAAAAGCCCAACAACAACTGGGGAAGGGATTGGAAGTTCAGTTGAAGCCATCCTAAAGTCAGCTGTATTTAAAATTAGCCGCTTCCAACTTTTGTTAATATTCGTGATGAAAGTAGGGTAAGAGCTTGTCCTTAAGGACCTCTTAAAGGACTTTAAGGGATGTGGCTGCAAGACCTACCTCCTGTGTTTCGGCCTACCTTTCTTGTTACCATTCAGGTTGGTGCCATTTTAGCCATGTGTTTTTTTAAATTGATATTTAGCTTGCAAGTTTCCACCTGTTTCCCCACCCCATCTCCTTAAGAATTATTAAAATACGAGCATCATAGTGCCTTAGTACAAAATTTAAAAGTGATTAAGGGGGGAATCATTTTCACTGCCTTCCAGTTTTCTAGTCAGTGCTATTTTGTCACCGCATATTATTTTTCCCCCATCTTAAAACATTTCCTCTTACCTGTTGAAAGTTCAACCATTGTGCTTTAGCACAAATTTTTGAACGGTTTTTAAAATGGTTCAAGTGAATTTTCTCTTTCCTGCCTATGCGACCATGTCACCGAGTCACTCCCACAGTTAGCTTGAATAAGCAGCAGAGAAATTTCATTGGGACCACATTCCCTGCCTAGTCTTTCAAAGGCAGCAGGTAATTTTAAAAAGACAGCAAACACAAAAGGCCTCTGCCTGCTATTTGAAAGGCAGCAGAGTCTTATCTCCAGCCTTAGTGCTGTGGGAATACAGTGCTAAGATGAGAAATTTAGAATTCTGAATTAGCTGATGACGTGTGACATCCACAGTCAGAAGCAATATGCCTCTGAACACCAGTTGCTAGAATCGCAGGTAGGGAGAGTTCTGTCCCGCTTGTCGGCTTTCCATGGGCATCTGGCTGACCATAGAACCATAGAATTGTAGAGTTGGAAGGGACCACGAGGGTCATCTAGTCCAGCCCCTTGCAATGCAGGAATCATTTGGCCCAGTGCGGTGCTCAAACCCACAACCCTGAGATTAAGAGTCTTCCTGCTCTACTGACTGAGCTATCCCAGGATGCTGGACTAGATGGGCCTTTGGCCTGATCCTGCAGGCTCTTCTTAAGCTTTTAGATGAATGACAGGTGAGTGGCCCTGCTCACCTGTCAAAAATGACTCATGGAAGGTAGGCTACATCTGGATGCAACCCTCGGGCCAAATCCAGTTTCCCACCCATTGTGTGAAGGGAACATAGTTGGGTGAACACACACTTCCCAAAGTCAACTGAAATGACTTAAGTAGCTTACAGTGGAAGAGCAAGAGCAGCACCCCCCCCCCTGTTGCTGTGTTTGATTTGTCCTTAAATGCACTTATTGAACAGAGGTGGGACATTGACTAATTTGTGCATTTGCAAGCTACTGGCGTTGCCACACTCCTGGGCTGTCTGCTGTAGATGTAGCCTGAAACGTAGCAGCAGATCAACATAAACACAGATTTGGTAGGCATCCAAAGAACATCAATTAAATCTGAATGCGCGCCAGTTACCAAGAAGTGAAGCCTTAAAACAAAGTGCTCTCCAAAAACACAAGCCAGTATTAATGGAAGGAACAGAGCAAATCCAAACCACCAGATCTGCCAGCTGGAAGGAGTTAGGAGGAGAAATTTCCTTTGCTTCAGCAGGCAGCTGTGCCTCTACATGAGCATAGCACTCCCCCTCTTGACAGAGTATGTGATTACTGCCTGCTCCCATTCGGCTGTGCCTTCAGGCCCTGGCATGCTGGACAGCTCCCTGCCCTGGCTTGATGCCTGGATCTGCCCAGGTGCTTTGGTGAAGCTGGCAACCATGAATGAGCATGAAAGGGATATGTCTGCTTCCCACCCCCTTTGCTCCACTGTTTGTCTGTGGGGCAAGCAGTCTTCCTACCCAGTGGATATTCAAAGCATCTCAGTGGACCCATTGGTCTCCTCTAGGGCTGAGGGGTTGGGAGTCGCATTCCTGAGTGGGCATCTGCGATACCTGGGCTCCTGGACCTTGACACTCTTGTTGGGTTGCGACCTATGAGTGGAAAGGAATGATATGGAAAACAGTCACCCCAGTTCCCAAGAGTGGTGGTGGTATGAAGGGGAAACCTTGGTGCTGGGGGCAGAAGCTGCCACAACCCCTGCAGGGCCCTCCCCTTGGCATCTTCCATGCCCAAACTTCGTACCAGCAGATGTGGTGTTGCCTGCTTTCTTCATTCCTGGTGTATCTTTGCTCATTGGCACCTCGCCTCTTACCTTGCATCCCCTCTCCTGGCTGCTCATCTGCTCCTTACCATATCTCTGTAGGTGGGATGGGAGCATCTGCCTATTGTGGCTATGTAATCGGTTCTGCCATGGCAGTAAAATTTCATTTTCTTCTGTCTGCATTGATCTCTCTGATGTTGTGTGTGTTAAGTAGGGGCAGGTGCCTACAACCAAGGTAAAATTTAATGATTTCTCTGCATTCGGGGTGCTGCTGCCATGTGTGTTTGTTTATGATGCTGTTTGGGTGCCTAGCAGGAGTGTGTATTGTAGATGGCATAGCTATACATGCTGGGACCTGCACCTGGACTGGCTGCTATGTGTGTCTGTATGTCTTTGCTTGTTTTCTTTTTCCCAGCAACGGCTTCTCCCACCCTTGCCATACAGGGTTTAGATGTGGTGGGATTTGCATAGGCATATTGCCAACGTATTGATCTACTCCCTGGCAGATTTCCCCACTTTGGATTGCTCTCAGGCAGATACTAACTTGAAAATGGGAAACTGAGCAGAAGCTAAATAGAAGGTTCTTGGAACACACACTCCTAGAGTGCCGTTGTGAAAGGGTGTGTCCAAACGCTGACCTCTGTACAGTTTTTCAGTAACTGTTCCAACTTGTTCATGTTATACTGATGAAAAACCCACGCTTCAGTGACTTACACTAAGATGAGGTTGATGTAACAGAATTCCTGCTGAGATTTCTCGAGAAGCACATTGGTGTGATCTGGTTCTGGGAAGCTGCCCTGTTGTCATTCCTCCATCAGGGCCAACTGAGGTCGTGTAACATGAACTTTTGTATAACACAAGCGACAAGGGGGGCTATTTCAGGTTTAAGGGGAAGATGGGGAAGATATTTCAGCATGTTTAATGTTGAAAGGTCTGTGATTTTATTTATTCAACTTAGCAGTCCCCAAGTCTGGGCATTTCTACTCGGGTCACATTGATTTCCATGGGACTTACTCCCAGGTAAATGGGTCAGATTGCAGCCCTAATCTTCATCTGATGGGGGAGAGAAGGCAGCTGCTTATCCTCCACAGTTTTCTCTGTTCTTCCTTACTCTCTTTTCCTGCCACTGCAGGTTAAATTGAAAAGCAGAGAGACACAAACATCCACTCATGTTCTTGCCACGCTTCTTGATTTTGTGATGTCTGCAGTGGACCTAGTGGGAACACAGAGAATGCTCAGTATTTTGCATTCTTAACTCCTCCCGAGACTCAACACCACTTCCTCCTTTCTGTGTTGGGCATCCTGGAGGGTAAAGGAAATGCTAAGGTACCGGTGGTGCAGAGCGCATTGGGCACTTTTCCTTCCTAGACTGGCTCAGGAAACTCTTTGCATATGCGCTTCCAAGGGGGAATGTTCCTAGCCAGAGATGGAAGCAGTCCTCCCACCAGATGTCAAAGAGAAAAACAACTACCAGACTTTTAGAAGACATCTGAAGGCTTTTAGGGAAGCTTTTAATGTTTAATAGATTATTGTATTTTAATGTTCTGTTGGAAGCTGGCTGGGGAAGCCCAGCCAGATGGGTGGGGTATAATTATTATTATTATTATTATTATTATTATTATTATTATTATTATTATTTCCTAAAGGGGATTTTTAAGAGAAACATTTTTGCAAGAGAAACATTGGCTGTGCTCAAAAAGCTAACCCCATACAATCTGTGATGTCTGTGGTCAGATAAAAGCAAAAAAGGGTAGGACTCCTACCACTTTAACAATGGCATCAAAGGGGGAGTTTCAGCAGGTGTAGTTTGTCAAGCAAGCTACACCTGCTGAAAAATCCTGTTTTGTTTTTTAAAAAAACAAACAAAAAACTGGCCCCTCTACTAGGAGATGGCCCATGAGTGAGACTTCCACTGAGCTTCAACAGCCTCCAGAAATGTCATCTGTTGCTTGCAATGCCTGCAGGAGAGAGTGAGTTTTTAACTAGGAAACTGCAGCTGTGCTGCTGCTGTTGCAAGAAGAGAACTAAGGCAGTGGGGAAGGAGGAGCTTCCTGAAAGCTGACTATTCTGTGATTCCACACAAGTGCATGTAGTTCTGAATGCAGAATTGTAGCAAGCTGTGAATCTCAGCTTTGTCCCCCCCCCCCACCAAAATAATTAAGGAAAAGTAAGCATTATTTCCTATCCATTGTAGCTATGCAAGTAGACATCTCTGACATATTTTGAAGCCTAGCAAAGCATCAGAAGCAGAAACTGTGTCTTGAGTATCTTGCACATTGCCCTAGGGTGGAGTTTTGGGTGGTGTACTCCCCCCACCACCACCTATTTGCTCTCCTCCTTGAGTAGGAGTAGAAGAATGCATATGTAAATATACAAGCACAATTTTAACAATGCAGATCTCTTCCTTTTGCATAATTTATACACATCACTAAGTTTTGGTTTGCATGGGATTTTGTTTTGTCATGGGGCAGAATTTTAATGGGGAGTGGAACCCTCGGGGCTACTCAAGAGCTGAGTTTGCAAGGGAAGTAAATAGAGCAGTAGCAAGAGCTCACTCCAGATACAGGCCTATATACACACTTACCTGGAGGTAAGTTCCATTGACTACAACTACCATCATCAGACTATAAGCCATGTTGACTGGGGCTGATGGGAGTTGGAGTTGATCAACAGGCTGCCCATCTCTGCCCTAAACCATGCATTGTGCCTTGTCAGGTGTTTTGATAACCCTCTTGATTTATTTTGTTTTGTAATCTCAAGCAGACTGCAAAAATAGATTTATTGTGTCACGAATGGCCTGCCATATTAGAAGCGTGTTAGTCAGTTAGGTGGGTCACAAATTCTGCGGGGATCTGACCGTCTCTTTCTCTTGTGCATAGGATGACACTAGAAGTCTCAGAATGAAATAGTAACCCAGTTTGTACTCATTCCATTGGCAGAGCAATGACTTTGTTACTGTAATCCCTTGATTAAACTTGGCTCTGCATGGTAATCTTACGCCACAAACTTGGCTGGCTTCAGCTTTCTACATTTCTCCTGCGTTTGGAGCCAGCTTAGTTCCTGGTACAGGCCTGCAATGATCTACAGTAATAATGGAGAGTTATATAATCATCTCAGAAATCTATATTGCGTTTCCGTTGTGCCAGGGAAACTTTGGATGCTGATTGGTTGAGTCAGAGAGATGCTGAGGAATGTCCATTAACATTCCAAGTTCCGGCTTGATCAAGGAACAAAGCTTGACAGCAACAAAATGTTCCTAGCCTGGCTTCTGTGAGAAGGAATATATCAGTCTGGGTTGGATTAAAACTTAACACATAAGCTCTGTATAGGCTCTGTAGATGGAGGATCTGCGGGGGTGGGTATCTAAGCCCACTTCAGAGCTGAATAGGAGATGACCAGAAGTATGAAACCTGGTGAGCTAAAAGCACAGAGCAGTGGAAGGAGGGGAAGCGCAAGTGGGGTATATAAGAAACCTGAGGGAAGACCCTGAGTTTGAAACCTCCCAATACCCATTGTATTACTGGTACTTGAGAATTGCTTCTCTTTTGTTTTCTTCACATTCCGAAAATAGGAGTGTAATGCTGAGTTTAGTGAGCTCCTGATTGTGCAGGCACTTGTAACATGTAGCTGCAAGTAATTTCATTTATAGAAATCATTGGCTTAGTTCACACATGTAAACTGCCCTGTGAGTACCCCCTGCACACATACAAAAATCTGGGCGCTATAGTTTAACCTTCACAGAGCTACAATTTCTATCACCCTTAACAAATCTCAGTTCCCTGGACTTGGTAGGATGTGTATGTCTGCGTGCTTTAAATGTTTGGTGTGTATACCACCATTAAACCAGAGCGTCCTGTAGCTCTCCAACTCAAAAGAAATTATCTTGCCGCCTTTCCTGAGGTGTTTACTCAGCTGCTGAACTGAACACAGCTAAGTTTTGTCTAACAATTTCAAACTGTATTATTTTAATTAGAAGGTCATTGTTCCTTGGCCTGACCTCAGTACGGTAGTTATGGTCAACATTTCCGCCCTCTCTTATTTCAGGCTTCTAATATTTTTCAACCGCGACATGTTCTCTAACCTCAATGTGCCGTTCGTTTTACCAAAGGCAAATTATACCCGATTCCTTCATTCTATTCTCCAGCTGGCTTCCCTTCTAGACTTTGCATTGTCCTTTTATCTCTCTCCAAATTCTTTCCAATTTGTCAATGTCTGCCTTGAATTGAGGCATCACTGGAATTATGTTCAATAGTACAATGAAGCATTTATTACATATATTGTTCTGCGTTTGGCTCGCTTCATCACTGTGAATGGGTGGTCAGGGCCTTTCACAAAAGAAATTTGATGCTTATTTAATGGCTCTAGATGCCCACCCGCCCAGTGGACAATTAACCTGATGGGTGGAGGGTTGTGAGCACTGCTGGGCATGTGTGTGAGAAGCAGCAATTTCCCAAATTTAAATGGACAAAGGGGGGAAAGGGAAGAAGAGGAGTCAGGAATGCTTTGATGGTGTTTCCTGCTTGGCAGGGGGTTGGACTGGATGGCCCCTGCGGTCTCTTCCAACTCTATGATTCTGCGATTCTAAGGAAAAGAGGTAAGGGGACATAGGATGGAGGAAGAAGGGCTTCTAGCTGATATAGCTGAAACTGCTAGTGTTGCATTTCTGAAGAGCTGTCTTTGGACCTTCAGCTCTGGGCAAATGGGGAATCCACAACAAGTCACAACATTAAACACTATTTCCACAAGTTACAACATTAAACACTATTTCCACAAGTTACAACATTAAACACTATTTCCACAAGTTACAACATTAAACACTATTTGGGATTTGGCCTATACATCATCCAAAACCACTTAGAGTTCCCTGCATGGCTTTTTGTGTTGGGGGTTCACAAAGGCCTCAGTACAAGTTGGTCAGCAGGTTTAGTCTTCGTGGAACCCTTAAATTTCTTTGCTCTCCTGTCTGGTTGTGGACCAGAGGCTCCCAACCCACACTCCAGTGGCAAATCAGTCTCACTGAAGCTGCACAAAGGGCCTCAAGACACAATTCCAGGATCAGATCTGATTCCCCACTGGCACACCACGGATCCCCTTCATCTTTTTTTTTTTTTACTCTTGCTGTCCCTGGGCCAGCCTCCTTCCTCCCCTGCCTCAAACTGCAAATTCAAGTCCTGCCACAAGTCTTTGTTTGGGGGCACTTTCTTCAGCAACAGCTGGCCCACAATATTCCCTGGGTTCAGTAAATCTGACTCTGCAGGGAGGGTGGTAAGTGTGTCCAACCAAGCACGCTCAGAATCCCCCTTCAGGGTTTCCTGCCCAATGCAGGAAGGTCAAGGCGGAGGAGGCAGGGGTGGTATGTGACATATGACCTCATAAGCCCTCCACGGATGTGAATTTAAAATGCTTAGGTAAAGGTAAAGTTAAAGGGACCCCTGACCATCAGGTCCAGTCGTGACCGACTCTGGGGTTGCGGCGCTCATCTCGCGTTATTGGCCGAGGGAGCCAGCGTACAGCTTCCAGGTCATGGGGCCAGCATGACTAAGCCGCTTCTGGTGAACCAGAGCAACACACGGAAATGCCGTTTACCTTCCCGCTGTAGCGGTACCTATTTATCTACTTAAAGAAGGCTAAAACCTCCCATTGAATTAGAATCATAGAATAGAACCATAGAATTGTAGGGTTGGAAGGGATCCCAAGGGTCATCTAGTCCAACCCCCTAAAATGCAGGAATCTAAACTGAAGTGTCCATGAAAGATGGCCCTCCAACCTCTGCTTTGCAGGCAAGTATTTTTCCACTCGAGATTCTTATTGTTCTGCCTGAGGTGCAGGCCTCTGAAATGGATAGAGATTGATGGAAGTGGTGAAGAAGTTTGGGAATGAGGCAGGGTACAGAAAGGAATGCGTCTCGCCCACCTCTCTCTTTCCTTTGCTTCTAGTTGAATAACACCCCACTCCACTCCGCTCTGTGTTGTCACGGACACCATCTGGAGCTAAAAACCGATCCAGCTCGCAACAGGATTAAATAAATGCTTTAATTTTTATCCCTTTATTAAGTGGGCAGTGTTTTTAGCTTGCACTTATAAATGTTCCATTCTCCCTTTGGGAATGGCAAAATACAAAACAGAGTGGGTCAGCCGTGGAAAGGGATGAATAGAGTAATCTCAAAGCTGTTTAATCTCATCTACAGACATCAGTCGAACAGCTGGGCTCCCCTGCCCCTCCAAACCTGGTGCTTTGGTCTTATTAGGCCATGCCGTATTTTATTGCAAAGGATCAACACAACAGCCCTGAGGTCATTTTACTGGTGTATCTGCAATTTCAGTGGCAAAACACATCACCAATTTTAGCGGTCCTTTGAAAGTCCTGGACAAAGTATAGATGGGAATAGCTTGACTGAGCGCCAAAATAATGAGACACTGCAAGAAATGAGATCATCATTCCCAGTTTAGCAGACAGTGAGCACACACCACAACTCTATTGCCGCCCTTGGCATGTCGTGGGCTGGAAAAAAAGAGAGAGGTGGTTTAGTGGGTGGGTTGTTGTTTTTCTGGTTTTTTGAATAGGCCAAATGAGGTGGTTGAATTCAGGCAGCAGCTGCTGGAGGGCAGGGGGTAGAACAGCAGCTGGCACCGGCCCTGCTTGCTTGTTCCTGGCCTGGCTGTCTTGCCTAGTTATGGTCTCTGAGTGCATCGCAGACATTTCATTAGGAAAAGCCCCTCCCCAAACAAGCAGGCAGAGTTGCAGGCAGCCCAGGCCATGAACTCCAGCAGTCACCGCATGGGCACATGCATCGGTCATGTGACTCGCACTGGTGCTGCCCAGCCACTGCTGCATTGCAGCGTTTGTTCAATCAAGCAGCAAGCATGTAGCATTAGGAAGTGCCCACATGACTCTGGATTTGTGCACTGAAAAAGGCTGGCTTCTGAAAGCCTGTATATGCTATGCAAAGCGAGCACATTTCTGTAAATTATTTTGCATAGTTGATTCTGATAGAGGGAGGGGATGTAGCCCCCACCCCACACTAATAATCTTCTGCAGCCTCTCCTTCGGCTGCTGCAGTTTTAGCAGATGTCACAAACACGCATCCTTCCAAGCATGGGTTTGCAACCTTGAGAGCCAGAAACACTCTCTTTTAAAAAAAAGAGGGGGGAGGAAAACAGCTTTCTAAAGTTGTCGGGTTCTAAAATCTGCTCTTTGTGTGAGAGAGGGAGAGAAGGAAGGGAAAAAGCGGGGGAAAGTTTGCACTTAGAATTTTAGTGTGAGACCCAGTTTGTTACTCAAATTGGCTGAAACTGTGTTGCTGGAACTGGTACAGTGTGCGGGAGCTGCATACATTCTTAAATCTCTGCAAATCTGATGGAGGATTAGCAGCTGTGTTGTCCATTCGTAAGAGAGCACACTATCCTCTGATTGTATATTTGCAAATTAAACAAAGCAAAAGAAACCCTCCATGAATCTCTGCTGGAATCTCTTGCTACTAGGGAAACTAAGGAGTGGGTAACATTTAATTGGAAGTAACTTCCTCTGCTTTCAGTGAGGCTGACTCCCAGTTAAGCATGCATGGGATTTCAGGTTAGCACAGGCACCCCCAAACTGCAGCCCTCCAGATGTTTTGGCCTACAACTCCCATGACCCCTAGCTAACAGGACCAGTGTCCGGGGAAGATGGGAATTGTAGTCCAAAACATCTGGAGGGCTGAAGTTTGGGGGTGCCTGGGTTAGCACTTTGCCCTTCAGCTTGTCTTTTGCTTGAGTCTTCATTCATTGATTTCTGTGCAACTTATTTCCAAGTATGCTTAGGACTGCAGCCTAAGAAGGGTAAGACTGGAATCCTGTGGATGCTAACATGGGTTTAACCCCACTGAACACGGTGAAACTTGCTTCCAAGTAAACATACAGTATATCGACTCGGATTGTTAAGCGAGGGCTTCTTTGTGTGAACATCTTCCATGTTGATGCAGCGTTCGTCCAGGTTAAAGAGAACCACACAATATATATTGGCACACAAAAGGGGTGGGTGGGTATGTTAGATTTCTAAACCTCAATAGCAGCCCCCTCATGCACACACACATGCATATAGCCATGGGGTACAGGGGGGGCAGCTGCCCCCCAAATCAAATAAATAAATGAAAATACTTAACTAACTGACCAATCGTGTCTCAGATAGCTTGGCTCTGCCCCCCCCCAAAAAAAGTCCTGCCTGCCCCACATAAATCTTGGCTACGCCCATGCATTCACACATACAATACGCACACTGCTTTGAGAGAACTGATGGGATTTTTCAAGGGCATTTTGTGGTGTGGCATGTGGATCAGCTGATCAAAGGGGAAAGAAAATTAAAAAAAAATCTCTCCGGGCATATCTCATCCAATACACCCTGCATAGCTGAAACAAAACAGCTGGTTTCAAGGTAGGAGAAGCTGCTGACAAGCGGTCTTTGTCAATTCAATTGACCGCCCTAGTGTGAAGTGAGCAACATCACTGATTTTTTTTTTATGGATGCTGCCCAGAAATTTGTCCTGCTCTTACCTCATTTCTCTTCAAACATGCAAATGCGATTTTGTGACAAGGTTGCTCACATCAACCATATAGTAATCTATGGCTGCATACGCACTATGCCTTTACAGCAACTTCAAAAAACTTTCCCCCACCTCAAAGAATTCTGGGCACTGTAGTTTCTCGGAATTGTCACTCTGCCCAGAATTCTTTGAGGTGAGGGAAGTGCTTTGAAGGGATAGTGTGTGCTTAGCCTAAACCCCATATGTTTATCGTAGTTGGTTAAATGCATTTGTGCAATCTGTGTGGTGAAATGTGCTGTTGAGATGGAATCCTTAATTGGAAGCTCTTAATTAAGCAAGCCGGAAGTAGAGCTGAAACATATCTACATGACAAATCTACATGCAAATGAGACACAACGTGCCCACCCAAAAACTTGCAGGTGGAGACAATATTGAAAATCAGATCTGATCCCTTATAACCACCCTGATACCATCATGAGGACAAATAATCATGAATGTGCAATGAAAAAGACATCTGGAGAGGTCCCCTCTTTCTCCAAAATCTGTCACACTTTAGCACAGGCATCCCCAAACTTCGGCCCTCCAGATGTTTTAGACTGCAATTCCCATGTTCCCTGACCACTGGTCCTGTTAGCTAGGGATCATGGGAGTTGTAGGCCAAAACATCTGGAGGGCCGCAGTTTGGCGATGCCTGCTTTAGCAGGACAAAAAAATGCAGCGCCTAGAACTGTACTAAGGTGCAGACAGGGATTTGGTTTCATTCTCAGTGACTCAGGTTGAGTTCTATGAGATAAGCAAGACCTGGGGAATGACAGTTATTCATTGCTGTCTGAGGGCAAATCCTGATTCTTGCAACTGATGCATGGATAACTCGGGCGGGTGGGGGCAGGAATCATATCTAGCACTTGCACCAGTTGCGCCCCTGAGTTCATTCCCACCCTCAGGCCGTAATCACTTTAGAGAAATAGAAGGCAGGGACAGATTTGGAAAAGGGGAATTTGTCTTCACTGGATGCTCTTGCCTGACATAACGTTCTCAGCAGTGGAAGGCAGGGTAGGACGTAGGGCAGCAGAGGCAATGAAAGGAAATGGAGTTTTGCAGAGACTCTGATGGTGTACATACTGTACCTTTTAAAGCACATTTTTCCTCTCAAAGAATTCTGGGTACGGTAGCTTGTTAAGGGTTGCTGAAAATTGTAACACTGAGGGATAAACTACAGTGCCCAGAATTCTTTAAGGGAAAGGTTGTGTTTTGATTGTGTTTCAAAGATACAACATGTACACAGCCTCTCTCCATCCTTTGCACATCCTGTGAAACTTGAGAAATCTTTAGCAAGTGATAAATTCAGGAATGTATGAATCTAAGCAACATTAGCCTCATTTGATCCTGGTTTTTAATCACCACTGACTTGTTTTTATTTGTCAATAAAGCCTCTGACAGTTTAATTTTGTTCTTATTTGAGAAGAATTCTCATTTCAAGATATGGGATCCCATCACTGAAACTTTCCTCAAACCACACAGTTTGCTCTCTTGAGTGTCCCATTTGCAAAGCATGATGCGGCACTTGTGAGTTGTTTTGGTTTTCAGCATTCATTTCAATATTTTATGGAATCAATTTGATGTGATGCCAAATTCATTCTTGCTGTGGACTCACTAGTATCATATTGACCCTGGGAAGAGTCTTCCAGTGTCTTCAGGTGCCAGAGATTGAGATTCCCCTGGAGCAATTTGGCAAAGACCAATAATGAGCACAGGGTAAAACTTGCCATTCATGGCGGTCTTGTGAAATAGCTTGCACCTCACTTGGCTCAGTGCAGTGGATTGAACTGCCTGTGTCTGAATCTCCATGTAGAGAACTCTAAAGAGAAAGAATGCAAGAAGTTTGGTAGACATGGGCTGCAGCTGGCTTTTTCACATGAACTCGGGTGCACTTGCTCAAGTCCTCTCTTCCACGCAAATATTTATTAACATAGGAATCTTTCCACCGCTACATCCTGGCCATGTTTGTTGTGATATAGTTTCTGAAGTTAATCTTTACATTTCCATTCATTATAGTATGCTTGGGAAATTGTGTGTTTTAAGGGCACATCACAAAATTAAGACTCAGTAGTGGCCAGTGTGGTTGGGCAGATGTGCCCTTTCAGTGCTGGCATCACTGCAGGTCATTTGAACAGGGGGGTGGGGCAGGGCAGGGCAGTGCTGTGCTGTGGTTGGAGCTGCAAGAATGCACCAGCAGAGCCAATCCAGTGCTCCCACCGGTACAGCCACACCGTCCCTGATTTTGCCACTACTCTGCCCTGCCCCACTTCCAGGCTCATCCAGGTAAGCTGTAGTGATGTCCGTGTTTGGAGAGTTGACTCACACCGTCCACTACCGGTTGTACTGGTTTTATGCCCTGTTTAACTGCCATGGATTCCACCAAAGACCCCTGGGAATTGTAGTGGGGGCTGGTGAGAAGTATATGTAAGAGATCTCTGCCCTTGTTACAGAACTATCCTTCCCAGGGTTAGCACTGACACTCTAGATCAGTGTTTCTCATAAACTAATGGAAGCGAACAGCATAAACAAACAAGTGGCTGTTTAACCATACTGTGCAGGAGGAAGTGCTGTGCTGTATAGATCGAATGGCGCGCAAATCACATGGTAACGCTGAACGTCTGTGCGCCCATGTTGATGTGCAGATCATGCAATTAGTTGCATATGAACTCGCCTTCCAAACATAATACAGTCGTACCTTGGATCCCAAACGCCTTGGTACTTGGATGTTTTGGCTCCCAAACGCCACAAACCCAGAAGCGAGTATTCCAGTTTGTGAACGTTCTTTGGAACCAGAACATACACGGCTTCTGATTGGCTTCTGATTGGCTGCAGGAAGCTCCTGCAGCCAATCAGAAGCCACGCTTTGGTTTCCAAACGTTTTGGAGGTCAAAACGACTTTGGAACAGATTGCGTTCGACTTCCAAGGTACAAATGTACTTAATTTTTTTAGATTTTAATGTTATTTTTTTTAACTTATACCATATATATTTTTGGAAACATTCACCCACCCACCCTCCTTGCTGTGAGATCTTCATATGCCCCCCTGGTGGAGATACACTGCTGGAGGTGCCTGCCTGATCACCTTGTACATGCAAAAAGCACTACTGTATGAGGATACTGCCATTACATAGCTCAATGACACTGGAGGCTTCTGTTGCTGTTCTTTCTTTTTTAAGAGAGGCAATAAAGTTCTTGCTTGTGTCCTGGATGGGCTGTCATCTAAGGCTCCCTTCCATGGCAGGTAACATAATGCTCCAGTGCTCTCTCCTTACTAGGGGAACTGTCCCTATGATTTGCTGCTGCCTGACCATTTTCCTGATTCAGGAAATGGGAGCATAAAACAATATTTAATGGGTCCCGTCCCCCCCGCTGTATGTTTAGTCCAAGTGCTCTCCGGAGAGCCACTTCAGTTTTGTGCAGCAAGGGGTTGGCCAAACTGACTGAGGAAATCATTTATTGCTGCAGATATCTGTAGGCTGCAATTACAGAACATGCTTTCCGTTTTGCTTTTGCTGTGGCCAAAGTTAATTTCTCTTCCTCCAAGTTTCAAGAGCCAGTCACGGAATCCGGTTTAAACTCGCCATCCAAGTGACCGATTACTCATATCTCAGTAGCAAGCGAAGTTATAACAGAATGCTTTTCAGGCAACACCCAGCTGAACTAGACTAAACAGGAGGAACTGTTTAAATATTAGCCATCAGTGGTGTTGCAAGCGGCAGCATGCCCAGAAATGCGTAGTGACTGCCTCTGGGCCAAACGTATATGATTTATCTATCTAGAACTCAGTGGTTCCTCTGTGAGGTCTCAGCTGGCCACCCACTATGCTTCATATGCAGAATGTCACTTTAATGTCAATCTGGAAACTGATCTCAAGAGTGGCTGAAACTGTAGGAGGTGCTATAGCTACAACTGTGGCATCAATCAATCTTGGAGAGCATTTGACACCTAAGGCTGACTGCAGTTGTAACAACTTAAGTACAGTATTGAGTCTGAACCAGAGGCACAGGGTGGGTGGGGGGACCCATGGGCAGTTGCTCCTGGTGCAAAATTGTTAGGGGCGCAATATTTCAACACCCAGTGCTGCCTCAACGCAGCTGCACGCTGGGCTCCATTGAAAACGGCTTCTCCATGCAAACCAGGAAGCGACCTCTCCAGACAATGAAACTACTCTTCTTTTCTTATCTCTGCAGCTGTGATCTCCTGGGTGATGCAGTTGAATGTGCATGCGTACTCTGTTTCCCTCACTCCTGCTTCCCCCCCTCTGTGCAGCTCCGGACGCTGGCAACCCATGCTACACAACTGGTCTGAACACACGTTCCAGCGCTCTGGAAAGATACTTCAGAATGTGTGTCCCGCTTCGAGCACACTTAAAATATAATGCCTTCCTTTGCTCTTAGTTTGAAGGGGCAGTCAGGTCACGCAGTGAGCCAAATGTAATGCTTTATGGTGTGTTTGCATTCCGATTCTTTACATAGGACCCCAAATATATCCGTGCACACAAGTTTTTTTCTCCTTTTGACAGGTGTTTTTTGGGAACTGAGTCCACCTTAACCTGGGCTCTTAGGTCGAGTTCCGCTCTGAGCTGCAATATCAAAGAAGCTCAGTGATATCTCGGCTTGACATGAAGAAACTGAAACTGAGTTCCTTGAAGGAAGAGTTGGATAGAAATGTAATGAATACCTAATGTAATGAATACTAGGGTCAGCAACCTAAGGCCATAGCTGCCAAGTTTTCCCTTTTCTCGCGAGAAAGCCTATTCAGCATAATGGAATTTCCCTTAAAAAAAGGGAGAACTTGGCAGCTATGCTTAAGGCCCATGGGCAGAGGTCGTTTGACTGGCCCATGAGCCGCCCCCTGAACTGAGCCGCCCACTCGCATGCTGCGCTAAATCAGCGTGGCGCGGGGATTTGCTTCTGTGGCGCCAGAAATTGCGTCTGCACACAGACACTGAAAATCATGGGCACCGATCCGGCCCAGGCAAGATAAACCTTGATGACCCCTGCCTAAGACCATAATCCTGTGCACACTCACTTGGGGAAAAAGTCCCACTGAAATTAATAAACATGCATAGGATTGGCTGTAAGTCAACCTGGCTGTGAGAATCAACTTCTGTCTTTAGTCTCAGGACTGGATTCACATGCAATAATCCTTTTTCAGTTGCTGTGGGATGTTTCTCAGCGTGCCCTGGCCCTGGGCTACATCACTTCCCTGGCTTGGGCTTTATCGGTTATTTCCCAACTCCATGCACAGTTGCAGGACTTAAAATAACTGCCAACTGAAACTCTTGCCTTAACTAACACATTAGTGTGCTTGAGAGAAAAGGCTCACTGCGCTACCACTAAACCCCCACTACAAGGAAACAAGGAAATTATGTTAATTGGTTGAATGAAAAAACAAACAGTAATGCTAAATATGCTGAGGGGGCAGGGAAGAAATAGCTGCAAATCTAGACTTACTGTTCTGATTATAGTTGCCTTTCTCATAGTATTTATTTGCAGAGGAGGCCCTATCGTGAGATAACTGCCTCAAGCGGTCTAGTTTGGGCACCATAACAGGCATTGTTTGCAAAGGACAACATATGTTGCATTGGAAGACACACAGGTGAATGAACCTTTGATGTTGTGTTTTTGTGTGAATGTCTACTGTTCGTTACAATCTCCCTCCCTCGTGTGTGTATTTGTACCTGCAACTCAGGGCAACACTTCACGCAGCTTGTTGTAACAGGAGTCACCAACCATCATTTATCAATGAATTGTATTAAAATTATTATTTAAATAATGAACAAGTTAATAAATCTAGCGGTTGACTCAACGCCTTCCATGTATATGGTGCTTTATTGAGAGATGTAAGGGGTGTGTATGTGTGTGTGTGTCCTGAGGAGCTTCTGAGCTGAATTGCCACAGTGGATGAAAACAGTAGGAAAGGAAATGCGGGGTGGGGAGAGGGGAAAGTGAGAAGGGATGAACAGGGGGGGGGAATCTGTGAGGGTGAAAAGGATTTTTCTTATGGACTTTGCTCTTGCTGCAGAGAGCAAGAGAATAATGTGTTGCTCAGGCATTTCCCCAAAAATCTCTTCCATTCCTGTCTGCAGGAAAAGGGGAACGCTTTGTGGTATTTGTGTGTTCTGTGCAAGCGCTCACCTACTTTTGCGTTTCAGAGTCGCATGAATAATATATACACAACTGTCTCAGTTCAACAGCACTCAGCAGACTCCCAAGGGGAGGGGGAGAAGGGAGGAAATCCTACCGTGTTCTGCAGCAAACTGTTTGCTCATTAGGCAGGGAAAGAGAGGAGGAGGGAGAGATGCTCACTGTGGTAAAGCGATCCGTTTATATTAGTGTGTGAGCCATTCATCCTAACAAACTCTTGGGTGCATTTGCAAGCTCAGATAACACAGGTGATTATTTGCCTTGGAGTTGTTACTGAGGCAGCCGTTCCCATGTCCCCCTGCCAAATCCATCACCCAGGATCGAGAGAGCTGTGTTAATTAAAACCACTCCCAGCCTAGGGGCCAAGGTCTGTTCGGCGCACCTCCCAATAAAATATTTGAGGGGACCGTCACACCCTCTCAAATTGATGGGCATTGCCAGTCAAACGGTGTGCATGTGCCATGTCATGTGATCAGTTATGTGAGGCGGGGCTTACCTGGGCTCCCCAATATTTTATTCAAGTTGGCACCCCTTCTCCCAGCTGATGCTAGGAATAGGAAAATAATAGGAATTGTTTCTTTGTAGCCAGCCACAGCTTTCTTTCTTTCTTTCTTTCTTTCTTTCTTTCTTTCTTTCTTTCTTTCTTTCTTTCTTTCTTTCTTTCTTTCTTTCTTTCTCTCCCCCCCCCCCCAACTGAAAGCAGATGGACATCATACCAAACCGGGCAGAAGAGTTGCGTATATGCCTCAAATGCATTTGTTTTCATCTTGAAAGTACCGCAACGATCTTTGCTGTTTTCCTTCAACACAACTATGCCTCTGCATTTTGACTTCAAGACTACAGCAAGAAAATGTGTTGCTCCTTAAGGGCTTGCTAAGGGTTGCCCCAGTTGAGCGCCAGCCTTGCAGTGCAAATGAGTTGGCATAAGTGACCAGCCTACCATCTTGGTGATTTAAATATGCCACATAAATGTCATATGAGCAAACCAAATGAATAAACTCGAGTTGTATCCAACTAAAGCCCCACCTGCGCTGCACACTTAAAGCAGTTTCATACCATTATAGTTATGGCTTCCCTCAAAGAGTCCTGGGAACTGTAGTTTGTCAAGGCTTCCAAGAGTTGTTGGCATCCTTCTGTTTCGAGAGACAATGGAGTGCACCTCCAGGGGTGAAGTCACACAGCTGCGCTAGCAGGAGCGAAGTGAGGTCATGGAGATGTCAGGGCAAATAGCTCAGTCAGCAGAGCATGAGACTCTTAATCTCTGAGTTGTGGTTTTGAGCCTCACACTGGGCAAAAGATTCATGACTTGCAGGGGGTTGGACTAGATGACCCTTGGGGTAATTCCAACTCTGCAATCCTAAGATTCTATTATTGATGCCATTGTGGCTACTCCTAGTGCATGTCTTCTGCTAATGGGACTCATTAAGTGATACCTGCCCTGTGCCTTCAAAGCACATTATTTCCCTCAAGGAATTCTGGGCACTGTGGTTTGTTAAGGGTTATAATCATAGAGTTGGAAGGGACCACAAGGGTCATCTATTCCAACCGCTTGCAATGCAGGAATATTTTGCCCAACGTGGGGCTCAAACCTACAGCCTCGAGAATAAGAGTGGTGGGGATTGTTTTTGGAGGAATGTGTTTTGAACATCTTTAAATGTATAGTGTGTACACCGCGAAAACACTCATTTCATTCCAAAATTGAAAGCTCATTGCAGATTGATTTTTTATTCCCCTCCAGTGTGTCCATTTGAAAACAGTTGTCGGCAGTCCTGGCAATTTGGGTGTGGGTGTGTACATCCACACCTGCCCAATGATGTTGTGAGTGGGTGTATATCAAGATTGCAAGCACCATTTCCTTCTTCGTTAACTTGGACCATGTGCAGGGAGGAAAATACGTGGATATCCTAAAGAAGAGAAGGGTTTTCAAACACATAACAAGTAGGCACATCCAACCTCGTGAACAGCAGGATCTAGAAACACTCTAAAATGAAAGCAGCATGTTGAGGAGGAGCATTAATGATTCCGGATTAGGAACATCTACATCTTTTGTGCTACAAGTGAGTTAGGCTGCATACCCACCAAGTCTGAATGGAAAAGCTGGGCTGTTGAAGGCTGTATGTCAGCAATGCTATACTTTACGTTTTAAACCAATGCGCTAGGATGAAATGCAGAGGACGGTGTTCCTTAATAGTGGAACAAAAGAAGGCATTTTGATTGGTACAGCTTGCCATGTAGGGGAGAGAAAATCTGCGCAACTATTAAAAGGCGCGGGAGTCCAGACAACTTTTTCTTGAGGTAACTCCTACCAAACAAGCAGGAGGCAGCGTCTCGTGGCTTTAAAATGCATTCATTGGTCCAGTTCAAACCTTTTCCTAGTCAGCATAACCTGAACTGCAGTGATCTCTGAAAACAAACAAAATGTCCATACAGGGCTTTGCTTTCACTCATCACTGCTACTTATGTTGAGGCCATCAGTTCCAAGAAGAAGGACTAGCTTAAATTATATCTTCCTTTTCATCACTTCTAAATCTGTTCCTTGAACCACTCAGGCATATTCTCTGAGAATATTGCTTGCTTGACTAAAAGAAGAGTGCTTATGAGGGCAGGCAGGAGAGACTGTTGGTCAACGGCGTCCTCCAAACCCTTCCCATCCACCAACCAGGTATTATATTTCAACAAAGCAATTTTCAAGGGAAAGACAACCAGTATGTAACAAACAGGATCAATGATGTAAAATTACCCCCCCCCTTTCTTTTTAAGCCAACTTTTTTTAAAAAACAAGCACCCAGTCTACATTCATTCTATCATAGAATGTTGTGTATACATAGGAGTGAGAAGCAACTGCTGTCCTTTCCAACTGTACCCCATATTACTTTTCCAGCTGTTCATCCCATTTATTTTGCTCCATAAATTTCAATGGGGGCCACTGAGAACTAAGCCAGCCCCCCTTTCCATAGTCTTTCCCTTATTTTCCTGTATAGGTCATGTTCCTGTAGTTTATAATCCATGAGATTTTGGTGGATTTCAAATTCAGTTCCCTGGTATTTCCAGAATGTATTAATTTGGGGGGGAGACTCTTGTTTTCCCATCAAAGCCCCATGTCGAAAATAAAGACATTTGCACCCACTGTATTAATGCTGCAAGGGACTATTTTATGTGTTCTTATGACCTACAGGTGGCGGAAGGAGCGAGCTGCATTCCAGTGAGTGAGCCTGTCCCTGGCTATAGTACTGGTTTTAGCCCTCTCACTGGTCAGACCCGAAGGAGTTAAGGGGCAGAGGGATTAGGAGAGGGAGGCTGGGGAAGATGAAACAGGTTTGAAAAGCCAACTGAAACCATCTTAGGTTAGATTGCTTTTCGAAACTATTGGGAATTTTTTAAAGAGTAAATGAAGGGATTTCACTCTGCTGAAATCCATCATTTACAACTTTAAAAAGGGACACAGGTAATTTTCACCTGGGATCTCTGCTGTGGTCGATTTCAAATACTGCGCACGTATATCTTAGTCAGGTATCTGTCCCTAAAAATTGTTAGGGGAGGCATTAAATTTTAAATTAAAAGGAAACTGAAGAAAAATAGAAGATCAAAGAAGACCTAATCCTAATAACACATGGACAGTAAATTGTAGACAGATGGTGGACTTTGAGAAAGTCCCCCCAAAAAGAGTTTAGCCAAGGAAAATTTAAACTGAAAACTAAGAAAAATACCAAGATGGAGATTTTAAAGAGAATCAAGAAAATTAAAAAATACTTTACTGGAAAAGCCAAGAGAAAATGAAGATAAATGAAGGAATATGAAGGGGAATCAAGTTTTATATAGCTTTCAAACTAGTCTTTGGATGAAAAAAAGGAGCAGATGACTATGAAGTCTGCTTAAAGAAGAGGAAAAATGAGTATGGAAAATAGAAGGCATTTCTTTTAAAAGGCAACTAGAGAAGTCATTTCATGAACAGAAAGTTAGGGGGTTTTTTGTTGCTGAAGCTAGAAATTTGAATGTGGAGGTGGGAAAAGCAAAGAAGATAAGGAGAAGCCAAAACTGTTCCTTCTGCGGTAGTAATAACTCCAAAATCATGGCCTGTGCTTTCATTGACAAACGTGCTAAGGGGGTGGGTTACGCTGTATCCCTTACGGCTCCATGTGCATCCCTCCCGAAGCTGCGCGCTCGGTGGAAGAGGATGACCATCCCAGATAGAAGGAGTGTATCATTCTTTGGTCAAGGGTATACGATAGGTGTGCTCCCCTGGTGGAACCTCCAAACTTTTTGCTAAGCATCTTCCAAGAACACTATTTAATACATACTTCAGTGCCTTACTTGGATGTGTCTGGAGTCTTGGAAGCTTGACTACCCTACGTTCTCCTACAAATGGACCCTTGCGCTTGTTTGGAGGTCCTAGCTGTGTGGCGCAGCTATTGTATACCCTTGACTGAAGAATGGTACACTCCTTCTATCTGGGATGGTCGTCCTCTTCCACTGAGCATGCAGCTTCGGGAGGGATGCACATGGAGTGGTGAGGGATACAGCATAATCCACCCCCTTAGCGCAAATCAACCCTGACAATCACTGGGGTGACAGATGTCACAGCCAGATGACTCTCACATCCTCTTCAGCTGTCACTTCTTTCTTTGAAGCGACCATCGCAGCTGAAGGAAGGTAACTTTCAAGTTCACTTGAATTTTCAGAGGTAATGACAGGCTCAAATGCCTAACAAGTAAACCCTAAACGCTACATCACAATGATAGCAGCAATATAGTTGTATATAATATGCCTGAAGGACATCTAGGTGAGTATATCTTGCTTGGCTGGGAAGAAAATTTATATTGTCTTACCTCTGAAACTCTTTGTGCAAAGACTCTTTCAGGTCACAGGAGAGGGACGATCACACCGCCATAAGCTCACTGGAGAAAAGGTAGGTTATTGATGTAATAATACATAAAATATACAGGTTCCTAAGGAGCTTGCACTTAGCAACATTGGTCATTCAGTCGTTCTTTTCAGATGAGCTGGGAACTGAAGACGCCAGGTGGCTGCCATTCCTGTTTCCAAGGGAACTTCTACTGTCGAGATGTCACTGCAGAGAAGGCCCTTTCCTGTGTCAGTCCACAATGAGGTACACTTGCGGGTGGGACAACACTCTTTCTTTGGTTCCACATCTTCTGTTTTACAGACGTCGCAGAGTTCACTGTGTCTGAGGCAGAGCTGTTCCGTTAACACCTAAGATGCAATGTGAGTAAGAGCTCCTGATACATCAAGTAGAAACCTGCTGTTATTATTGAGAGAAACATGCATTTTGATTTCAAAACTTTAGGAAAATTGCTGGTTTTTCCGCTCTGTTTCTGTAGGAGAGAGAAAGGGTGCTGAAGACCCCAGTCTCTTCCAGGTGCATCTCATCAACACACTCTCTTTACAGTTCTGTCTGAAGAGCCCACAACACTCAGATGAAGCCACCTCTTCCTGCAGAGTCAAAGAAGTCATGGTGGACGTATTTTACAAACAAATAAAAAACTCAGAAAAATACCAAGATGGAGATTTTAAAGAGAATCAAGAAAATTAAAAATACTTAACTGGAAAAGCCAAGAGAAAATGAAGATAAATGAAGGAAGGGGAGAATCTAATTTTATTTACCTTTCAAATTAGTCTTTGGATGAAAAGAAGGAGCACATGGCTATGAAGTCTGCTTAAAGAAAAGGAAAAATGAGTATGGAAAATAGAAGACATTTCTTTTAAAAGGCAACTAGAAAAGTCATTTCATGAACGGAAAGTTAGGGGTTTTTTGTTGCTGAAGCTAGAAATTTGAATGTGGAGGTGGGAAAAGCAAAGAAGATAAGGAGAAGCCAAAACTGTTCCTTCTGCGGTAGTAATAACTCCAAAATCATGGCCTGTGCTTTCATTGACAAACGTGCTAAGGGGGTGGGTTACGCTGTATCCCTTACGGCTCCATGTGCATCCCTCCCGAAGCTGCGCGCTCGGTGGAAGAGGGCGACGATCCCAGATAGAAGGAGTGTATCATTCTTTGGTCAAGGGTATACGATAGGTGTGCTCCCCTGGTGGAACCTCCAAACTTTTTGCTAAGCATCTTCCAAGAACACCATTTAATACATACTTCAGTGCCTTACTTGGATGTGTCTGGAGTCTTGGAAGCTTGACTACCCTACGTTCTCCTACAAATGGACCTAGCTGTGGGGCGCAGCTATTGTATACCCTTGACCGAAGAACAGTACACTCCTTCTATCTGGGATGGTCGTCCTCTTACACCGAGAGTGCAGCTTCGGGAGGGATGCACATGGAGTGGTGAGGGATACAGCATAATCCACCCCCCTTAGCACAAATCAACCCTGACAATCACTGGGGTGACAGATGTCACAGTCAGATCACCCTCACATCCTCTTCAGCTGTCACTTCTCACTTTGAAGCGACCATCACAGCTGAAGGTAACTTTCAAGTTCTCTTGAATTTTCAGAGGCAATGACAGGCTCAAATACCTAACAAGTAAACCCTAAACGCTACATCACAATGATAGCAACAATATAGTTGTATATAATATGCCTGAAGGACATCTAGGTGAGTATATCTTGCTTGGCTGGGAAGAAAATTTATATTGTCTTACTTCTGAAACTCTTTGTGCAAAGACTCTTTCAGGTCACAGGAGAGGGACGATCACACCGCCATGAGCTCACTGGAGAAAAGGTAGGTTATTGATGTAATAATACATAAAATATACAGGTTCCTAAGGAGCTTGCACTTAGCAATGTTGGTCATTCAGTTGTTCTTTTCAGATGAGCTGGGAACTGAAGACGCCAGGTGGCTGCCATTCCTGTTTCCAAGGGAACTTCTACTGTCGAGACGTCACTGAAGAGAAGGCCTTTTCCTGTGTCAGTCCACAATGAGGTACACTTGCGGGTGGGACAACACTCTTTCTTTGGTTCCAGATATTCTGTTTTACAGACGTCGCAGAGTTCACTGTGTCTGAGGCAGAGCTGTTTTGTTAACTCCCAAGATGCAATGTGAGTAAGAGCTCCTGATACATCAAGTAGAAACCTGCAGTTATTATTGAGAGAAACATGCATTTTGATTTCGCAACTTTAGGAAAATTGCTGGGTTTTTCCCTCTGTTTCTGTAGGAGAGAGAAAGGGTGCTGAAGACCCCAGTCTCTTCCAGGTGCATCTCATCGACACACTCTCTTTACAGTTCTGTCTGAAGAGCCCACTACACTCAGATGAAGCCACCTCTTCCTGCAGAGTCAAAGAAGTCATGGTGGACGTATTTTACAAACAAATAAAAAACTCAGAAAATACCAAGATGGAGATTTTAAAGAGAATCAAGAAAATTAAGAATACTTTACTGGAAAAGCCAAGAGAAAATGAAGATGAAGGAAGGAAGGGGAGAATCTAATTTTATTTACCTTTCAAACTAGTCTTTGGATGAAAAGAAGGAGCACATGGTTATGAAGTCTGCTTAAAGAAGAGGAAAAATGAGTATGGAAAATAGAAGGCATTTCTTTTAAAAGGCAACTTTTGTTGTTGTTTAGTCGTTTAGTCGTGTCCGACTCTTCGTGACCCCATGGACCAGAGCACGCCAGGCAACTAGAGAAGTCATTTAATGAATGGAAAGTTAGGGGTTTTTTGTTCCTGAAGGTGGAAATGTGCATGTGGAGGGGGGGAAAGCAAAAAAGACAAGGAGAGGCCAAAACTGTTCCTTCTAATTTCATGTTGGCTCAGGTTGCCTTGTAAGGAGAGAAAGACAGGAAAGTTTGAAACTTGCTGAAAAGGCAAATAAAGCATTTTAAGAATAAACTTGCTGATGGTGACCGGAGAGTGACTGCTCAGGGACATGGCAAGTCCAGGATCCTGTGGGAAAGTGCTTTCTCCAAAGAAAGTTCCTGAGAGTGGCTAGAGTGCTGGATTAGGACCTGGGAGACTCGAGTTCAAATCCTCACTCTGCCATGGCTCTATCTCTCAGCCTAACCTACCTCACAGGGTTGTTGTGAGGATCAAATGAGGAAGCAGACTAGAACATCAACTCCACTAAACCTTTCCAGCAGAACCTGCAAGATTACAAAAAGAAATGGGAAATGGAGCTCAAAAGGTAACTATGGAACAACAGGCCAGGCAAAATAGTCCCTAATGTGTAACGTGGCTCTCTGGCGGTAATTACCAAGGTTTTTGGATTTTATTTTATTTTTTGCTAAGCGTCTTCTAGGAACAGCTATTTAGCATATAGCTCAGACAACACAAAGCGTTTAATTTATAAAACCAAAATTTGGATCCTCTATCACTGAAGGTGATACCAGTTTACCAAAAGAACAATTTTAAAACCAGGTCCAGCAGTCAGCTTCCTTTGCCAGTAACTTCCCACCTGGAAACGAGTGCTGCAGTTGAAGGAAGGTAAGTATAAAGTACTTTGGACTTTTCAGAGGTGGCAACAGGTGCAAATGTATTCTGATTGAAGGGCTTCTAGGTGAGTATCTCATGCTTGGCTGGAGAGAAAATCTGTTTCCCACCTGCAATTCTTGTGCTGAGACACCTTAAGGTCACAGTGAGAGGGATCATCACAGCGGCTTGAACTCATTGGAGGAAACGTACAGTATAAATGGAATAACACATATAAACCAAGGCTCCCAAGGAGCTTTTATGGAGCGATTTTGGCCATTTAATCTTTTTTTTTCCCAGAAGACCTATGCAAGTCCAAAGTAGTTGCCACCTGAGCTTCCAGCAGGAAGAACCTTCTGCAGTCAGGATACAGTACAGATCCTTTCCTGTGTCACTTCCCAATGAGGTCTATCTGCTGGTGGGAGAACCCTTACTTATTCTTTTGCTCCAGCTCTTCCTTTTTACACCCCTCCGAGAGCTCCGTGTATCTAAAGCAGTTGATGCAATGTGAGCTCAGTTCTTGATCCATCAAGGAGAACCGTGAAGTAGATGTTTGAGGGGCACCTGCATTTTGACCGTCCTGCATTAGGTAATCTGCTGTTTTTTCCCACTACTCAGTGACCTTTTTCAGTGCAATGCTTTTGTACTGGTCTCTCCTTTTTAATCTCTTCACTCGCTTCATGAAAAAATGACAAGTCAAAATGGCACTCTGTGACGGAACCACATCTAGGTGAGTATCTCTTGCTTGACTAGGGAGGAAATATCTAGTTAAAATGGTACTCTGTGATTCCTCATTCGTTTTAAAGTTGCAGCAAGACAGTTTGCGACCTAAAGGATTCTTCTGTATCTTCCCATCTTAAAATGGAGCCTTCAACTCTGGAATATGTCTCCAATGTGTCTTGCAAGTAGAGGTAGAACAAATGTTTGTAGGTTATAGAGTGGTACTGAAAGCAACGACAAGATGACATAATAAATGGGAAACAGACGTCAAAAGGTAACTATGCAACAGGGCAGGCAAAACTATCACCGATACATGATGTGGCTGTGGTAGTAATAATTCTAGGATGCCAACTATTCTTTTTCCAATTTTCTTTTCTGCTTTTCTCTCCACAGGTCTCTCCAAACAGCTCTTCTTAACATCTTAAGGTTTTCTTTTCCCTGAAAGAACATTCGCAGAATGTTCTCTCAGGTTTTGCTTTTCCCCTTGTTGCATTGCTCAAAAAAAAGCAAAAGACGCTGGTGGTCGGCGCTCCTGGTTCCCAGGAACGGGGTTCAAATCCCTGCGGTGTCCATGCTTACTTCCAATGCAACTGCTATCTCTCTCTATCCCTCTCTCTGTCTCTCCCTCCCCCTCTCTCTCCCTCCCTCTCTCTCTATCCCTCTCTATCTCTATGTCTCTCTATCCTTCTCTATCTCTCTCTATGTCACTCTCTCCCTCTCTATCTCTCTCTATCCCTCTCTATGTCTCTCTATCCCACACTGCCCAAATAACGATTGGCTCCCTTTTTCTTAAGCCAAAGCTTTAGCATGGGAGGGTGGTGACTTCAGTGACTGAGCTTGATTCTTAACTCCACCATTGCACTAAAGGACCATTTCAAGCACTACCTTCAAGGTTCCCAAGACGGGGTTCAAGTCCCTGCGGTGTCCTTGCTAATTTCCAATGCTAACTTCGAATGCAACCATCTATTTTCCCTTATATCCCTCACTTCCCCAAGTATTAGCATGAGAGGGTTTTTGGGTGGGGATTTCAGTGAATAAGCTTGGTTCTGAGAACCAATTCAAGCAACCTTTGCACTGTGCTGTGTGCTCTAATGATGCTCCCCTGATGCATCACCAGCGTGTGTCTAGATAGGCTGGATCATGTGGGTGCTTCCTATCCTAGCATTCCCAGGTACTAAGGAGTACTACTCCCCTAGTACTTTTTAAAGGAGAATCTAATTTCACATCTTTGTTTAGGAAACCACACATACATGCAACCTATTTAAATTATATGGAAAATGGACAGGGTCTCAATGACAGAGAAACTGGTACCACATGCACACATGAGCAGAAGAAGCAGGGCAAAGACAGGGTGGTCAGTGTCCTCCTTTGGAGAAGACTTGTGTCCATTTGAAGGGCTATCAGAAGGTTAGGATAGTGGCAGCATAAGGACAGGGGGCAGTTCTCTGTATGATGACCTATTTGAATGGCTATCTATTTCAAATCTGGTTTAAAAAGAAATGAAAGCAGGGGCCCTGGAACTGCCCATCAGAAGCCAAACTGAGCACATGCACACAGGCCATGGTCTTCCCCACTACAATGAGATGTATTGTATTCCTCTATAAAAATTATAGGGAGATATCTAACATTAGTCATTTCTTAAAATCATGCATCCAGCTAATTCATACTTAGATTCACCGAAAGCAATGGGTCTACTTTGTATTACTCAGTAGGGTAGTAATCATTTTTTAATGTGCATCTATATACAGCATTTGCAAATTAGTCTCCTCTTTCTTTTCAAGACATGTGTCAAAGAGGCCAATTTCTGCAATTCAGAGCATCTAGCTGGAGGCTGAAGGGGCAACAACGTTTAGTGAGCAGGAAGAACCTGTGGAAGGAAGCAGTTCAGACTCCAAGGCTGAAGCAGAGGAAGGGCGTCAAGAGACAGCTGAGGAATCCAGGGAGTCTCCCTCTCCTGCTGTGACAAGCTCCCCTCCAGCCTTGTCTCCAAGAACGCACAGAATAATGAGGAGAGTGGAACAGAGGACAAAGATGCTCAGATGCTGATTGAGACTGCTTGGGAGAGGAGGAGCCTTAGAAGGCAGGGACCGTCAGTCCTGACAGGGGCAAGACCTAATGGGAAGTGTCACTGAGTTGTATGTTCATTTCCTTGAATAAAAAGTTGACTGAGCACTGACAACTGGCTTTGCTTTTTCGTGCTGACCTGCATCCCTGGCAGCCAGGCCCTTTGTGTGTGTCCCCCGATCATGGGAAGTACAGTTTGACCCTAACTTTACTTAGGCAGGAGAGATTATTGGTCAAAGCCCAGGGTGTCCTGGTTGTTGCCCACCATAAAGGAAGGCTGTAGCTCCATAGCTGCCAAGTTATCCCTTTTTTAAAGGGAAATTCCCTTATGCTGAATAGGCTTCCTCGTGAGAAAAGGGAAAACTTGGCAGCTATGTGTAGCTCAGTGGGCAGATCTCATGCTTAGCATTTAGAAGGACCCGGGTTCAATTTCTGGCATCTCCAGGTACGGGTGAGTCCAACTCACAATATCCTTTGATATGACCACCTGTTGAAAATCTTGGCATATTGCAGAGATGGCAAAATGGATGGCACGAAGATACAAATTTAGAATATTTTAAGGAAGACTGGAAACCCTTTCTAGTCTAAATAAAAGGTTATTATTTCCCCTATGCAAGGATCACAGCGGATCTTCAGTGGATGATCATAGACATATCTCACCCTGAATTAACCTCACAAGGCTGCTGGCGTGAGGTAGAATGTGAGCTCCTTGGAGGAAGGGCATGATAAAAGCGAAAAGTAAATAAAGAGACACCTGTGTGGACCTTGGTCTCTAATAGTTAACTGCCATCTTTTCTTCCTCCACAAGGAAGTGGGAATAGAACCGAGAGAACTCAAGAAGCTTGGGTTGGGCAGCGTAGAGAGGGACAAGGAGGCGAGACCATTGTCTACCGTAACTGCAGTACCGGTAGTGATCCCATGTTGCTCTCATTTATTTCAGTAGTGCTGGAGTCGGTAACCTTTGGGCTGCCAGATATTGCTGAACTTCAGTCCCCATCACCACTGGTCACTGCACATACTGGGGCTGATGGGAGCTGTACTTCAGCAACACCTAGCAGGCCAAAGGTTCCCCCACACTGGCAGCTAAGTATTGTTCCTGAGAATTTCCCCCATGGATTGAAGCAGTTCACAAACACACACAGAGAGAGGTATGGAGTGCTCTCCAAAATGAATTTAAAAGTTCTCAACTTCTACTAAATGGTTGGCTCTGACTTGGATGTGTGAATGGGTAGCCATATATATAATTACACAAATGTAATTAATATTGCTCACTGGAAGGACAGGTCCTGAAGCTGAGGCTCCAAGACTGGCCATCTCATGAGAAGAGAAGACTCCCTGGAAAAGACCCTGATGTTGGGAAAGATGGAGGGCACAAGGAGAAGGGGACGACAGAGGATGAGATGGTTGGACAGTGTTCTGACCAAACTGCGGGAGGCAGTGCAAGACAGGAGTGTCTGGTGTGCTCTGGATCATGGGGTCACAAAGAGTCGGACACGACTAAACAACAACAACAATTAATATTATTTACCCTTTTTTACACAGACTGAACTTTCACATTGTAGCACACCAGTCCCCGGGCTGAAATACCCTGGCTTCCTGTAGGTCTGAACCTTAGGTGACCTCAGGAATGCCAACTTGAATAAAATGGGGGGGGGCAGGTAAGCCCCACCCCACCTAATCAATCACAGGACACCCATGGGCATAGGCAGGGGGGCAGCTGTCCCCCTAAATCAATAAAAAGTACTTAACTGAGGTTCTGCCCCCCACATAAAGCCAGCCCCCCAACATAAAGCCTGGCTCCGGCAGACACAAACCATTTGAATGGCAATGACCATCAAGCGGGGTGGCGGCTGGCCCTCTTCAAATATTTTATGGGGGGTGGCGAAGGGACCCTTGGCCCCTCGGAGTTGCCTCCTTTGGGTGAGGACGGCGAACCTAGTTCATAGATGTGAGCCGGCAGCAAAGGGAAGCGAGGAAAAACCTCCGCTCCAGGCTGGCGCGCCCTTTCTTCCTCCAAGGGCGGCTCCGACCAGGCGTGCACTGACGTGCCGAGGGGCGGCGCTGCTGCTGCTGCTGTTGCCGCCGCCTCCGCCTCCACGGGCACCTCCTCCTGTTTCCTCCCCTCAGTCCCGGTTAGGGAATCTGCCGGCGCCGCCTTGCTGGGAGCGGCCGCCCAGGAGAAAGGATGCTCCTCCGGGCGCGGCGGCGGAGGAAGAGGCGCGGCGGACGGGACATCCCTGCGGCCGTCCGCTTCGCCAGCCTTGCCTAGCGCAAGACGCACGCAGCCTCCTCCATGGCGAAGCCCCGCGCTACGTTGCAGCGGCGAGGCCCGGCTTGCAGTGGGGAGCCCGGCGGCGGCGGCGCTGGTGCCCGGGCCCATCTTTCCTCTCGCCTCGGTGCGCCCTAAGGACTGCGGCGGCGGCGCTATGGCCGAGACGGAGCGGCCGGAGGAAGCGGCCCGGCTGTGGCGAGACGCCGCCCTGCGCACCGGCAAGCTGCGGAGCGACCTCGGGCAGCTGGAGCTGGGCTCCCGGGAGGAGAGCGGCCCGCAGGCAGAGCCGGAGCCCAAGTCCTCGCTGCTTCTGCAGCAGCACCAGCAGGAGCCGGAGCAGCCGCCGTCTCCGCTCGCGCCGTCGCCGCTGGAGACGCTGAACCTGAGCGGGCGCGGCCTGGAGGAGCTGCCCGAGGGCTTGTGCGCCGCCGTGGGCAGCAGCCTGAGCGTGCTTTCGATGCGCAGGAACCGGCTCGCGAGGCTGCCTTCGGCCGCCGCCCTGGGGCACCTGGGCCGCTTGGCCGAGCTCGACCTGAGCCACAACCGCCTGCGCTGCCTGCGCGACGACGGCCCGGCGCTGGCGCTCCTGCGCGGGCTGCGCAAGCTCAACCTCAGCCACAACCAGCTCGGCGCCGGCGGCGACGGAGCGCTGCCCGACGCCTTGGGCGAGCTGCGGCAGCTGGAGGAGCTGGACTTGAGCTTCAACCGCCTCAGCCGCCTGCCCAACGAGGCCCTGGCCCGCCTGCAGCAGCTGCGCGCCCTCGACGTGGACCACAACCAGCTTCCCGCCTTCCCTCAGGCGCTGCTGGCGCTGGGCTCCCTGGAGGAGCTGGACTGCTCCGGCAACCGGCACCTGCGGGCCCTTCCGGAGGGCATAGCTTCCCTGCGGCGCCTGAAGATCTTGTGGCTCAGCGGCACGGGCTTGGCTGCCCTGCCCGAAGGCTTGTGCCAGCTGGGGGCCCTCGAGAGCCTCATGGTGGACGGGAACCGCTTGAGAGGCCTGCCGGCCGGGTTTGGCAGCCTGCAGCGCCTCAAGATGCTGAACCTCTCCTCCAACCTGCTGGCCGACTTCCCCGCTGCTGTGCTGGCCTTGCCTGGCTTGGAAGAGCTGTACCTGAGCCGCAACCAGCTCACCCTGCTGCCCGCTGGGCTGTGCCAGCTGTGCCAGCTGCGGACCCTGTGGCTGGACAACAACCGCATCCGCTTCCTGCCCGACTCCATCGTCCAGCTGCATCACTTGGAGGAGCTGGTCCTGCAGGGCAACCAGATTGCCATCCTCCCCGAGGGCTTTGGCCAACTCAACCGCATCAGCCTCTGGAAGATCAAAGACAACCCTCTGATCCAGCCACCCTACGAGGTCTGCATGAAGGGCATCCCTTACATCGCGGCCTATCAGCAGGAGCTGGCCCACTCCCAGCCTGCCCTCAAGCCCCGTCTCAAGCTGGTCCTGATGGGCCTGAAAAACGCAGGCAAGACGCTGCTAAGGAAGTGCCTCGTGGAAGAAGAGGGCGAGGGACAAGGGCATGGAGAGCTGTCCTTTGCTGGAGCCTGCAAGGACGCTGGGAGAGCTCGAACCAAGGGGTGCTTCATGCAGACCCTAAGAGAACTGCCCCCCCAACCTCTTTCCCCCAAAGCACAGCCACACCACCGCCCCATTGTGGAGCAGCCAGAGGCCTCCACTTTGCCAGCTTCGACCTTGAAATGTTCCCATTTGGGATGTATCTCCAGTGAGCAGTGGGACATGCTCTTTTACCCTTCCCCAAAAGCTGCTGGGCAGACCCAGGTGGGACGTTTTGCTGCTGAGCGGCAGGACGATGCTCCGCGGGCCCCGTCACCAAAAATAAATGGGGAGGCGCACTTAGGATATTACCCTCCCCTACGACCCATTATGCCCCCAGCTCCCTATGCAGCAGGGTTGCCAGGCGGCAGCAAAGGCATAGAGGTGACAGACTGGACTGCAGATGTGGAAAGGGGCCTGACTTTCATTGTGTATGAGCTGGCGGGAGACCCAAGTTACGACGTGATCCAGCCCTTCTTCCTCTCTCCGGGAGCCCTCTATGTGCTGGTGGTGAACCTGAGCACTTATGTGCCACAGTGTTTTTATCCCTCCGTGGGGCACTTCCTTCACTGGCTAGGGGCAAAGGTGCCACATGCCGTGGTGTGCATGGTTGGCACCCACGCTGACCTGTGCGCTGAACGGGAGGTGGAAGAGAAGTGCTTAGACATACACCGCCAGATTTCCCGGCAGGAGAAGTGCGACTACGAGGGCCTCCAGACTCTGGCCCAGCAGGTAGACGAAGCCCTGGGGCAGGATTTCGACCTGCGCTGCTCCAGCCCCCACGTCGCCTTCTACGGGGTGTCGGACAAGAACCTGCGGCGCAAGAAAGCTCAGTTCCAGTATTTGCTCAACCACCGGCCGCAAATCCTTTCCCCGGTGCTGCCTATCAGCTGCTGGGATTGCTGCCAGGTACGCCGCTTGCGAGAGAAGCTCCTTTCGGTAGCCGAGCATAGAGACATCTTTCCCAATTTGCACCGGGTGCTGCCAAGGTCCTGGCAAGTGCTGGAGGAGCTGCACTTCCAACCGCAGGCTCAGCAGCTGTGGCTCAGCTGGTGGGACTCAGCTCGGCTCGGCTTGCAGGCAGGACTGACAGAGGACCGTCTCCAGAGTGCTCTTTCCTACTTGCACGAGAGCGGCAAGCTGCTCTACTTCGAGGAGCACCTCACCCTGCGGGAATACGTTTTCCACAACTTGCCCAGGCTCATTGACATCCTCAACGTCTTCTGCCAACGGGATGCCACGGTCTTGCTCCAGAAACTGCTTGGCAATGCCCACGTGGACGAGCTGAAGGCCACGCAGCTCCACCACTATGTGGAAGGCTTTTTGCTCCACGGGCTTCTCCCCGCCCATGTCATTCGCCTGCTCCTCAAACCCCACATCCAGAGCAGAGAGGACCTGCAGCTTATCCTGGAGCTGTTGGAGAAGATGGGTCTCTGCTACTGCGTCAACAAGCCCAAGTCCAAGCCCTTGAATGGGGCGACGGCATGGTATAAGTTCCCTTGCTATGTGAAGAACGAGATGCCCCATGCAGAGGCGTGGATCAATGGCTCCAACCTGGGCGGGCAGTCCTTTGTCGCTGAGCAGCTGCAGATTGAGTACAGCTTCCCCTTCATCTTCCCACCGGGGCTCTTCGCCCGCTATAGCGTCCAGATCAACAGCCACGTGGTTCAGCGGTCTGATGGGAAATACCAGATTTATGCCTACAGGGGGAAGGTACCTGTCGTAGTAAGTTATAGACCTGCCAAAGGCACCCAGCAGCCAGATACTTTGTCTATTGCTAGTCATGCATCCTTACCAAATATATGGACAGCCTGGCAAGCCATAACCCCGCTAGTGGAAGAACTGAATGTCTTGCTTCAAGAATGGCCAGGCCTGTACTATACTGTGCATGTCCTTTGTTCCAAGTGCCTTAAAAGAGGGTCGCCCCACCCGCATACTTTCCCAGGTAAGAATATTTTAATGCTCAGATGTTGTGTGTGTGTGTGTGTGTGTGTGTGTATTTGTGCGCACACACTCCACTGGGTTAATATCGAGTGTGCACATGTAATTGCCTCATAAGCGGGTAGATAGATAGATAGATAGATAGATGCAGGCTGTCTTTCTGCAGCTGCTTGCCGCTTTGCAAGATGTTGCAGGTAATCTCGCCTAGAAACCTGACTACTGCCAGGTGAGAGAGGTTACCCCAGGATAAGTTTGCTTACCTGTATGTGCTCCGTGTTCCACCCTGCCAAGCAGTGAGGAATCATTGCACTTCTCTGTTCCCTCCAGATTTCTGGTCAGGGTTGAAAATGTCAAATTCTCCCTCGGCGCTTGGCAGAACAATACAGGATTCACCTGCGCTTTGATGTAGGCGGTGAAATTATTACTGTGGTGATGCAAATAAGTACATACAGAGGATCAGAATACACCCCCACCCCCCAGCAAACTCTGTTGCCGTGAAGCATATTAGTCATCCGGATTTTCTAGTCAAGTGATAAGTTGGTGTTTTGTGAACATCAGGCATAAATATGTATCTGGGTGTGTGGTTAAAATGGCTGTCTGCATCTTGCCTGAATAACAGTGATACCTGGCATATTTTTATAGCCTCACTTTGTCAGCAGCTTGCACCCTTGTCACAATTATGTCACTTGGTCAAAGGATAATCTTTTCCCACTCACTGCTGTGTTTAGCAGGCAGCATTGCGAAATAATCCCCCTTTGTGCAGCTTTTACATATGCTGATGTACAAAACAGCCAAAGGGACTGATTTACTTCTGCTGGCTCCTGTACATGTTTTCATAGAGAGTTCATGTTTATTTCTTCCTTAGATTCCGTATTCTGTTCTTCCTTCAGTCAGTTTGGCAATTTCCTATGTGTACAGCATGTGTGCGCGCACATATGTCGTTGCTTTGAATCTTAACAAGACTCCAAAAGCAACCATATATTGCGGCCAGCCAAGTGTTTGGTATTCTCTCTGTCCGCCCACTCCCGCCCCTGCCTGCGCTTAAATGCTGAGTATTGAAAAAGCGGGGGTGGGGGTGGGGGCTTGGGAAAGCCACAATAGATGGTTGGTGGGCCTGTGTGTTGTGCAGACCTGATGAATAGTATGTGAATGTATTCTTAACACTTTGGAATACTTGCAAAGCAAATTGATTTAGGGGATGTGTTTCAATCGCTGGCTTTTAAGATAAAAAAACCCCCAGATAATCTCTGATGTTAGAATTGCCTGTAAAAGGGGCGCGGGGAAATGTTAGGTGGAGGTGATTGCTTTTTTGGTTTCTTAATGTTGACAGTGGCCAACAAGGAGGATTACTGCATATGGCATGTATATTCATCCCCCTTTTCCCTCAAGTCTGGTAGGTTTCTGTATTGTTTCAATACAAATGTTGACCAGAGGCGATAGTGGGGGTGGGTGGGGATGCCCTCTCTATGGGAAGCTGTGCCTCTCTCTCCAACCGCATCAGTTATCTTAAAGATAATGGGCCGGGTCCAGCTATGTAGGTGTGGTCGTGGGAGCCAGGGCAACACATTCTGCCAGTGCAGGGTGGTCCAACTTTTCATACCAAGTGGGGCACAAGAGCATGGAACCAACGGGATACACGTTGCCATGTCATGCGGGTGGGGGACGGACGGAAGGGACAAGGCCAAAATTTGGCATCTTCCCAAAGTCCAGCATATCGCTTACCCATAGCTGCCAAGTTATCCCTTTTTTCCAGGGATTTTCCATTATGCTGAATAGGCTTCCTCGCGAGAAAAGGGAAAACTTGGCAGCTATGCTTACCCGGCTTTGGAAAGATGGTACAAAGGGCATCAAATGTTGCCAAGAGGCCTTGAAGGTTTGTGTTGGATCACGTTGCCCTTGTGAAATAGGGCTTCCATTGCCCACTGGGTGCCCTCCCACATTGGCTCTGGGGTGTCTAGAGAACTCCTAGAACAGCAAGGAGGACAGAGAGGGGAGATGGTTCTGTTGGGCAAGCTGAAAGCTTTGCACTGGTGGAGCTATTAGAGGAGTACAACAACATGGAATTCCTCCCAAGCTATTGTGCAGTCGTACACCTGCAATCCTGAAAGCTGTTCAGATTTGATCTCCTTTTAACTGTGTCCTAGCTTGCTCCCCCCCCCCCGTAGAATTCAAAGGGAGCCACTGAAAAGTCATTCAGGCCCTCTTTGGATAAACTTGTTTGGGGTTCTTTTCCCCGCTATGATACTAGCCAGTGATGTGGAGCAGAAAATGACATCTGTGGGGAAATTTCTATTTCATAAGTCAATTAGCAGCAGTGAATGGATGTCAACTGATAATAGAAAATTTGAAAATGCAATACTGTATGTGAAACTTGACGGTTTCAAAGCTTTAAGTTTTGTTTACTAAAACCAGGAAAAATAAACAATAAGAAAAATAAAAAAAAGTCAAATGAAAGTCAAATGAAAATACAATATTTGAAAATACAGCATTTGAAACGTGATAGTTTCTTAGTTTTCAGTTTTGTTTCCTAAATGCAGGAAAAATAAACATGCTGAATTTGAACACTCGATATCTAGGGGCATCTAATTTTTTTTGGGGGGGGTGAAAACTGAAAGTTTTATAGTGCAAGTTGCCATAGGAAAAGTCTCCTGGTTCCAGTTTTTTCTGGAAAGTTTGCGTCATTGCAAATGACCTTTATGCAGAAAGGCAATTAAGAGGAAAAAAAGATGCACTGGTTTGCTGGAATGATTTCTTCCTTAATTATGAAAGCTACTTCCACTATTGTGGTCCCCTCTGAGCCCCAGCAAAGAGTGACTCTCTGAGTCACTCACTGCAAGAGAGGGTTGCAAAATGACTGCCTCGCTCTCCTCCCCCTAGTCTAGGTTTCAATTGTGGGAGCAGGCGAGAGGACAGCCAACACAAAGAGATTGTGGTTGCAGTGGTGACTCACAACTTCTCTTCAGTGTGATAGCTGGAGACTTTCTGATGACGGTTTGTTTTGAATTCATTACTTGTGTGCAACCAGTTGATACTTTCCTGCTTTAGTAATGCAGACTTGAGTCAGAACGCCGGAAGAGTATTTTTGGCAAGCGGAGCGTATGTTGGCATAAAATCAAGTCAAACTTCTGACCTTAATAAGCAATGTGTTTATGGGACTTTTCTTTCAACAAAGTACTTGGGAATGTACTTCATAAAGATTGGGGGGGTTGAGTTAATTTTACTCTTATTCAAATGTGTGTTTTGGCTCGTTTGGATTTTTCTTAGACTGTGGTTAGTTTTTGACCTGCCTTGCTGCTGCTGCTGCTGCTTCTACACGCCTGGAAGTAAGCATCAGTAGAAGTCATTTCAGAGGGCTCAAGTCTTCAGATTCATGGCATCTGTTAATGCAGCAGGCCCCTGTTGATTTGATCTTAGGTAGAGTTTCTGCTGTCAACATAACAGGGTCAGTCAGGGTTGCCCACAGCAAGTTCTTTTATATTGTCTCCAGAAGGTGGGACTTCACAGTTTCCTCCATAGCAGTCTTGTGATTCTGCGAGAGAGAGCAGCCAATGTCTGGTAGATTTTGTGTGCTTCTCAGTGCTTTTTCTTGGCGGTACGCGCTGATACGCAATACCAGCACCGTTTTCCAACAGCTTAAAGTAAGAGAGCAATGACTGGCAGCTGCAAAATCACCTGCGCCTTGGAAGCCCTTCCAGGATCCCCTTTCCCTCCTTCCCACCTCCTCCAATTTCTTAGCATTGCTGGTGATGAGCACCACACTCCACCCAGCTGTTGCTCAACCAATCCCATTGCCAGAAATTAACCCCAGCCCCGGCCTCAGCTGCCTCCTCAGACAACTCAAATTTGGCCAATGAGAGAGACTGTTACAGGTGACTGACTGGTTTCTTGGTGGGTGGGTGAACAGGTGAGGAGCGGTGACTGGCAACTCTGCAAGCCTATGGAGGCATGATTTGCAAAGACGGAAGGCGCCGGCAGCCAATGAGCTTTGAGAACAGAGGGGAGGGGGTTGAGGGAAATAAGCTACCGTGAGAAAGGCACTTCCTGTGCCTCGTCCCACCACAACAGGCACAGTTTCCCTCCCCTCTTCCAATCTCCTTTTGCAGCCATGTCACCAATGGAGACTGTGGTTGCTGCATGCGCAGGACCTTGCCTCAGCCGGATAGTGGGAGTGCTTCTTTTGGGAGTGAGGTGGGTGTGCCTTTGAGTGGTACAGTAAGTACCGGCCCCTTTTTTCTGGAAAAAAAGCACTGGTGCTTGTGTTCTTGCCTGTCGTTACTTAACATAGGGCAATCAATCTACTGGGTGCTTTAGAGAGCAATAATGACAGTTCTTTGCCACCAGGGTGGTCATAATCCGAGTATTGACTGTTACAGAGACATAACAAGGGGCAATAACTGAGGAAACACAGTTAAGAATCCCTTCAGTCCAATGCTATGTTCCTGCCATTCTTAAATTTATAGTATCTTGTTAACCAAGCCAATCATCCCATAAGGAAAATTAGCATCTGTTTGTGAGCAAAGTTCATTATCCCTCTCTAAAATGCTTGTTGGAAACCGGGTGGCCCCTCCAATTTGGCTTTCTGTTGATATAAAAATTGCATTCAGGTACTAATAATTCTGCAGATAACTGCTAAACAAGATTTTAGTTTTAAGTATATGCGAACTTCTGAAAATGTGAACCACACACTGAAATCATTCAAGGACAAGACGATCCCGATGAGCCCAGAGGATACTGATTAAAGGCTCTGCTATTTTCAGGTCACCTTCATCATTGGATTAAAAACATACAGATGAAGCCATCTTATGCCAAGTCAAAGCATTGGACATCTAGCTCAGCATTGTCGACATAGACTGGCAACAACTTTCCTGGGTTTCAGGCAGGAAAAATTTCCTACCTTACCCTAACTGGGGATTGAATCCTGGGGCTCTGCCAGTGAGCTAAAGCCCTTCCTCAAGGGTTACAGATTGCGGGGTCAGAGGAACTCCTTCCTGGGAAGAGATTGGTGAAGTTCATATATGTTTGGTCAGGCCTAAATAGATCAGCTGGTGAAAGACCCTTTGTTTCATTCTGAATTTCTCACCTTGCTTGGAAATGTGTTCCTCTTTCCTCTTCAAAAGAAGGAAGAACAAATACGTTTCAGAGCATGACTACATATTACTTGCAGCTGGTTGTAGTGAAGCCCAGCAGTTAGTGCAAACCGTGGTTTACAAATCCACTTAAAGTCATGGTTTCTGTTTCAGGTCTATGGTAGAACCATAGTTTATATTAAGGGTTGTGCTTGGATTGGTGACTTGGTAACCTAGGTTTAAAGTCTGACAAGGGAAAGAGGCAAGGGAAATCACTTGGAGAGGAGCCTGCATTCTCAAAGCTGGTGCTGCATTTAAAAACGTTTCTGGGGAGCCATTATTACGTGGCATTGGAGTGTTGTAACATAGAAAACCCTAGAGCAGGGAGTGGCTAACAGAGCTAGAAAGTCAGATATAAAAGTTAGGCAGTAAACCAGGGTTATAGTCACCAAAACAAAATGCCTAGTTGCCATTTTTGAGCCAGACAGCTCAAAAGTCACATTTTTCAAAATGACTTATTGGTTCCTGAAATTCACTCTGATTGTGCAGATAAAATATAATTCTACAGGATGTGTTGCTAGTATGTGAAAGCAGTCAAGATCCATGGATCCACAAGCATACACCTCCAGATGGTGATGTCATGTTCCATCCTGGTGACCGGGCATCTTCGCTTGGTCACAAGCGGCCAATAGCCAGCTGCAAAATGAATTTTGAACGCCGGTGGCCCTCTAGTGTTGTTGAACTCTAATTCCCACTATCCTTGATGTGTTAGCCATACTGGCTGGAGTTTATGGGAGTCTTAACAGCCATAGGAGAGCTACAGGTTAGTTAGCATTGCCCTATAGGAGCAGTGTTACACGATAGGGTCACTGTGGGGAAAGCATATTCGCCAACTGGAATATTCGCCAATGGGACCAGGGGCAGGGTGTGTGTGTAGACTTTAGAAAAATTATTTTGAGCACCCTGATTAAGAATGATCTTCTATGTTAAAAAGACGACCTAACTTTCCGTATATTTAAGGCCTGAGCTTTTTATGTTCAACTTGGGGTTCTGGTTTTAGGTATGCCTTGTGAATTTAAGAACACCAGGCAGCTTGATGTGACAAACGATAAAGGAGCATGCAGAAGACTACCGATGAGATAAGCACATTTCAGAGACTCTCTTGCATACCCCAATTGAGGATTTGCATTGCTGTCTTTTTACAATTGTCTCATTGTGCGTCTGAATATATTCTAGCTAGACTAAAGAATCTAATGCATGCTGTCTGAGTCACTAAATGATGCAAAGAGTGCTGCTCCCGGGATCTCCCCAGACACTCGGATTATGGGAAGAGGAGTGGGTTAAGGAGTTAACTGATTGGTTAAGTGGTTTTGAGAAAGTTCTGTAAAGTGTGGAATGGTTATTATAGTCCTAATCCCATTTAGAGACTAAAAGGGTAGGATTTGGGGTTTATGTTTCTTCCAGATTAGTTAATTTGTGCTAGAAGTCATGAAATCTTGTGAACACCTCTCTTGAAATATGCAGGCCATTTTCTATTTCATGTAACAACAAATAACTGTATGCTTATGTTGTTTGGCTCTGTTGAGACTCCAGTAAAATTTTCTGTAAACAATTCCCTGAACTTGTGTTGCTGTCCTATGCATGCTTATTTGGTGGTAAATCCTTCTGAAATCAGTGAAGTTATTTCGTGAGTAAGCATGAATGAGATCTGATTGTTAGAAAACTAGCTCGTAAGGGAGAAAGGTTCTAGCCTAGCCTTCAACCTGAATTGCCAGCCAGATGGGCGGGGTATAATATTATATATTATTATTATTATTATTATTATTATTATTATTACATGCAAAAAAGGTTCCTGTGCAGGTATCAAAACAACATGCAAAGGTATCAAACATGCAAGTTTGACATGCAAAGTTGCGGGATTGTCGAGAGATAGAGACATTACTGTCAACAGTTGTGATCGTTTCTGAATTAGAGCATTGTGCTCACAGTTTGTTCAGATACAACAGCAATGGAGGGGAGAGACAGCATTAGCCTTTATGAAGCTGCTTTGTTTGTTAAATTTATGAGGAACTGCATCTTTATTAGAAGCTACGTCTGTTTTCTCCCAAATGAAAGCAATCAATGAAGTTGTTCATACTACCGTATATAGCTCAACTCAATCTTCAGAACTCAATAATCCAGCCATTGCATCAGAGAGCTGACTATGAAATTCAAGAAACGTATTCTTTGAGAGTGTTTTGCTGCCTCTCATGGAAAAGGCATGGTAGGACAGAAGAACTAAACCTTTCCAAAGAGCCTCCATAATACGCAAATACCACTATGAGTGAAAGGAGAAGAGGTCCAGTGGTACTGTACGAAGTGCCATGCAGATGGATTCTGAGGACCAAAAATATCTAGGAGAATGCTGATCCTGTAATGTTAAAGATGCTGCTTAGAGGGCTAAAGCTGACATTTATCTATACTGATAAGAAAATACCTTAGTTTTCAAGAGTCTAATCTACATTCCAAATATCACATGGTACAGGCCTCCTAGAAACAGGTATGTCAAAATAATTGATCCTACACAAACTACAGTGTCACAAAGAAGACTAGAAGGTATTATAGCTTTTTAAAATGTTAAATTCAGTAGGGTTAAAAATATTTTGAAAAAGTGTTTATTTACATTTGTAAGGTTGCACATCACTCACTACCTGCTCTGCAAGTACTCTTGTAAGATTAATTTTTTGCAACTCAAAATCCCTGGCGCCCTTACTAGTAATGTTTGAGCCCCTGAAAGACGTCCCCAGGAGCAATTCCAGACCCTTGTGTTCCCCCTCCTCTTCGGACTTTCTCAAGCGTTTTGTTTGTAGCATGGTATCAGTTAGAAGGAAATCATACTCCACTCTCCAGCCTTGCACTTTAAAACAAAAGACCCTAAAGAAATTTGCAAATGCCGTCACATATTTGCAATACTTAATGAGCTCACGTTGACTTTTGTGCTCCCAAACATGTCTAGAGGGGAGAGTGTAACCAGCCTTGTGTGACAGAATAGCGTCTGATCACGGTTGCTGGGTCAAGCAGCTGTATTGTTGATCATTTGTAAGTTTTAGCAGGAAGCTGGGAGACAGCAGGTTCCCTGTTAATCCCTTCCCACCCAAAACTGCACTGGCTAGCTGTTACAGCTTAACTCTAGTGCACCTACCCCATCTTCACTTGTTAAAAACATCTCTCATTTTCCAATAACGTGAATGAGATGTCAGGCGTGTCTGCTTCTCTTCATTTGCATGCCACTGGAAGAGATCAGAAAGACATGCTTTTGATTTTAAACTAACAATAGTTTCCCATGACATCCACACTCAGAGATACCTGGTTTGACTGTAGTTAGTGAAAATAAGCCAGGAGCAAGCATGTTTTTATGTCCTGTTTTTTGTTGTTCTCAAATCAACTTACTTAGAGTAGGGGACCAGGGTAATGCCATGCTGTGTGGCAATGGTTGCCAACAATGCACATATACGCCCATAGAGGCCTTTCCGACTAAGTGTAGGAAGAACTTTCTGAAAGTAAGAGCTGTTAGGCAGTGGAACAGACTCTCTTGAAGGGTGGTGGACTCTACTTCCTTGGAGGTTTTGAAGCAGAGGTTGGATGGCCACCTGTCATGGATGTTTTGAGATTCCTGCATCGCAGGTGGTTGGACTAGATCAGGCATCCCCAAACTTCGGCCCCCCAGATGTTTTGGACAACAATTCCCATCTTCCCCGACCACTGGTCCTGTTAGCTAGGGATCATGGGAGTTGTAGGCCAAAACATCTGGAGGGCCGCAGTTTGGGGATGCCTGGACTAGATGACCCTTGGGTTCCCTTCCAACTCTGCAATTCTATCATTCTATGAATGATGCCATTGTGGTTACTCCTAGACTGCAAGCCTAAAGCTACCAACTTGGGTATACTTCCTTGGGAGGAAGCCCCACCAAATTCATCCAAGGAATTGAGCTTCATGGCTGCAACCCTAAGCATAGGAACAAAGGAAGCTGCCTTATAACTGAATTACCCCAGTGCTCCCATCTGGCTTTGTATCAATGACTGACAGTGTCTCTAAGGATTTCCTCCAGCAGCCTTATCTAGAAATGCCAGGGACCTAATCTGTGACCTCCTCTATACAACACACACACCCCACCAGTGTGTTATAGTTGTGCCCCCAAAGCACACTGGCCAGATCACTGGGACTTCCTTCTAAGCAGAGTTAGGGTCAACCTGCACTTCCCATGATCAGGGGGAAAACAAAGGGCCAGGCTGCCAGGGCTGGAGTCAGATGCAGGTCAGCATGAAGAAGCAAGGCCAGTTGTCAGTGCTCAGTCAACTTTTTATTCAAGGAAATGAACATACAACTCAGCAACACTTCCCATTAGGTCTTGCCCCTGTCAGGACTGACGGTCCCTGCCTTCTAAGGCTCCTCTCCCATGCAGTCTCAAACAGCATCTGAGCATCTTTGTCCTCTGTTCCACTCTCCTCATTATTCTGTGCGTTCTTGGAGACAAGGCTGGAGGGGAGCTTGTCACAGCAGGAGAGGGAGACTCCCTGGATTCCTCAGCTGTCTCTTGACGCCCTTCCTCTGCTTCAGCCTTGGAGTCTGAACTGCTTCCTTCCACAGGTTCTTCTTGCTCACTAAACTTTGTTGCCCCTTCAGCCTCCAGCTAGATTATCTGAATTGCAGAAATTGGCCTCTTTGCTTATAGTGGCCACTGACACATGCCTTGAAAAGAAATAAAGAGGAGACTAATTTGCAAATGCACATTTGGATGCACATTTAAAAGTGATTACTACCCTACTGAGTTATACAAAGCAGACCCATTGGTTTTGGGGAATCTGAGTATGAATTAGCTGGATGCATGATTTTAATGCATGACTAATGTTAGATATCACCCTATAATTTTTATAGAGAAATACATTGCATCTCACTATAGTGGGGAAGACCATGGCCTGTGTGCATGTGCTCAGTTTTCTGCCAAGGTGCTCACTTCTGATGGGCAGTTCCAGGGCCCCTGCTTTCCTTTACTTTTAAACCAGTTTTGGAATGGACAGCCATTCAAATAGAGGTCATCATACAGAGAACTGCCACCTGTCCTTATGCTGCCACTATCCTAACCTTATCCTGCCACCTGTCCTTATCCTAACCTTCTGATAGCCCTTCAAATGGACGAAAGTTTTCTCCAAAGGAGGACACTGACCACCCTGTTTTTGCCCTGCTTCTTCTGCTAATGTGTGCATGTGGTACCAGTTTCTCTGTCATTGAGACCTTGTCCATTTTCCACATAATTTAAATAGGTTGCATGTTTGTGTGTGAGTGAGTGTGTGGTTTCCTAAACAAAGAAAGATGTGAAATTAGACTCTTTAAAAAAGTACTAGGGGAGTAGTATGCCTTAGTACCTTGGATGCTAGGATAGGAAGCATCCACATGATCCAGCCTATCTAGACACATGCTGGTGATGCATTGGGAAGCATCATTAAAGCATAAGGCACAGTGCAAAGGTTGCTTGAATTGGTCCTTAGATGCCATGGCGGAGTTCAGAACAAAGCTTATTCCCTGAAATCCCCACCCAAAAACCCTCCCATGCTAATACTTGGGGAAGTGAGGGATATAGGGGGAAATAGATGGTTACATTCGAAGTTAGCATTGGAAATTAGCAAGGACACCGCAGGGACTTGAACCCTGTCCTGGAAACCTTGAAGGTGGTGCTTGAAATGGTCCTTTGGTGCAATGGTGGAGTTAAGAATCAAGCTCAGTCACTGAAGTCACCACCCTCCCATGCTAATACTTTAGGTTTTTTTAAAAAGGGAGACAATTGTTATTTGGGCAGTGTGGGATAGAGAGGGATAGAGAGATAGAGAAATAGAGACGGATAGAGAGACATAGATAGAGAGGGATAGAGAGACAGAGCTATAGAGAGGGATAGAGAGAGATAGCAGTTGCATTGGAAGTAAGCATGGACACCGCAGGGATTTGAACCCCGTTCCTGGGAACCAGGAGCGCCGACCACCAGTGTCTTTTGCCTTTTTTTTTGAGCAATGCAACAAGGGGAAAAGCAAAACCCGAGAGAACATTCTGTGAATGTTCTCTCAGGGAAAAGAAAACCTTAAGATGTTTAGAAGAGCTGTTTGGAGAGAAGTGAGAAGTGACAGGCGAAGAGGATGTGAGGGCGATCTGGCTGTGACATCTGTCACCCAATTGATCACCAGGGTTGATTTGCGCTAAGGGGGTGGATTATGCTGTATCCCTCACTGCTCCATGTGCATCCCTCCCAAAGCTGCGTGCTCAGTGGAAGAGGACGACCATCCCAGATAGAAGGAGTGTACCATTCTTCAGTCAAGGGTATACAATAGCTGCGCCACACAGCTAGGACCTCCAAACAAGCTCAAGGTCCATTTGTAGGAGAACGTAGGGTAGTCAAGCTTCCAAGACTCCAGACACATCCAAGTAAGGCACTGAAGTATGTATTAAATGGTGTTCTCGGAAGATGCTTAGCAAAAAGTTTGGAGGTTCCACCAGGGGAGCACAGCTATCGTATACCCTTGACCGAAGAATGGTACATCCCTTCTATCTGGGATGGTCGTCCTCTTCCACCGAGCATGCAGCTTCGGGAGGGATGCACATGGAGCAGTAAGGGATACAGCATAATCCACCCCCTTAGCGCATTTGTTAATGAAATCATAGGCCATGATTTTAGAATTATTACTACCACAGCCACATCATGTATCGGTAATAGTTTTGCCTGCCCTGTTGCATAGTTACCTTTTGTCGTCCGTTTCCCATTATTATGTCGTCGTTGCTGTTGGAAAGGCCAGTCCTTTCAGTACCGCTCTATAACCTACAAGCATTCGTTCTACCTCCACTGGAATCCTTCACTTGCAAGACACATTGGAGACATCCTTCTTCTTTGGCGATCACTCATGTCCGAGTAAGATTGTCTTCCATAAACAAGGTTTTAACAATGGGTCTGTGACTGTGGAGGCCAATTCTGGATCCACACGTCCTTCCACAGTGGGGACATTGGTTTCTGGGCGGGAGTTGATCACGGTGTGGATTTGCCAAGCACACCTTCCTCTTAGCACGTTTCTCCCTTGCGTCCTGAGATCGAATGTGTCTTCAAAACCCATGACACCCTTTGGTAAAGGCTGTTCTCCAACTAGAGTGCTCACAGGCCAGTGTTTCCTCCAATGAGTCCAAGCTGCTGTGATGATCCCTCTCACTGTGACCTTAAAGTGTCTCAGCACAAGGATTGCAGGTGGAAAACAGATTTTCTCTCCAGCCAAGCACGAGATACTCACCTAGAAGCCCTTCAATCAGAATACGTTTGCACCTGTTGCCACCTCTGAAAAGTCCACAGTATTTTATACTTACCTTCCTTCAACTGCAGCACTAGTTTCCAGGTGGGAAGTTACTGGCAAAGGAAGCTGACTGCTAGACCTGGTTTTAAAATTGTTCTTTTGGTAAACTGGTATCACCTTCAGTGATGGAGGATCAAAATTTTTGTTTGTATAAAGTCAACGCTTTGTGTTGTCTGAGCCATGTGCCAAATAGCTGTTCCTAGAAGATGCTTAGCAAAAATAAAATCCAAAAACCTTAGTTATTACCACCAGAGAGCCACATTACGCATCAGGGACTATTTGGCCTGGCCTGTTCCATAGTTACCTTTTGAGCTCCATTTCCTATTTCTTTTTGTAATCTTGCAGATTCTGCTGGAAAGGCTTAGTGGAGTTGATGTTCTAGTCTGCTTCCTCATTTGATCCTCACAACAACCCTGTGAGGTAGGATAGGCTGAGAGATAGAGCACTTCATGGCAGAGTGAGGATTTGAACTCGAGTCTCCCAGGTCCTAATCCAGCACTCTAGCCACTCTCAGGAACTTTCTTCGGAGAAAGCACTTTCCCACAGGATCTTGGACTTGCCATGTCCCTGAGCAGTCACTCTCCAGTCACCATCAGCAGGTTCATCCTCCATATGCTTTATTTGCCTATTCAGCAAGTTTCAAACTTTCCTGTCTTTCTCTCCTTACAAGGCAACCTGAGCCAACATGAAATTAGAAGGAACTGTTTTGGCCTCTCCTTGTCTTCTTTGCTTTTCCCCCTCCACATGCACATTTCCACCTTCAGGATCAAAAAACCCAAACTTTCCATTCATGAAATGACTTCTATAGTTGCCTTTTTTTAAAAAAAAAGCCTTCTATTTTGCCTACTCATTTTTCCTCTTCTTTAAGCAGACTTCATAGCCATGTGCTCCTTCTTTTCATCCAAAGACTAATTAAATTGAAAGCTAACTAAAACTTGATTTCTCGCCCCCTTCACATTCCTTCATTTATCTTCATTTTCTCTTGGCTTTTCCAATTAAATATTTTTAATTTTCTTGATTCTTTTTAAAATATCCATATTGATATATATTTTTTTGAGTTTTTTGTTTGTCCATTTAAAGTGTGACTTTGTGTGCCTGGCAGTTCCTCCTGTTGGTCTGTGAAAAGCAATCCACAGTTACTAGTTTCTCCCCAGCCCCATCCCACCAATCCCATGGAAAAAGTTGTTTGATTGTAAAATACGTCCACTATGACTCTCCAGGAAGAGGTGGCTTCATCTGAGTGTTCAGGGCTCTTAAGACAGAGCTGTAAAGAGAGTGTGTCAATGAGATGCACCTGGAAGAGACTGGGGTCTTCAGCATCCTTTCTCTCTCCTACAGAAGCAGAGGAACAAAAACAGCAGGTTACCTAAAGCCACACAATCAAAATGCATTGCTGCAGGTTTTTCCTTGATGTATCATGAACTCCTACTCACGTTGCATCTTAGGTGTTAACAAAACAACTCTGCCTCAGACACAGTGAACTCTGCAATGTCTGTGAAACAGAATATCTGGAACCAAAGAAAGAGTGTTGTCCCACCCGCAAGTGTACCTCATTGTGGACTGACACAGGAAAGGGCCTTCTCTGCAGTGGCATCTTGACAGTGGAAGTTCCCTTGGAAACAGGAAAGGCAGCCACCTGGCGTCTTCAGTTCCCAGCTCATCTGAAAAGAACGACTGAATGACCAACGTTGCTAAGTGCAAGCTCCTTAGGAACCTGTATATTTTATGTATTATTACATCAATAACCTACCTTTTCTCCAGTGAGCTCATGGCGGTGTGATCGTCCCTCTCCTGTGACCTGAAAGAGTCTTTGCACAAAGAGTTGCAGAAGTAAGACAATATAAATTTTCTTCCCAGCCAAGCAAGAGATACTCACCTAGATGTCCTTCAGGCATAATGTATACAACTCTATTGCTGCTATCATTGTGATGTAGCGTTTAGGGTTTACTTGTTAGGTATTTGAGCCTGTCATTGCCTCTGAAAATTCAAGAGAACTTGAAAGTTACCTTCCTTCAGCTGCGATGGTCACTTCAAAGTGAGAAGTGACAGGCGAAGAGGATGTGAGAGTGATCTGGTTGCGACATCTGTCGCCCAATTGATTGCCAGGGTTGATTTGCGCTAAGGGGGTGGATTATGCTGTATCCCTCACCACTCCATGTGCATCCCTCCCAAAGCTGCATGCTCAGTGGAAGAGGACAACCATCCCAGATAGAAGGAGTGTACCATTCTTCGGTCAAGGGTATATGATAGCTGCGCCCCACAAGTAGGACCCCCAAACAAGCGCAAGGGTCCATTTGTAGGAGAACGTAGGGTAGGCAAGCTTCCAAGACTCCAGACACATCCAAGTAAGGCACTGAAGTATGTATTAAATGGTGTTCTTGGAAGATGCTTAGCAAAAAGTTTAGGGGTTCCACCAGGGAAGCGCAGCTATCGTATACCCTTGACCAAAGAATGATACACCCCTTCTATCTGGGATGGTCATCCTCTTCCACTGAGTGTGCAGCTTTGGGAGGGATGCACATGGAGCGGTAAGGGATACAGCGTAACCCACCCCTTAAGCACATTTGTCAATGAAAACATAGGCCATGATTTTGGAGTTATTACTACCACAGAAGGAACGGTTTTGTCCTCTTCTTGTCTTCTTTGCTTTTTTCCCCTCCATGTGCACATTTCTAGCTTCAGCAACAAAAAAACCAAACTTTCCCTTCACGAAATGACTTCTCTAGTTGCCTTTTAAAAGAAAAGTCTTCTATTTTCCCTACTCATTTTCCCTCTTCTTTAAGCAGACTTCATATCCATGTACCCTTTCATGAGTTTCCTCTTTTCATCCAAAGACTAATTACTGTTTGAAAGCTAAATAAAACTTGATTCCCCTTCACATTCCTTCATTTATCTTCATTTTCTCTTGGCTTTTCCAGTTCAGTATTTTTAATTTTCTTGATTCTCTTTAAAATCTCCATCTTGGTATTTTTCTGAGTTTTCAGTTTAAATTTTGCTTGGCTAGACTCTTTTGGGGGGAGATTTTCTCAAGGTTCATCATTTGTCTACAATTTGCTGTCACTGTGTTATTAGGATTAAGTCTTCTTTGATCTTCTATTTTCCTTCAGTTTCCTTTTAATGTCTCTCCTAACACTTTTTAGGGACCGTACCTTCTTAAGATATATGTGCATAGTATTTGAAAATAAGCCACCACAGAGATCACATGTGAAAATTACCTGTGTCCCTTTTTAAAGCTGTAAATGATGAATTTCAGCAGAGTGAAATCCCTTCATTTACTCTATAAAAAATTCCCACTAGTTTTGAAAAGCAATCTAACCTAAGATGGTTTCAGTTGCCTTTTCAAACCTGTTTCATCTTCCCCAGCCTCCCTCTCCTAATCCCTCTGCCCCTTAACTCCTTCCGCTCTGACCAGTGAGAGGGCTAAAACCAGTACTATAGCCAGGGACAAGCTCACTCACTGGAATGCGGCTCGCTCCTTCCGCCACCTGTAGGTCATAAGAACACATAAAATAGTCCCTTGCAGCATTAATACAGTGGGTGCAAATGTCTTTATTTTCGACATGGGGCTTTGATGGGAAAACAAGTGTTTTTTCCCCAAATTAATACATTCTGGAAATACCAGGGAACTGAATTTGAAATCCACCAAAATCTCATGGATTACAAACTACAGGAACATGACCTGAACAGGAGAATAAAGGAAAGACTATGGAAAGAGGGGCTGGCTTGGATCTCAGTGGCCCCCATTGAATTCTGTGGATCAAAGTAAACGGGCTGCAATCTTGGGTACAGTTGGAAAGGACAGCAGTTGCTTCTCACTCCTATGTATGCACAACATTCTATGATAGAATGAATGTCGACTGGGTGCTTGTTTTTAAAAAAAGTTGGCTTAAAAAGACAGAAAGTGGGGGTTAATTTTAAATCATTGCTCCTGTTTGTAGCATACTGGCTGTCTTTCATTTGAAAATTGCTTTGTTGAAATATAATACCTGGTTGGTGGAGGGGGAAGGGTTTGGAGTGACTGAAATAGACGCACAGCTCCACTAATTACAGAAGAAATTCCGTTTCACTTTGAGGATTAAAAAACTCAGTGTTTGATGCTTAAGAATGCCTTGTGTGGTTTAAAGTTAAGTGCTCTTTTCTCTGTTCTATCTCTGTCTTAACTTTAACCGCCATGGCATGATTGCATAATTATTGTAACTTGCAAAACCGGGTGAATCTTAGCACAATGTTTAAAGCCACTTTCCAGATAATCATCTCTGAAAGCAGTTAGAGGTGAAAGACCGTGTGAAATTGCTTTGGATATGGTTTTTATCCTGCTGTAACCACAGTTGTGTAATGCATGACATCATTAATCCGTTTGCCATTGATAAAGTCTCCTAATCAAATGCATTCATTTTAAAGGAATTTGCCTTGCTTGGTGCACTTCTTTATTGCATTGGGCAAGGAAAGCATCGCCACTGAGAGAGAGCAGAAGGCTGATCTATAAGGTGGTAAACTGGTATTTTCCTTTAACATTTTAGCAGCCACTGGCCCATTTGAAAACGGTGAAACTACAGATGATTTCTCACTGGGAGAAATGTTTCATTAGGTGTCCATCTAGTTCAGTGTTTATATTAGTGCACTCTGAGATACTAAGATTCGGAGTAAGGTGTGATTTTGCTCCGTTGTATGTGTCTTTATTTTTTTTGCATGTACAACAAATGTGTATCTTTCAAGGCCATGAACAAACATGCCTGAATCCAGATCCTTGTGGTCAGTTCCTGAAGCCTGAAGTGCAGAAGGCAGGAAGGTTCTGCTCAGTTGATCAGGCAAAGGTTGAGATGTGAAAGCCTGGAGGTTTTTTAAAAAAACAGAACAAAGGTGCAGCTGCTTATTTCTCATCTTTTCTGATCCCCCCCCAGGCCTTCACATCTCTAAGCAAAGGGTAAGAGGCAGAATCACTTAATATTCTAAGGCTAGACTACCGCAATGTGCTGTATGCAGTACCGCCCTTGAAGTCCATATTGATCATGTAGGTGCTACTTTAGTCCAGGCATGGGAGCCTCAGGCCAAGGGGTTAAATGTGGCCCTCCAGAATCTCTTTTCTGGCCCCCAGGACTCTTTTCAGGTGACACCCTGCCCTCATGCACAGTTCTTCCCAGGCCACACTCCTCACTAGACTTACTTTTCATCCTCTTTCAATGGCTTTGCCTAACTGGGGTATGTCCTTGAATCACTACGGCATCATCATTGCCTTCGATTGTATAGGCTACTCAGTGCATAAAGCCATCGAAACAGTAAAACAGGATAAAACAAGCTCTAAGAACCGTAAAATTGATCCGGGAACAATAAAACCATCCATCCAAACTCTAGAAAAAACACCCACTGATATTATAAACTGGCCAGTAACTTGGACAGGAAGTCCTGGGTGAGCTTTCTTAGGAGTAGAAGTGCCACCACCATTTTCAAAACAGTGGGAACTACCTCATCCTGTAATGGTGCATTCACCACATCCTGAACCCACCCAAACATGCCCTGCTGGGTAGATTTTATTAACCACGAAGGACAGGGGTCAAGGGAGCAACATGGTTGGATGCATCGCTGCAAGTGCTTTCTTATAATGCCACTTGCTGGCCTGGATGGAATATAAGAGAGGGGCATGTGAGTCTGTGTAGAAAGGAGACAGTTGCACAAATGTAAAATTTTCAATTGGTGCTCTGCTAACCTTTGCCTCTTGCCTTACCCCATGATGACATTTCACAGATGAGAGGACGGCCCTCAGTCTGAAAGAGGGTATCCTGCCGCTGCTTCAGTAGATTATAGGGTCTGTTCTGGCTATGATTTAAGACTGCAGGTTTTGACCTTGCAAAGACTTGAAGGAAGGAACTTGAATCTTTATAGCAAAGAAACCTCTCCTCTCCTTTTGTAGGCAGTATAAGGGCACTTTTTATACACAACAAACAAGAATCATGAGGCATATAAATGTCCCTAGTGGCTGTTGCTCAGCTCTCAGTTCATTGTCTCTGGAAGTTAGCCAGTATCTGATCTTGGTATTTTCTGGAAATGATGCAAGGTGTGTTAATTATAGCATTGTAATATAAAAACAGGGGGAAACAGTTTTTAGTTTCTTTTCTGTATTTCTTATAGGTTAGGGACGCGGGTGGCGCTGTGGGTTAAACCACAGAGCCTAGGACTTGCCGATCAGAAGGTCGGCGGTTCGAATCCCCGCAACATTGCGAATCCCCATTGCTCAGTCCCAGCTCCTGCCAACCTACCGTAGCAGTTCGAAAGCACATCAAAGTGCAAGTAGATAAATAGGTACCGCTCCAGCGGGAAGGTAAACAGCATTTCCGTGCACTGCTCTGGTTCGCCAGAAGCGGCTTTGTCATGCTGGCCACATGACCTGGAAGCTGTACGCCGGCTCCCTCAGCCAATAACGCGAGATGAGCACCACAACCCCAGAGTTGGTCATGACTGGACCTAATGGTCAGGGGTCCCTTTACCTTTACACACAGAGACATATATATGAATGAAAAGATTGAAGACACTGGGTTGTATAAATAATAGAATATGTGTTTTGAATGTCATGATTATCGTATTCCAAAATGCTTGTTGCTGACACTGTCTCAGAGAGAGGAGAGAGAGACAAGGTAATAAATCTGAATAAATAGATCAAAATAAGTTAAAATAGTAGTCAGCAGTCATAATACTTTTAAAGCTTGGCATTTATATTGCTTTTTTTTTTGCAGCTCAAAGCATTTCATATTGTACGGTATCTCAGTAATTCCTACAAAACCTTGAAGCAGCCCCTAACTGGGCTATGGCTGAGACCGAGAGGCAATGGTTTGTTTAAGACTTAACTTGTGAGTTAATACCAATGAAAGATTTGCATTCACACACTTGACCACTAGGCTGTCTCAGATCTCGGCGTTTGTAGTACTAAAGTACATTAGCCCATCGTCAGCTCACCTTTCATCCTTGGTCCAGCATGAGTCCTGGCACTCTAGTCCTGTGCATAGAGGTCTCCAGGGTGAGTGAGCACATATACAGAGAACATGAATCACAGTGGCAGGCATTCACCCCCAATCTACAACTGTATATGCATAGGAATGGGGCTCTGTGTGTGATCTAGAAACCTGATTTCCCACCTGCAGAAAGAAAGGCCTATACTGTACAGTGGGGTGCACTTAGTCGACTTTGTGCCAGTATGCAACCAACTGCACATTCTTCTCCTCCATTCACCCTCAGCATGTCATGAGAATAGGGCTCTGGCTTTACATGGTGTTGCTACGTATGCTATGGGAAACAGCTGGCCTCCCTCCACTCCTCAATAAACATAAATGAAGCTTCACTCATAATGTTGGGTTCTGCTTTAGAATCAGCTAGTTTCTCAAGCCTCCAGTTTTCAGCAATTTCAGTGTTGTTGTCTTTCATATAGATTTACATTTTTACAGGGCTTCGTTGGGCAGACTCTTAAATGCTTAGTCAAATATAAAGGACGAGGTTACCCTTACCAATAATACTGTACCACAGTGATGAGAGGGCAGTAGTCATTTAAAAAAAAACACCTTGCATTACTATGCTCAGTTTTGTTCTCTCTAATGCTACTTTCTGAAATGCCTCCTATTACTTGCCACTTTTTCATGGTAAACTTCTAAATTGCTTTTAAATCTCAATGCCCCTTTTAGATCTCCCCCAGTGCCTGTTGGTTTTATTTTGAGGGAGACGAGTGCATTGACTGAAACTAAATGTCCAGGCCAGTGGCATCCAACTTCATGTTTGTTGTGCTATGTTACCTCTAAATTTTGCAGTCTCATCTAAACCTGCATTCTGCTTATCCCTACTAGATTACGCACACACTCCTCCCTATTTTAAGATTCATTAATTTCTCGCTTGCTAGCATTTCTCTAAAAGCCCATCTGTGAAAGCCAAAGCAACACACACTACATTTTCCTTCAACAGATGGAGGTGGAAATAATACATTGACAAAAGCAATGTTGATCTCATTCCAATAAGTATCACTTTGGAAGACTTCCTACACAGTTATTTTGGTTCTGTATACTTAGATCTGCCTTTATTTATGCCACTTCTCACACCCTGCTCATGTTTGAGCAGCTCAGAAAGTGCCTTGCAATGCATGCAGTACCCCAGGTGGTCTCCCATCCGGGCAGCATATGGGACAAGTCCTGGTTAGCTTCAGCAGTAGATTTTAATCATGTGCCTTCCAAGCATTCTCTGGGAAGAAACACTCCCTTGATGCTTTCAGTGGGGGGGGAATCAAAGCTCTTCCCCAACAATCAACATTTATTAGGAAGTCACAATGTTTTTTTTTCAAAAAACAAAACATCTATTGCAGGCATATGGCATTATCTACCACAATGTTTTGCACGGTGCACGGGAGGAACCTCCATTCATCAAAGGAGAGTTGCATTCAGATATAAGATCCTGTGAACAGGAGCTCCTTAAACACATGGAGGAAAACACTGGGTACCACCCATGGAATCTATACTCTTTGCAATTGCATTAATTAATGTTAAGCTGCTCTTTATGATGAAACTGAGATGCCATAGGTATGGATGACAAGCGCTACCTCTTTGCCTGCTCCGTCCCCATAATACATTCCTTTACAAAAACCATTCAAACAGACGTAATGAGAAGCAGATTTCTTCTGTTGGGACTGCTATTAGCACTGTTGCTGTTTCAGAGAACTAGGGCAGTTTGGGGCTGAGAGACTGAGTTGGGAGCCAGGAAATACCTGGTTCAGATTTCATCGAGTTGACCCTAGACAAGTTTCTCTCTCTCAGTCACAGGCCCCTTTCTGTGGTCTAGAGGTCAGGCTTACCCCGTTGTAATGTTTACTAAAATACGTGAAGGAGAACTTGGAGCCGTGCAATAGCACTGTTATAAATGTTTTGATTTGGTTTGTTGTATTTCTGAGCCACTTTCGTTCAAATGAATCCTGAAGCGGCTTACCAACAACAAATAACAGTAACGTGATAAAACATAATAGAACAATGCCAAGCATCATTAATTAAGATTGGCCCCCATCTGTGAGCTGAGCTGATCTTGATTCCATATGAGAACGATGAAGAGGTTTAGAATGCAGCGTGAATGTCACATTTTGTAAATAAGATGGTTTGAGTTTTGTGTCTCTCATTACTTGTGAGGCACAAGTCTGTTGCTCACATGTGGTGGGTTGAATACCTACAATAAGCAGCTGGTGTTTTCTCTTTTGTAATAATTATTCAAGACCGCATTCCATAGTTGGAGATTAGGCTGTTGGAATTAGTGCTCCCAGCATATTGAATACATTAAGAGCGAAGAATCTGAAAATTGTGATCTGAAAAGTTGTCCGAGCATCTTTCCAGATTCTTACCTTCTTCTTCCTCACAGTATTATGTTGTCAAAATCGACAATCAGATCTGTCACTTGTTTCCACTATGAACGTCTCGCCTTATGTTTATTACGAGAGACAGTTGAGTGGGGTTTTTTAAGAGAGTTCAAAGTAATTTGAGAGAGGCATTGTTTCTTGTGGTGTCTATCAGAGGCAGCATGAAACGTTCGTACCGAAACAGTTCAAAAACTTGCCAAACCAGATTACCAGAGGCAAAAGCGAGAGGAATATACATGCCATAAGCAGGACTCTTTTCCTTGAAACTGGAGAAAAATGATGTTTGTCTCCAAAGCTGAGGAATAATAACCAAATTTGGATAAAATGAGCAGGTTTTGGTGATTCTTTCTCAAAGGGGGTTAGTCCAAGCCCTTCATGCAAACTGGGAAATCTCCCATAAACTATAGCTTCCTGTTCCCCGCCCCCCCCAAAAAACAAGTTAATACTGAAGGGACTGCTTGTATGGCAAAAGCACTCGTACATATCTTGGTTTATTAAGATGAGATATGTTCATCTGAATGTAAAGGTAAAGGGGCCCCTGACCATCAGGTCCAGTCGTGTCCGACTCTGGGGTTGCGGCGCTCATCTCGCTCTATAGGCCAAGGGAGCCGGTGTTTGTCCACAGACAGCTTCCGGGTCATGTGGCCAGCATGACAAAGCTGCTTCTGGCGAACCAGAGCAGCACACGGAAACGCCGTTTACCTTCCCGCCAGAGCGGTCCCTATTTATCTACTTGCACTTTGACATGCTTTCGAACTGCTAGGTTGGCAGGAGCTGGGACCGAGCAACGGAAGCTCACCCCGTTGCAGGGATTTGAACCGCCGACCTTCAGAGCCCTAGACTCTGTGGTTTAACCCACAGCGCCACCTGGGTCCCTGAATGTAACCGGTGTTTAATGCAGACCTTTTTTGAGGCAAGCACAATGCCAAAACCTGCCTCCCATCCCTGGAAAGGCGGGGACCGGGCTCATCCCTGTATTTATAAGAGGCCGTGCCTTGATTTATTTATTTGTGATATTTATGTAGGTTGCCCGGTAGCATGATTCCCTGGGCACTTTGTGAACTTCAAATAATAAAATACAACCTTAAAAACTCCAGTCGTAAAACAGTAATTGTAGCATGAAAAACTACCAGCACATCCTGAGTTATGCCTACATCCTTCCCTTCTGTGCTCTTGTATTCCCTCCCATTTACAGGAAATATTACAGAGTTCTTATTATCCATTAGCTTCCTGAAGAAAGTGAAATGTAACCGCTGAGGCAGGTGTATGTTACCTGTGCTTAAGTAACTGTTCTATTAAAGTTTAAAGATCTGTGTGTGAACTTTCAAGGCCTCTTAGAGTATCACTTGCTACCTCACAGGTGACTGAAGGGCAAGCTTTTTTTCTGTACTCCTCTCCCTTTCCTTTCCTCAATAAAGAGAGGTGGAAACAGCTGTGTACTTCACCCATAATTAATGAATGGTGCACAGTGTTTTTCATTATTGGGTATGTAGAGCGTTGCTGGTAATTGGAAGATTCAGAGCTCAGTTATTTTATTTGCTTCTCATTTTGCTTCAGGTGGCTAGAGATGGCAAGGAAGGGATTCAGATGTAGCCACTCTCAAACAGGGTACCAGACATTAATTCCTAGTTTCCAGTTGGGAGTGGGGTGTAGAATCATTCTGAATGAGACTCCATACAAAACAATTTTAGCTTTCTGTGGAGGGGTTTGCTTGTGGGGGGGGGGAGCAGGTCTCTGCAAGTGGTACAGAACAGATACAGTCATACCTTGGCTCCCGAACGCCTTGGGAGTCAAACGTTCCGGCTCTCGAATGATCGAAAACCAGAAGTGGGTGTTCTGGTTTTCGAACGTTTTTTTGGAAGCCGAACATCCAGCGCAGCTTCCCCTATTGTCTCTGGTGCACCTGTGCAATTGGAAACCAATTGGAAGCTGCTCTTTGGTTTCCGAACATTTCAAAAGTCAAACGGACTTCCAGAACAGATTCCGTTCGACTACCGAGGTACGACTGTATTGGTTTTACCTCCTCAGTGGGAACTATGCCGACTTGCAGAGTACGATAGACCTGTGGCTCTTCAAACTCTGTTCTAGGGAATCGACGGGTCCTTGGAGAGTTACCAAAGAGTTACCACTTTCAATGATAATTCCACCATCCAACTTGTAGTCTTTGAATTCAGTGCAGAGTACAAAACGACACAGAGATAGTATGGAGAGATAATACAGAGCTGCTCCATTAACTTGACTGTACAGAGAAAAGGGGGAGAGAGCACTTAACTCAATGAGAAATGTGAAAAGCCTTTAAGTGGCAATATTATTGCATGCATTTGGCCAGTCCTCTAACACTAATGCAGAGGCATAGTGGTGCTTGTTTCTCCAGCACAGGCATCCCCAAACTTCGGCCCTCCAGCTGTTTTGGACTACAATTCCCATCTTCCCCGACCACTGGTCCTGTTAGCTAGGGATCATGGGAGTTGTAGGCCAAAACATCTGGAGGGCCACAGTTTGGGGGTGCCTGCTCCAGCACATTGATTGCATTATGTATAGAGCAATCTTCCTTGTCGTAGTGCCTTCCATTTGTTTTGGGTTACAAATCCCATCATCACTGACCATTAGCCATTCTGGCTAGGGCCGATGAGAGTTGTAGTCCAAAATATCTGATGGGCACCAGGTTGGGGTAGGCTGTTACAGAAAGTGCATGTGAGATGGTAAATAATTTGAAAAACACTCCTGCCTACCATAATGTCTCTCTTCCCAGCCTCCCTAAGAATGCATCACCCATGTACATTGCAAAATACTGCAACTGTCATGGCCATGGCAGTCTTGAAATTTCATTTATCTGTATAGAAAATGATTTATGAGCTGCTCTTTGTTCTAAAATCACAGGCTGGAATTGGGGTTTGTTAGGGGTTGGGCAATGACTTGCTAGTTTTCCAAGGGGGCTTTCAGATCCAGCACCCCCCATCTGCAGTCTGAAGCAGTTGTTGTTGTTGTTTAGTCGTTTAATCGTGTCCGACTCTTCGTGACCCCATGGACCAGAGCACGCCAGGCACTCCTGTCTTGCACTGCCTCCCGCAGTTTGGTCAAACTCATGTTCGTAGCTTCGAGAACACTGTCCAACCATCTCTTCCTCTGTCATCCCCTTCTCCTTGTGCCCTCCATCTTTCCCAACATCAAGGTCTTTTCCAGGGAGTCTTCTCTTCTCATGAAGTGGCCAAAGTATTGGAGCCTCAGCTTCATGATCTGTCCTTCCAGTGAGCACTCAGGGCTGATTTCCTTCAGAATGGATAGGTTTGATCTTCTTGCAGTCCATGGGAGTGTCGAAGAACACTTTGAGAACACAGAGGACACCCATCTCATCTTCCGTCATCTGAAGCAGTACAGTCTCATAACAGTTATGTGGCATGGTTGTGCTGCAGGTTAGATTGTGTCTCAGGTTATGAAAGGGTAGTTGGAGGAGAAAGTTGACCTGCCATTTATATTCAGGGCTGCTGCTTCTGTTACCTTTAAAGAAATGGGTGTGTTCATGCCAGTACTCCCTTATGTCTGGAGAACTCATGGAACTCATCACCATCATTACCTTGGTGATGGTTTTCACCTTGGATAACAGAGGTTGAAAGATTAGGAAGCAGAACTCAATCCCTACTGTAGTTGTGTCCTCCCTGATTGAACGGTGGTGACGTCCAAGAGAAGAGAGGGGGACTTTGGAATGAATTCCTGGTTTAGTTTGTGGATAAGAGCCCCAGGTATGGTGAATCTGTCTCCCCCTTCTCCCCCACCCACCCCTTTCCCAGCACTGAACATCCCCTCTGTCCAATGCCCCAAACATCCCCTGCCACACCCCTGTTCTCAGGTCGCCTGTAGTAATGACTAAGATGCAGAAATCCTTTAAAAGCTGGAAGTTCTTAGTACTACTTCAAGGAAAGCAAAATTAGCTCTTATAAAAGGGGGGCATAAAATGACCTCTTTTCCCAACGCCATTAAATGATAAAACAATTTTTAAATAGCTTCAAAATGGACTCTTCTGTTTACACTGCCTTTTTATGTGCGTGCTCATTAGATAGATGTTTTACTGGCTGCATACGCACAAGCAGCAGTGGTGTGTTTGACTATGAGCACCCCATTTCTCTCAGAACCTATTTTCTCCCTGTGAGGTCCGGTGGGTCCTTCCACTTGTATTTTGCTTGGTCTCAGAATCCCCCCCTTTCTCTCCTTCTCTCCTATTGCACCTTTCCAGTTCATCTTCAGTGATAAACATTACAGCTGGTGATGCAGTATGAAAGCGACTTTGGTCATAAATGATGAATGTCTGATGATACCTTGCCATGACTTGCTGGAACTGGAAGGGGCAGCTGTGCCCCTGGACATAAACAGGTTCCCTGACACATTGATTTAGTTCCAAGATGTTACTTGTTTCAGTGGTGCTGCAGCTAGATACAGCAAAGACAATCTGAGATTTGGCGGGGAGGAAGAGCTGCCTCTTTTCCTACAGTTCCTTTCAATATTTTGCTCTACGCTGTACCAATTACATCTTTAGGCACAGTGAGGAGCGGCCTGCTGCAGACAGATATTTTGAGGTATCCTTTAAATGCCAACAAAACATTTATTTAGATTTTATTTTTTACCACTGTGGCAAAATGGTGGTTTGGAATTTCTGCCCTGGGTGCCAGAATGTCTTTGTGCTCCGTCCAGTGCAGCAAAGATTCCTTCTGGCCAGTACATGCTCTGTAATTTACATATATGTGTGTTAATTAGGGCAAGGCGGAAAGCTGACTTCTGAATAAATTACACCAAGTATGCATGCTTTTAGCGTAACTTATGCAAAATGCTAAAAGTTGTAGAATAATTCTGCTGCTGCTAGACATGAGGATGAGTAAGTAGTTTTGCAGGAGCACTGAAGCCCCCGTCCCCCAAGCTCACTTGAAATTTTCGTCAGCTGTAGTCTGGTTTCACCTGGAGGCATACCTGTGCAGCCATAAAGGATAACTTTCAAAACAAATGAAAACTGAGATGCTCAGGGAGATGAGTTCTACTGCACCCAAGACTATGTTCTTGAATGGGCCCGTACACATTCCTGAAATGATCATTGCTTTAACCACATGCTCTTCATCTGTAGCTTTGGGAACTTAAATTTGTGGGGGGGGAAGATGCATCTGAGGATTGAAAAGGGTGAGGCCAAAACTACAGAGGTCCCAAGGCAGGAAGAGGAGACCTAAACCTTGGATTGAAGATAGACTAGGAGGAGAGAAGAAACTGGAGCAGTTTCTTTAATCTGCATTCAGTAATGTTGGGCAGCCTTTTGAGTCGATGGCAGCCCAATCTGTTCCAGACGTCACTGATTTGGACAGTGGAACCGGCCCTGATCGCCTCGGTTCATCCCACCTGGAGAAATCCAGGGTTGTCATGAGGTGAGGTGTCTGACACTGATCAGAAATTGATCATGCGCTGAGGTAACATTCATGATGTAAAACAGTATACCCCCCACCCCGGCTTTCATCTGTCAGCGCAGTTCCTTCAATCTGCATGGGGAGGTCAGCACTATCTTAAAGTAATAAAAATAAAGATAATGTATTATTTGTACCCTGCCCATCTGATTGGGTTGCTTGCCCGAGATACTCTGGGCAGCTTCCAGCGTATCTAAAACCATATATTTAAGTAGGTACACAATTATTTCTAGCTTATGATCTTAGTAAAATTATTAACTGTGATTATGGCTGTTAATGAACACCTTTTGCTTTGGGCACCTCTGGAGCAGGTTTTTTTTATTTTGGTTCACTTTTTTGGCCAGGGGGGGGAGGGTGCAGGAGGTGGAGGAGAAAAACCAGTCTCTTGTGGAGTTCCTGTTGTATAAGTGGGTGGATAATATAATTGCATCTCTATCCTCTTTGCATTAATTTTATATTCCCCATAATTCATTTCTACCTTGTTTTCCACTCTCTGTACGGACATTCTTGCAGGACAGAAGCGGCTCAGCTGAAGAGTCTGGTGACCTTGCTCAGTCATCAGCAATAAGTGCTTTCTAAATCAGTTACATAATACATTATCAACATTGGCAAAATTGTGTGGCCTGGCAATTACCTTAAGTCCAACCTAGAGCTTTTCAAACAGCATTTTCCCTTGGGATGAGGCATTTTCGCATGCTGGTACAAGCAGTACAGTTTGATTGCCCTGCCTGTTTACTAGTTGTAAAATGTAATAATTTTGCAGTGCAGTGTGGTGGAGAGGAGGCTCATAGTGGAGTGTGTGCTTATGTGTGCAAGTTATAATTCCTGTACAGACACTCTTCTGCTGTATTATAACCAGCAACAGGCCCTTTTCATTCCATATGCTGAATCTCCACAAGTTACTCGAAACAGCCATCAGTATTGGCTCCATCCATGCAGTTCAGACACTCATTTTCTCAATTCTCCATATAATGTGGTTGGCCTAAGTGCAGATATTCTGACCCACACCCAGAAAAGTTGATAGGGACTGGAATGTCTCTTAATATCATTGAGAGAAAGTGCTGTGTCTGCGATGCTACCGAAGCCCTGTTTGTGGCGATGGATTTGCGATGAGCTCATTCATGCTGGTAAGACAGGTACTAAATATGGATGTATGAACTGGCTCCCAAGAGGTCAGTCACTGAAGTGGCTCGCCCATTTTGTTTGTTTATAACTGGGTTTCCCAAGCTTTTGAGTTCATGGACCCCTTGATGAGTTGATAAAGTCATCCTTTACCCAGAATCTTAGGAATGTAAATGGAATAAAGTCAAGGAATATCAGCATATAATCAACACTTACAGTACTAATCTTCAGTCGACATCACTAGGAATCAAAAAATACGGTCATAAAAAGTAAAAGTGTATCTGTGTACACAATTTTTTAGCAGCAAAGCGGAATGGTCTGATGCGGTTGTTTTGTGGAATCATCTTATTAAATGCAGAGGTTCCTCACTGAGAAGGAACTCTGTACATGCCCTTTATTTCTGAGGCTCATAATCCCTAATTAATTTTTTTGCCGTATGCCTCGTAAACTTCTTTCCCGCCCCTCAGCCCCTGTCAGCCCCAGATCTTTAATCACCCCCTGCACAGTCCCATCAACACCAGGGGATCAGTACTGACCACTTTAGAAAACCCTGGCTTACTATAATATTGCTTTCTGTCCCCCCTTTCTTACAAGAGGCACAGCAGTTTAAAAAGTCAATACAATTCCACATGCAAAAATGAAAGCAGTAAAACAATTTGGTATCTCAGTGTTGAAAGAGCAAAAAAACATTTCAGTCTGTACCTCTGGGTTCTTGGGGTGTTTTGTGGGTGGGTGGGTGGGTTAGAGGGAGACTATTTCTTGGCAATAGAAGAGCTCCTTCACTTTCTGTATTATCTCTCATTTTTATGAAAGGGCTTGCAGTCAGGGGCTGGGGTTTCCAATTGTGTGTGACATGCCTCAGAAAGAATGTACTATCCAAACACAGACGGGTTGCAAAAGGTCTAGTCGGTGAAAAAAGATGGAGGTGTGTGTGTGTGTGCGTGTGTGCGTGCGTGCCACCGTCTCTCTTTCCTGCCCTTGTCCCCCTGCTTTCCCTTAATGCATTGAGAGGAAAAGGAGCCAAGAGTTCCTTCTGGCAATGTGACCTTTCTTGACTTTGATCTGCAGAACATTTCTAATTCCTCTTGGACTCCACTGGGGCTTAATTCAGCAGAACAGGAAAATTGTTATTCCCCCCCCCTTAAAGGATGAGTTTATATAATGCTTGGCACTGATTACTCGGGCATGTGGTAGGCTTGGTAATGTGATTGGGGAAATGGTCCACAGAGAAATAAATAAGGGTGCAGAATGCTACTCAGAAATGTAATCATTGTGGTCATCATCCCAGACGCCACTGTTATTAAACTCATCTTAAATTGTATGTGGCGTCCGCCACCAGAACATACCGTCATCCTCAGCATATAGGTCACTGACATGTCCAGATTCCCAGTGGGGAGGAGGAGCAGTATGAAAATCAAATAAGCAAACAAATTCTGGCCAAGGTGCCAACTGCACTTTTCAGAATTGCAAGGGAAATAGAAGGAAAAAAATGCAAAAACATGGCAGCAGGAGAAGAATCTGCACCCGCTCCCTCTGCATGCAATAGATTAGATCAGGCATGTCCAAACAGGTAGATCGTGATCTACTGGTAGATCACTGGACGTCTGTGGTAGATCACTGGCTCCCCCCAAAGAAACTCAGCAACTTTGGCTCCCCTAAAAAAAAAGCTCTACATCTTTGCCCTGAAGCCCCCAAAACAGGGCTTTCCTTCCTAAAAAACAGCTCAACAACCTCGACCTGAACCCCCCAAAGGAAGGTAGATCACTGCCAGTTTTTAACTCTGTGAGTAGATCGCAGTCTCTCGGAAGTTGGCCACCCCCGGAATAGATTATATGTAACATTAATGACTCAATATTATGGCTAATAAGGTAGGCAGGGTTATGAGTACTCTGTGCTGCATATATAAAAATCCTGCAAATTAAAAGTGGATTTCTGTGGTCTGTGCGAATTGAGTGGGAAAGCTATACCCCTCCAGATGTTGGGCTGCAACTCCCATCAGCCTCAGCCAGCATGATGCAACATCTGGAGTGCCACAGATTCCTCAGCCCCCAGTATAAATTATGCAGATTGAGCAGATTCGCACTATTGATTTTGCTTAATTTATTATGCATTTTAAAACTTGTTTGCGGGAATGAATCAGTATATTATTCTGCTTCTGCAAGTAGGGATGAGGGTGAGTCTACTACATTAACTACGGAAAATCTTGCTCAGAGAAACCGAGGATAATCACACATATACAACAACAACAACAACAACCCTTTCATAGGACCATTTGTTATTCTCCAAGCTGTTAGAGGGGGGGAATATCAGAGAGTTGGGAGGGTGGGCTGGTAAATTAAATTTCACTTTTGGGAGGGGAGACATACCTTTTGACAAAGTGGCAAGGGGGTGGGGCATCCATCTCTCCCCCCCAAAAAAAAAATTGCAATTTTTCCCATTGTTCCACATTTTCACAAGAAAGGCAGCCAAGCACAGCCAATCAGCTGCTTGAAGTTGCAGTTTAGTTTTCTTTTAATTAAGAGGGAGAGCTCAGAGGACCCTTGATCATCTTGTCAAAACACAAGCCTCACCCCGCCCAAAGTGATGTGACCTTCCCAACCCTGAGATTAATATGACCTTTGGAAAGGTTGTGTGTGTGCATGCTGTTGGAAAGGACCACTTTCAAGCATATCTTTACATCTGCAAGGACTAGGAATTTGGGGTGTTGCTTTTTTTTAACGAAAGCTGAGTGTCACAAGAAGCCAAGTTGTGCACCCAACACTATTTTTTTGTGCTTCCCTCCCTTTGCTTTCCTGTGGGATCTTACCATCACACACACACGCACACACACACAGCCTGAACTCAGGCAACCAGTGATTTTTGAAATGTCTGTCGGCTTGTAGCTTCTCTGGGCTTATTTGCAAGGCCAGCTTATGTCATTAAAATGAACAAGAACAAAAGAGAGGATGGAAATGCAGAAGAGGGGAGAGCAAGCCAGAGCTCTCCGGTTGGAAAGACAGCTGATAAGTTCCAATGGTGACTGTTGCATGTGGGGAAAGTTGTGGCCACATACCATGTTAATATCTATGGCTTGCCACAACTGTCTCTACCCACTTCAAGTTTTCTTTTGAGCCTTAAGTGTCACAGGCTCCTTTAGGATTGCATGTGCTTGCCATTTTAAAGACGAATGCTCCTTATTGAACTCTTTACCCTCACCTATTCATGGGGACTCCAGAGTGCAGGCTGTGTCTGCAACCTGTTAACGTTCATATTGCCTTGGGTAAGCATTGGGGGGGGATTATTCAGAAGTAGCAAAATGCATTAACAAACCCTACATAAAGCTAATTATTGCTTCATGAAATAAAATGTCACAGTAGTAGTCTAGACAAATTAGTAATTAACTACTGGAGGGAAAATTAGGTGGAAGGATTTCCCATCCTTTGAAATCTTTAAATTGCTGTTTGCGTTCTTGGGGGGGGGGAGTTTCCACAGCCTGGAAGTTGTGGGGCTGGGTGCAGGAATTGCTGAGGATGTTGTTCTGGCCTGTTTAGCACAGAACATCAGATGAAACTGTGTGAACAGCAACTTCCATCCTTTAAACTCAGGAATCTTCAAACTCTGAATATTGCTGTCTTTATTGTTTTCTTTCCTTAGGGAATAAGGGAGGGGGATCCCCCCCTTCTCGTAACAGTGCTATTTAATGCTATTGTGTCCCACCCTTCCTCTAACAAACGCAACACAATGTACTGTACATGGCATGTTCTCCCCCCCTGCATCCCACTCCTCACTTACACCCATGACGATCTGTGATGTAAGTTAGGCAGAGAGACATTGACTGGCCCAAAAGACATCAAGTGAGATTCATGGTCAAAGCTGAGATTTGAGCTTGAGTCTCCCCCACTTGACGTCTGACACATAAATTTATTCCCTTCTCCATTCATTGTATTCACCAATATGGCACTTCAGGTTGTAAGCTCATTAGGTCATAAAATCATAGAACTGTAGAGTTGGAAGGGACCAGAAAGATCATCTTGTCCCAACCCCTTGCAATGCAGGAAACTTTTGCCCAACATGGGGCTCGAACCCATGACTCTGAACTATTAGGTCATAATCCCTCTTTTTCTTTGCTGTTATTATTCTATAAAGTGTCATGTACACTTGGAAGCATTGTACACATATTCTGTTATTATTATCTGATCTAAATAGTGACTCATCACCAGCTAATAAGAATGATTGGCTACTGTATTTTTTATATAACATTGTTTGAAATACATTTGAAAGAGTTGAAGAATTGTGTGTTGGTTCTCTCCTCTTCCTGTGCCCTCTGGAGCAGATTTTGAGGGTGTAGAAGTAACAACAGTGTTGGATGCAACCCAAAGAAACTAAAGAGAACTGATACAACAAAAGATTTGGAATGCATTCATGAGAGCCTACAGTTATTGGGGATATTTAGATCAAGACCTTGAATTATTATTAAATATCTAAAGGAGGGAGATGTCAGCATCTGGATACCAGGCTTACCTGGGGAAACCTCCTCATCAAAAATCACCTCTTCTGTCTGCATTTACTCACCTATCCCATAGTCTCTCTCATTTATTTTCCCCTCTTGTTATCTTCCCACACGGTTGAAAGGTGTTCAACAGCTCCTTAGAAACAGGCAACTGCCTTTTTTTATATACTCCGTGATTTCACTGAAGAAACAGCAAATTGAGGAGGAGAAATGGTTGCAAGCCATTAGCACAGAAAGGTCTGGGCTGAAAGTAGATAATTTCCTAGGGGAACTTACAAATGTCGGATCCCTACCCTAGTAGAATTTAAGAAAAGTGCTTGCATTCAAAGGCATGTGCAATTGCAGAGGGTCTCTGGAGGGCCTCTCTCACGTTCCATGGCTCTCTTCCGAGGCCGTTGAGATGGAAGACTGAATTCAGTGCACCCCTGCACTAGAACATACCTAGGCAGGGGTTTAAAGTGTGACACTGTGTGTCTGGCTCCTACCAATTCTGCTCATGGCAGGTATAGTTTAATTCATTTATTAAAGCCTTCATTGAGTCAGAGCGCATCTACTCCTAAATTCTAATGGCAAGCTCTCTTTCTCTCTGTAGCCTTTCTTTCATTAGACTCTGGGAGTGGACACATTAAATGTTCAGATTCTAGATAAAGATCTCTAGAGTTCATCTGTCTGGTGGTGCAGGTGATTGGAGAGGGGAAGCGATGACAGCTGCTTGCTTTTGTCTTGCATATAATCCTTTAGACGTTCAGTTTGTCAATACGATAAGGGACCCAGGTGGCACTGTGGGTTAAACCACAGAGCCTAGGGCTTGCTTATCAGAAGGTCGGCGGTTCGAATCCCTGCAACGGGGTGAGCTCCCGTTGCTCGGTCCCAGCTCCTGCCCACCTAGCAGTTTGAAAGCACATCAAAGTGCAAGTAGATAAATAGGGACCGCTCCGGCGAGAAGGTAAACGGCGTTTCCGTGCGCTGCTCTGCTTCGCCAGAAGCAGCTTTGTCATGCTGGCCACATGACCCGGAAGCTGTCTGCGGACAAACGCCAGCTCCCTTGGCCTATAGAGCGAGATGAGCGCCGCAACCCCAGAGTCGGACATGACTGGACCTGATGGTCAGGGGCCCTTTACCTTTACCTTTTTTTCAATACGATAATTGTGTCGGGTGACATTTTTGCATTACGTTATGTCTCTTCAAGCAGTTAATGATCTGATCGCTTGAGTCGTGTTTTCCTTATACATGCTTGGGAACTTACCCTTCTTGTGACTCAAGACCTGAAGCAAGGTGTATCATGGTTGTCTTAACGCCCTCTACCTTGTTTCCCGCAGGAGAATTGCTGAGTCAACCCAGGCCAGAGGGAGTGACTGAGATCATCTGTCCGAAGAACGGTAATGAGCGAGTGAATGTAGCTCTGGTTTACCCCCCTACACCGACAGTGATCAGCCCTTGTTCCAAGTAACCTCTGGAAGACACCTGCCTTTGCCCCTATATAAGGACACACTAAACACCCCTTAATCGAACAAGCCCTTGCTAAGCATTTTTGGAAATGTACAGCCCGGAGATGTTTCTGATTACTGGTGGGACCTGGACAACACAGCTTGGGAAATAAAGGTACAGCTATGTTGTTTTCCTTTTGCGAATGGGAAGGTATTTGCAGTGTTGGGGTTTTTTTGTTTTTTAGTCTAGATCGCTGCAGCAAAGCTGAATTTTGGTGGAGGGTGAGTTTTTCACGAGGGTTCCTTGTTTTGTTTACTCATTTATGTTGCAGAATTTCCGCCTTAAAAGCTTCCATTTATCTGTGCTTTTGAAATCCGCTTGCAACTCCTGTTCTGGGCAAACATCAACCACGGCAGAAAAAGAGCCTCACTAAGGAGCATCTCGCAGTTAGTGGCACATGGTTTATTTTTGCATGAGAACCAGCGCCCACACTGCTCTGATGACATGTGCATGAAAGAACTATGTCAGTAATACACAGAGTGGACAAGTAGTGTCCAGTTTAGATTTGGGATTAAGAAAGTTGCAGTTCTGCAAACCGTTTCGAAATATCCTGCAAAGCAAACGTAGGTTTGTTTGCTTCAGCTGCTCATTCATTTAAAAAATGTTTGTTCATTCCAATAACATACCAGGATTTATTAAGTCATTAAAGCCATTATTAAATAAATTATGAAGCCATTGTTAAGTAAATAATAAATTTGGTAATTGCCTAGCACAGAGCTGTCTCTAGGTGACTTACATTCAGTTTTAACTGTCAATAAGTCCGAAGATCCTAATACTGTACAGTAGTGTCCTGTGTTTTCAGTGCACCAAACCATAAAAACCTCCTAATAAAATTATCTATGAATTTTAAAAAATAATATTGCAACTTGATGGTTGGTCATTATTCAAATTGCAACATTATGGAATGGCTTTGTGCATATTTAGATTTTAATAAGCTTAAGTAAGGTTGGGTTTTAATAAAATGAGCCAATACATTGTCCTGTTATTCTTCAGACAACCTCTGCTGAGATTCACAGTAGATTTGCCTGTCAAATACATTTTGACACTACTAGCAACCTCGTACCTGGAATTGCTCAGGAATTTTAAGAAAGCAAAAAATCAGTGCAGTTTTGAAAGGTCCACTCCACAATCTTTATTCAAAATTGTGTCCAATTATGTCCAAACAGGCAAAACCGTGCTCCTTGAGCTCAGGAACCATGATGAAAAATTCGGTTGGCAGTACCTTAAGGCATGTCCAATTGCATAGCAAACAAACAGCTTTCCTAAATACTTTCCTAAAAACCTTTTTGTATAACCAGGCCTTAGTCCTTTAACTATCTGTGGCCTTCTAGAAGTGGGCGGGATGTTTTTAATGTATTTCTCTTTCCTCTTGGTTTTTTAATGAATCTATGTAGGGTCTGTTATCTGTCTATTTGGTTGTAAGTCGCTTTGGGTTGCCCCGGGCTAGATGAAGCAACTAACTAATAAACAAACAAAGTAGTAGATGAAGATGATAGACATGTACAGATACAGCTTCCCAATGGGAAGCTGCACAAGCCTCCTCCGTGCCAGAAATAGCATTTTTGCACGTGCGCACTCTGGCCCACCATGGCATCTGCGGGACCGTGAACCGGCCCAAGCCACAAAAACTTTGCTGACCCCTGGTTTAAACTTTGGAATTCACATCCACAAGAGACAGCGATGGCTACAAACTTGGAAGGCTTTAAAGAGGATCAGACAAACGGGATAAGCCACAATGGCTGTGTTTTACTATGCTTCTGATTCCCAGTTACTGAAAACTGCAGGAACGAAGAGTGCTCTTGTGCTCAGGACCTGTTTGCAGGTTTCCTAGAACCATATGCTTGGCCACTATGAGAACAGGATGCTGGGCTAGATAGGCCCCTGGTCTGATCCTGCAGGCTGTTCTTATGGTTGTCAGTAATCATCATGCCCTGCGTGTGAACTTCCCAGAGATAAAGTGGCTGGTCACTGTTGGAAACTAAATGCTGTATTGAAGAGGCAGTCTGCTTCAGACAGGCACTTTCTCATGCCAAGTAAACATGCATATTTTGCCTAAGAAAAGCCTGGCTGGATCAGACCAAAGGCATATCTAGCCCAGCATCTTGTTTTCATTGGCCAACCAGATGCCTATGAGAAGACGGCCAGTAAGACGTGAGCACAACGGCACTCTCCCTGCGAATTGCCTAACTGTCCTGATTTTCTTGATAATGGTTTTACTATTCAGGAGGCCAGTGAATATATGTTTGGGGATCCTTAGCGCCGTGAACCGTGAGACTTTCTGTTTTGTCTTCTTCCAACACGCAGATTAATGGGAGCAGGTGTGCTGAAAGGCTGTGCGCTGGGGTGGAGCACAAATCTGTAGCCTGCCTGAATTGATCCTTACCATCGGCTGGGGTTGGAGTGGTGTGTTTCCAAGAACTTTGTCCGGAGGCTTATTGAAGCAAGAAACACAGCAAAGCACCCTCACCCTGTGCTGCTCTTGGAACTTTTATACACGACAGTCTGAAAACTCTGGGTGGTTTTAATGGCTTCGTAAGCATTGTTGACTGACGGCGATGCGCTGGGATTGAGTACTCTGTGGACCTGTATTGTGCACTTGTTTGGACCCATTGGTGAATGTAAGATTGTTCTCGGCGTGGTCGCTATTCAGATGTAGCTGAAAAGATATATCTGCTGAAAAGGAACTGTTGGCAACTCGGGTAAGTTTTGACTTTGTCACTGTGTTCCTCAGGGCTTACTCTGGGTTTGCAAGGGCAAGGCACCTGCAGTTGGCCTTTTCTGCAGGGAAGAGACCTGCCACTCTTGCAGTGAGAATATCCTTAGTTTCTCTGCTAATCTCTTGATTGCCATTAAAGCAATAGGAAATATGGCTTAAGCCAGGGGTCCCCAGACTTACCGGGCTTCGGGCCGGTGCCCGCCGCACCGACCGCGCGGCAGGCCGGAGAGCAGGGGAGTGCGCGCGCAGCGGGCCGGAGGGCGGGGGAGTGCGCGCCCGTGCGCATGCGCTCACGCACACGGTCGGGGAAAAATCGCCGAAAATCGCTTGTGTGCATGCGTATGGGCCTCCCCCGACCCGGAAGTGCATCGGAAATGACCTCTTCTGGGTCGGGAGAGGCCCATACGCATGCGCACAAAGGATTTTCGGCAATTTTTTGCCGATTTTGAAGATTGCCGTCGCGCCGCGCGCCGTAAGAGCGGGCGGCGGGGGTCATCGCGGGCCGGATTGGGAGGCTAATTGGGCCGCATCCGGCCCGGGGGCCGTAGTCTGGGGACCCCTGGCTTAAGCAGTGGCATAGCGTGGGTTGCCAGTGCCTGGGGCCACACCCCGGGTGGGGGAGGGAGGGAAATGCATGCACATTAAACTGCCTAACAGCGCCACCCAGGAGATTACAGCCACAGAAAAGAAGAGTCATTCTGTTGGCTAGAGAGGTCACTTCCTGGTTCACATGGAGAAGCTGTTTTCAACAGAGCCCAGCAATGGAAGCGCATGGCTGTATGGAGGCAGCACTGGGTGGTGAAATTTTGCACCCCTAATAATTTTGCACACTGTGTGTCACGCACACAATGCCACTGGGCTTAAGGGTTGCCTTTTGTTTCCAGGGCAAGTTTACATACAACATAGAAAGATCACTTGTTTATTTGCATGTGTGAGCTCTTGGAGATAATATTTGCAGGTAGAAATTGTCATGTTACAGTTGTCAATTCTAAACAGTACTTTTCAGTGGAAACACTTACTGAAGAGCCATGAAAGAGACCAGGTGATAATATATGGATGTGTGAACAAGCCTGAGATAAAATATTCTTGGTCAGATAATGATTGGGGTCCAAAATAGCCACAATTTAATTGGCTCTGGCTTTTCAGTTAAATTTTTCTCTAGTAATGTTAGTGATTGCTTTTTTTGTTTTGTTTTGCTCACAAGCTCTTGGTATTTCCTCTTTAAGTAGCAGCAGAACAAAAAAATCTGTTCCCAAATTAATCTTCCTTAGCAAAATTCCTTCTATAGTCTTTTGTTTTGATACTGTCATGGCTTACTGCTTATTACAAATATATTACTGGTTGAGGAAAAAGGGAGAAATGCATAGGCATTTCATTCCATAAAACAGCTCAATTTGGGGCGCAGTTTGATTCGATTTTTCTCCTTTTTATTTCAAAATAGACAGAAAACCAAAATATTGTTGAATGCCACAACCTCCACCTCACAGATTCCAGCATTTTAGTTGTTTAATTGTCTGCCTTCTAATGACCAACTGCTTAGGTCATCAATTTAATAATAATACTATGTACAAAGGTAGCGTACAAAAATTTAAAATGAAAGGCAAGCCCTGCCCACAAACTTGCAATCTAGTACATTTAACTAATTTTGTATGCGAAACTTCACTAAGTGTTTTTTGATATAATGAAGTAAACAAAAAAGTAGAATTAAAAAGCAAAAGCTATTCAGTGTTGAAAAGAAAGAGCATCCGTATGACAGCAATGTCAAAAGCAAAATGACCTCTACACAATGCATGGTGTGTTCCTAGTAGGCAGCCCCATCCGTTTAGTTTAAAATTGTCACCTACTAATTAAAGCATTTGTTGATTAAGTGAGATGGATACAACTTTACAACCTTACATATAATAATTCCTAATTATTATCTGAGAGTTTAGACGCTTGCTTTATAACCAGTACAATTGAGGGCGGGGAAATGAATGCGGTGGAGAAAAATTCATTACTGTGTAATGAAATTGCTCACATGAAAGGAAAGCAAAATTGTCAGCTAAGTCTACTCAGCCTTTTTGTTCTGCGCTTGTGTGCAGATACTTATCTGGCTAGTTTAGCTGCAAGCTTAGTTTGTCTTGTTAGCCTGGTATAGGTCTGGGTTCTGCTCAGGCTTTGGGATCAGAAACCTTGCTGTCTGCAGACAGAAGTGGATCTCTTTTGTCCTCGATAATAATTTAAATGTTTCATATATCCTGGCTTAGTTTGTGGGGAGGGCGATGGAGCTGGCAGGTGAGTCGGGGAGAAAATTCTCACTAATAAATGCTTGACATCAATTCACCAAAACGCAGCAAATGCAGATTTCCCTGCTTAATTTTGCTTGCTGAAGAATAACCGTGCCCTTTATCTAAGCATATACTGGTGAATCTTGTGGTTCTCATCCATAACAATGGTATAAAATTGCACCCTGCCTTAAAAAGGTTCTAAGGTAGATTAAAGTGCATATAAAATCACACAAACATAATCGGCTAAATCCAATCAAATCTAAAACCAACACACTAATACCACATAGCAGCAAGAAGAAGAAAGCAATATTTGTATATAAATTGCATCCCTCCCTCCTTCAGAAATTCTTTGGGACAGAAATACTTAGATTGATTTCCTGAAGCAGAAGGAAATGGGTGACAGGAGAGTAGAGCTGGGGGGTCTTTGGCCCACCAGATATTTGCTGAGCTACAACTCCCGTTAGTTCCAGCAAGCATGGCAAATGGACGGGGAAGATGGGAGTTGTAGTTCAGCAACATTTGGAGCACCACAGGCTGCCCATTATCTGCTGATACATGACGGTTGGATGGTCATCTGTCATGTGTGATCTAGTTGAGATTCCTTAATAATAATAATAATAATAATAATAATAATAATAATAATAATAATATATTATTTATACCCTGCCCATCTGGCCGGGTTCCCCCAGCCACTCTGGGCGGCTTCCAACAGAACACCAAAATACAGAAATCCATCAAACATTAAAAGCTTCCCTAAACAGGGCTGCCTTGAGATGCTTTCTAAAGGTCTGGTAATTGTTCTTCTCTTTGACCTCTGGTGGGAGGGCATTCCAGAGGGTTGGACTAGATGACCCTCGGGGTCCCTTCTAACTCTATGATCTGGTGAACAGGAGTGGGGACAAATCTGTATCCCAGTTTGTGAGCTTCAGCTTGCCACAAACTACATGCTTCTTATTCAAGTATCTTCAACTGTATGAACATTCTTTCCCCATTAGAAAACATGCTCCTGTCTTCAGTTTAATCTTAAGGGAACAATCTCTTCCTGCACCAATTATGTTTCCTTTTGGTTTGCTTTGGAGGCGAATTTGAAGGCTGGCTTCCATCTGCTTGCTGTCTTCAATGTGTTGGAGGCAGCAGGGAGGGAGGGAGTTGAGTAAATCTCAGCAAGGCAGAGTTATAACACCACAAAATCTGGATAAGAAGGTCTGGATCAGGGATCAGCTGGATATTGATTATAAGCTCCTGAAAGCCCCTTGAGCTTCTTTGGGGAAAGGGAAATACTTGCTATGGAATGTAGGCTAGTTGCTCTGTAGACAAGAAGCATTCTTCCTTCCTCCTATTTGTTGGGTTATGTTTGGCCATCCTAGAGGCCTGGGGAGCGAATGATGACTTCCTCTCTTTTTGCTGCTTCGCTGAGAATCGTCTTTTGGCTCCTTGGGCCCTCTGTCAGTTAAGTTAGGAACTTCCTCGAGTCAGCAGCTCAGCACTAACAAGGCTGCTGAGCTATGTGGAAATCCAGGAAACACTGGTTACCAAGATAGCAGAAACTAGATATGCCAGTGGTTTACTAAAGGACTTGGTCATCCCAGGCCTGGCAGAGAATGCATCGCTATCTACTAGCAGCAAGTGAGTTCCACTCCACCTACTGATAACCAGCCACAAAGAGGGGGAAGAGTATTACAGGGCTTATTTTAAAACTCGAGATGGTCAACCCCACACACCCTTAGCTTGAGACTGCAACTGGGATCTCCAACTGTGAGCATTATCTGAGGATGCTAAAAACAAAAAAGTGGTTTTGGAGAGGGGTGTGTGTGTGTGTGTGTTTTGAATTGGCTTTACATGTCCTTAACACTGTTAAGGGACCCAGGTGGCGCTGTGGGTTAAACCACAGAGTCTAGTGCTTGCTGATCAGAAGGTCAGCGGTTTGAATCCCTGAGACGGGGTGAGCTCCCATTGCTCGGTCCCAGCTCCTGCCCACCTAGCAGTTTGAAAGCACATCAAAGTGCAAGTAGATAAATAGGGACCGCTCCGGCGGGAAGGTAAACGGCGTTTCCGTGCACTGCTCTGGTTCGCCAGAAGCAGCTTTGTCATGCTGGCCACATGACCCAGAAGCTGTCTGCGGGCAAATGCCGGCTCCCTCGGCCTATAGAGCGAGATGAGCGCCGCAAACCCAGAGTCGGACACAACTGGACCTGATGGTCAGGGGCCCCTTTACCTTTAACACTGTTTTATAGGAACTGTAGCAGGGGTGTTTGCCTAAGTCTTCCTGGTAACTTCCCAAGTTTTTACAAATTAGGACATTCGCCTTGTCTGATGGATAGACCCCTCTAATTTCTTTGAGAAGTATAATGTGAGAAGTTTTGCTCTTAAAAGGCAATGCTCTGCTTATGACAATTATGAATATGTGGAATGTTTATGATTTGCTTCTTGTATATAAACTTCCTCTTGTTCTTTCTTTTAGTTTCCCCATAGGAAGAAATTAATAATTCTGTGGCTGTAATGTGCTGTGGAAAAGGACATAAAATCAAAACTGGAAAATACCTCTTCAGATGGATGCTTTCCCAGGGACTGAGCATATAACTTAACCCCAGAAGTGAAATGGTTTTTAAAGTAATATATTAAGTTGCAGATGAATGGTGGACTAAAGGATTCATCACTCGACCCTCAGCCTCAGGATCATTCTCTAGTGAAGAGCTGCTTGCCAACAGAGTAGGTTGAAAAACTTCTCAGGGATTATGTTCAATGTGCAGTTTAAAAGCCGCAGCTGCCATTGATGACAGCAGTACCGGGGGCACTCTGTTTCCAAGTCTGTCAAATGTGAAAGAGGATCACTGCTGAAGTTCACTGCTGTTCAGCAATTTGTTTGTATGTTTTTTTAAGTGTTAATCTTTATTTTTCTAAGTTTTTAATTATCTATGCAGCTTAGAATTAATTTGACACTGGGTACAAAGTTCGGCATGGAGATTGTGCTAAATCAGCTGCTGGGTTCTGGATGTGATGTCAAAATAATGCATGTATGTATCTATTGTTTAAACACCTGCTTTGTGCACATGCACATCACACACACACACATCACACACACACAAACACACAGTCTTCCATTTCACTGCAGTTTCATTGTAAAATCCACCTAAATAAACACTAGCACAGATTCTTCTGGGAATGCCTCTGCCCTCCACACAACAGTTGAAGCAGTACCTGAAAGAAGCAAATGTGGTTTTGAGTTTTCTCCCTCTTGTGAGTGGAACAGGTCAACGTGGTGGAGAGGGGGAAGACAACTTTAGTTAAACTTTATTTGTGGAGTATCCAGTTGAGTGGACAGCTGTGAAGTAAGCCAGGAATCATTCATCCCTAAACAATGCTAAGAATAATTGACCAGGAAAAAAAATTGAATAATTGAATTGAGGCCAGAAATAATTGACAAGGAGCAAAGAGCAGCATGGAGATGGACACACCTCAGTCCTCCCAGCCACTTGGGAGCCTAGAGAAAGCAATTCAACTATTGGTGACAATGTGCCCCAAAGATTGGGCTTCATTGCTAGACCCTGTTTACCTTCAGTGTATTGAAATTAAGCACACCGGAATACTAGCAGCTAAAATGCAGCTCATGTTGCAACGAAGTTGACCTTCTCAGTTCCAGAACTATGGATCGCACTGGCTTTATTCATAATGTCCATCATGCTGGGGTGGGGATCGCTGCAGTGTCCTACAAAACGTGGTTTGTTTTCAAAAGAACTGGGGCCCACTTTAAACATCGCCTGAGTTATGTATAGTTATGGCACAACACTTTTAAGCCATTCTGATAATGGTAGCACCTTCTGCCCATATGGTTAGAGCACCATTTGTACCACATTTGCTAGATTAGTCTACGTTCAGCGCATCAGTGGAAGCTGTCGGTGTTACTGGAATGGTTCAGGAAAGCCACAGAGCAGAGGCAACCAGACTACTTGGCCCTCGAGATTATTCCCTTGTTTGAAAAACGCAGGCCAACAATCTGTAATATCCACTCTTATGAGTAAACATCACATTTTTTAAAAAATGTAGGGGCATTTTAACATGTAACTTTGAGGTGGATTTCCGTGGGGAAGTCATAAAACAGCTGTTGAATTATAAGTTTAGCTGAGGAAGAGATAAACCTCATTTGAAAAGTGGTTGAAAAGGAGACTTTAATCAACAAATGTGTCTGGTGTTATGAGTGAGCTTTTGAATCCCAGGGGCTAATTTTTGTAGGTGTGTGTTGAAAGATGGTGTAGCCCCCCCGCTTCAAAGTGACTCCATTTGACAACTGTTGTGTACAAGAAGGTTAATTGGGGGATGAGCTGAAGTTTTCTGTTGTATTTTGGGTCTTGTGGGCAATTTCAGGTCTAGTGTGAATTTCAGCGGAACATTCCCAGATCTTAATTTTACCTTAGCGCATCAGGAGCATGTGCTAAGAAGACGTTCACAAGCAGATTTCGGTGCAACATCACCTAGTAAAATAGTTTGGGCTTCAGAAATGTATTGTTTAGGTTTGCCTTAAGTAGGCTTGAGCAAAACTTGGTCATTCTGTGGGAAAGTGCCAAAACAGCATTGCTTAACCTGGCTTCAGTGCCACTGAATTTATGGCAAATACTAGTTGAGATGAGTTTTCTAAATGTACCTTCATTCTTCAGCGCAACTTTCTAGGTAGCTCTGACTTGTGTCAGGAGGAGCACAACTTGACATGAGTTTTCCCTCTCAAGGCCAAAATGAAGGTTTTTTGTTTTGTTTTGCACCTGCTAAAGTAGATCTTTGCCAGCAATGGGAGATTGACTCTTTCCTGATGTCAGCCTAAACATGGGTGGCATTTAGTCCTCCTTGTTTTTCAGGCTATTAACTAAAAATGCACTGAGGCGAAACACTTGCTGCAGTTGTCTGAGAACTTTTTAGAGCAAATATAATTTTTAAAAAATCATTATTATTTTTTGCTATGCAGGACATTTCAATACAGACACTGCAGCCAGACAAAGATATTTTGGCTGGCAGAGTGTCTCAACAAGATCCTGTTGTGGTAGACCTCTGCCAGCTTTTCTGGGAAGAGGGTGAGGTTTTGCTCTGTGAGGCACAAAAAATCAATCAAGTTATTCCTCTTAAAACTTCTGGGGAATTGCCCTTGGAATCAGTCACGTTTTCTATTCCTAGGTTCCATGACAGGAAAAGCTGTTTCCTGGATACGCACGGCAGTGCTGCCAAAGAAAACGTGTGCTGTTTTTAATTCCTCAAAAGATTCTCTTCTCTTTGACCCATCTTTGATTCACTTCTGGAAGGCCAAAAAAAGGGGTGTTTGGTGTGTAACATGGGTGGTGATTGTTCAGCAAGGGGCATGGGGGGCTATACTTATAGCTTATCTATTAATTCTCCATATTACAGCACAGACTTCTTTTTTTACAAGAAAAAGAAAAGAAGAAGAAGAAGAAATATTCTCACCAAGACAAAAATTTGAGAATAAAAGTAAAATTACAACTTGAGTTTCCTCTGACTATTTATTGACACAACTGTAATACTGTATGTATTTTTGCCTGTGCAGGCCACAAATACTGTAAATAAGTTGAAGCAGGCTTCTTTCCCACACTTTACAAATTTGCATTGTGAAATGTGAACAACAGTACTTTTCATTTATTAAGGAAGGTTTAGGTAAAGGTAAAGGGACCCCTGACCATTAGGTCCAGTCGTGACCGACTCTGGGGTTGCAGCGCTCATCTCGCTTTATTGGCCGAGGGAGCCGGCGTACAGCTTCCAGGTCATGTGGCCAGCATGACAAAGCCGCTTCTGGCAAACCAGAGCAGTGCACGGAAATGCCGTTTACCTTCCTGCTGGAGCGGTACCTATTTATCTACTTGCCCTCTGACATGCTTTCGAAGTGCTAGGTTGGCAGGAGCTGGGACCGAGCAATGGGAGCTCACCCTGTCGGGGGGATTCAAACCGCCGACCTTCTGATCAGCAAGCCCTAGGCTCTGTGGTTTAACCCACAGAGTTTACAGATGGCTTAATTGTAAAACGTTTAGGGAGTGTGCACAATAAAATTAGAATAAAATGAGCAGTACCATAATACCTTTAGTGGGGGATTAATTTAAAAGCCATAGTAGTAAGCAAGCTTTTGACTTCAACCTGAACTCTTGTTTTGGCTGCACGTTAACCAAAAGAAATGATGGGCATGATGCAAAGTTTGCTGTTGGAATGCATGAGGTGTTGTGGAGACTTGCACTAGTTTAGGTTGTACTCTGTGCAGAAAGATCACAGATTGCAGCACAAGTCCTGCCAGGGCAAAGAAGCAATGGCTGAAATTCCCTTTGAAAATACAAAAAGCCAGCAGTGATTCAGATGTCCCTCTAGGAATACACATATGGAAAATGTAATTTTGTAGCAAGCAGTCGCTGCTGAACTTTAGAGTGGATAGCTACCCTTTAATTGCATTCTAGAGATAAGTTTTCATTGTTGCCTACAGGAAGAGATGGGACAAATCCAGGACAGAAAAATTAATTTTGTGGAGGCAAACACCCACATTACAAAACGTGCTTTTCAAGAGACTTCCACCAGTATATCTGAGGAGAATGACTCCTGAATAATGAGAGACAGGTTATATTTTCCTAATGTTGGAGAAATGCCCAGCTACTACTGTTTTTGGCTTGCATAAATGTGGATCCAAATCACAATGCTGTTGCATGCATCCCTTCCACGAGATTCCCACATACCATCATATGCCCTCCAGATTTTTTGTGATCAGAGCCTTGGTTTGGAATTAAATTCCCTACATTGCAAATCAAATCTTCTACAAACTGATGAAAAACATGACCCCAAGCAATACTAACGTACATTTTTTAAAGAAGCATCTAGTGGGAAAGCTATTATATTTACGGGTTATAAATTGACGGTGAGATAAAAAACAAACAAGCAGGGTTCTTCTGCATTATACAGCAAAGTGTATATAGTTGCTACACTCTTAATGTTACCCCAAGTTTCTAAAATGCAAGCTCTTTGTGTTTTATGAACTGATTATACCTTTGCACCTCAAGGGGAAATATCTGATTCTACACCAGCTGATAACTGCTAAAATCTCTTCCGCTATTTGAGGTCATTTTAGCAAATGACATTGGCAATCATGGTTGCCTTGGCAAAGTAAAAACCTGTTGCTAGAGAAACCAGACATGTCATTGTTCACCTGGTTTTATTTCTTCGTAATCTAGACTCCTGTCCGTCAACAGCATTTTTATCACTGTTTATATTTCTCTCTCTCACTGCTTAAGAGGTTACCAGCTAGAATTGATGTTTCAAGAGAACAGACAAATTCATGGATGGGAAGGCTAACAATGGTTACCAGCCCATAATGGCTATGTTCTGCCTCCACTGTTAAATGCTGTTGCACTCAGGTCCTGGCTTGCCAGAGGTATTGGTTGACTCCTATAAGAACAGAGTGCTCTACAAGATAGGCCCATTACCGTGACCCAACTGCAAGGCTCTCTCCATGTTCTTAAAAGAGTTCTGTGGCCCAATCAACAAATTTCTTGCTGAGCCGCAATTTCCCCTCCCCACAGCAAACCCACCCAGAAAAATTGCTTGGTCCCAATGGTCTGGCATTTTCCAGGAGGCCTGGAGGAACAGATAAGACTGAGAGATGCTGCAGGCAGAAAATGACTGAGCCTGAGCCACAAACCATGAATCAGAAAAGTCCCCATTTCTTCCAGGACCTTCCTACCGTGTTTCCCTGAAAATAAGACACTGTCTTATATTTATTTTTCCTCAAGAAGACACACTATGGCTTATTTTCAAAGGATGTCTTATTTTCCGGCCTTGCCTCTTCCTTGGCGCCCTCCAGAACTGCACCTATCACTATGTCTTATTTTCGGGGTACGGCTTATATTGCACAAATGCTTAGAAACCCAGCTACAGCTTATTTTATGGGTATGTCTTATTTTTGGGAAAACAGGGGAGGTGACTTCAGGCAAGCCATTCCCCCTCAGCCCAACCCCACTTGCAAAAGCACACAGTCCCTCGGCTTTTTGCTCAGATACTGGAAGGGAGTCAAGTTATGAGGTAAAGGTAAAGGGACCCTTGACCATTAGGTCCAGTCATGACCGACTCTCGGGATGCGGCGCTCATCTCTTCCCACTGGAGCGATACCTATTTATCTACTTGCATTTTGACGTGCTTTCGAACTGCTAGGTTGGCAGGAGCTGGGACCGAGCAACGGGAGCTCACCCCGTCACAGGGATTCAAACCACCGACCTTCTGATCAGCAAGCCCTAGGCTCTGTGGTTTAACCCACAGCGCCAACCATGTCCCAAGTTATGAGGTAGGTGGTGCTTTTCTCAAAAGGAAAATACAGTGGTACCTCGACTTACAAAGACGATCCGTTCCGTGACGCTCTTCGTAAGTAGAGGTTTTCGGATGTTGAAGCGCCCATTTCAGATGTTGAAAGGGGGGCGCGGCGAAAAGACTTCCGGGGTTGTCGACTTCATAAGTCGAAACCTTCGGAAGTCGAAGCATTCGTATGTCGAGGTACCACTGTAATTGGATTGCTCCAGTAAGTCTGCACATTGAGCACTGAAATAATTCTGCTCCCAAGGGAAAGGAGCACTGGGCAGTGGATGTAAATACCCTGCTGGGAATGTTTTGAGGGGGTTCTTAATATGTTCTACAAGGAAAAGAAAACACGGGAAGACATGCAGTCACAGCATTTTTATAGTTACAGGTAGGTAGCCGTGTTGGTCTGACGCAGTCAAAAAGTGTGCATGCACACGAAAGCTCATACCTATGACAAACTTAGTTGGTCTCTAAGGTGCTACTGGAAGCATTTGTCTAACATTTCTGTCAGCCTGTCCAAAACAGTCCTTGCCTTACTTTTTGCAACAGGTATGCATATTCCAAGTTTGGCCGGACACTGGCAACTAGACAGTGGCGGTAGTGGTGAAACAAATGGTTATTTCCCCTTGTCTTTTCAGGACAACTGACAGTTGTAGCAGAGTTATTCCTAGAAGGGTGGGGAAAGCTGGTTCCCAGCAGCTGTGGGTCTTCCAAAGCCAGGATACATTCACATTGCATAAAGGTTACCTAAAGCCTTCCATTCACCTACTGCTGTAATAGTGGATGGTGTAAACATTTTCCAGTGGAAGCTTAATATCTTATCAGGTGATGGATGATTAGCATTCTCCCTTTCCCACTGGCAAGTTTGTGAAGGGGGTTTATTCAAACACACCATTCCCCTCGTGGGCACATCTGCCGCCAACATGCTACACAGAACAGTCTTTGATTCTGCCTGCGTAAACTGGCTCTAATAACTACTTGTGAAGGGAGATACGATCTTCTACCTAGTAGTACACAATACCTGCAAGGGATCAAAGTGTTTAAAGAAATAAAATAAGGACCGCTGGGTGGGGTGGGGATGGGAGATGAGTTTGCCTTTACTTGTTGCTATGGGCACCATTATCACTGGATTCCATTCCTTGTGTAATGTCAAGAATGTGCTTTATTTCTTACTCCCGCTCCGCAATTACAAGCAGATGCAGAGACAGATTAGCCAATCAAATAAGTGCTATTATCTTCCTGATTTGCCACTGCCATGCACTGTTTTACTCTCAGGAACATGAGCAAATGTAATGAGGATTCCTGTAGGACATTATCTTTTGAGAATGGAAAATAAAACCCTTCTGTGCAGCGAAGTTTAGAAGAGTTAAAATAACAGATTTAGCTTCCTTGGTAGCTGAAGCTTTGGGGATTGAAAAATGCTTGCTGTGTGTGTGTGTTGCTTGCAAGCGAGTCACTGTTTCCTTGGCTACCACAACAAACGAGGCCACAGGCAGGCACTGGAGCCAGAAGAAAGATAAGCTCTGAACTCTACTTGGCAATTCCAAAGTGTGCGGAAAGAGCAACAGGGACAAAAAGTGGAAAACGGCAAGGTATTTTGTATGGGCAGATCTAGCGGAGACATTTCTGTTTCTTTACCATCTCCAATGAGGAAACCATGCCTATTTCTTCAGGGGCCCAGGGACAGGTTGGATTTGGAGTCGACACATCCATTCAATGGCATCCCAAAGGAGATCAAAAACTCTCTAGGCCACTATATTTCAAGGTCGACTCCTATCGCCAGAGGTAAGCGGTCTGCTTGTTGTGCCTAGGAAATATTTCGCCCCAGACAAAAATGGCACTTGGTTAAAAATTGCTTTGAAATGAGTGTCTTGATGAATAAGTTGCTGTCATTATGAAGTACCTAAATATTTATAGGTGCTGTACGGAAATTAAAGGACAGGACAGTCCTTGCCTGCAGGTACTCAATCTAAAAGTCAAGGAGAGACTAGAGGAGACAATAAGAGGGAAGTAAACGAGTCCAGGCACTAATTATTGAAGTTGCATCATCTCAGCAGTGTCATCTGTCCTGGACATGTGGGCCTCCCTCTCTTTTAACCACACACATCAGTCCTTGCTAGTTTCCTGACTGGTGGCTTCTCCTCAGTTCTGCAATCCCAGAGCAACTGGCAGCTGGAACCCAGTGTACTTTCTGGCAAGGAAGGGAGAAGGGCGTTCCTTGCATTTGCTCTTTATCTAGCCTACGGATGGGGCCATGTTGGTCTCCATATTGCCACAATGTTCTCCTTTGAGAGCCAGGGTGCCGTCTCTTGGTCCTCAGGTTGGTGGCAGAGCCCATGATGCCCTTCCCTTCCGTTCAGAGAGTGGTGCCACACCAAGTTACCACTGCTGTAGAATGTACAGAGCAAAACTAGGACAACAAGGCATTAAATTACAAAATCTATGCTCCGTGTTCACGTTTTCTGCAGATACTTACGCTGCCACCCTGAAGCCAAAATCAGATGTTTCACCCAGCACTCGGAAGTAAGTGGCGCTCTTTGAGAAGAAAAATGATTGGTTCACATTTGCTTTGAAAACCCTTTATTATAAATGTTAAGAAGTACAGTGATGCATGAGCGATTCTCCATACCCAGAATGTGCTGCATTGCTTGCCCTCTGGTGGCAAGAAGGGGGGAAATATTAAGCGCAGGAAGTGGCCTGAATATGCTCGTTTTAAAATGTACAGCACATAAATTGTTTCAGACTCTCTTTGCATTCCACAGCCATTTCACCTATGTTTATACTTCCTCTCTCTTTCTCTGTTTAATATTTCATACACACAGTGGCGTAGTAATGGGGGGGTGGGGGGCACCGCCCCGGGCAGCCGGCTGGGCAGGGGGCAGCAGGCTGGACGGGGCTGACCACCTCCAATGGCCGCTGCTGCTGCGCAATGAGGCCTCCGCCATCGAGGAGAAGCCCCGATGCAAGCGAGACTGCCTCACTCCGCGGCTTGCTCGCGGGGTTTGCCGCAGCACATGCCTCCTGTGCACACATGCGTTGCGACACATGTGTGCAACGGGCTTGCCACCCCGGGCAGCCAGGCGGCTAGCTACGCCACTGCATACATACATCTTCCAACTGAGGATAACACTTAATCAATCTGATGAAGCAAAGTGAACACACAGACACACAACACAGGCCAGTTTCTAATTTAAGATTACTGCTCTCCCCACCCATTGCTAGATTGTTGTTATCTAGTTAATGCACTAAAGTGGGGGTCCTCAGGCCCAGGAGCCAAACATGACCCTAAATATTATCCTCGGGCCATGCCCCATTTCCCCATATCTTAATACCTTTTCTCCCCATAAGGCCCAACCACCCATTTCTGTACTTGTTGACCTGATTCCATGTCCTCCTTGGGTGCTTTTACCTGGCTGGAATGCGTCTTATATGTGACGTAACGCCTCTTGTTAGCCTGGAGGATTTTTGTGAGTATGTGTGTTCATGCAAAGGTAAAGGTAAAGGGACCCCTGACCATTAGATCCAGTCGTGACCGACTCTGGGATTGCGCGCTCATCTCGCATTATTGGCCGAGGGAGCCGGCGTATAGCTTCCAGGTCATGTGGCCGGCATGACAAAGCCACTTCTGCCGAACCAGAGCAGCACATGGAAACGCCGTTTACCTTCCCGCTGTAGCGGTTCCTATTTATCTACTTGCATTTTGACATGCTTTCGAACTGCTAGGTTGGCAGGAGCTGGGACCGAGCAACGGGAGCTCACCCCGTCACAGGGATTCGAACCGCCGACCTTCTGATCAGCAAGCCCTAAGCTCAGTGGTTTAACCACAGCGCCACCTGGGTCCCCATGCACATGTGTGTTCATGCACATATGCATAAAAACCTCTGGCTTTTGCATGGCTAGAATTAGATCCTACTTCTCAGTTCTGTTGCCTCTGACCCCAGCCACCACTGGCAGAAGGTAACCCACAAGGGAATGTAACCCCCTGAGCTGAGAAACACTCCCTATCGTGTTTTAGCTCTGCCTTACAATTCCTATTCTTTGACCACTTTATCTTTTATTTACTCTTATTACGTTGTACATTACTTTGGGAGGACCAATTGGCCCATGGTGACCTCACTGAAGGCTGAATCTCAAAGTTGATGTGGCAAAAACTTTCTTTTTATAGGACACATTTTGGTGAGACAAGGTGGTGACACAAAAACCTTTTGTAATAGCAAGGCACCTGCAGGAGCAGCCAGTAATGCATATTTACATACGGTAAATCTGAAAATGGAAGGATGTGTGGAACCTTGACTAGTCAGAGAAAGCACCTCTTGAAATCACAGCAAGAAACCTGCATATTATTTTTAAAATTAAAACATTTTGGAGGGGCCCTTGGGGAATCACAAAAAAAAAACTGTCATCATGGTGTCACAACAGGGGACCTATAGAAGCAGTCAATATCTTAAACAAACAAACAAACAAACCTGAAAGATCCTTTTAAATTAGGAGAAAGGACTTGGAGGCCAGAAAACACCCCAAGGGAGTCAGATACGGTTCACATGCTGTGACTTAGCCACTACATTTTAACACACTGGTTTTCCTTAAGGATTTTTACAATGCAGGCACAAAGCCACAGCCTGCCTGCAGGAAACCACTTTCTCCAAAGGAACTATCAAAAGGAGGTGAGCATCATTGATATATTAAGAAAAATACCTACATTCACCCACTTATTCAAAGCAGCCTTCCAATTGCTAGAGGATGTTAATGTCCAGCAATGCAAAAATTCTTGGTTGATAAATACCAACATGGTAACATGCACATTTACCGGTACAGTATTTAAATTTTATGGATCTGTTAGAGCAGATCAATGGACACTTTTATTAGTTTTCAAGGAAGTCATAACAAATTATGTAACTTATTAACAGGTGAAAAGACAGTGGGGGAAAAATCATCCAGAATGCGCAGCACCCCAGAGTGGAAACGGTTTAACCATTCCAGCTACCAAAAGTACATTGCTTACCAGTGGAAAAACCGAAGACACAAGCTGCAGAAGGAAAGATGGCATTTCCAGATTCTCTCTTTGTACCCTACTATAATCTTATGAGAATATCATGAAATAGAAACTATATTTGATATTACATTTATTTAAAATGGAGATAAAAAAGAAGTCATACTTCGAAAGCTCTCCTAGATAGCTATATGTTTTCTGAAGTTTGTATGCTAGGGTTACCAGATGTCCCTATTTCCCAGGGACAGTCCCTGGATTTGCAAATCTGTCCCCAGACAAATTCCGTCCCGAAATGTCCTCAGATTTGCAAATCTGTCTCCGGAAAATGTGCCAGTGGCAGGCTCAGCAGCCCGGAGCCAGCCTGGTAGTGCAGTTGGCTCTGGCTGGCCATGTTTCTTCTCCGGAAGTCCCCATATTATGTGTCTTGTGCGCAACACATCATATGGGGACTTCTGGAGAGGAAAAGAGGAGACTCTTGAGAGTCCCATGGACTGCAAGAAGATCAAACCTATCCATTCTTAAGGAAATCAGCCCTGAGTGCTCCCTGGAAGGACAGATCGTGAAGCTGAGGCTCCAATACTTTGGCCACCTCATGAGAAGAGAAGAATCCTTGGAAAAGACCCTGATGTTGGGAAAGATTGAGGGCACTAGGAGAAGGGGACGACAGAGGACAAGATGGTTGGAAAGTGTTCTCGAAGCTACGAACATGAGTTTGACCAAACTGCGGGAGGCAGTGCAAGACAGGAGTGCCTGGCGTGCTCTGGTCCATGGGGTCACGAAGAGTCGGACACGACTAAACGACTAAACAACAACAACAAAGGAGAGGAAAAATGACAGGCACCGCCATGGGCGTACCCAGGATCAAAACTAGGGGGGGCAAGGGGAGGGGCCAAGGCACGGAAGGGGAGGGGCCACAAAGTGGGCGGGAACGGCGAACTCGTGCTCCGCCGGGCTGTGCCCCTCCCTAGAAGCAGGGCTGGTGGGCGGAGGCGGAGCCCAGCCCAGTGGAGCGCGAGTTCAGCGTTCCCGCCCGCCGCGCTCTCTGGTTCCCCGCCGCGCTTGGCCTTGCCAGAGGGCGCGACGGGGAGCTGGAGGGAGGGCGCAGCGCGGCGCGCGGGAATGGCGAACTCGCGCTCCGCCGGGCTGTGCCCCTCCCTAGAAGCAGGGCTGGTGGGCGGAGGCGGAGCCCAGCCCAGCGGAGCGCGAGTTCGGCGTTCCCGCCCACCGCACTGCACTCCCTGGTTCCCCGCCGCGCTTGGCCTTGCCTGAGGGCGCGGCGGGGAGCTGGAGGGAGGGTGCGGTGCGGCGCGGCGGGAATGGCGAACTCGCGCTCCGCCGGGCTGTGCTCCGCCTCTGCCCACCAGCCCTGCTTCTAGAGTAGGGCAGCTGCCCTAACTTGCCCCGTGGTGGGTACGCCCTTGGGCACCGCGGCAGCGAGCAGCTCCTGAAGCCAGCCAGAGCCAACTGCGCTACCACGCTGGCTCCAGGCTGCTGACTGCCGCTGCCGCCACCACTGCCAAAGGGGAACCGAGGACGTCCGGTGGTACAGATCTCCTTCCCCCTTCTCCCTTTGTTTTGACTGATGGAGGAGGCTCAGGAGTCATAGGCGGGTGGCCGTTGCCCAGCTTTAAAAACAAACAAACCTGTGCATTTGTTTCACACCTTGCCTGGCAGAGAAACCCTGCCTTGTACCCCTCCTGGGCAACGGCTGCCCGACTGCAACTCCTGAGCCTCCCCTGATCTGTCAAAACAAAGGGGTAAGGGGTCAGGAGATCATGGAAGGCCTGGGAGTCACGGGTGGGCAGCTGCGCCATTGCCCAGTTTTTTTAAAATAAAAAAACCTGTGCATTTATATTTCACAGGGTGCAGAAGGGCTTTGCACCTTTATACAATATGCATGTGTGCTTGGACCCAGGGTATTTTGCCTCACCATCCCCACTACTGACTCCCTGTTGCTACTCAGCTTCAAAAAAACAAGACCCTATTTTGTGTAACGATATTGTACACAAAAGATCATCAATTTGCGTGGACAGCATGACAGTACTAGAGGAGTATTGACATCACATAAGAAATGTAAACGAACAGTTCTGCTTGGTCTTCATACTTGCTGTAATTAAGGATTTTGGACACCAAGTTTTGGAAAGGAATAAATAAAGGTATATTCGAGATATATATATATATTAATGGATATTTTCGTATTATTGATATTGTCATTGATATGTTATTATTTTGCACCCTGTGAAGGAGAACTGCCTGCATCACCCTAAACCCGAACCCGGGCAGAGGGCGGAGCAAAGCAGGAGTCTGAGCGAGGAAGGGCCACGCCCCCTGAGGTTGAGGCGTATTGCCTAAAAACACTGAGAGCGGGAGTTCTCCACGTGACACTTGACGGGCCGCGGATTGGAGGAGGAGCCGCCAAACAGACGCGTTCTGTTCTGAAATGGGCGGGAGGAAAAGAGGCGGGGCGCCGGACAAAGACGCGCGGCGGCGGCGCACTTCCTCCTCCAGGCCCTCTCAGTCTAGAGCGGAGGGGCGTTCCTCTCCTAGGTCCCGCCTACGCGTCAATCTTCAGGTTCGGGTGGGTGGAGCCGTGCGGACAGAGGCTATCCGGCTAGCTTGCGTCACTTATCCCGCCCCCTTGTGCTGTTGTGTGTCTATGGGAGGCTGCTGCTGCTTTTGATATTCTGTGGACTGCCGCGCAACAGCGGAAGAGAAGGGAGCGGCGGAACGGGGACGTGCAGACGTCGCAGCAGCAGGCGCTAGCGCAAGAAGAGAACGGAGGAGTGACAGACGCCGGCTTGCGGGTGAGCCTTGCCGCGGAGAAGCTTCAGAATGGGAATCGGCCGCCCGCCCGGCCGCCCGCCCAGCGTGGCGTCATTGGTCCAGCTCGCGCGTGGCGCCCGGCGAAAGTCACGTGAGGCGGCATTAGCCGTTTGAAGGAGGAATGGCGCTGGCGCGCGAGGGGGGAGGGGAGAACAGTCCTGTGTAACGGTCTCAAATCACCACCACCCTGGGCCAAGCTGTTGGTGTTTCACATTATTATTACTATTACTACTGTAATCATTATTATTATCTTTTAAGCTTCTAGAGCGGTTCACAACATAAAAATACAATAGGAAAACCCCCACACAAAATAGATAATAAAAACAAACCAATAACTCCCCCCCCCGCTCCCACAACACATTTGAAAGGGTTGTGCTTCCATAATACTCCTGAGAGCAGCGCCGTTATGAAGTCAGCCAAAATGCCACAGCATATCACGCAAGGTTTCGGGTTCTCCAGAGCGCCTCGTCAGGCTGGGGAGTAAACAAATATGCAGTGAAGTGGGTGGAGCAGCGTGCATGTTTATTGTAGATTCTGGTGCTGCTTGTGTGTGGCAAGGGTTGTTGTTTTTTTGGTAGCATCCACACACGGAGACACCAATTTAATCCGTATTTGCTGTTTCCAAGTTTTGTTTTGTTTTTTAAATGAATGGATTTTCCATGAAACGAATCCGAATTAAATGTGGAAATAATGTGGGATTTTGGTGACTTTGATCTTGCAAGAGTCTTAAAATATGTGTCACAGAGCAATAGATAGTCAAATGTCAAATTTGACATTGACATTTGACTATGTTGCTTTGTGCCACACACAAACCTACTATGTAGGTTTTATATTGCATCAAAGCCTTTTATTTATTACTATTTATTTATTTCATAAAATCTATACAAAACTTGATAATAAAAACCAACAATTCAAAGCTCTTTACAGAATGGGTTGTCTCAAGATGTTGGTGTACCTCTAAGCATTTTTAACAATATGGGGTAAAGCCTTGCACCCCTTGGACAAAGATCAGAGTAGAAAATGTGGGGGGAGGGGAGATCTAAATAAGATGTATGGCACAGGTACAAAGTAAAGGAATGCAGCAATATTATTCATATAGGAAATGGATATTTCATCATGAACCTAAAGCACTTAATGCATTATCTGTCTCAACAGTAACACTAATTCTGTGTAGAATGAAATAGATTTGAGACCAGAAGATGAATATAAAGGGTATTTGACTTATTTATCATATACATAGACTGCCCTTCAGCCAAAGTTCCCAGGACGGCATTCAGTTTATACTAAAATACATAATAAAATATTAATATATTCTAGAAATTATGATAATATAGAAATAGCCAGCAGCAGGACAATACAACTTACAGTATTGCATTTAAATCGCTTCAGGATGCCTCATGGGAAGCTATTCATAAGTAAAATAATGGCGATTTATCCCTCAAAAGCCAGCTGGAGCAGGTTCAGCTAGTCGTGAAAATATATTGATGGAATAAGAGGTATCTACTAGAAAGAAATTCAACAGTTCGGATACTGTGACCAAGAAGGTTCTGCTATGATATTGTGGCACCAGCCACAGTAGAACTATCAGCAAGAACTCCCCAGCAGATCTCAGACCATTGACTGGCAGACTAAATCAGACCCATAAAGCAATATTGACCATGATTTCATTCATTAAAAAAAATGATTTCAAAAGTTATATATGTATGAGGGGGAGAGAGAGGTTCCAGACTATTACAACTCTGGGGTTTTCTTTATATAATGCCTCAGATCAGGTATAAAGTGTTATTAGTTTAGATATAGATCAGCAAATCAGCAGGTATGTGTTGAATAAAATACTTATTTTAAGCTTTGGAAGTTGAGGTCGATTGATATAAACCTGATTGTCTTGTATCATTATTACATAGCCTTCCAGAGTAAGCAGCATCATATATTTTATTGTCAAGAAAAGAATAAAAAGAAAACCATGTCTGGTTCAAGTGACTTCAGTGACCCAGTTTACAAAGAGATTTCTCTGACGAATGGCCATATCAACAGAATGAGCAGAGATGAACTTAGAGCTAAACTTGCTGAATTCAAGCTTGACACCAGGTAAGCATTTGTCAGGTGTTTGTCTTCTTTGAGGATACGTATGCATTTCTGCTTTCTTATGTAAATAATAATAATAATAATAATTTTATTATTCATATGACTTTCATCTGACTGGGTTGCCCTAGGCATGGCCAATATGGGTGGCTTCTAACAAAAAACAGTCAGACCTTGGCTCCCAAACACCTTGGGAGTTGAATGTTCTGGCTCCCGAACAATTGAAAACTGGAAGTGAGTGTTCTGGTTTTCAAACATTCTTTTGGAAGCTGGACATCTGATGGGGCTTCCGCAGCTTCCGATTGACTGCAGGAGCTTCCTGCAGCCAATCAGAGGCTTTGGTTTCCGAACATTTCGGAAGTTGAATGGACTTCCGGAACGGATTCCATTCGACTTCCGAGGTACGACTGTATTTAAAAACAAAATAAAACATCAACCATTAAAAAACTTCCCTGAGCAGGGCTGGAATGAGACCAGTATGGTCACCTATTATGGGTCCCTATTCTTACAAGCTTTTTACAGCCTGAAGAATAAGTGAAATTAGAGGGAAAGTTTGTCATTTGTTAGTTATTTAGAGTACTTTATAAATGGAATGGAACTGAAGAATTGGTTAATGAGCTATGATTAGTTGAAATAAACTTCTTAGCTGTGTACTACTTCTGTTTTGCGATTAATTCCTGTCCTATCATCTATCACTGCAGCTTGCCTGGATCTGCTTAAGCTTATATGAATTATGAATCAAATTATTATTATTATTTAAGTGTTTCCATTTCACTGCTGACTTCCTATGTAAAGAACTGGGGTAACTCTGAATAAGGTGGTCTTTCCATTTTCTAAGACATGCGATTTTTCTGATTCTTCTGGAGAGATTTTTGGACTTGCTTTAAACTGGTTATTCCTTTCTCAAGAGAAGACTGCACTGTAGGAGCAACTGCTTTGTGTGGCCTCTGGATCAGAACAGCTCATTATAATCCCTTTTAGGCACTAGCATTTACAAGAGGCAGGGCTAATGTTTGCAGAGGGAGCCAACCAACAAATAGACCAGGAGATGCTGCATTTCTGCACTCAGCACTGTGCTGAATAAACCTTAGGTGATGGTCAAGCACTGATATATATTTTTTCCTTTGGCAGAGGAGTGAAAGATGTTTTGAAAAAGAGACTGAAAAACTACTATAAGAAAGAAAAGTTAATGCAAAACCAGACTATGAATGCAGATAATTACTACGATTACATCTGTGTTATTGACTTTGAAGCAACTTGTGAAGAAGGAAATCCTCCTGAATCTACACATGAAATCATTGAATTTCCTATTGTCTTGTTAAACACTCGGACATTAGAAATTGTAAGTGACCCCGTTTCTTCTTACTTGTTTATGGGTAGCAAATATTAGATACAGTGTGTTTTGTAAAAGAGAATTTGGGCAATACAGTGGTACCTCTGGTTACAGACAGGATCCATTCCGGAGGCCTGGCCATATCCCGAAAAGTCCGTAACTGGAGGCGCCCTTCTGGGCATGCGCGCGGCGCGATTGAGCACTTATGCACACGCATGCAACGTGCAGATTGCTTCTGCATGCAGATCACTTCTGCGCATTTGCGTACGGCGAAAACTGGAAGTATACACTTCCAGGTTTGCCACATTCGCAACCCGAAGATTACGTACCCAGAGGGTTACATAACCCGAGGTACCACTGTATATCCTTTTCTTACGGATATCGTTTAACCTCTTACAAAGAACTTTTAGTTTGTGTTCAGCTTTCAGTTTAAAAGCATTTTTACAGGAATTTAAAAGTAATCATAGGTTTGTTCTTGCAACAAAGGTAACTAGAACCTTCAGAAGGAAAAGCAGTTTGGATAGGGGAAGAATGTTTTTTTAGTGGAAAAGCAGCCAGCAAGAAAAATGTTATCACACTGCCACTCCTATATTAAAAACTGCAGCATCCCGAGACTGCTTTTCATTTTTCAAAGATATGTTGAGCTTCATTATACATATATGTAACATAAGTTTGTCCTCGATAGTGCAAGAAATCACATCTGTACAAGTGTTCAGTGGCACTGATGGTGTGTCCATAGTTCTTTAGCAGCTACTGCAGGCATCCTCAAACTGCGGTCTTCCAGATGTTTTGGCCTACAACTCCCATGATCCCTAGCTAACAGGACCAGTGGTCAGGGATTATGGGAATTGTAGTCCAAAACACCTGGAGGGCCGAAGTTTGGGGGTGCCTGAGCTACTGTATGTTAAAAAGGTCTCAGCACTACGTATCTGCTGGCAAAGATACCCAAAGTGGAAGCTGTGAGAATGTCCCTGTCCATAAGAATACGAGTGTCGGATTTTCTCTTTCATAAAATGTTGCCATTTCACTGCTTGTGTTCAAATATAAAAAAGCTTGGATGTTGACTGCTTGCATGCTAGTTAATACCTTAATTATTACTCTTTTCTTCTAAAACATTATACATTTTCTGTGATTCTTCTGCATTGTTGCCAAGTGAACTATGTTTTAATATTATAGGAGGACACATTTCAACAGTATGTGAAACCAGAGATTAATCCTCACCTTTCAGAATTCTGCATTAATTTGACAGGAATCTCTCAGGTAACATTCTCTGCAGCTGACCACAGTTATGAGTGTAAATGAAGCAAGTGCTTGTTAAAGAATAATAGTTTTGGCTCCTAGTTCCAAGTATATTTACTGTATTGGGTATGTTGATGATTAAGTGTGCTTAGGACAGCAATGTCCCCCTTCCTTTCCTCTTTCCAGATTAACATTTCTAAAATCAATATTTCAAGTTCATTAGTTATGTTCTGTGTCTGTGATTTTCAGCCTGTGTTCTTAGGATTCCTGAAGCTCCTTCAGGGGTTTTCTCAATAAGATCATTGATGGAAGATAGGATTCCCTAAAAGGTAGCTTGAATGATATTGTATCGTTCTGAATTTTCCCACAAAATGTGGTGGAAACTGTCCCTGGATGGTGTTCAGAATATTCTAGACTGTGCTCCCAGTTTGAGTGGAGCAATTTTAACCATAGAGTGCAGCCTAGAATGTGCCTCAAATAAGAGTTAATCAGCAGGTGTATAATGGTTTCTAGGCAGACAAACAGAGGTTTAAAAGAAAGTTAAAGAGCATTGTTCTGGGAGATAAAAAGGAAAATGTATTGCTCCAGCTATAAGCAGATGTATTCAGATTGTGCTACTATTGTGCTACTATTTTAAATTCTAATTCTAAATTCTTATGTTGATGGATTGATTTAAAGTTTGTTTTTCCAGTATAAGTGTTAGGAATGCAGATCCATCTAATGTCAGTCTGTTGTGCAGGGAGTGGTTGAAAGTATTAGTTGTTGTTTAGTCGTGTCCGACTCTTCATTACCCCATGGACCAGAGCACGCCAGGCACTCCTGTCTTCCACTGCCTCCCGCAGTTTGGTCACTGAATGTAAAAGAAAACAATAACATTTTTAGTTACGTTTTGTTTTTTGGAAATCTGTTGTAGACTTTCTAGTCAGCTTTTAAAGATTTGTCTTATCTGAGTCCCAATTTGTGTTAATCTTGCTTTTCACAGTTTCTTGCACAATATATTGTACAATATTTTTATTTTTGCTCATCGCTGGTGTTACATATTTTCAGGACCTTGTAGATAAAGCAGATGAATTTCCAAAGGTTCTGCAACATGCTGTGGACTGGATGAAACAGAAAGAACTGGGAAGCAAATATAGCTATTCCATATTAACAGATGGGTATGTATTGAGTTGCTTAAAAATAATATTTTTAGCATTGCAAAACCAGTAATTTCCAATCAAGAAACATATATTGTAAAAATTAAGCCAAATTGATAATCTTAACTTTGTACTATTTTTTATGTTGCATCTTTGGAATTTTTCAGGTAACTGAAGCTATTTTTGCATTTTTATCTGAATAGCATGCCATGATGGATAGTTCTATAAAAGGACTCCCATACAAAGTTGAATTCGGTGGGGATAATATGTGTAACTATTTCAAGCTTGTTAGTATTCATATGTAAGTATGAATCCACGTGGTTCTTACAGCTAGTGTGCTGGTTGCAACCATGTTCCATTATGTTCCTATCCATATCCATATCCAGAATTATGTTCCTACCCATAAATAGGATAGCAAAAAACCAAAAAACTTCTGCATAAAAGTTGCAATTTTGCTATTTGAGTACCACCTCTTTAATTCTAACAAGGCTGATTCTATATAAAATAATGTAAAACACCATTGCACAGTTACAGAAACAAAGTTAATTAATACACTGACAGAAATTTTAAAAATCCAGCCGAGTCACATAAAACATCAGCACATGAATGCAAATTTTTATCTCACTGTTAAATTAAAAGATCAGGCAAATAGAACTGTTTTTACCTGGCCTCAAAACTCATTGGTTAAAATGAGTTTTGCCAGTGCAAGGATTTATCCTTGTGCAGTGGAATCCTCTCCCTCTCCTCCCCCTGCATACCCACTAAATCTGTTCTAGGGGTTTCCCCAACCTTCTATAAAAGGAAAGGGGAGAAGACCGGTTGCCACCTGTCCAGCCTCCGAAGGTGGGGGTGCCCAGAAAATGACCTCCATGTAATCAGAGACACAAGGGAGATCCTCATGTGTTAGTCCTATTAGCATGAAAGGGACACCTAACTCACTCTTAAGATACTATGCATATTTTTTCTTTTTTTAAGATCTTGGGATATGAGTAAATTTTTGAATATTCAGTGTCGCATTAGCCGTCTGAAATATCCTTCTTTTGCTAAGAAGTGGATCAATATTCGCAAATCCTATGGGAACTTCTACAAGGTTTGTGTCTCTCACATTGCCTGAAACTCAGTGCTAGGTATTTAAAATTTAAGTATACTGTAGACTTATATTATCAATATGATCTGTTAAAGCTAGAGACATACATCATTTCTTGTTTAGAGAATCGAAGTTTGTTTAAAAGAGGGAGCATTCCTTGCAGGTTTTTTGTTTCTTTGTTTTATCTCTTTCTAGATAATGCTGCCTGTAGGGATAACACTTGTTTCCTGTAATGATGATGCTTTGTGTTTTCAATACTTATTTTTTCCTCTCTGCAAAAACAAAAATATGCCTTTTTCAGTATTATTGCTAGGAAGCATTTTATGTTCTTACGCTCTAAACGTAAGTTTATTACTTTCTCAGAAAATAAAACCCAAATTTTTATCTCCATCGCTTCAAAATTTGTGGGAATGTATACATCAAGTCCTAGCTGGCTAGAACTTAGTTTAGTCAAAGCTCTGTTCCAGAGTTCCAGATGAGGCATACCTCTGGTCAAACCATTAGCAAACGGCAACCCAGCCTGTAACTGTTGCCTACTGTGTTTAGCTCTTCTAAATTGGTTGAGAAGGGTATAATCTTCATTATTTTGGGTTGTATCGATGTTAGTCATACCCAGAGTAGACCCATTGAAATGAATGCAAATGTCTGATCTAGGCCTATTATCTTCAGTTGGTCTACTATCAATAGAATTTAGTTGCATATAACCCTTTGTTTGCTGTGCCTCTGTGACTGGGCTAAACTTGGGTTGCTTAAGAGCAGTGTTTGACAGGAGCATTCCTAGGTTGCAGCAGAGATGAGGCATGAGGTGTTCCAACTTGGCTGCAGACGGTGTAGGGTAGACGATGAAGAGGCTGCCAAGAACTGACTGATTCCAGGGGTGGGGTAGGGGTAGCCGTCCTTTAATGCCCATCAGCCCCAGCCAGCATGACCCTGTTGTCTTAACAACTGGGGGGTACAGGTTCCCCATCCCTGTGCTAGTGCTTTCATCCCTTCTTGAAGTTTCATCGGTGTGGCTCAGGCACATGAAGAGAGAAGTCTCTGGCTGGAAGTGTGAGGAATGAAGAGGCCTCTGAAACAGATTGTAACAATACGCATCACCTATGATCCAGCCTGGTGAAGGGACAGGCTAGAAATGAGAAACACTGTATTGTTCAGCTTGCTATTTAAGACTGTGAAATCTTACTTGTGCACCATCTGGTGTTATCTTCTGTCCAGTGAGGAGACTGATGCCCTTATTCTTGTTGCATGTGGCTAAGGTACTTTTAAAATGGGACTGCTCAGTAGCATGAAGATTTCCCTTTTCTCCCATAAATTTTTACTTAAAAGCTTTTGACATCTTTTTATTACTTGCTCCTTGTAAATTGATGCTCACCCTGTGTGTTCATTTACTGGCTTTTTCTACTACATTGTTTTGGATTGTTTTAACATTGTATGTCACATGTAGGTTGTGGCATTAAGCAACTGAACAGTGTAAAAACAGCAACAACAATAATAATAATGCAGGTGGCTGTATATATTGGTTCCCTTTCCTACCTCCTCCTACTTTAGTATCTTTTATTTCCTTTATCAGGTTCCCAGAAGCCAAATTAGACTTTCAACCATGCTTGAAAAGCTGGGAATGGACTATGATGGACGGCCTCACAGTGGGCTTGATGACTCTAAGAACATTGCGCGCATAGCAATTCGTATGCTTCAAGATGGTTGTGAGCTTCGGGTGAATGAAAGATTGCATGGCGGGCTGTTACTGACTGTCTCCTCCACTGTCCCAATAGAGGGAGCTCCTGTACCACTAATGCCAAGTTTACGATAAAAACTAAACATTGAATTACATTGCATTGAGGACCATACCCAAGAACGCTAGGACTTCAAAAGACTTCCAAGGAGCTTAAAAACTGGTATCTGTTTCCCAGTTTAACAACTCACTGGAATTTACAGTTTGTCACAAAACCACTAGTGTTAATGTTGGGTTGTGTTTATGGCCGCCTCGGGTTGGTTGTGCTAGGTTTGGTAGTTAAGATAGCTTTCTGTAAAATGTAAAGTCAAAACTAGAAACATAGAATTGAGTCCACAGGTGTTACACCGTTCTTTGCTCCTTCAGTATGAAATAGATAATTGCAACACTGTTGAACAACACCTTTGAATGTGCTGTATCTCTTTTGTAGCATACAAGGATCTCCTTGACTTTGTGAAACAGTGGCCAAATCGACTTTACCTTCTGCTCATATTTCATAACTTACCTGTTACTTTTTGCAAATCTTGCTCCAGGAGAGGGAAATTCAGTTTTTAAGTTTGCCCGGCTTTAGCCCAACTAATAGCAATTTCATACAGTAATAACAAACATTTTTTCTTTTTTGTATTCAGAAATGTTTAGGCCTTTAATTGGCCAAAATTAAGCGCCTTAAATTGTTGACTTTGGCATGTGCATAATGCTCTCCCATTTAAATAAGTGGAACTCGAAAGGGCTTGATTTTGGCTGGAATATGTTTCTGTTTATTTTTCTTCCTTCCATTATGAATGAAATAGTTTGGTTTGATTACTCGACCATTCTACCTCTGTTGTAAAAGGATTAGTGGAGAAGCTTATTTCCATAATATTTTACAGTAATAAGATTTGGATTTCATGTGATTATTGTATAAGTTTATTTCTATGACCAAAGACAAACTCTTACATATATAACTATGCCAAACAGCCTGCAAAGTGTATAAAGCTTTGTTTTGAAGTTGACATAAATACAAGTCCAGTTTCTATTGGTACATAAAATATTACAGAAAGGTGCACATCTTTTTTATCTTGTGTTGATGAGTGGATGCTTGTCTTTTGAACTATCCTCCCCTTCTCAAGTAACTCTGCTTTGCTTATATGCACGTTAATCTATTTTATCTTCAAAACAACCCAGAAAGAGTGTTTGAGTAGCTCAGATTTCATAAGGCTCTTCAGGGCTGAGCATGAATTCAAATCCAGATCTTCAGTTTCCAACACTTATCCATTCCCCTGCACTGGGTTTTTGGTTCTATGTGTAGATAAACTCACAATAATGTTTAACACTCTATGGTATTTGTTTAATAAGACCATCCAAAGCAAAAAAAAATACAGTAAGCCCGCAGCTTACATGGGGGTCACATTCCAGGGATAATGTCTAAAGCAAAGATTGTGTGTATTAAAAAAAAAATGGGTTCAATGGCAGATGGGATTGCCAAAGTCTTTTCCTAGATGCCCGCTCCTTTCTGCCTGCTAGCTAGCTAGCTAGCGATTGATTGATTGATTGATCGTTCGATCACCAAACACATAAAGCTAAATGTGCCTAAGTTAAACGTACATAAGTTGCAGGATCACTGTACACCAAAACAAAAGATAATGCATATCCTGTACAAAATATTACTGGGCTATAACTATCTCATTGTGCAAAATACATAACAGTCCTTAAATGAACTCTAAGCTAATCACAGTCAAAGTAATACCATAAATCCCGTATTTTTCCGTGTATAAGACACCCCATATCTTGGGGGACTAAATTTAAAGAAAATGAGGGGAGCTGGCCCAAAGTTGTTGAGCTTTTTTAGGGGTAATTGCATGCGTGCCATCACTCCAGCAGAGCCGTTGCTGAGGGCTGGCAAAATGGGCAGCCATTCCCCCTATGCCACTGTGGGCAGGAAACGGAGTACGAGCCACCAGCCAGCTGGCTGGCTGGCTGGCTGCAGATTCCCCTTCACACTGCTGCAGGAACCACTCCCTAGAGCCTGTGCCTCCTGCAGCGGCATGGGCCGGAGTTGCGTGCCCACCAACCTGCTGGCTGGCAGCGTGCAGCTCCCCCCCCCCCACTGTCCGTGTATAGGACGACCCCAGTTTTTTGACATGATTTTTGAGTCAAAAAACCTCATCTAATACACAGAAAAATATGGTACTCATCTTCTGCTATGAATTCATAGACAACAGAGTCTTGCGGCACCTTAAAGACTAACCCATTTTATTGTGGCATAAGCTGTCCTGGTTTGCAGTCCACTTCATGAGAGGCGTATGTTACCTTGAGTTGCAGTTCAAATATAATAGGTAACACTGACATTGGTAAGCCAATAAAATAAAAACCATCTCAAGCCGTAAAATAACTAAAGATGCACCACACTACCAGCTATTGACTTTTGATGTTGATAAATTGATTCAAAGAAGCTTGTCTCCTATTGCTGCAGCAAATATTTCTTCTCACATTACATTTCATGCCACAAAATGTGGTGAAGCCCTCTAGGTTAAATGGCTTTTAACGTGAGAGATAGACAAATTGGCTATTAGGCATGAGAAGGGGGACCAGCAACAAAATATAGTGTAGTGTTGTTTAGTGCTTTCTGATCCCCCCCCCATCCCATCATTAGCATCCCATTCCCACTAAGCATGCACAGTCCTCATTAGGCTGTTTCTGGGGTTTTCCCCACCAGGGTTTCTCCACCTTTTTAAAAAATACTTAACACCTCCCTCCTGTGCATGAATGGCATTGTTTTAGCTAGGATCAAACTCAGATAATGAATTCATTAATATAGAGGATAGCTACCGGTATTACATTTATGCCCTGTTTGTGGTCTTGGAAGCATCTAGTTGGCCACTGTGGAATGCTAGGCTAGACTTTTGATCTGCTCTAGCAAGACCCTTCTTATGTCCTTATGTTCTTATGTTTACAGCATAGAGCCCCTGATGTTCCCTTGAACATCTCATTCTTGCATGAAGGGGACTTACTTTTTTTCAAGTGAAGCATGGCAGCACACAGTGTTAAGGCAGGAGGAACAAGAGAACGGGACTGCCAACTGGCAATTATCAGACATTCCTAAGAAATCATGATGTTCAGGGTAAGCACAAAGTTCTCAAACTTCGGTAGACAAGGTAATAGACTGCCAATGTGGACACCTGCCTGCTGAATGTTTTATTAAGGTCCACAAATAATAACATACTGGAGATCCCGAGTCACAAGGTGGTTAGACTGGCCTCGAACAGGACCAGGGCCTTCTCAGTATTAGCCCCGACCTGGTGGAACGCGCTCTCTCAGGAGACTAGGGCCCAGGGGGAGTTGTCATCTTTTTGAAGGGCCTGCAAGACAGAGCTGTTCCGTTTGGCCTTTGGATTGACTCAGTCTGACCCCGGTGTTACCCTCCCCTAAGGCTTTATCCTACAGATATTTAAATGAGGTTGCACTTGTAGATTCCTAATTTTAAAATTGAATTTTAACATTGTATTTAACCTGTATTTTAAATGAATTGTTTCTTTTATGCTTGCTTTGATATTCTTGTTGTTAGCTGCCCTGAGCCCGGTCTTGACTGGGAAGGGCGGGGTATAAATAATAATAATAATATTATTATTATGGGATAAAGGCTAAAAAAAAGAATTTTTGCCCCAGGGTAGCCTTTATGTAATCTGTTGCAAAATTCTTATCTTTTGGGTTCTGATCCAGCCAAAGTTAAGCTTTTAAGTCCCACTGGCTTCAGTGAATTAGGGAATCTAGAAGGATACTAAAAATGCCTGGCTTTGTTGGGACTGTGTTCTAAATTTTCAATAGTCTAAAAACATGAGTCAATGGTCTCATTCACACCTCACTTAAAACTATAGTTTCAATTTAACTGTGATTTCAAGGTGAATGCCCATTGTGATGGTGTATGCTGCTGAAATTGCAGTCACTTTGTCCCCCCTCCACTCCTGCTGCTGCAGCACAAGGAGCTAAGTCATGGTTTGGTTTGGTTTGGTTTGGTTTGGTTTAGTATTATGTCTGAGCCCAGGCTCATGGTTTGTCAAGAACAAACCATGGTTACTGGTTGTGGTTTTATTACAAGCCCCATTTGTAATACCTCACACTAGTGCGGTAGCACCAGGAGTGGCCACAATTTTCTCCCTGTTCAGCAGCACATTACACAGTCACAATTACCGTGTTTCCCCTTTTTTAATACGTGGCCATAAAGTAAGCCATGGCAAGGTTTTTCTAGAAGTAAGAGAAGTAAGACGTACCCTGAAAGCAAGCCGCCATTGTTCCCGTCACCACCTCAGCTGCCAATGGTGCCGCCATTGTTCCCGTCGCCTCCTCAGCCCTTCATGCGTGCTCAGGGAGCCAGCGAACCAGTGAGAGGTGCGCGGGGGGGGACGTGCCTCTCGCTGAGTTCTGCACTGCCTGCTCAGTGCGCAGGGAGAGGGGTGGGAAAAAACCCCACCTCTTCCTGCCCCTCCTGTTGCTGGCACGCTGGGAGCCAGAGAGCAAGAGGTGAGGGGGGGAAAGAGATGACTGCAAGAGACGACAACTGAGCAGAGACTGAGGGAGCAAGAAGCAAGGAGATACCAGTAAAGACTGGTAAGAAAGAACCCCTTTATTACTGTATGCTCCAGAAGAAGAAGAAGACTTAATTTTAATTGAAGAAATGTAGATTGCTGTACCACACCATATTGACGCAATAAAAATAAGACATCCCACCGAAAATAAGCCACCCTGTGGTTTTTTGAGGGGAAAAAGTTATAAGACGGTGTCTTTAAAAAGGGGAAAGTAAGTCATAGTTGAGCTTAACTGGTTTTAAGTGATGAGCAAACCAGGCCATTGAGTCGCATCTCTAGGTCCAGGCACCAATCAGCTGAATGCACATCCCCATTGAAATGGCAGTTGCCATGTCCGCTGATCTGATGCACCTGTGGATGCAAATGAAGATGTGTAACTGGCACCATCACCAGTGGCCCATGACCCTAGCTTGAGCACGGCTTCTATTTCACTGTATTTTCTTTACGTGGGACTGTTTAAAACCCACTCCCTTTAAAGCTCTTCAGAAGTGTGGTTGCTTTTATGCTTATTTTGTCTCTTACCTGATTTATTTACTTTACCATTGCAGTAGCAAAGTCCTAGCCAAGTTACTCAATAGCCAGTGCACGCAAACAATCCCACTGAATACCATGTTCTGACCTCTATTACAAAATTAATAAAGTATGATTCACCACTGCTAATTTTAACTGCTGCTTCTTTGTTTTAAAGCATTCTAAACCATTTAATATTTTTTTAAAAAAACCTCGAAGCAGTATACAAAAATACAACATAAAAACAGTATAATAAAAACAGAGATGCATCATAATAAACAGTACAATGGCGTTAGGAAAAAAAACAGATATAAGTAAAGAATTCAATAATAATATGGTCCAATCTGATAGGTTGGGGGAGAATATGTCATTACAAGATGTCTGACACAATGCGTTGCAGATAGAAGGGCATTCCACAGTGCAGAGGCAATGAAACTGCCTGTTTTGGGTCACTGATATTCTGTAAGGCACAGTGCCACAAATAAAAAAATGTACACTATCCAGATCTAAATTGGCTTTAACCAATCCAGGGAAGAGAACCTTAAGTTATAGGAGCAAAACTGAAACCATTTCAGTGTTAGAAATTATTAGGAAAAGGGCTGAATATAAAACAGAAAGTATAATAAAGTCACTATGTTAGTTATGGTGCATATTCATGGAAGGGCTAATTAATCAGAAGCAATCTGTCTGCACAGGAAATCCTCCCAGGAAATCAGCATCTTAAAATCTACACTGTAGCCACACGCACTGCACGTATATTTTTCTCACCATGTCTGGGGAAGAAGACTGTGAAGATCATAAACTTGCCTAATATACCATAAATCACTTGCTTACATGAAACAGTAGTTGCGATGTTAATGCCCATTTGCCCAACTGAGAGACGTAACAAATTAAAACAATGGCTGCAGCAATACAGTGGCATTAATAACATTGGGAAGCAATAAACACATTGATATCTGCATCAACTTGGCAATTAAATGGTCATGCCACTTTGTCTAGGAAGTTTTCCTCCATGTCAGTTTGAAAGACTTTTTGTCCAGTGTCGAAAGCTAATATCCTAGTCCTGGAAGGGGGCTGCCATTTAACTGAGTACTGGTAACCTGCTTGGGGCTGTATGCCACGGAACAGCCAAATGTCACCTTATCCCAACCTTCCACTGTTTAGCAAACAGACACGGCTACCATGAGATTGTAGACTAATAGTAATGAGGAGAAAGGAGGGAGGCGGGCAGTTGCCCAATGAATCCATAACTTAAATCTGGATTTGATTGCAGTTTGCTACCAGCCTTTTCCCATCCTTCCCTCAGCTAAAGATCATATGCATGCATGCAAATAGGCTGACGAGCTAAAATCTGAGCTTGCTCTTGCCCTGCCAACTTGGTGATCTGAAAGATGGCATGATTGGAAAGGGAAGAGTCAGGGTGCCCCTGTCTTTCCCCCCATTTTTAATGGGCTCCACTGAGAGGCTAGAGCTCACACGCCATGTCCGTGGAAACCTTGGCTTGGCATCGCCAATATCCTCTGGTCGAGTTGCGGCTGTAAGTGAAATTTAATGAAGAAACAGACTCCCCTGAGAGAAATGAATGACTAGAGAAATAATATTGACAATAAAGTGATGGATATCAGACCACCACTACATGCATCTGCAGAGTGGCCACACTTTAAAACAAAATACTTGCCAGTAGCACGTGTGAAAAGGATCTAGGGGTCTTGGTGGACCACAAGCTTAACATGAGTCCACCGTGTGATGCAGCAGCAAAAGAAGCTAATGCTATTCTGGGCTGCATCAACAGAAGTATAGTTTCCAGGTAAAGAGAAGTAATACTGTAGTACCGCTCTATTCTACTTCAGTCAGACCATACCTGAAATACTGTTCTGGGCAGCACAATTTAAGAAGGATATGGGCAAGCTGGAGGAGGGCGACCAAGTTGATCAAGGGTCTGGAAACCAAGCCTTGTGAGGAACGGCTGAGAGGGCTGGGTATGTTTAGCCTGGAAAAGAGGAGATACGATATCCACCTTCAGATATCTAAAGAGCTGTCACATTGAAGATGGAGCAAGCTCGTTTTCTCCTGCTCTGGACAACCTTACTGCGGGGGCTAAGCTCCCATTGACCCCTGCTGTAGAGAGGCACAGCTCCCACTGGCCAGAGATCCTGCTGAGGATCTGATGTATTTCTCCATCCCACCAGGCAGGGCTCTGTGTGATATAAAGACCCTCCTTCCACATGCCTCTTTCCTATCATTTTGATGGACTACTTAATAAATAATCCCTTATTTTTTGTAGCTATGAGTTGCTTCCATCCGAAGTACAACAGGTGACCCGAGCAATAACCCTGCTTTCTTGAGAACTCTGCTGTATTCATATCTCTCTCTCCACGTGAGTTGTTGTTGTTGTTGTTGTTGTTGTTGTTGTTGTTGTTGTTGTTGTTGTTGTTGTTGTTGTTATACCCCACCCATCTGGCTAGGTTTCCTCAGCCACGCTCAGTGGCCTACAACACATATAAAAACATAGTAAAATGTCAGTCATTAAAAACTTCCTGATACAGGGCTGCCTTCAGATGTCTTCTAAAAGTTAAGTAGTTCTTTATCTTAAAGGCAGCGGAACGCAATTCAGTTTTGAAGAAGCCTCTGATTTGTGCACTTGGGTGACCTGCTTGCCTTGCCGAAATGAATGCTGTTGATTAACTTATTATTTGCCACCCTGGTCATGTTCTTGGTACTTTGCAACCTTCCAACACAAACATGCCGTTGTTGTACTTGGTGCCTGTTCCCAGACGGACAGCTGTTCCCTTAGCAGGTGCCACCATCAGCATTGGCCTCATTACCACTGCCTTTTTATTTACTGTCCCCCAGTGATGCCAAATTGCGGAAGACAGGAGTGCCTGGCGTGCTCTGGTCCATGGGGTCACGAAGAGTCGGACACAACTAAACAAAGTGATGCCAAAGAGGTGTGCCGTGGCTGTAATAGGCTGACTGGGAAGCCATGGTGGCAAGCTTCCAGCAGGAATCTGACAAATGCCTTAAGAAATTTTTCAGATACCAGGCTGTCAATCTGTCATACTTCAGCATCTCAGTCCACACACAATTTTATCTACAGAATGGCGTTATCAAGGAACGTACTGTCTTAAAGAGGCCTAGTTTTCACAGAGGTGTCAATAATAATAATATAATAATAAGAATTTTTTATTTACACCCTGCCCATCTGGCTGGGTTTCCCCAGCCACTCTGGGCGGCTTCCAACAGAAAAATAAAACGCAGTGATCTATTAAACATTTAAAGCCTACAGTACAGTCAAGTCTGTAACTGGGCTGCTCTTCCTCAGATCGGAGATGGGAGGCTTCACAATTTAAATCTTGTGCATATATAAATAAATGAAATGAAATAAATCCCCTGCGAACATGAAACTGGCATATCAGGGAGAAAGCTAGGCTCAAACCTTCCTCCTTTACCCTTGCTTCCTGTGTGAATGTTTTTTATTTTATTTTATGTATGGAGCTATGGTTAAACCACTGAGCCTAGCGCTTGCTGATCAGAAGGTCGGCAGTTCGAATCCCTGTGACGGGGTGAGCTCCCGTTGCTTGGTCCCAGCTCCTGCCAACCTAGCACTTCGAAAGCATGTCAAAATGCAAGTAGATAAATAGGAACCGCTACAGCGGGAAGGTAAACAGCGTTTCCATGTGCTGCTCTGGTTTGCCAGAAGCGGCTTTGTCATGCTGGCCACATGACCTGCAAGCTATACGCCGGCTCCCTCGGCCAATAATGTGAGATGAGCGCGCAACCCCAGAGTCGGTCACGACTGGACCTAATGGTCAGGGGTCCCTTTACCTTTATGTATGGAGAAGTATTCAACTATTTATTTTTATTTATTAATGCATTTAAAACCCCAGCTTTCTTCCGGAGAGTACAAGGTGACATACCTGGTTCTCCCCCTCTCCATATTTTCCTCACAACAACTCTGTGAGGTTGGTTAGGCTGAGTGTTGGTAACTGGGCCAAATGTCAGTCAAGTCATGGATTTGCCACCTCGGAGAATGGTATGTTTGGGCAAAAGAAGACCATAACTGGGCAACACAGGATGCAAAACAAAACCGCACCATGTCTGCTTAGCTTACAAGAGAATAATAAATTATGCTATTCATGTAACGTTGCTGAAAAAAGAGCAGGTCAAATGCATCTAAGCAAATGTGTATTTCAATTATTTTTTTGCACAAAGATATTGGTCTGTAAACTCGTATATGATCCAACAGGAATTCCATACCACTTATTGCATCAGTATTAACTAGTCACTTGCAAGTTTTTATACTGTATTATTATTCCATAAACGTATATACTGCTTGATACCAAGGCAGCCTCTACCAAATACTATCTATATCCACATATTCAAGCCACAAAGCTGCAAAACTACAGCAGCAAATCAAATCCCCCCCAAAGCTAAACATAGCACATTTTAAAACCATCTTATCCTGTCTGAGATAGTTTCCCACCAGGTATGCAGCTCTAGGAGGGACACACAAGGAAGGAGAGTACCCCCACCTACCTAGCCAGCCAGAGCAGCCAAATCAACCCTGGCGATCAATAGGTTGACCAATGTCATGGTCCAATCGCCCATGGCATAGACATTATCATGCTTTGTCACGCTTCCTTCTTCGAAAAGTGCGGCGTCTAGACTTCATTCTAGACATCATTGTGACGTGAGTTTATTTAGGCCTCTCTCTGGATGAGAGGCTACAAAAGTGCAGATGAAAACTTTGCCAAATGAAAAGAGTTCCAGAGCTGCTGTTTGCTGTGCAGCAACAAGCCAGACAGGTTGCACAGTCCGTCTGCCTACAGTTTAGTTCTCTTCTGTTTGTTTTACAAAGCAGTGCCCGAGAATAGCTTTTGCTTCCAGGCCCTCCTTTGGTGTGCACGCTTCTTAATGTTTGCTTTTTGCCCTTGCAAAGATTAACTAAAATTTGGTTTTTGCTTCTCATTGACAGAAGTGGCTCAACTTGGAGACTTAACAGTGCATATACATGCATGTCTGCTTAGAGGTCAGCCCCCCAAAATGGAGCTTACATCCAGGTAAATGGATATATATACCAGTAGGTTTGCGGTCACAGTGCAGCAATAGATTTGGGGCATCGTTAGGTGGAGATATGATCTACAAACTCAGTTTAAATGAGACCTGTTGCCTCCCTTGTTATCAGCCGTTTTAATTACAGCAATGGCTTTATAAAACAGTAACAAAAATCCTTCAAGAGAGCAGGCTAATTCTGAGGAATTAATTGGCAATTCCAAATTTTATAAGATGCTACTAGCTGGCCCGGCCACGCGTTGCTGTGGCTCAGTCTGTTAAATGGACCTTCAGAGTCCCCCTTCATTTTGTTGAAATGTTTTACGTGTGTTCTGTTTACACAGGGTCATCCCTGTGACGCCCCCCCACCCTGTCCCGACCCATGAGCTATCCCACCCCCCAGCTCATCCCTGTGGTTGTCCCCACTCTGTCCCGACCCATGAGGTATGCCGCCCCCTCCTCCCCCCACCCCCGGCTTATCCCTGTGGATGGGCATACCCTGTCCCGACCCATTACCTATCCTGTCCCCTCCTCCCCCCATCCACCATCCAGGCGAGCCTCCACCTCCACTCGGCCCAGTCTGGAAAGCCGAGCCAAGATGCTATGTAGAGGGAAGCTTTCCTAGGTGCAGTACCAGTGTAGCCGTCGCTAGAAGGCGCTGTTTTACAACATCTCCTGTGCTCCCAGCATGCACTTGAGAGTGATGTGTGAGTTCTGGAACACGGGGTTTGGGGACTTTTACGTGGCCCAGGTGTGACATCTGTCTACGCAACCTGTATATGGTCACTCATATTCGCTTTGGATGTTGTGTCAGAATTTGAACGTAATTGGTCAAGCGGTTTCGGAGAAAAGTGGACACCCACCCACATGCCCAGTTTACATTTTATGTATATAGATATAAAATAAATAAACTGCGCAAAGAAGGCTTCCTTGTGTAATAGATGGGGGGAAAGGCTTGGGGAGAAATTATCTCAGAAAATATATGACAATATTCATAAACATAGGGAATTAAATTATTAACCTGAAAATTATAAACTATTAGTTTGCTTGCATTTTGTACCACAGAAGCTTCAGAACATTCAGTCTGATGTAGATGCATCTTAATGCCTATGAAGTCATGCAAGGAAAGACATAATAACACAGCCTTTCCCAACCTGGAGCCCCCAGATGTTTTGAATCACAACTCCCATGATCCCCAGCCGCTGACCTTGCTGGCTGGAGCTGATGGGAGATGTATTCCAAGCATAGCTGCCAAGTTATCCCTTTTTTAAGGGATTTTCCCTTATGCTGAATAGGCTTCCTCGCGAGAAAAGGGAAAACTTGGCAGCTATGATTCCAAGACATCTGAAGGATATCAAGCTGGAAAAAGTGATGATAGCACATATGATGGCAGTGTCCAAAAATACTAAGAATGTGTTTCAGAAACATATTATTGGTAAAATAAATGAAGTAAGCAGAATTACAGTCCCATTAAAGAAGTAATTCTGGCATAATTAAAAGAATCCAGCAGGAGAATGAAACAATATTTCACATTATCAAAGCAGCAAGTTGTCAAAAGCTCAATGCAACTTTAAAAAGTCAATTTAAAAATAGGGAAGCAATGTTGGGTTATCAGTTGCTTTAAAGTGACGTATGAAATTAGATGAGGTCGGTTCAAGGATATTAAAAACTTGAATGTGCACAGCACATTCCAGTTTTTCCAATATTGTAGCAAAAATAGTAGCGGTACATTTTGTTGAACTGCAATGACGTATTGGAGCAGTCATGATTTTATATGGTAATACTGACTTGTTGAAATGATTACTTCATGGTAAATTCTTATATTGCATATAATTGATTTTCTGCAAGGACATGGTTGGGGCCATATTTTCAAATGAGCAAGAGCTCAAGAGCATGCAACAACCCCACAAAAAATGTACTGTCTGTTCTGGCCAAACAGAACTGACATGAACATTAAATTGTAGGGCTTAACCACAGCTACTTAGGTTTTTTTTCAGGGAAGTTTTTTCTGCAATTTGGGGAGGAAAATATTCTCTCATTGCAGTGCTAATGCACCACTCGTGTTTGTTTGTTTGTTTGTTTGTTTGTTTATATCCCCCTTTCTCTCATTTGACTTCATTTGCCCTCAGTGATGCAATCATGTTGCCAAATCTGACTGGCTACATAATGCAAGCCACTCTTCTTGCTAACTGCATGTTCCCTAATCACCTTAGGGCAGGAGTAGTCAATATGGTTCTTTCCAGATGTTGCTGGGAGTCCCAGCCAAATGTAGCCAATGGACAGGGTAGGTGGAAGTTGTTGACCAGGGGTCAGCAACCTTTTTCAGCCACGAGCTGGTCCACCATTCCTCAGACCATGTGGTGGTTCTTGTTGTTGTTGTTTAGTCGTTTAGTCGTGTCCGACTCTTCGTGACCCCATGGACCAGAGCATGCCAGGCACTCCTGTCTTCCACTGCCTCCCGCAGTTTGGTCAAACTCATGTTCGTAGCTTCGAGAACACTGTCTCAACCATCTCGTCCCATTTTTTTTGAAGAAAAAAATGAATGAATTCCTATGCCCCACAAATACCCAGAGATGCATTTTAAATAAAAGGACACATTCTACTCATGTGAAAACACACTGATTCCCAGACTGTCCGTGGACCGGATTTAGAAGGCGATTGGGCCACATCTGGCCCATGGGCCTCAGGTTGCCTACCCCTGTTGTAGACCAACAATACTTGGAGGGCATCTGCTACGGTAACCTGTGTGACTTACTGAAGGAGAGAAAGAAGCTGCAACCAAGGATAAAAAGTCCACCAAAGCAATTTAAAAAGATGTTCAAAGTGATTATACTAAAAGCAAAACAAAACACCTCTGAAGCTCTTCTCTTAGGGAATATAGTGACAGAAGTTGGTTTTTTAGAAAAAATAGATAATAATAATGATTGAGCTGTTAACCGTATGTACGGTATGTAACGACAGCAGCTAGGATTCTCTATGCACAAAAATGGAAGGAAGAAGAAGTTCCCACAAAAGAATGGATATGTAAAGTAATGGACTATGTGGAAGTGGCACAACTAACAGCAAAAATTAGAGAACCTAATGAGGACTCTTTGTGGAAGAATGGAAACCTTTTTCGGAATATTAAAAATAATAATTTTAGTATGATGAATTTGTGAGCAGGATTTGAACTATGAGCAACAGGAGGTATGCTGGTTATGACAGAAGAGAGAATATAAGGTGCAGCAAGGGGGAGAAATTAAAAACATCATGGAAAATGGGAGGGGAAGTAAAAAAAAAATTATTATGTTTTGCAGTTTATATGTGGAATTAAATATAATAAATGAAGGGGGGTGTCACAGTGGCCGGAGTGGGCTACTTCAGAGTAATGACTCTACACAGCTCTGCATTTTATCTTTTTATTGGTGCTGCGTATTTACAGGGCTAAAGGCAGTGCTATTTACAGAGACACATCTTATCCGCTTGAATCAGAACCTCCGAATGGCGTTTGGCGCGTTTTTCTCCAACATAACAACTTGGGGAGACCCATCCTCTTCCCCCTACGTTTTCTGCGTAATTCCGGAGTTGGGGGGACAGGTCTGCCCCCCTTGCTTCCCCCTTCCTGTCCCACCTGGGATGCTGGCTCCGCTACCCTGTCTGAGCCTCGGACCCCACTTCCTGCTTCCCCACTTGAGACGGAACTCTCCCTGCTTTCCCCTGCGCTCGGGGATGGGCTGGAACTCAGGAGGGGAGGGACTTCGCGATATCCCCTGTCCCTCACAGGGGGGAATATGTACCAAAGCAGCAGCTGCCAGGGAAAATCTTACCCACTTTTTGAACGTCCTTCTTCAGCTTTATAATGGAGCATATTCAGGGCAGGTCTTGTTAAATTCTTAACCATTCATTTCATTTACCCGCCCCCCAATGTTTTATACTTCCCAGGATTTCAGCGGGGCCAGCGTATTATGATGACTAAGTTGCTGGGTTGTGGTGACTGAGGTCAATGACACTGTCATGCTGGCTTATTATTAGAAGACAGGTTCAGTAACTCTGCGGCCCCCGAGAACTGCAGAGGCATGCTGACTTACCCTTTTAGAGATCCTGGATTCTTGAGGCAAAGCTTACCAGCCTTCTGGAGGAAAGCAATGCCTGTTTAATTATCCAAGCTCCAGAGTCATTAAACAGCGGTATAATAAGCGAGTCTGAGCTCTGCTTCTTTCGCAGTTTGTGAAGGCCCATTGTTGTTGCTGCCAAGTAAATACTTCTCTGGGGCATCCCCACAGGGTGACATTCAGTGGCGAGCCAGGTTCCACGGGCTCTTGCATGTATTCTTCCTCTTCATATTGGGAAGTGTGCAAGCACCAGGAGACTCAGAAGAGTGCCAGATCTTCCAAACTCATGGGAACCTGCCACTGTCCCTTTTGTCATTTGGGGCTCAGCATTCATGGAATCATAGAATTTCCGTTCATTAATGCAGGCGCTGAAGATTTTTAAGCCAAAGAGGGGTGGCGTGAGCATGTGCCTAATCCTTTCAGGCCACCAAGCCAAATCTGTCCTCCTGAGAAGTACTCAACCCACAGAAAAGTGGGGCATACAGGTGAGACTCTGAAAATTTGAATATAGTCGAAAAGTGCATTTATTTCAGTAATGCAACTTATTATTTTTAATTTTTCTTTTAATTTTTGCAAATGCTTTCTTTTTCCACAGTAATAAAACAAATAGTTACAAAAATACAAAAATAAACATCGCTGTTGCTGTTGTTGTTTAGTCGTTTACTCGTGTCCGACTCTTCGTGACCCCATGGACCATAGCACACCAGGCACTCCTGTCTTCCATTGCCTCCCACAGTTTGGTCAAACTCATGTTCGTAGCTTCGAGAACACTGTCCAGCCATCTCGTCCTCTGTTGTCCCCTTCTCCTTGTGCCCTCCATCTTTCCCAACATCAGGGTCTTTTCCAGGGAGTGGAGGTGGCCAAAGTATTGTAGCCTCAGCTTCAGGATCTGTCCTTCCAGTGAGCACTTGGGGCTGATTTCCTTCAAAATGGATAGGTTTGGTCTTCTTGCAGTCCATGGGACTCTCAAGAGTCTCCTCCAGCACCAAAATTCAAAAGCATCAATTCTTCGGCAATCAGCCTTCTTTATGGTCCAGCTCTCACTTCCATACATCACTACTGGGAAAACCATAGCTTTAACTATACGGACCTTTGTTGGCATCGCTATTAAATTTCATTAATTACATTCCATTTATAATTGACCCGCCTAATGACAAATAATTACAACAAATAAAGGCTTGACATATCTTGCTTTGCATGTCATGCATCTATCTCACATTTTGGTTTCACCTTTTAAGTTGCTTTACCGAAATAAATGCACTTTTCGACGATATTCTAATTTTCCGAGTTTCACCTGTATGATGAGTGTGATGGTTATGGCAACAGGACGGGCTAGTATTTTATTTTGGAGGATGGGTAGTATGGTCAACAACTTCCCATTCTCCCTGGAAAGTAGCCTTTCCTATTAAACCACTTGCTGGCCAGGGATATGATACTCTGGTTGGAAAATAATTTTATGAGTTCTGAGCTCAGCCTTTTTTCTATAAGATAGTAGGGAATCTTTTTCAAATTAGGGCCACATTACCGTCCGCAACCACATGCTGATAGTGGGCCGGGCCAGAGGGAAAAGTAGGCAGGGCCGGCCACAAAAGTAAATTTTACCTCTGTCCAGTTTCTACACACACTGACACATGCCTCTCTAATCTTCAGACAAGCAAGAGTCATGATCAAGGACACATTTTGGCCCAGTAGAAGTACTCAAGGAGGGGGCAAAGCAGAGTAGGTGCATGGTGTAGCAGAAGAGGGGGTGTATCCTGGGCAAAGTCCAACAAGGCCAGATAGAGAGCTATCTGGGAGCTGAGGTTTCCCATCCTGACTAAACAACTAAGACTACACTCCTGCCTACCCAGTGAGGAGTAACTCCCAGCGCCTGGAAGTAAGTCCCACTGAACTCAACAGGCCAATTGGTTTGCACCGTAAAGCTGCATTCTGATGTTCACGTGGGATTCTATTAAAGTCAGTGGGACTAACTTCTGCGTAAAAACACAAGGGATTGACCTGCAGCTGCCAGCATGGTTGCTGCAGTGAAGATGCTGGAAATAAGACGTTCACATGCAATGCTGAGCCAAACAATGGCTTAGCACAAATGAGCCAAATGTGTGGATTCCCAGAGAGAAAATTGTGGCTGCTATAAATGCTCCTTTCCCAGTACTACTCTTGCTGCACTTCTCCATGATTTGGCATAGTGTGACATCCACACAAGGTTTGGTGCTTTGTCTCACTCCAAAGAAACCTCAAGTTGCAACCAAGGTTTGTTCTTGGTCTATGGCTTGTGGGAATTTGGGGGAGACAAACCATGAGCCCAGATTTTGATGGCTTGGAGTCATAATGTTTCTGTTTGTACTTTTTAAAACAAAGTACAGTGGTACCTCTACATACGAATTTAATGTGTTCCAAACACACATTCGTAAGTCGAAAAAAATTGTAAGTCGAATCCCATAGGAATGCATTGGGAGAAAAAAATCGCAAGTCGAAGCAACCCTATCTAAAAATTCGTAAGTAGAAAAAATCCTATCTAAACCACATCCAAGATGGCGGACGGAGCTCTGTTCGTAAGTAGAAACATTCATAAGTAGAGTTATTCGTAAGTAGAGGTACCACTATACATACAAAATTAGAACACAAATGGCCTGTTTAGAAGCTTTGTAGCAATCCTACCTTATCTTCTCTTCTGCCATTTTGTCGTTTGTAATCTTCATTCTCTGCCTATTAGCTACAGAGGCATTTCCTCATGCACACTCTTTTTCTTTTCTTTTTTACTCCTTTTAAGACTTAATAATGCATAAGAGCATTTACTGTCTGAAATATACTCGGAGTCGAGAGTGAATTTCATGCTCTTTATTCAGCTCATAGTCATCAAGGAGGAGAAGAGAAGACGAGTGGCTCTTTTCCCAAAACCATCTGCTTATATACATTATTTACACAATGGGCCTTGCGTGATTGGCTACTTCAGGGCTACACCTGTGGGCCAATTATATTGTGGATTGACTTCTGCCTGCAGCCTGATTGGCTGCTCCTACAGGCCAATCAGGTAGCAGATTCACTTCTGCCAGCCGCCTGATTGGCTGCTCCAGCAGGCCAATCAGGTTGCGGATTCACTTCCACCTGGAGTTGGATTGGGTAGCTCCCGCTGATTCTGAATCCTATTGTTCTAGGATTCAGCTCAGTACATAACACCCCTCCCCTCTAAGTTCCAGTCCTGCCCGGGAAGTTGCATTCGTAGTCCCCAAGGTCTGCTGGCCGCCTCCGTGTGCGTTGTGGCCTGGGGTGTTCCTTGGTCAGGGGTTCTGGTTCTGGCTCGTGTTCCGAGGCTGCTGGCTGTGCCGGGGCTGTCTGGTCTGGCGCCACTGAACCACTAGGTTGTAGCTCTGGTTCCGGTGTCCTTCCAGCCTCGGGGCGCCCCTCTGTGCCTACTGCTTCTGCTTCCCCTGCCCACCCCTCTCGCTCTACGGGCCTCACTGCCCTGCTGTCCCCTTGGGACCCCTCTGTCCCGCTCTCCTCCCGGGTTCCTCCTGGGAATCGTCGCCGTAGCTGGTCGCAGTGGCGGCGCCAACATTGCCCCCCTTCCGTTAGTACCTCGTACGACACGGGACCGGTCACCTTGGTGACTGTGGCGGGTACCCATGCTGGGCCTGCCCCAAAATTCTTTGCATACACTGGGTCCTGGGCCACAAATGTCCGGGGGTTCCTGCCTTTCCCCACCACTACCTCATCCTGAGCTCTGTCGGGGTGAAGTCGGTCCAGTCTAGTTGCAAGGCGCCGGCCCATTAGTAATTCAGCTGGGCTCCGGCCCGTCGTTGTGCTTGGGGTGCTGTGCTGTGCTAGAAGAAATGCGGCAAGGCGGTATTCCCAGTCCCCTTGTGTCATGCGGCGGAGGCTGTCCTTGGTGGTCCGCACCATGCGCTCCGCTTGGCCATTGGTGGCAGGGTGGAATGGTGCTGAGCGGATGTGGCGGATGGCGTTCTGCGCTGTGAAGGTCTGGAACTCCTCTGACGTGAATGCGGTTCCATTGTCCGAGACGAGGGTGTCAGGGAGCCCGTGGGTCGCAAACAGCTTACGTAGTACCCGGATGGCTGCCGCCGTAGAAGTGGATGGTACCAGTGCGACCTCCAGCCATTTGGTGTAGGAATCCACCACTATGAAGAATGTTTTTCCCTGGAAGGGGCCAGCGAAGTCCACGTGCAAGCGTGACCATGGATGTCGGGCGGACTCCCAGGGCTGGACTGGGGCCCTAGGGGGATCCGGGCGGGATTCTTGGCAGGTCTGGCAGTGTTGGACCCAGGCCTCTATCTCTCTGTCAATCCCCGGCCACCACACATAACTCCTGGCAAGGGCCTTCATCCTCACTACCCCTGGGTGTGTCTCGTGTAGGGCTGTGAGGAACCTTTTGCGGAGGGGCTGGGGAACAACAACCCTGCTTCCCCATAACAGGCACCCCTTGTGGGCCGACAGTTCATGTTTGCGGTTTGTGTAGCCAGCGAATTCTGGCCCGGGGCTGCTGCTGGGCCATCCTCGCCACACCCAGTCCAGGACCCGGGAGATGACCCTATCTTTTGTGGAATGGTGCGCAACTTCTTGTGCCTGAATGGGTCGGTCGGGAAGCAGCTCCAGGGTCATAACCTCTTGCGCAGGCGCTGGGTCGGGGCCTGTTTCTGGTAGTGGTAGCCTGCTGAGGGCGTCTGCGTGGCCCATCGCCTTCCCAGGGCGGTGGATTAGTGCATACTGGTAGCCGGCAAGGAAAATTGACCACCTGAGGACACGTGGAGACAACACTTGGGGGGTCTGCTTCTCAGGGGCAAACAGGCCAAGCAACGGCTTGTGGTCAGTCACTATGGTAAAGGGCCGCCCGTACAAGAAATCATGGAATTTTTTTACGCCCTTCACGATTGCCAGACCCTCCTTGTCAATCTGTGAGTAGTTTCGTTCGGCTGCAGCAAGCGTCTGGGAGAAGTATGCCACCGGCACCTCTCTTCCATCCGGGAGTTGGTGTCCCAGGACAGCGCCGATGCCATAGGGAGAGGCGTCGCATGCCAGCACCACTGGCAGCCTCTCGTCGAAGTGTGCTAAGACCGAGTTCGAGACGAGCAAGTCCTTGACTGCCTGGAATGCGGACCTTTGTCGCTGGCCCCACACCCAAGGGGCCCTTTTATCTAGGAGTCTGTGTAGGGGCTCCGCTACCGCTGCCTTATGGGGAAGGAAGGCATGGTAAAAGTTCAATAGTCCCAAGAATGACTGAAGTTCGGGCTTGCTCTTGGGCGCTGGGGCCTCACAAATGGCCCGTACCTTGTCACCGGTTGGATGGACCCCTTCTGCGTCCACCTTAAATCCCAGAAAGTCCACCTGCGGCACTCCCAGTAAACACTTTTCCCGCTTCACCTTGAGGCCCGCCGTCTGGAAACGGTGCAGGACGGAGCGGAGGCGGTCCTCAAATTCCTCTGGTGTGGGCCCGGCGATCAGTACATCATCGAAGAAGGGGGTGACGCCAGGAATCCCTTTAAGGAGAGAGTCCATTAGATTCTGGAATATGCCTGGTGCCACGCTAACGCCAAATTGCAGCCGCTTTACTCTGAATGCCCCTCTGTGCGTCACAATCGTCTGGGCCTCTGCTGTGGCTTCGTCCACAGGCAACTGTTGATACGCTTGGGCCAAGTCCAGTTTGCCAAAGATTTTTGACCCAGCCAGGGTGGCGAGGACATGGCTGACCACTGGCACTGGGTATGCATGGGCTGTGAGAGCCTTGTTTATGGTGCATTTGTAGTCTGCACAGATGCGGACCGAACCGTTAGGCTTGACGGGTGTGACAATTGGAGTTTCCCCGGGGGCGTTGGGCACCGGCTCCAGCACTCCTTGCTCCACGAGCCGGTCCAATTCCTTGTCTATGCGGGGTTTCAGGGCGAACGGGACCCGGCGGGCCTTGTGCCTGATGGGTCGTACAGCGGGGTCTAGCTGTAGGGCAATGGGGGGTCCTGTATATCGTCCCAATGCCCCATCGAAAACCCCTGGAAACTCTTTGCATATGGCGTCCACGTCCACTTGTAAGCTAGTGCGGTTCACCCCGGTAACGGCTAGCCCCAGAGGTCCAAACCATGCCAGTCCCAGTAAGCTAACGTAGGGGCCCTTAACTACCAGCAAGTCCAATTGTTGCTTTCGCCCTCGATATTGCACCCTGAAGGTTCCCACCCCCATAGTAGGGACCTTACGTTTCTGGAAGTCCCGGAGGGTGAATGGAGCCGGCCTTAGTTTGGGACCCCCATTAGGGCACAGTTCCCTTAATGTTCGGGCCGAGATTATGGATAGAGTTGAACCCGTGTCCAGCTCCATGCGGCATGGGGCTCCCTCTATCTGTACCTCTATATAAATTTTCTCTGTGCTGGGATGGGGCAACTGGAATACCTGATAGTCCGTGATCTCCGTCGAGTTGCCTTGGTGCATGGTGCCGTGTGACCTGGGGCTCCTGGGTCGGTCATCTGATGCTTGTCGACGTGTGAGTCGAGCCCGACACACCCGGGCGATGTGTCCTAATTTTCTGCACTGCCTGCACTCTGCGTTGCGGAAACGACAGGTCCTCCTCTCGTGGTTCTCCCCGCAGCTTGCACAGTTCCCTCCTTCTCGTCGAGGCTGCTGTGGTGTGTGTGCTGCTTGAGTGCGCCGCTGTACTCTGTGTACTTCCTCCCTGTCAGATTCGGATTCGTCGGTGAGGTCTTCGTGGTAGACCCTCGGTTGGGATGGCGGGGCCGGTCGTGCCTCTTGCGTTGACCTCTCGGCGGCTTCGGTTGCCAGGGCTTCCTCCAGAGCAATCTGGAACGTGAGGTCTTTTTTGGCGTAGAGGCGTCGTTGCAACATCTCGTCCCTCAGGCCACCGACGAGGCGGTCACGAAGCATGTTCTCCAATTCTGAGAAGTTGCATAACCGGGCGGCTTGGCGGAGGGAGGTCACAAACCCAGTTATGGTTTCCCCCGGGGCTTGCCGCTTTGCGTAGAAGGCATTTCGGCAAGCTACCACCGAGGGCTGTGGTGAGAAGTGCTCCTTCAGCCGTTCCATTATTGTTTTGTAAGAGACGGTAGCGACATCTCTAGGTGCAAGGAGAGCCCGGGCGATTTCAAACGTCTCCTCTCCACAGACGCTGAAGAATGTCGCCCTCTTCATGGCATCGTTGGTGACTTCTTTCGCTTGCAGGAGGAAGTTGAAACGGGCGGTGTACCCTTCCCAGTCTCCTGATGCTGGTTTGAATGGCGAGAAGCTGCTGTCGGTTGCCATTCTGGGTTCCTTGGGTCCTGGAGCTGAAGCCTGGATGCACGGTGCGATGCAGCGGTGCAGCAGGTGGCGGTGCTGCGGTGCAGTGCGTGGTGGCGGTCAGCTCAGCAGGATCCCACCTTCGTCGCCAGTGAAATATACTCGGAGTCGAGAGTGAATTTCATGCTCTTTATTCAGCTCATAGTCATCAAGGAGGAGAAGAGAAGACGAGTGGCTCTTTTCCCAAAACCATCTGCTTATATACATTATTTACACAATGGGCCTTGCGTGATTGGCTACTTCAGGGCTACACCTGTGGGCCAATTATATTGTGGATTGACTTCTGCCTGCAGCCTGATTGGCTGCTCCTACAGGCCAATCAGGTAGCAGATTCACTTCTGCCAGCCGCCTGATTGGCTGCTCCAGCAGGCCAATCAGGTTGCGGATTCACTTCCACCTGGAGTTGGATTGGGTAGCTCCCGCTGATTCTGAATCCTATTGTTCTAGGATTCAGCTCAGTACATAACACCGTCTTTAAATCTTCATAATTCACGGGACCTGTCACATTCACTTTTGTTTGTGTTGGATAGAGAAGTGAAGAGGGAGCCGATGAAGGGAATTAAGAAAGAGGATTACGTGTATGGATAATGGGAGAAGTGAAAAAGTTTGATAACAGGAAGTCCTGTGTGGAGGTGAGAGGAATGAGATGTGCCAAAAGAAAGCCAGAGACAATATATTAGATACATTAAAACTTATCACCTTTCTCCTGGCTGTGGGTACTGATTAATGGTGTGCTTCAAATTACAGCCAAAAGCACAAGCAACTGTCACTCAGGGTACTTTAATCCATAGGTCACCTGCTAAAATGAAAGGGCTGCTGAGTGGCGCCAAGCACTGCCCTTTGTGAAGGGACTTGGTTTCCTCGGCAGCTGAGCTATGTTGAGAAATAACAGACCGGCCAGTGGCTGCTAATTTTCAATAGACCAAGTCTAAAATTGGTTTGTGACTTATTTGACGGCCGCTTGGCTGCACGAGGTGAAGCCCTCCTCTGATATGCTACAAACCTGCTGCAGCAGCAGTAGCAATAGAGTAAGGTGGTCTATGAGTGCCAAACATCACATTTGGGGTCCACGTGCTCACGGGATCAAGTGACCACATCGGAGTTAGACACGGCGGCCTCAGCTGCCTTCAGTGAGCTGGACCTTCCAAACATGACAGGTCAAATTCTTGTTGTTGCTGTCCTATGAAGTGATTTAGAACTGTGTGTGTCGCCTGAGGTAATAATAAAATAATGCTGAGTAATATAAAGATCATGTGCTGTGTTTTATTTCTGCTCATAGCAATGGAGAGAAAGAGAAAGAGAATAAAATATAAATTATTCCCATGGGGCTACAGTGGTACCTCGGTTTAAGTACACAATTGGTTCCAAAAGTCTGTACTTAACCTGAAGAGAACTTTCCCATTGAAAGTAATGGAAAGTTGATTAATCTGTTCCAGACGGGTCCGCGGAGACTTAAACTGAAGCATACTTAACCTGAAGCGAACTTTCCCATTGAAAGTACTGTAATGGAAAGTGGATTAATCCGTTCCAGACGGGTCTGCTGAGTACTCAACCTGGAGCGTACTTAACCCGAAGTATGAGTGTAATTGGTTCTGGAAGTCCGTACTTAACCTGAAGCGTACTTAACCTGAAGCGAATTTTCCCATTGAAAGTAATGGAAAGTGGATTAATCCGTTCCAGAGGGGTCCACGGAGTACTTAAACTGAAAGTACTCAAACCAAAGCGTACTTAAACCGAAGTATGACTGTATTTAGCTACAACAAAGAGATTGCATTAGCAGAAACAGAATAGGCTTCCAGATATGGCCTGGTTTTTCTGTTCACTGCTGGAACAGATAAAGTCAGCTGCTTTTTCTTACCAAAGCACAGGGTGACTGGATGTCAGAGGACCAGTGCCAAATATTGTTTTTCTGGCCCAGTACAAATTTATAACACTCTCCCAACCCCTATGTCACCCAAAAAGCTTTGCCCGTTTTGAAAAATTGGAGGATTGATTTTTTCCCCTAATGTTTCCAGCTGCCTGGTTTGTATTTATTACCAGACATAGCAATAGGACATGTACACATATTAAAAATGCACAAGGGGCAGATGCCCTGCAACTGCTGTTTTTTCTCCCTGGGATTTTGTGTTAGGATTTTGTTTTTTTATGCATTCTGGAGCCCAGAGGTCTAACTAATTTGGTATTCACTTATATGCCAGCAGGGCCTGTAAATTCTGTTAGAAACATTTGTTCCCACTGTCTGTGGGATTTGTTGTTGTCGATGATGATGATGATGATGATGTTTTCCCTCTACTCAGTGTCACATCCTGTTGGCTTCTTCTGCCTAGGAATAGAAAATGCTGTTACGCTGGATGCTGGACTAATGGCCTACCTAGCAGTCTCATTTGCTCTTAATTCGGTCTCAGTGTTTTCCTCGTGGTTATGGGCTTCTAGCCCAGAGCAGGCCAGGCCAGTCCCACCCTGGAATTCAGGGCTAGAGTAACGTATCCCCTCCCATGTTTTGGCCTGACAGAGGTGGAGTTGTTGCTTCCCCTACCCACCCTGCCGCATTTTGTTCACTATAAAAGTTTCTGAGTCAGTTGCAAGTTAATATCTTATGACGCCAGCTGGAAAGCCTATACGCTGGCCAGCAGAGACAATGGGAGGAGTATAAAAACAGCTGAGAGGACAAAGTTGTGACTCACAAAAATTATAGTGAGGAACAACATTTAACTTATTGTGTACCTATATTTGCGCTTGCATTACTGCAATAAAAGCCGACCACAGCAGTACTGTGCAACACTGACGGGGGAGATTTTGAAAAGGCTCTCTATATGAGGAACCTAATTCTATGTGAAATAAATTTTACAGCGAGTTATAACATCAAAGAGAACATGTTAAAAGTTCAACACCGATGGTACCTTACTCCCTCCAGACTCTCTAAGATTTATAAGAACCTGTCTAATCTGTGTTGGAGGTGTGGAGGGAGTAAAGGGGATCTATACCACATGTGGTGGACTTGCGAGAAAATTAAAAAATTCTGGGGACAAATTTATGAAGAAATTAAAAAGATCTTAGGAATAACATTTCCAAAAAGACCCGAGGCGCTATTATTAAGTATAATAGGGAAAGAAATACCGAAATCAATGAAAGAAATTTTTCTCTATGCGACCGCGGCGGCCAGGATCCTGGTCGCCAAAGGTTGGAAGGAGACTGAGGCCCCTACAATTTTGGAATGGCAAATCAAATTTCAAGAGTTTGCAGAAATGGCCTATCTAACTAATAACTTAAGGGGTAAATCAAGACAAAACTTCGCCACAAAATGGGAAAAATACAAGATATATGTACAGAAATATAGTAAGGGTACACTGCCTATGTTAGTAATGGACGGAATTTGAAGACCGGCGAGAAGAAGCTAAGGGGTGATAGTAAATTATTGATGCATTATGATTTATGAACGCATTAGACATTTCATTTAGAGAAAGGCATTATGTTACGTACGTTCAAGGTGAAGAATGTGTAGTACAATACGCTACGGGATGACAGGAAGTAAGAGAAACAAAAATCTTGAAATAAAGAAGATTATGAAGGTCCACCTCTCCCTCACCACTCCCCCGTATTCATACGATTGGATAAAATAATTACATCAATAAAAAGCAATTATAACAACCCGATTTGGGGAAAAAAAGACTTTATTAACAAGGGAGGCATGTTAACTTTAAGAGTTATCCTAAATCAGTAGGATAACTCTAACGGGTTAATGGGGAGTGGGAGGGGAATGTGGAGGGGGGAGGGGGAGGAGGGTCTGAAAGGAAGGGATAAGGGGAACAATCTATGTATGAATGTGTGAACTGAGGTAACAGCAATGTACTGGAGGAACTGCGAATTGAATGTATGAATCTATGTATTTCGTGAACTTGTAAATATGTTTGTTACCAAATGTGAGAGAATCATAAATAAATAAATAAATTTAAAAAAAAAAGAGGAACCTAATTCTATTCGTCCCTTAAGAACGTTCAGTCCCAGATGTTTTGAATCACAACTCCCATGATTCCCCAGCCACTGACCTTGCTGGCTGGAGCTGATGGGAGTTGTATTCCAAGACATCTGAAGGATATCAAGCTGGAAAAACTGGTGATAGCACATTTGGTGGCAATGTCCACAAATACTAAGGATGTGTTTCAGAGACATATTATTGGTAAAATAAATGAAAGAAGCAGAATTACAGTCCCATTAAAGAAGTAATAGATAAAGCAACAACAACATTATCAAAGCAGCAAGCTGTCAAAAGCTCAACACTACTTTAAAAAGTAGTACTGTTTGTAATTAATAACAACTGCACCCATTTTATTCTTCCTTGTAGTTTTGTAAAGTGTATTATTATGGCTAAGGAGTGTGGACATAAATGCAGTTTCTTTGTTGCTGGCATCTGTCTGTCTTGGGAAACAATGGAAGAGTGCACCTTCAGGGGTAAAGTCAAACTATTGGAGAGTTATGGAGTTTGTTGCGACTGTAGAGACCGATATGGGAGAGACATGGTTTATTGCAGGTGGGGAGATGAAGGCAACCAGTTGTGCTGCTATGGTACAGGTGTACCATGGCATTTCTTCTCTCTGTGCTCCTGCCAGCGGTCATTCCTTGTCTGGTCACTGCTGTGGATACATGACCTAACTATCTGTCTGTTTCTTTGCACAGCTGCATAATGTGACAACTAATATTGCAGATGGTGGGTGTTATTGCAGCTAATATTGCAGAGGGCAAATTGTTGCCAGGCCCTGCCCTTCCATTTCCTGAGCTTTCTAGCCATCAACACTCCACCAAGTTCAGTACTTGAACTAACCTAATGTTAACCTTTAGCATTAGGAAATCTGCACTGGGCAGAGTGAGCTAAAACAAACAAAGGGCAATATATTTTTAGAGGAGGTGGAGGGTCATTCTGGGCTGAAGGCGGAGTGACCCTGTTTTCTGCTCTTTTGTTATAGGTTCACAAATCCTCCCATTATTCTACAGCTCCCCCAACATATTGTTCTGAACAGGGATTTTAAATTCTGACAAATATAAAAGATCAGAAAAGAGAAAGGCATATTTTTGTTGATGAGGAGATGAGAGTTTGTTTGTATCAAATTACAGCTAATATAAATGAGATTACCCAGCAAAAGCAAGTTCACCCCTCTCATTGAGTTTGTATACATACCTAAGGTTCATTTATAATTCTATTTTGGGAATGATTCATGTTCTTATGTAGCTGGATTGTTTTATACTCGCTGGATGTCCCATGATCATATTATAAAGTAGTTGTGTTCTAGGTTATAAATCAAGCATTGCTAGGAGTTGTTTCTGTTGATTTTAAGATGTATTTTAATCGATTGTTTGATTTATGTTTTAAATGTATCATACTTTGATGTTAGCCGCCCTGAGCCCGTTCCTGGCCGGGGAGCACGAGGTATAAATTATTATTATTATTATTATTATTATTATTATTATTATTATTATTACCACCAATGCATTTCTCATCACTATAAAGTTCAGTGTGCCATGAGCATTTGAAAACCCTTGCCTAACACTGAATATTCCATCTGAGAATTGTCCTCAACTTGCACCTGAACATTAAAGACATATTCAGTGGGGAGGGAAGGCACTCTGCACGTGCAGAAATATACTTTTCTTCCCATATTCCATGAGTTAGTATTGGCATGGAAACCAGACTGTTGGTCTGGCCCCAATGAGGTGTTGGCCCAAATTAGATTAGGAAAGAGGGAAGAACAGGAAGAACAGAGGGAAAAGAATTGTGGAGGAAAGGAAGCTGGTTTGTAAAAGTTAATATGAACTACAATATGTTCAATAATGTAGGTACCGGTATATATGTTTCAAATAATATGATCTTTTCAAAAAGGTGAGGAAAGTCATTGGTGATTTTGGTGGCAAATAAAGAATTATTGAAGATGGTCTGGGTTTAGTAATGTCACCCAATGAGGACAGATAAAATACTAAATACAGTATGCTAAATTAATCTTAAAATCAGTAATTAAATATTTGATGAAAACTCCAAATACTGTTATCAACCAGATTCCTGTTTTAAATGTCAGAGTGGTAAAAAAAAAAAAAGTAGTTTTCAAACCTATTCACACACGCTTCTGAAAAAGCAGCTTGACCCCCAAGGATATTATCATGGGAATCAGGTTTAAGAAAAGCCTGGCAGATATCCAGTCTTGCTTTCTGGTCCAGCAGTTAAAACCAGCCTCCACCGCCACCCCTGTTCTGGAGTCACCATAGGGGCAGCGCGGCAGTCATTTGGCTGCTGTATCAACAATGAATCTTTTCATCGGGAGTCCCAGAGCGGTGAGCCACCTCCGCATTCAAGTTAATGAGAGCCTTTCAAGCCACATTTGGAATTACAATAAATAATGTCCCAAATTATGCTGACTAAGAGATACCATCACCAAGAATGTGCTCTCAACAGAGTGCAACAGCAAAAGAAGGTCATCTCCCCTGGAAGGCGTCCATACCTCCAATTATAAATCTGGTCGACAATGAATATCGCCCTTATGTATTGACTATGTTAATGAACCCAGAGAGCCACGGACTGTATAGCTGTCATTTGCATTAGGCACCAATATATATATATATATATATATATATTTAAGCGGTGCACTTGGCATATGAAGCTAGGAAGAGGCAACATCAAATTGGTGAAGATAGAAAAGAATGAAGGCATGAAAAGAAAAGAAAAGAAATCTACTGAGTTAAGAGAATGAGAGAAGAATCTTAGCTTTGGAAGCCACTAGGATAAATAATCCATTCTGAGGGGAAGCATGAAGGAGGAATTGTATGACAAATGATCTGTGTGTAGCTGGTAATGTAATAACTGTAGCCCTCACCAGAATGGGTGCATCAAGGTCACCCAAAACTGCAGCAGGAACTGTTGCTTAACGCAATCTGTACTGCAAGAAGAAACCAGTTAATGCAGTATTAGCTTGTCTCTCGGGACTGACGGCTGCCAACAACAGCTTGTGGCGGCACACCACTCAGTAGCATTGCCATGGTTGAGTCCGTGCGTATCACAGAAGTGATCTTCGTTGGATTACTGTGGTGAGGGAGGCCACAATCAATGCTTGGAGAAGTGCCACAGGTTCCTTTGTACCTACTTAAGCATGTCAGAATGATCCCTATGAGGGGGCAGGTGTGGAAAAAACTGGGTCGTAGCAGCATTCCTGTCCCTGGGAACTTTGATGGGGGGATGAGGTGAGAGCATGACTCTCTGTTTACACCACTCTGTGCTCAGCTCTCTGATGGCTCCTATTATTTATAACCTAGCTAGGCATAAACACTTTTTGAAAACTTAAAAAAGATGATTTCTGTTAATAACGAACATTTATATTATTCAGGTTTGAGGTGTGTGTGTGTGTCCCCCCCGCCCCCATGCATGCTGCTGAGGCAAGCAAAACGGTTCAAACTGCTTTCGTTTTCTCAGGCAGCCTTACCACAACCCTGTAAAAAAGGCCGGTACTCTTATTAGTACAGTATGTTGCCAGAGTGGGGACATTTCTGAGGCATAGAAACGGCAAGCGTAGCTATAGCCCGCTAGAGAATTCATGGCTGAGGTAAAATTTAAAGCAAGGCCTTCCCAGCCCATATCTTAATCTTCACTTATACACCAGTGTTTGCAGGCCCACGTGCTAACCCTGTCCTTGGGGCCCCTCTCCCCCCCCCCACAAAGGAAGAGACCAGACAACGAGGTATGGGATCGAATTGGCCACAACTTTATTGCATTCAGATTTCACATGTAGGCAACCTGGCCTTGGCCTTGGAAGGTATCCTTCTCAACACCACAGAGGGCTGAGGATGTGCAGGGAGACAGGTGCAGTGTGAGGGGACTGTAGAGCGTGATCTTACACAGCGTGGCCACGCACAGCACCGGATTGGGAGTTTTTGCCTACTTGCCGCTGCTCTAGGGCCAGGGACTCCCACAAACACCCTTTAAGGGGCCCTGCAAAAACGCCCCCGCATGGGGGTGCATGAGATGCCACCACCTTCACTCGAAGATAGACTAAAGGATACCTAACAAGGCCCAAAACCGCCACCCGAGGCCCAGGGGCCTCACCGCCAAGGAGCCTACAACTGAATCCTCCACAGCACAAGCCCCTGAAAATAAACTCCCTTTGGCCTGATCCTAAAAGAGAAGAAAGACTAGTGAGTCTTGCCCAGGGATCAGCCCCTAAAGGTATTCCCAGGCCACACCCCCACCGGCAGCCCATTGGCCCGCCCATGCAGGGGTAGGCCAAGCCTGCAGTTACCTGGTGGGTGCCACCCGGCCAGGTGGCTCTGCCCGGGGCCGCAAACTCCGCCCACCTGTTGGGAAGGGGTGAGCGGGCATTGTGTTTTTGCAGGGTATTGACACCTGAGGCATCCAAAGTTTACTGAATTTAAATTAGAGGCACACTTCACCAATGGGATTTACTTTTAGAGAGGCTCAATGGTCAAGAATATGAACAGGATCATACCACCTGGGTCACAGATTCCAGAGCTAGCAGCCACCCATTCTAGAACCAGGTCTGATTCTAGAACCAGATCGAAAAACAAGCAACCAACACTTAACCAGCAATCTAGTCATACAAAAGATGGTGTCATTTATTCACTTGCATAACACCACAACGTCCCCATTGCAGTGGTTTTTATTTTATGGTTGAAAAGATGCTTAAGATAGCTCGAGCTTTGTTGCCTCAAAGACAAAATCCATCTCATTAAATTTAAGACACTGTTGAGTCTTCGTTAGGGATGAACACTTGCCTCCATATTCCAAGTCGTTCATTTCCTTGGCCTTTGGTGTTTTGTAGCTTTCAATACACCTCAAGGAAATGAGAGCAATAAAGGAACGTCATAAACCTTCCAACAAGCTGCTAAGAATCAGGTGCTGGCCCAGGGCTTCCTCCCCGCCCCTGAGATGACCTTTTGGTGGCCAGAGCACAGGTGCCTCCCAGGAAGCACATCTTTTCCACCCACCCCCTTCTAAGCCCAGCATGTTCCAACCACCACCAACACACCATTGCATACGGTAATTTGCTTCTGCTGGGCAGTGTGGATGAATGGGCACCTGTACAAAGATGGAAATCATATGCTCATTCACACATCAGCTGATGCTTTTATTTCCCTACCTGGGGACAAACAGCTACATAGCTCGTAGGTTATGGAACTGACCCTGAAACTGACCCCAGAAACCCTTAACAAGCTGCCGTGTCCAGAATCGATTGAGGGAAATAATATGTTTCGAATGTCCTGTAAAGGTATAGGGTGGGAGTCACCTAATGAGTCCTTTCAGCAGAAACCCTGCATATGGAGATTTGCTTGTGAAATGGAGCGTCCTCCCTTCTCTTCCCCCCTGCCCCCTGCCTGTGTGTTCCCCCAAAATGGCTCTGGGAGGGTCAGGAGAACCCCCGGAAAAACATGCTGGGATGGAGTCTTAGAGAGGAGGGACTGTTCCATCTGGCAAGTTGAACCACTTGCACTGACAGAACATTCAATAATAACACAACAGTGAATTGCTCCCATAGGGTGTACACAATCTCAAGAAGCACTTTTCAGACAAAAAATGTGCAATAGCTCTAGAACGTGTGGATTACAGGCAACTGCCTGTTCACATTCCACCACTCAGTTATCTTTTTTCAAGACAATGGTTTTTGTATTGTGTTGTGACGTGGGGTTTGTGATTTCAGCTCTCTTGACAAAACATGCTGGAGACAGTTCTCTAGTAACAGCTCTTTATTAAAGTGAACAAGACTGACTCTGAGGGCAGGAAGGCTACATTTATAGGGACAGGGAACTAGCTAGAAAGGGATACATTTTGGAGGGAACAATATCAGGCAATCACAGTGCTGCCTTTTGGAGGGAACCAATAAGACAGAGGATCCAAATACAGCAGCTTAAATGAACCAATAGTAGCTGTACCCTCTGGAACCAAAAGGCAGTTACTTTATCCTAATGCAAATACAGACAATAATAATACAGAGATAAAATCCTTTGACTCAATACACAACACCCCTCCCCCCCTAGTGAGCACAGCAGACGTAATCCCTCAGGTACTGTGGGGTCCTACAACTTCTACTTGATCTCCTGACAACAGGTGTTGCAGGTTCTGGATTGGGTGTTACCTGTGGTGGAGGGGCTGCTATAGGGGTTTCGTCAGGAACAGATGGAGTCCCAGACATCTCAGGGTCCCCTACCTGTACCTCGTCATCCTGAGGACTAGCAGACCCTGGTTCATTTGCTGAAGCCCCTGGTGACTGCACCTCTGGGCCATCTTCACTCTGGTCTCGCAGCTGTGCGTCATTAGCCAGGGATGAATTATCTGACTCCTCCCTGCTGAGCGCCCGGCGCCTCAGCTGATCTATATGTCTCTTCCAAACTTGCCCATTTTCCAAGGTCACATAATAGGACACAGGTCCACTAGCCCGGGTGATCACACCGGCCACCCACCGCGGACCTCGTGAATAGTTCCTCACCCAGACCAGATCTTCAGGGGCGAGATACCTTGTTGTGTCAGTCTCAGCCTGGGGGGTTGCTCTTGAATTACGGTTTGGCATTTTATCTGGGTGGACATAATCCAGCACCGTTACCAGTCTTCTACCTAAGAGCAGCTCAGCTGGCGATTTGCCCGTCGCAGTACACGGCGTCGCATGCTGCAAAAATAACATTCGTGCAATGCGAGCCGACCAGTTACCCTCCATTAAGCGCGCAATGGATTCTTTGGCTGTTCTTACCATGCGCTCAGCCTGCCCATTGGAGGATGGGTGAAAGGGCGCGGATGTGACCCCTCTTATGAAGTTATCAGCCAAGAATGCCCTGAATTCTTGGGATACAAAAGCTGCCCCATTATCTGATACAATGGTCTCAGGTAACCCGTGGGTTGCAAACAGCTGCCTCAACACCTTGATTACGGCAGCTGATGCCATGCTAGGGACCATCGCCACTTCTAACCATTTGGAATATGCATCAACGATAACCAAAAAGACCTTCCCTTGGAATGGCCCAGCAAAATCTATGTGCAGCCGGCTCCAGGGAGTCCTGGACTGCTCCCACCAGTGGACTGGTGCTCTGGCCACTTCTGGCCGCACCTCTTGGCATGCCTTGCATGTTCGTACCCATTGTTCTATGTTCTGGTCCATTCCAGGCCACCACACATAACATCGGGCTAGCGACTTCATCCTGACCATTCCCGGGTGTCCCATGTGAAGCGTCTCAAGAACCCTGTTTCTCAGTGGTGCTGGGATGATCACCCTATCTCCCCATAGGAGACAACCCTTATGCATGGACAATTCGTGCTGCCTTGTCGCATAAGGCCTGAATTTTTCTTCATGCGGACCACCTGGCCACCCCCTCCCCACCCAAGTGAGCACACGGGAGAGAACAGCATCTTTCCTCGTTTTCTCAGCTATATCAGTAGCTGTTACAGGAGCCCCCGGAAGTGTTTCTAGCATCATAATGTGCTCCGCCGGAGCAGGATCCTCATTGCTCCCGCCAGGAAGGGGCAATCGACTCAGCGCATCAGCGTGGCACAACTGTTTCCCCGGCACATGGGTCAAGGTGTACTGGAACCCATTCAGGAATATTGACCAACGCAACATTCTGGGGGAGAGAATTTGTGGCGTTTGTTTGTTTGGGTTGAACAACCCTAACAGTGGTCTGTGGTCCGTTTCAATGGAGAAATGGCGACCGTACAAATAATCATAGAACCTTTTGATTCCTGACACAATTGCTAGTGCCTCTTTATCAATTTGAGCATAGTTGCGCTCCGTGGGTGACAACGTACGGGAATAGAAAGAGATGGGCTTTTCCGACCCATCCGGTTCCCTATGACTCAGCACAGCCCCCAGGCCGTATTGAGAGGCATCACATGCCAGGACCAGCGGCTTCGACTCATCATAATGAGCAAGGACGCTCCTGCTACTCAGCATTTCTCGCAAGGAGTCAAAAGCCTTCTGCTGCTCCCGCCCCCATCGCCACACATTCTTTTTCTGCAAAAGTCTATGTAATGGTTCAGCTACCGAAGCTTTCTGGGGTAAGAATGAATGATAAAAGTTAATAAGTCCCAGGAATGACTGCAACTCCGTCTTGTTCTGTGGTCGTGGTGCCTCGATGATGGCCTTAATCTTAGCATCTGTGGGGTGGATGCCTGATGCATCAATTTTAAACCCCAAGAAATCCACAGTTGGCACCCCAAAACTGCATTTTTCTTTTTTCAGTTGCAACCCCACCTCCTTGAACTTGAGCAACACTACACGGACACGCGCAACCAGTTCCTGTGGGTCTTTTCCAGCAATCAAAACGTCATCAAAAAATGGCAAGACCCCCGGCAGACCCCTTAACAGGCGTTCCATGAGCCCTTGAAAAATCCCTGGGGCCACACAAACTCCGAACTGTAATCTGTTAACTCTGAATGCCCCTTTATGTGTGACAATAGTCTGTGCTTCCGCTGATTGTGGGGTTACTGGCAGCTGTTGGTAAGCTTGTGCCAGGTCAATTTTGGCGAACACCTTGCCCCCAGCCAGTTTAGCCAACAGATGTGATACGACTGGAATGGGGTATGAGTTTCCCCTGAGTGCCTTATTGATAGTACATTTGTAATCTGCACATATCCTGACTTCCCCATTTGCTTTAAGGGGCGTGACGATTGGAGTCTCCCACTTAGCAGAGTCCACGGGTGAGAGAACTCCCTGCTTGACCAATTTATCCAGCTCTGCCTCAATCTTGGGTTGCAGTGCAAATGGCACTCGCCTTGGTTTGAGTCGGATTGGGGCCACCCCGGGGTCCAACTCAAAGTCAACTGGGGGCCCTTTATAACAACCCAGTTTTCCATTAAAGAGAGTAGCAAATTCCTTGCATAATGCCTCGCTCATCTCAGGGCAGGTTTGGATTGAATTAAGCCCTGAGATACTCAGTCCCAGGGCGGGGAACCAGTCAGTGCCCAGGAGACTGGGGCGACTGCCCTTCGCAATCACCAGTTTGAGTACAGCCTGTTTGTCCCGGAACTGTACTCTCACGGCACACATTCCCATAACATGGATGCGGCCTGCTGAGTACGACTGCAAGGTTGCCGGGAAGGGCTCCAGAGGGGGCAACTTACCCCTGGGGAAGAATGTCTTCGCGGTCTGGTCCGACACAATGGTGAATGCAGATCCAGAGTCCACCTCCATGTCGCACTGCTGACCCTCAATCTTCACCTTGACGTGTGCCTTGCCTTGCGCTGGAAACTGCACGGCCCTCCCGTTGATCTCCGTTATGTAGTGGCAGTCCTTTCGAAAATGAGTTGCTGTGGGCGGTCTGCGATGCTCCAGTCTAGGTGCTCCTGTTGCTCCTGACGCCGCCGATCTACAGACCCTGGCGATGTGACCTGTCTTCCTGCACATCCGGCACATAGCATCCCTGAAACGACAACTCTTCCGCCCATGGTTTCCGCCACAACCTGGGCAACTGCCTCGGTGATCTTTGTGCACTGTGCATGCCTGACGCACCAACTCGACCCCACGGACTGGGCTCTGGCTCGGAGTAGCCTCTAGCTTGTCCATGGCATGCGCAACTTCTATCTGTGGCTTAGTGGCCTTGCGACTGGCATCAAGCTCCTCTCTTTCATAATTCTCCGTGGCAGTGGCCTCCTTCAAGGCTGAAGCAAGGGTAACCTCTTCTTTAGCCACGATGCGTCTTCTGGCTTTCTTGCTGCTCAGACCACCAATAAACCGATCCAGGAGAGTCTCTTCCAGATTTTGGAAGCCGCAGTGCTGAGCGAGCTTCCGGAGTTCAGCCAGAAATGCGGATACAGACTCCCCAGCATGCTGCTGCCTCTTATGGAACTCCATCCGCCGGGCCATCTTGGTCTCAGTAGGCGCCAAGTGGCTTGTTAGGCAGGCAAGAATATCTTGGAGAGATGTCTCACTCAGCTTCGCTGGAGCAAGTAATGCCTTGGCTAGCTTGAAGGTCTCGGGCCCACAGTAGCTCAGGAATGTGGCCCTTCTTTTGCTGGCATCGGTGATCCCTTGAGCCACTGCGAAGAACTCGAAGCATTCGACGTAGTCTTCCCAGGTGTGGGGCTCTGATGGCTGGAAGGGCTCCAATACCCTTGGACTCTCCATTGTCCTAGCGGGCAGGGTCGTCTTCTCAGCTGGCCAATGAGTCTTGTTCTCAGCTGCAATCCGGACTCTGAGGCAGGGTTGTGTTTAACCGCTCCTCAGCATTCCGGATCCCACCTTCATCGCCAGTTGTTGTGACGTGGGGTTTGTGATTTCAGCTCTCTTGACAAAACATGCTGGAGACAGTTCTCTAGTAACAGCTCTTTATTAAAGTGAACAAGACTGACTCTGAGGGCAGGAAGGCTACATTTATAGGGACAGGGAACTAGCTAGAAAGGGATACATTTTGGAGGGAACAATATCAGGCAATCACAGTGCTGCCTTTTGGAGGGAACCAATAAGACAGAGGATCCAAATACAGCAGCTTAAATGAACCAATAGTAGCTGTACCCTCTGGAACCAAAAGGCAGTTACTTTATCCTAATGCAAATACAGACAATAATAATACAGAGATAAAATCCTTTGACTCAATACACAACATATTGGTCTCTCCTTTTTCCCGTTTTCTTTTCTGCTGGTCTCTTCACAGGTCTCTCCAAATATCCTGCAACTCGCAAATGAAGCCAGCTCTTCCATCAGAGTCACAGAAGTCATGGTGGTAAGAAAAGCTGGTCCATTTTTTTTATTAAAAAAACCCCTCATTTTCTGTAATATTGGTGAAGATGACTGGGGACAAACTAGTGATTCTACATCTCTCTGTTCTGCCCCTCTAGATTAATGGCTCACCCAGCATCAAATAAAATGGCGGTCAAAATTGTTTTCCATGACTGAAGGACATTTAGGTGAGTTTCCCTTTGTTGGCTAGGGAGGAAATCTCTATTGTGTTCCGTCTGCAACTCATTGTGCTAAGACTCTTTCAGGTTGCAGTGACAGAGTTGTCAGAAGATGCCCTATTCTGTGTCACCACAATGAGGCTCACCTGAAGGTAGGAGAAGACTTCTTCTTTTCTTCCAGCTCTTCTTTCCTTTAGGCTTCGCAGAGTTCACGGTACCGAAGTGAGAGTAACCTGTATTTGGACTGTGCTGCTTTAGGTAAGTTCACATTCCACCACTCAGTCATCTTTTTTCAAAACAATGGTTTTTGTATTGGTCTCTCCTTTTTCCCATTTTATTTTCTGCTGGTCTCTCCATAGGTCTCTCTAAAGAGCTCTTCTTAGCATCTTAAGGTTTTCTTTTCCCTGGGAGAACATTTGCAGAATGCTCTCTCAGGTTTTGCTTTCCCCCTTGTTGCATTGCTCAAAAAAAGAAAGAAAAAAGAAAAGAAAAAGACACTGGTGGTCGGCGTTCCTGGTTCCCAGGAACGGGGTTCAAATCCCTGCGGTGTCCATGCTTACTTCCAATGCAACTGCTATCTCTCTCTATCCCTCTCTATCTCTCTGTCCCTCTCTAACCCACACTGCCCAAATAACAATTGGCTCCCTTTTTCTTAAGCCAAAGCTTTAGCATGGGAGGGTGGTGACTTCAGTGACTGAGCTTGATTCTTAACTCCACCATTGCACCAAAGGACCATTTCAAGCACCACCTTCCTGGCAATGTGCTGTTGCTGGGAAGATGCTCACTTGATGTATCACTGGTTTTGTGTCTAGGTCGGCTGGATCAGGTGGCTGCTTCCCAGTCACTGGTGTGAGAAGTCTCTCTATGGATCTGGTCTGTGTCTGTCTGCATTCCAGACTCTACTGGAGGAGCAATTCTCCCTGCAAAGGTAACAGACAAGGTGACCTTATGGGGAAAACATGCTGTGGAGCTTGCTATGTAGGGTGGTGTTTTTGTTTTTTAACAATTCATGATCAATAGCTTACCAATCTTCTGTCAGTAAATGGTAGATCATGAAGCAAGGAGTTGGGAGGAGACCTGGGCAAGGTGTGAGGCAGGTGCAGATGCAACTTTGATTACAGGTGTTCTGGCAACTTAGAAAATTCAGTGTCTATGTTTGCTTGCTTTCCGATTGGCAGATGCAACAAAACCATTGTCCGAGGCTGCCTCTGTTCCAAGGCCAGAATTGATTTGCATTCCCATAGCTGTTACTCACTTTCTATTTTTGCAGATCATGGTGCAAGACTGTAGGTTTCCCCCCTTGCAAAGTTAAGCAACAGTGACACAATTATTCAAGGTAGGCAAATCTGATAGATAAAAATGGAGCAGCCAGAAATACTTTTGAAATCTGAAGGCTTGTTTGTTCTGTTGTTAAAAATAGTTACTAACTGTTTCTTGCTCAGGAAATCAGGGTTGTTGTTTTTTTGGGGGGAGAGGGAGGGCAGATTGCTATTGTGCAGAGCGTGATGTGACATAAAACCAGTGCATTTTCGGTGTTTTGCTCCTCTTCTGAAAGCTCAACAACTTCACAACCTTTTCTAGAAGAAAAGCACTGCATAAAACCATTGTGGAGATGTGGGAGTAGGCCTCCTGTGATCGTTGCTTATCTCCTTCAAATACAGTAAGTGTCTAAGCAGGTATTGAACATGCACAGTCGATGGAAATAGGAATGGATGGGAAAGTATTAGAAATCAAGAAAAAGTCTTTTACTGTGAGCAGCAAAGGACAGAGGGAAAATACTGTAAGCATCTTCAAAGACGGGTGTAAACTTTTAATTTTGTGTTGAATGTGAATTAATTTGTTGTTAATTTGTGTTAAATTTGGAAAATTAATAAAAACTAATTAGCGAAAAAGGAGGTAGTCATGGTTCCCAACCTAGATTGTTTTAAAAAGAGTAGACAAATTCGTGGAGGAGAGGGAATTGGATAGCTACTGGCCATGATGCCTCCGCTCTGCCTTCACAATTGGAGGTGGCAATGCCCTACTCATGCCCTCTCGTTGTTGGCAGATACTGTACAAAACTATCAAAGTGGCACGGAGGTTTACAAAATGATAACATATTTAAAAAGAAAGTCTCCTGGTTTCCCACTGTTGTTTGTAACAGAGCATACAAGCAAGCGACTCTTGTTTAAATTACGTGGAAAGTGAAAAAGCCGTGCATGCAAAAGGGCAAAGATCATGTACTGTTTACAAAAGGAAACAGAACAAGGAAGCTTCCTAGCTGTCATTTCGCAGTGTATATAGACTCCTCTCCTGCCTTCTCTTAGTTTACATAATCTGCAAGGAAGGAGCCTTGCACTGCTGCCAGGAAGTCCATGGAAAAAGTTACACTGGTTACTCCCAGAGCAGAACGGGGTCCTGGTATTTCTGACCCGCCTCTACAGCCGCAAGACACATGGCAGCGTTTGCAAATGTTTGTCCTCATCTGACGCAGAAACCAAAACACAAGTGCATGGACAGGGAATTGCCCCCTAGAGAGTAGGAAGGGGGTAGTTCTCTGTCGCATCCAGGGACTCTGGAATGTTGCTGCTGCTTTTAACATACAGACATGCAACTAAAGTTGGAGTGAATGTTCAGAAATAGGACCTCTGTATGTCTCCCTGGGAGAATTTCAACTCCCCCCCCCCCAAAAAAATTCATGTTTCTGAAATGTGAGGAGGAAAGTTGGCATGGGTGGGGTGGGAATAACCAAAGGCACTAGTTATGTGTATAGATTCATAAGGTACGTATAGGCAACTCCCAATTTACGTTCCAAAGCGCCGTGTGTTTAAGCGAAGTAATTAATATTTGAAACACAGTCGGCAAAGCCTGCAAGCAACCCACCCCTTTCCTTGACATTTTCGTTACACTTCTTGGTTCGGCGCAATGCCTGTGTGCGTGGTTGCACACATATCAGTTATGCCTAAAACGGATGCTGCCTCCATCTTGGAGGCGATCCAGACTAAACCCAGTTTAATTCAGGGTGTACTGTTACACAAGATGCGACACCAGCATCCCTAACAGGTGGTCATCCAGCCTCTGTTTAAATGCATCCAGCAAAAGAAAGCATATCACCTCCTGAGAATATAAGACAGGCATCCCCAAACTGCGGCCCTCCAGATGTTTTGGCCTACAACTCCCATGATCCCTAGCTAACAGGACCAGTGGTCAGGAATGATGGGAATTGTAGTCCAAAACATCTGGAGGGCCGAAGTTTGGGGATGCCTGACATAAGATTTTGCAGAGGTGTCAGATGCTGACAGGGTTTCACTCGGCCACCACACTGCAGCATTCGGCAACTTCTGGATCATGCCCAAGGGATGCCCCACTGCTGTGATCCCAATTTTGAAGTCACCAGTGCCAGAACTACTGGATAGAAATTGCAAAAAAAACAACAACTAAAATGCTAATATAGCCATCTAATTTGTGTCACTATCTTGCTGGGCATGTGCAGCATGCAAATTACATTGTCTCATTTTGAAGGCTTGGATCTGTCCATCTTATTGAGAAGCCCCAGATGGAGACCACAGCCCCATTGGCTGCATCCATACTATATTTCATTGGACTCTTCCGTCTGAAGCATGAGTGCCATGTCCTGCTAGACATTTGAGACACTGACCCTGTGCATTTGGTGGCGTCAAAGTTTCCAGGGCAGCTGTGAGGTAAGGACATGCAAATCCATTTCCCCTCTTTCTATAGAATGCCATAAACATGATCCTTCACAGGTTCCTTTACATGCAAAAATGGAAATGTGTGGACTACTGGAAAAGCTCAGATGAGGGCAGACTTAACCTGAGTGTGTGATGCTAAGATACTGCACTGCAGTTCTTCTGGAGGTTGCATAATGGAAATGTCAAGATTCATATCTGGCATACCTGCCAAGTTCCTGTCTGAAAATTAAGGGATCAGACCGGAAGTAGCAGACCGGAAGTAGTGCTGCCGCCATTTTGGAACTGGGCGGAGCATGCTCAGAAGCGACTTTTGATACTGCTCTGCCCAGTTCCAAAATGGCCACCACACCAGAAGTCACACTGCAGCCATTTTGGAACTGGGCAGAGCAGCATCAAAAGTCGCTTCTGAGCATGCTCCGCCCAGTTCCAAAATGGCCGCCGCACCAGAATAAACCGGGGGGGAAACAAAAAATCCTTTTTTTCGGCTGGGAACAGCTGGAAAAACAGCGGTTTCCCGGGAAATACAGGAGACTTGGCAGCTATGAATCTGGTAGCTGATGACTTGGCGGCAGCAGTCTATTTGGATTTCGTGCCATTGTGCCTTTAATATGCAGGGATGAAAGCGCTTTTAGAAAATGAGGTGCTGGGACACAAGATCCCCTGACCGTTCTCCTAATCTTTGGTGTATAATGGTGCAGGGATCTCCTGGTCTGAAGCTGCCTCATACTTAGTTAGACCATTAACCCCTCTAGCCCTGGGCCAGCCTCCAGGGTTACCGGTAGTAGTCACTGGGTAGCTGCTGAGGCCCCATTGCCAATCCCTGGAATCTTCTGGCCTTAGACTCCTCGTAGCAAAAAAATTGGAAAACCCAAAAAATACCAAACAAAGAAGATTTGCAGCTAAAAATGATTTCATATTATAATTTGACGAATAAACATGATGAAATTAAAGGAATAGGAAAGGAAGGGAAGGGGAAAAAACGGGAAATTATTTGTGAATTACATTAAACAATACGTAGAAAAAGCCGATCTTCTGGCAAATATCTAAAGGCTCAAATAATTAAATAAATGAGAAAAAAGAGAAACAAACCATGAAAGGAGGTATGCAGTTAAACATGGTAACCCACAATTGTTACATACCGGTAGCAGTGGCTGAGAAGTAAAAGGAGAGGGGAGGGGAGGGGAAGGGATAAGGGGGAGGGATAAGGGGGGGGAAAACATATTGGGGATTTAAGTGTATTGAAATAAGCACAAATGTCGTTTTATTTACATCTATGTTTTATTTCTGTAATCTGTAAAAAATCAATAGAGCTTTGTTCTTTTTTGTTTTTAAAGAATCTTCTGGCCTTGTTGCCATTGCCATGCCCTCCAACCTTTATCTGATGAAAATAGGGACGTCCTATTAAACAACAACAACAACAACAATTTTTATTATTTATACCCCGCCCATCTGACTGGGTTGCCCCAGCTACTCTGTGCAGCTTCCAACATATCTAAAAAGATAATAAAACATTACACATTTAAAAAAACCTCAAGGACAAGGTAGAGAAAGCAACTTTGATCTCAATCTCATTACTGTAAATTACTTTTAGTCCTGGCTTCCTGCCACCATCACATGAAGCTCAGCTATGATCCTCCATGCACAGCAATTAATATCAATGAGATATTAATGGTTCCCAAAAGATGGGTGGGGAAGTACAACATCCTTTGCCAGATTTGGATTGTCAGTGAAGTGATAAAAGACGCCATCAAACATGTCAAGACATTTCCCACCTCACCCCGGAGCAGGAATTACGGGCTTGTTCTGTGAGTATAACCCACTGCAGGTTAGGTTTCTGTGCCGTGGACTGGAGGGGCAGCTCCTCCTTCTTTGCGGCCAGGGAGCAGGCTCCGTGGCCTTTGCTGCACGCACACTTCTGTGATGCTGGGCTTTTAATTTCTAACCACAATTGTAATCTACCTGTAGCCTTGAGCTCAGACAGCATATGGGGCTTTTTTTGTCTCCCCTGGAGGTAAAAATCCTCCAGTGTCCCTATTTTCCAGGGACGTCCCTGATTTAGAGAAGCCGTCCTGGTTTCTGATTTGATCTTGGAATGTCCCACTTTTCCTTAGGACGTCCCTATTTTCATTGGAGAAATGCTGGAGGGTGTGGAGTTATCCAACCTCCGAGCTGTCTGAAGGCAATCCTGTATAGGGAATTTATTTTTTAAAATGTTTAATGTTTTATTACGTCTTTATGTACAGGTGAAACTCAGAAAATTAGAATATTGTCAAAAAGTGCATTTATTTCAGTAATGCAACTTATTATTTTTAATTTTTCTTTTAATTTTTTTACAAATGCTTTCTTTTTGGAAATTCCACAGTATTATAAACAAATAGCTACAATAATTCAAAAATAAACAAAAATAGACATTGCTATTTCATTTCATTAATTACATTTCATTCATAATTGACCCGCCTAACGACAAATAATTACAATTACAACAAATAAAGGCTTGACATATCTTGCTTTGCATGTCATGCATCTATCTCATATATTGGTTTCACCTCTTAAGTTGCATTACTGAAATAAATGCACTTTTCGATGATATTCTAATTTTCCGAGTTTCACCTGTATGTTGGAAGCTGCCCAGAGTGGCTGCGGCAACCCAGTAAAATGTGTGGGGTATAAATAGTAAAATTATCATCATGGAATGAGACATCTCTATTTGCATCGGAGAAATGTTGGAGGGTATGGAAGTAGCTTTCACTGAAAGTCAATCACCGGAGCAAGGATCACCAAGTAAACGTCATGTCTGCACTGGTATTTCACCCTGTGTTTTCTTTGTATAAATATTAACACTTCCAGCATTTTATCATTCTTATCGGATTATGTTTTAGATGTTTTAAGACACTCACCATCTGCACTCACTTAATCTCTCTTTTTTTCTTTGCACTTTGATGTAGTTCAGCCTGTCCCTTCGGGCAACAAACATTTCTTTACCACAGACCATTTACTCCTATTATATAAATTGTTAGTGGAAACAAAGTACTTGTGAGACAGGTGGCTCCTGCAGCCAGGGTGGGGGTACAGACCAAACACAAGTGTGGGTTGAAAAAAGCCACAACTTTGTTGCCTACGGTGAAGTAAGCAGGCTTGGCATAACATTGGGGCCAGCTGGATCTGTTTGCCCCAAAAGACTTTGATACACATTCCAGCACACCTAGGTTTTCGGTTCTGTAGAGGGGCCAATCCTCTCCATACATTTAAAACACACCCAAAACCATATTTAAGGCACATGACCCTACCCCCCCCCCCCCGGAATTCTGAGAACTGTAATTTGTTGTGGGTACTGAGAATCATAGGACTGTGAGAGAGAAACCTCATTTTGCAGGATTATTTGGGGGGAAGTTGTGTGATTTAAATGTAGATTACTGTATTTTATTTTTCTGTTGGAAGCCGCCCAGAGTGGCGGGGGAAACCCAGCCAGATGGGCGGGGTATAAATAAAATATTATTATTATTATTATTATTATTATTATTATTATTATTATTATTTGAATGCACTTTAAATGTATGCTGCCTCTCTTCATATTTGTGACTGGTGGGATGCGAAGGGTCTTTATTGCTTTTGGATTTATACCTGAAGGAGCGTCTCCACCCCCATCGTTCTGCCCAGACACTGAGGTCCAGTACCGAGGGCCTTCTGGCGGTTCCCTCGTTGCGAGAAGCTAAGTTGCAGGGAACCAGGCAGAGGGCCTTCTCGGTGGTGGCGCCCGCCCTGTGGAACGCCCTCCCATCAGATGTCAAAGAGAAAAACAGCTACCAGATTTTTAGAAGACATCTGAAGGCAGCCCTGTTTTAGGGAGGCTTTTAATATTTGATATATTAATTTATTTCATTTTTCTGTTGGAAGCCACCCAGAGTGGCTGGGGAAACCCAGCCAGATGGGTGGCGTATAAATAATAATAATAATAATAATAATAATAATAATATATTATTATTATTATTATTATTTATTATCATCCAGAGGTTTACAAAAATCCCAGTAGCTGTGTTTTTCCTTCCTTCCTTTCAAACATTGCAGCCCCACAGAATACCAAAAGGACAGCTAAGGCTGCAATCTTAACCCCACCTGCTTGGAAGTAAGTCCCATTGAATTTAATATGCTTCTTTCTGAGTAGACTTTATTAGAATTGCACTGCAATTCCTGTATGACCACTCTCCCTGATCTGGGAGGAAATACTGATACTGGCTGCATTTGCAAGTATGACACCATTTAGTGCATAAGGTACTTGATCACAGAGAATGATGGTTGCCAGGCATTTTTATAGCTGTGCCACAGATCTGCTATATTCATTTATGTTTCTATCTGACCTTTCTTACGAGGAGATATGGTGGCATGCCTTATCCTCTCCTGTTTTATCCTTGCAACAGCCCTGGCCCAAAGTCACCCAGTAAGCTTCAGGGCTGAGTTACAATCTGAACCAGGATCTACTGTGAAGCTTAGCAATCCCCTCCTTTTTGCCAGCCATGACAATATCAACCTAGCCAATTCTGTTCCTTCAGAGCAAATCTGTTGTGCCGGGATTTCTTTTCTCAAAAATTATATAATAATAATAATAATAATAATAATAATAATAATAATAATAATAATAATAATGTTGTTTAGTCGTTTAGTCGTGTCCGACTCTTCGTGACCCCATGGACCATAGCACGCCAGGCACTCCTGTCTTCCACTGCCTCCCGCAGTTTGGTCAAACTCATGTTCGTAGCTTCGAGAACACTGTCCAACCATCTTGTCCTCTGACGTCCCCTTCTCCTATTGCCCTCAATCTTTCCCAACATCAGGGTCTTTTCCAAGGATTCTTCTCTTCTCATGAGGTGGCCAAAGTAATAATAATAATAATAATAATAATAATAATAATAATAATAATAATAATATATTTATACCCCGCCCATCTGTCCGGGTTCCCCCAGCCACTCTGGGCGGCTTCCAACAAAATATTAAAATACAGAAATCCATCAAACATTAAAAGCTTCCCTAAACAGGGCTGCCTTGAGATGCCTTCTAAAGGTCTTTGTGATGTACAAAAATCACAAAGCATAGCTTTTTAATACAAAATTTCACCAGGGAGCTGGTACAGTCTGTGAATTCAGGACACATATATGCTACATTTCAAAGGTTTAATGTATACTGCCTTTTTCCATACACATGGAAGGAAGTTTGTAACATTTAAGGAGAATCTCCTCCCAGTGCAAATACAGTATCAGTGTTTTAAGCTGCTATATGTAGCCTATGCAATATGTTGGCAGCAGACATGGTTTCCAGTTGGCACATGGAAAGCCAGAGACCAGGGCCTTAGTGAGGTCTCAGCTTGGCATTGGTTCTATGCCTCACAGAGTGAAAAAAACACATTTAGCTTCCACATTCCATTGGGGGAGGGGGAAAACCAGAGGCCTGTGACTCATATCGCTGTGGGCTGGGGCGTGTGAGGATGTCCACAATCATTTTTGAGCAGATCTGTCACGATCACTTGCTTCCCTTCAGGGGCAGGAGGATGGACTTGGAGATCCCCTCCCTCTTAGTCCCTTTCAGCTGGGGGTGGGAGGGAGGGTGTATTGTGGTCAAAGAGCCAGTGTGGTGTAGTGGTTAAGAGCGGGAGACTCATAATTTAGGGTAGTGATAAAGCAGGATATCAAATCCAAACTCTTCTTCTTTTTCAAAGGAAGAGTGCCTTCAGGCAAGTGTTCTTAGAATCTCAACTCTCACCCATGGGAGAATTTAAACTGTAAGGGAAAAGTGTCCCTTCACGGTTTAAATATGTGTTTGTGTGAAGTGTGTGTGAATTGGCCAGGGAGGACACCCTTCCTCTGAAGTCATGTTTCACCCTTCCCGCTTCATCATAGCTGCCAAGTCTCCCGTTTTTCGTGGGAAACCCCCGTATTTTAAACCGTTTCCCGCTGGCAGCCCGGATTGGAAAAAAATCCCATAAATCCCCCGGATTTCCTACCAGCCAGGGAGGCTCCATTTTGGGTGCTGGCGCCGCCCGATTTTTTGTGCCCAGTCATGGGTGGAGCAGCACCGGAAGTCGCTTCTACGCATGTCCGGACATGCGTAGAAGCAACTTCCGGTACCGCTCCACCCATGACTGGGCACAAAAAATCGGGTAGAGCGGCACCAGAAGTTGCTTCTACGCATGTCCGGACATGCGTAGAAGCAACTTCCGGTACCGCTCCACCCATGACTGGGCACAAAAAATCGGGTAGAGCGGCACCAGAAGTTGCTTCTACGCATGTCCGGACATGCGTAGAAGCAACTTCCGGTACCGCTCCACCCATGACTGGGCACAAAAAATCGGGTAGAGCGGCACCAGAAGTTGCTTCTACGCATGTCTGGACATGCGTAGAAACAACTTCCGGTGCTGTGCTACCCATGTATGGGCACCGGAAATCGGGCAGCATCGGCACCAGAAGTTGCTTCTACGCATGTCCAGACATGCGTAGAAGCGACTTCTGGTGCCACACCGCTGCTGATCCCGCATTTTTCAGTGGGAGACTTGGCAGCTATGCGCTTCATCTATTTTTTAAAAAACATATCTTTACATGTAGCATGTAAATTCTGATACCATTTTTAAAAGTTGTGTGATCCATGTTTGGTGGAGAGGGTTTCTTTCTGTGGAAAAGGAAGCCTGTATTGGGCATAAAAATGACTGGTTATAATTCTTAACATTCCAAACTATCTATCTTGACAGATTTATGCTGCTTTGTTCCGCAAAGAATCCATGGATGTCCAGTTTTGGGTGTGTACTCAGAGCGCTCTGTTATGGAGTCCTCACTGAACTGTATGTTCCCATTTAATAGACACTCCTTTTGTCTCCTAATGATTGGCTGTCCTTCAGAGCCTCTCATAGAATAGTTTAGAGGACACACCGACCAGGAAGTCGAACAAGTACTATGTGCAGGAAGCCTCATGAAATTTCACATTCCAGGGAAATGAACTGCTAACTAGAATTTTTGCACACTAAAATTTCGAAAGAAAAACTGTTCCATGCTATGTTGACCGATGAGCTAGAATCCAGTACTGTATGTTGTTACGCCATGCTCCCATTTCACATTTGGGCAAAGCAACTTACTAAGTATTGGTGGTTGATTACTCACCTACTTTAAAGGATGTTATACTTAGAAAAAGGAACTTCACTGGGGGAAGAAGAGAAAGTGGGTGGGTGAATGCTGGAGAAGGATGACATGTCTCTTGAAGAAATGACGACACCGTGGAGGCTGGTTCATTAGGGCATATAGGTCACTTCCCACTAAACACTGCCTGACCTCTTGCTTAAAACCTCCCTGGCTTAAAACCAGGGCTCTGACTGCACTTACTGTTGGCCTCCCTGCCTTCTTCTCTACTCATCCCAGTGGGTGCAAGGCACCATTGGCCACCTTAGGCCGCATCCCAACTATGCATTTTACCAGTATCATATTACTTTAAACAGTCGCTCCCCCAAAGGATCCTGGGAAATGTAGCTGGTTAAGGGTTCTGTGTGTTGTCAGCAGACCGCTCTTCTGAGAGTGGTTTAACACAGTGTTTCTCAACCTTTTTTGGACCACGGCACACTTGTTCCGTGAAAAAAATCACGAGGCACACCACCATTAAAAAAGTTTTAAAAAAATAACTCTGTGTCGCCCTATATTATAATTATGACTGTAAGAAACACTTGCCAAATATTGCTTTCCGGCGGGTCAGCGCTGCCGAGTTCTTAAAAGATCCGGGTTTCTGATCCACCCCACCCGACCCCGCCGTCCCGTATCTTACCCTGTGCATGTTCTCGGACTTGTGAGAGGACGATTTGGTCTTCATGCCTCCGTGAATTAGCAACAAACTACCTTTTGAATGATGGAGATTGAATATTTTAAAAGTAGCTACTTGAAGTCCGCTCGATTTTCCAAAAAAGAGACACACGTGCAGCACTATTAGCTGGGGGCTGCCATCTTGGCTAAAGGATTCTGGGATGATCCTGTCACGCGAGGCATGGGGAAAATGGAAATAATGAAAGCTGATTGGTCTGTGGAAACTAGAAGGGGCGAAGAAATAGGACACCCAGGGAGGTGGAGTTTGCAGCTGCAAAATCGCCCTTCTCGTCGCCGCACGTCGCGGCACACCAGCCAGCGTCTTGTGGCACACTAGTGTGCCGCGGAACAGTGGTTGAGAAACGCTGGTTTAACAATCAATCCTCTTCCCAGGAAGCTCTGGGGATTATAGCTGGTGTGCATGTGTGGGTCTCCTAACAACTCTCAGCACCCTTTTTATAGTCTTTATGCATTTTCAGTTGTAAATACAGATAAACTGTCTATTTCAAAAGAACCCCCTATTCCCCCCTCCGCCCTTCCTCCATTCATCCCATGTATAGATATCATTCACACAGAGTTAAGTTGTTTAACAAATCATGCGTCAATACTGAGAACAATAGTAGGTATTAGGTAATACCTAGCTCATTATTTCAGCAGATTACTCAAGAAATTGCTAGGGGGTCAGTGGTGGTGTCTTTGCCCCCACCATGTTTCCTCAAAATCATATTTGGTGTATTTTTAGAGCCTTAAGCTGCTTAGATCGTTCTTCCATGAGCACTATGTTCCAGATCTTCTCACACCATTCCTCCAGTGTCAAATTAGCAGCTGCCTTCCAGTTTTGATCTGCAACTTGTCTGGTGGCTATCATAAAAACCTTAAATAAAAAGTGTTTCAAAAAAGGTTTATTAATACTAGCCTTTGAGCACAGAGAACCATTTGACCTGTAATAAGAGTTACTTTATGTATTTTTAAGCTCTAAAAACCTTGAACTTTCTTGCAGTTCCACCACATATGGTAATAAGATCCTAGTCAGGGCTAGCCCACCTGTGAGGTAACAATTCACCTGAATAAAGATGCTAGCTTTATTAATAATAATTATTAATATTAATAATAATAATAATAATTATCCAAAGTCAGGAGAGCAAGAGTAGGATGAGGAATTAGTGTCTGTTCTGGAATAGCTGTAACTATGGTGAATATATTAAACCAAAAATACTATTAGCAACAGACATTCCCACCACATGTGCAGGAACATACCTATTAAAGAACAGTCCCTCCAGTGAGAGTGTATGGTTAACCCTAGAAAGATGAAGAGAAGTCCAATGCCAGATACAAATGACTTTCAGTGAGGTTTCTGGCAGCCTAGCCCAAATTGTCCTTAAGCGGGGGGTTTAGAACAGATTTTGTCCCAGTCAGACTCTTCAGCCTGGTGACCTAGATTCCTCTTCCCATACCAAAGAGATCAAGGGAGTTACCCATAAGATCAGGGGTCAGCAAACTTTTTCAGCAGGGGGCAGGTCCACTGTCCCTCAGACCTCGTGGGGGGACAGACTATATTTTGAAAAAAAATAAAATGAACGAATTCCTATGCCCCCAAAATAACCCAGAGATGCATTTTAAATAAAAGGACACATTCTACTCATGTAAAAACACGCTGATTCCCGGACCATCCGCGGGCTGGATTTAGAAGGCGATTGGGCCGGATCCGGCCCCCGGGCCTTAGTTTGCCTACCCATGCATAAGATCAGGCATCCCCAAACTGCGGCCCTCCATATGTTTTGGCCTACAACTCCCATGATCCCTAGCTGACAGGACCAGTGGTCAGGGATGATGGGAATTGTAGTCCAAAACATCTGGAGGGCCGAAGTTTGGGGATGCCTGCATAAGATCATCTATTAGTATTTTATCTAGGGTTGAGGCTACCCCCTTAGATTCCATATTTGGATGTGTACAGAGTGTCTCAGATGCAGTCAAGGATCTCATTCCTTCACCATTACAAACTAGCATCGTAGCAGACGAGTGTAATTGAAGCCATTGAATTCAATTAGTTCGGATATTAATTGTTTTACCAGATTATACATAGCAATCGGTTGTCCTCCTGGGAAAATGTCTTTCAGTTTTATTATATCAGCCTTTGCCCATTGTGGGAATTATTTATACTTGTCAGTAAAGTAAAACTGTGGGCGGTCTAGAATAGGAATGAGTGGCAAAAATGGAGGCCAATTATGGATGGTTGTGTTTGCTTACCATTCATCCTTTGTTATGTGCTCCTTTCTTCTCCTTTCCTTTTTCGCCCTCCTCAATGGGAACATTTAGATTGTAAATACCCTGGTCCAATACTTTGTGGCTTTTTTCTTGCTTATAATATTCTGTAAAGTGCCATGTAAATTGATAGGATGTGCAAGCAGTACAACTAGACATGTTGAGAAGGGGTGGGGCAGTGAAGACTTACTCGTTCTAGCTCTGAAATTCTAATCCTTTATCCTGGAGCAGGATCAAGCAGTTATGCCTGAACACATTTATTAAAAAAAGGTCCTTTTCAGTTCAATTGTTTGCAGACAATCGCTTTGAACAACTCCCTTTTAATCTTCCATACATGGAAAACTTAGTTTTGTTTCATAGCATTACCCTTTATCAGTTGAAGGCTGAATGTTACATACTTGCTTACAAAATATGGTTTATTTCATTCATATTATCACTAAAGCATGTGAAAAAGGAGAACGCCTTGCTCATTGCGCACTAGAATGCACGTCTAAATAGGTGCACATTGTTCTTAACAGGCTGGACCTCTGCATCCCCTCCCCCAAACCTGTTTCTTAGACTGACACAGAAACACATCTTTTTAGTAGGAAATGAACCTACTAAGCGCCAGTGTTTAGAAATGTTTAGGCAAATATAATTTTATATTAGAACCAGTTCACTTCCACTGCACATTTCTACCAGTATCAAAAACCGTTCCACCAAATCACTTTTGTAGCATTAAATGTCCCTTGCTATATAAATATCTACTCAGAAGGAATCCCCACTGATTTCTGTAGGGCTTATTTGCAGATAGGTCTTGACAGACTTCAGAGACCAAGAATTGAATTATCCGGTAAATTGCTGAATTTGGGTTGAGCAAAGACTGTCAAGTTTTTCTGGTCAGTCTCTCACTCATCATGTGTACTGTATTCTATAATGTCCGCAAGTACTGTAACTTGTTCTATCTAGCTGCTTTTAAATTTAGTGGTAGTTTCTCTTTCATATAAATGATCAGTCACAGACACACTGCTTCTGCTGCACTGCAGCAGCCTTTGAAAGAGGATTCTGATTTCCTTGAACAAAATATTCCTACTGACACACCAGTTACTCTTAAATCCTGTGCCCCAGTCTGGTTAAAGTTGCTCATGTAAGCTCCATTTAATGCCCTCAGAACTGGCTGCCTGTAATCCCTGTTGCTTTCAATAATAATAATAATAATTTATTATTTATACCCCGCCCATCTGGCCGGGTTCCCCCAGCCACTCTGGGCGGCTTCCAAAAAAACAGAAATTCTAAAATACAGAAATCCATCAGACATTAAAAGCTTCCCTAAACAGGGCTGCCTTGAGATGCCTTCTAAAGGTCTGGTAATTGTTCTCTTTGACCTCTAGTGGGAGGGCATTCCACAGGGTGGGTGCCACTACCGAGAAGGCCCTCTGCCTGGTTCCCTGTAACTTGGCTTCTCGTAATGAGGGAACCGCCAGAAGGCCCTCGGAGCTGGACCTCAGTGTCCGGGCAGAACGATGGGGGTGGAGACGCTCCTTCAGGTATACCGGACCGAGGCCGTTTAGGGCTTTAAAGGTCAACACCAACACTTTGAATTGTGCTCGGAAACGTACTGGGAGCCAATGTAGGTCTTTTAGGACCGGTGTTATGTGATCTCGGCGGCCGCTCCCAGTCACCAGTCTAGCTGCCGCATTCTGGATTAGTTGTAGTTTCCGGGTCACCTTCAAAGGTAGCCCCACGTAGAGCGCATTGCAGTAGTCCAAGCGAGAGATAACTAGAGCATGCACCACTCTGGAGAGACAGTCAGTGGGCAGGTAGGGACTCAGCCTGCGTACCAGATGGAGCTGATAAACAGCTGCCCTGGACACGGAGTTGACCTGTGCCTCCATGGACAGCTGTGAGTCTAAATTGACTCCCAGGCTGCACACCTGGTCTTTCAGGGGCACAGTTACCCCATTCAGGACCAGAGAGTCCTCCACACCCGCCCGCCTCCTGTCCCCCACAAACAGTACTTCTGTCTTGTCAGGATTCAATCTCAATCTGTTAGCCGCCATCCATCCTCCAACCGCCTCCAAGCACTCACACAGGACCTTCACCGCCTTCACTGGTTCTGATTTAAAAGAGAGGTAGAGCTGGGTATCATCAGCATACTGATGGACACCCAGCCCAAACCCCCTGATGATCTCTCCCAGCGGCTGCATATAGATGTTAAAAAGCATGGGGGAGAGGACAGAACCCTGAGGCACCCCACAAGTGAGAGCCCAGGGGTCTGAACACTCATCCCCCACCACCACTTTCTGAACACGGCCCAGGAGGAAGGAGCGGAACCACTGCATGACAGTGCCCCCAGCTCCCAAGCCCTCTAGACGGTCCAGAAGGATGTTATGGTCGATGGTGTCAAAAGCCGCTGAGAGATCCAGCAGAACAAGGAAACAGCTCTTACCTTTGTCCCTAGCCCGCCGGAGATCATCGACCAGTGCGACCAAGGCAGTTTCAGTCCCATGATGAGGCCTGAATCCTGACTGGAAGGGATCCAAATGGTCCGCTTCTTCCAGGCGTGCCTGGAGTTGTTCCGCAACCACTTGCTCAATCACCTTGCCCAAGAATGGAAGATTTGAGACTGGGCGATAGTTGGCCATATTGGCCGGATCTAAAGATGGTTTTTTAAGAAGCGGTTTAATAACCGCCTCTTTCAGCGGGTCTGGGAAGGCTCCCTCATAGAGAGAAGCATTTACCAACCCGCGAAGCCCATCGCCCAGCCCTTCCTGGCTAGCTTTTATAAGCCAGGATGGGCAAGGATCAAGGAGACAGGTGGTTGGTTTCATTCGTCTAAGCAGCCTGTCCACATCCTCGGAGGTAACAGATTGAAATTGTTCCCACAAAACTTGACTAGACAGGACTCTAGCACTCCCCCGCCCCGGCCCTGCTCCCACGGTGGAGTCTACCTCTTCCCGAATCTGAGCGACTTTATCTGCAAAAAACTTTGCAAAATCATTGCAGGAGATCATGTGGCCCGTACTGGGCCCGGATGGAGCAGGTGGTTCCGCTAAATTGCGAACCACCTGGAAGAGTCTCCTGCTGCTGTTTTCTGCAGATGCGATGGAGACGGTGAAGAAGGTCCTCTTCGCCGTCACCATTGCCACTTGGTAGGCTCGAAGTTGAGCTCTAGCCCGTGTCCGGTCTGATTCAAAATGAGTTTTCCGCCACCGGCGCTCTAGCCGTCTCAACGACTGTTTCATTGCCCTCAGCGCCGGGGAAAACCACGGGGCTGTCCGGGCTCCATGCAATCTGAGAGGGCGCTTCGGAGCCAGACAGTCAATAGCGCTGGTTAACTCCGCATTCCAGCGGGCCACCAGGGAATCAGCTGAAAGGCCATCGACATGGGATAAAACATCCCCTACCACTCTTTGGAAGCCAATTGGATCCATTAAGTAGCGGGGGCGGACCATCCGAATCGGTCCCACCTCCCTGCAGAGGGGAAGGGTTGCGGAGAAGTCCAGTTGCACCAGAAAGTGATCTGACCATGGCACTTCTTTTGTTTCGCTTTTACTTAATGTCAGATCACCAACATCCATAGAGGTAAACACCAAGTCCAAGGCATGTCCGCGGCTATGAGTTGGGCCAGACTTATTCAGGGACAGCCCCATGGTGGCCATGCTTTCCACGAAGTCCCGAGCGGCTCCTTGTAAGGTCGTGTCGGCATGGATGTTAAAATCCCCTAAGACAACCAAGCTAGGTGTCTCCAGGAGCACATCCGACACGACCTGAAGCAGCTCGGGCAGGGAATCCTTGGTGCAGCGGGGAGGTCGGTACACCAAAAGGAATCCTGTACTGCCTCTATTGCCCAACTTCCAGAACATGCACTCAGAGAACTGGGTCTTCCCAATAGGACGCCTGGTGCAAACTAATGACTTCCTAAAAATCACTGCAACCCCCCCTCCCCGCCCAGATGGCCTGGGTTGCTGTGCATAAGAGAAACCTGGTGGGCAAGCAGCGCCAAGAACGGGCCCATCGGCTTCCTCCAACCAGGTCTCTGTCACACATGCCAGGTCAAATCCTCCATCCACAATCAGGTCGTGAATGGCGGTGGTCTTATTCATCATCGACCTGGCATTGCACAGCAGCACCTTCAGGTCATGTGGGTATCCCTTGCCTATTCCAATATCCGTCCGGTCAGGACCAGACCTGGAGGCAGGGATAGTCCTCAGACAACGACTAAGTCTGCCTCCTCGGTAATGACATGGTCTGGTCTTAGCGTAACTCCTCCTCCTACCCGTGACCACTGAGATCGGTTGTTCCAGTGCACCCCCCCCCTGTGGAATCTGCCCCAGCCATTTTGCTTGCTGGGACCCCCTCCCGGGCAGCCCTGACCCCTCCCCTTAAAAACAAAATAAAACCTCTGTAAAAAACAGCAAAGAACGCAACAAAAAAAGAACACAAAAAAGACAATAAAACAATAAAACCAAAAACAATAAAAATTACAAATACACTAAAATTTAACAGATTCCCACACCCAACTAAACATCCCTCCCACCTACCACCCCAAACACAATAAAACAATAAAACCAAAAACAATAAAAATTACAAATACACTAAAATTTAACAGATTCCCACACCCAACTAAAAATCCCTCCCACCTACCACCCCAAAGAAGATAAAAACATAAAAAATTCTTTAAAAAGCCTTTTAAAAAGAACTCTGTGCTGTTTCAAGTTCCCCTGGGCAGCACCAGCAGCAGAGCAGCGGCAGCAGTCCTTTATGAGGCCTTCCAATAGACTGAGGCTGCCATTCTAATGCATAGATATGGATGGGAAAGGAATTTTTAGTTTGCATTTTAATGTAAAGCCACTTAGCCTGTACTTCCGGAACCAATATGCAAACCAAAGCACAGCTATTTTTGCCGAACAAAAGATGCTTAAAAAATGCTTATTAGGGAAAATGCACACAGAAGTGTGTTAGTGTGAGTAACAAATTAAAAATGCATTGCATTGCGGAAATTGCTTTCAAAGCATTAGGAGAAACATGGACGAAAGTGTGTACTGTACTAATTTTCACATGGGTATGTTTTTGCAAACAGATACAGAAATGGCGCCAGCTTAAATTAATACTGGGAAAGTGAGAAACGGATATTCATCTATGCCTACTAGAGGGTAAGAGGTAGGAGTAATTAAACCAGGGGTGCCCAAACTTTTTTCAAAGAGGGCCAGATTTGATGAAGTGAACATGCGTGAGGGCTGACCAAAGTTGTTGAGCTTTTTTTAGGATTGAAGCTTTTTTGAGCTTTTTTACGATTTTACCCCAAGTGATAGACTGCCACAGGGGCCGGTTTAGACCCCCGAAACAGTCTTTGGACATGCCTGATTCAAACACAGTGGGACTTACTTCTGAGTAAACAGGCGTAGCATTGGAGCTACACAGTGCAATGTTATGCATGTTGTCTCAGAAGTCAGTCCTGCTGTGTTCAATGAAGTATGCACCCGAGTAATTGGGATTGCAGCTTTACTTTTTGAAGGTGAAAGAGAGCAAGTGTTTCTTAAAATTGTGGCCTCCAAAAATGGATACATCAGGAGAGGCTGAGAAGTCCCATCCTCCCATTTCTTTGATACATTGCTTTTTATCAATGTCAAATCATAGTCCTGGTGTGCGTTTTCTAGTGCAACCCGATTCTGTAATAATTCTTAACCTCTGCAATAAAGAGGGCACCACTTTAGCACTAGGGTTGCGCAGCCATGAAGCAAGTGTTCTTAGACATGGCCGTGACATTTCAAATAAAATCCAATGCAAGATCAACCATGGCTGTGATCCTATGTACTTACTTAGAAGCAAGGCCCATTGCAGAGGGCCAGATTTAGCCAAGAGGCCAGGAGTTACCTATTCCTTCTTTAGGTATAAAGGTAAAGGGACCCCTGACCATTAGGTCCAGTCGTGACCGACTCTGGGGCTGCGCGCTCATCTCGCATTATTGGCCGAGGGAGCCGGCGTATAGTTTCCAGATCATGTGGCCAGCATGACAAAGCCGCTTCTGGCAAACCAGAGCAGCACATGGAAACGCCGTTTACCTTCCCGCTCTAGCGGTTCCTATTTATCTACTTGCATTTTGACGTGCTTTCGAACTGCTAGGTTGGCAGGAGCTGGGACCAAGCAACGGGAGCTCACCCCGTCACAGGGATTTGAACCACTGACCTTCTGATCAGCAAGCCCTAGGCTCAGTGGTTTAACCCACAGCGCCACCCGTGTCTAATAACCCGTGTGTTATTAGGATACACCCATTCCTTTCACAAACCTGCAGTTCTCAGAGTGGTTTAATAGTCAATCGCTCTTCCTGGGTGGGGGGGGGGTTGCCTGTTCTCTATCACTGTTCTTTATTACTGAGGCAGAGCAGCTTCCCTTATGTCCTGCAGTATAGTAGCTTCAACATGACCTTTTTACAGTTAATAATGGAAGCATGAGGCAAATCCTGGTTCCCACTTTTTACAACAGTGTGACTATGCTCATCCTTAAATTTGCATCTGGCACAAGCCCTCCATTTTTTCTCTTCCTCCCACGCAATTTTTAAAGCCTCCAGATTTAATTCTTAGGTATGTTTTACCACCGAGCTCTCACGTCACAAAATGCAAAGTCTCCTTGTAACATTTTCTTTTATTCAAGATAAAAACAAAAGCATTGTGATATTACAGACAACACTACAGAAAACAAATCCATTGTGATTGTAAAGTGCATTTTTTCAGTTGTGTACAAAATATTAAAAACATGCAAGGCACTGAAGCATAAAACCGAGGACGACAATTCCTCAGTTACATTCAAAATGGCAATTGAAACTAGGAAGCCAGGAAGATGACTTTAAAAACAAAATGGCAGGGGAAGAGTTGAAATGAAAGGTGTTGTTTGGAAGAACCGTTCCTAGTTTCCATTTCACAGTCTTGTCTCCAGCTGCTTGCCTGGCAAGTTACTTACAGACACCTTTAGCAGAGCCAGTGAAGTCCCCACCCATCTAGCTACACATTATTATTTACAAGAATGTACTGTCCTGAAGTAATTTAAGCCCTTGGGAGTTCAGCTTTATGGAAGAAATTGGATCCTGACTTTTTCAACAGTCTGATGGATTTATGTAGAGATCTTGCTGGAGCTCCTCAGTTCCAATACCCTGCACTTCTTTCCCCATTTACTTCAGTCCTTGGTCCAGTTCCTACACATGGCCCCAGTATGTAGGTTTTACATGTAGTGGATCAAACAAGCAGGTATTTAATCTGTAAGCTTATGACTAGAGGCCTGTAAGATTAAGCCTCACTCTTATACTTTCCTACTTAATTCAAAACACCTTGCTGAACATCTAGGGGCAGTTCTGGAAAAAAAAACCAACCGTTTGTGATTTTGCTGGTTTTTCCACGGATGATATCTACTCAAAAGTAAAGTGCAAAAACAGCATTATTTTCCCATGAGGAATTTAAGTATCTGGTAGAAACTGTTCCGTAAAAGATGAAGCCATTTAATGCAGGCTCTTGTAATCTTACTAGTTGCAATCCCAAGGTTGTATTTTAACTATTTTTCGCCCATACGCATTAGTAAGCCCTTTATGTTACAACAGGCTCAATTAACTTTGTTCACATTTCTGCACTTGGAAGAATTGTAGGAAGTGCACTATTTTATGCCAGGAGCAGCCGTGTTTCGTTACGGTTTTCATTGCTGGGAAATAAATCCTTTCCTTCTATCACTTTGTTAAAGCTATCGCAACCATAGCAGTGAGCTGGATCGCTTTTTCCGTAACCGAAGAGAATAAATGAAGACATTGGAGCAGATTCAACCACTCCCGCTTCTCCCCAGAACATCCCAGTGCTACGGAAGCCGCTCCTTCCATTCTGGGTTAGTAATGGAGAAGGTGGGTTGCTGGCTAGATAAGCACCAACTCTTAGGAAGCCAGACTCAGACCAAGTTACCCTAGCAGATTATTTTCTACTCTTTGTGGGGGGAGTAGATTTTTTGTTTTAAAAGCACTAGCATCCGAGACCACCTGGGTACTTAAATCTGACATTTGCAACATGCAGATGCTTATAAGCACAGTTCCAAGTAGGAATTCAGGTTCTGTCTGTGCAGACTGAACAAGTGGGAAATGACACAACTCCTACTGAGTTAGATGAGGGATGTGCCAGCTTTTCAGGATTTTTAAGAGGCTATTAGTGGCACATAAATTAGGACCCTTTCCCATACTGGAACAGCAAATGGACATTCCAATACAAAGTTCTTCTATTGCGTGCCAACCTAAAGCACACAGCATTGTATGGATGCATGTACTTTACAATTCAAGATGATCTGGGCAGTTTTATATAACAGAATGCAAGAGGAACCAGTAGGGTTAGGTAGCTGGGCACTGAGAAATGTGACCCAAGAGTCTTGCAATATTTCACCAGCAGATTATGGAGCTATAGCTCACGTAACAAAATTAACTTTCAGTCCGCCTCACTGTAACCCCACACTTGGGCACTTGGGTAGAGCTGGCATAACTCAGTTTGCTCCACGACTGAGCCGCAATACTCCGCAGATTCGTTTGTCTCATGTGTTTGGGTTGAATTCCCTTGCAGCAGTCAAAAGCTCTTGTGAGCTGGGATTACACAGTACAAAGGGTGGAGGGAAGCTAAATGGCTTTATTTAGTGTTCAAGTCACAACGTAGGGGCTTGGATCTAACAGTCCCCAATGGACCATGAAACATGGCTGTCTGCTGTAGCTATGTACTGTGAAGCTAGTGTGGAAATTAACAACCCAAATCTTTTTTTTTCTTTTTGGCTTATAGAGAAGGCCTTTGCTTCCTCCTGCCCTGTATCCACTCTCCTTTCCTAGCCTACAGGAACACGCAAAACTGCCTCCTACTCCATGTCCTACCCAGAAATCCCAGGGTTTAAACCTGGGCTTTTTTGCATGCAGAGAACACATGCTGTTATCACCGATGTACAGTCCCTCCTCCTCCTGTGAGTGAGCAATGGGGCTGGGATGTTGCACTGAACATAACGAATATTCCTCATACAAGTCGATAACCTTTATTTGATTTTGTCAGTAACACTCAATTTTATAAAAATTAATGGGGATGGGGAAGTAGTAAAACAAAACAGTTATTTAACCAGACAACTATTCCGGGCTCAAAAGAAATACATTTAAATAAAATGGTCATATGAAAAGTTACGTGTTCATAAAAAAATAGATATTTTTACTCTTTGCAGCCAACCCAAAGTAGTTGTTCAAGGTACATTAATAAGATCGCAGCCCCTCAACCTACGCTAACACACACATTTGGCTCAGGGGCTACGAGATTGTAACACCAATGACCTCCCAAAAGACGCTCCTGCCTCAGCCATTGAGAAGAACTTAAAACATACTGTTCTTGTCAAAAAAAGAGGCAGAACAGTGAGCAAGCGCCCTGGCATCTTCCCACAAATGAAGGCATTTCCTAAAATGGAAGGGAGCAGAGTCATAATACAAGCTAAAATTACAGCCACTTCTATTTGAACGCCTTGGTCTCTTCCAGATCGGACAAAGTAGATAAGGGAAGATGCTAGCATAGCTCCCTCACAAGGCTGGATATTCTCTCCCTAGTTCCTTGTCAAACATGGAATAGCTTTTTGGAGATGTGTACCCCAGCAGGGTTCCATAGTTCAACAGGTGAAGCTAGGCAAACCTTTCTCTGGACGGCTTACAATACTGTGGTGAAGCTCAAGGCATGTAAGCAGAACTGCTTGGACTGAAGCAGTGAAAGCTGAACTGGACTTGGGAGACTTGGCAGCATTAGTCTTAAGACAGCAAAGAGATCTCCCCTTTTCTAGCTGTTTAAATTCATTACATCCAGGATGATGCTAAGAGCATCTGTTTTTAAAAACCATCTGCAGTCAGAAGTTTCACAAGTCCTTTAGTTTCAGTTTCTGCCAACTCTAAACCATGCGAGCCTCCTTTCTCAATCGCCCCCTGGCAGCAAACTCCCAGGCGTTTGCTGAGCAGAGGATGTTTGCAAATACAGAGCCCAGATCTTTCATTCAGTAATAAGGCCCGCGTTTCTCATACCCTGTGTAGCTGGGCCATTCAGGAAACAGGCCGTAGGAACACCGGGGGCTTCCAAACTGGTCAAAAGCAATCCCAAACCCGGGTCCACCCTGCGGCTGAGAAATCTCCCGGGCAGATTTGAGTTCGGACCGTATGATCCTGTAGTTGAGGCCTTTGTTGCTGTCCCAGTATACCTTGCCATCACACTCATAACACACAGCAAACTCTATCCTTTCGTGGGGTTGAACTCTCTCCGGCAAGCTGACCTCGAAGGAGAACGTGTCCTTATCTGAACCCGCATATGTGTCCTTAACATACTGGCACGGGTAGTCTGTGAAGGTTTTCCAGGTGTCAAATGTCATCCGGATCTTCACAGCCTTCTCAAATGCAAGATTCCTGACTTTCACGGTGCCGACGATGGCTTTATCTTTCAGCATGCAGTTTTCAAGGCAGACGTAGTCGGCCTGGAGGCGATTCCGGAAGTCCAAATAATCTGCAGAAGGCTGTATGAAATCCAAGACAAAGTCGTCTCTGTCCACGGTCGTCAGGCCCACAATATTGTCTATTAGTTCCGTGATATTAAACGGGATCTCCAAGGGCTCATCAAACTGGGAGAACACTTTAACGACCGTGAGAGACAGGCCCCTGCTGTCCGCAAAGGAAACCCTCTTTTTCACCCGGTTGCTCTGCAGAGCTTTGACTTCCTCCCCCAGTCCGTTCAGCTCGGTGTTGCTGTGCAAATGGATGCAAGGCCGCAAAGGCATCTTCTGCTTCGGAGCAATTTTGCAGGCAAAACTCTCCCTTCGCAAGTAGGGCGTGCGCAGGTAGACCTGCATGGCTACATCCACTGCCATTGTGGGCTTGTGAGGAAAGGAGTCCAATATTCTGAAGAAGAAGATGGAAGAAAACAAAAACTGATCAATAATCAGAGGGGCCATTTCACATCTCACGCAGCTACAAAAGCAAGGTTTTATATGCAAGGAGAGTCCTACTGGATCTGACTAGGCCTATTTAGTCCAGCATTCTGCTCCCACAGGTGCTTATGGGATAGCCACAAACAGGATGTGACCACAATGGCATTCTCCCACATCAATACATTATATGGTACTGTACGCCATCATTTAACTATGAGCTGTTTAAAGTGATACTGCCTCTTAGGTGTCCGTAATCTCCCAAAATTCAGCTTCATTGGGTGACCCTAGGTCAGGGGTCACCAAACTAAGGCCCGGGGGCTGGATGCGGCCCAATCACCTTCCAAATCCGGCCCGTGGACAGTCTGGGAATCAGCATGTTTTTACATGAGTAGAATGTGTCCTTTTATTTAAAATGCATCTCTGGGTTATTTGTGGGGCCTGCCTGGTGTTTTTACATGAGAAGAATGTGTCCTTTTATTTAAAATGCATCTCTGGGTTATTTGTGGGGCATAGGAATTCGTTCATTTTATATATATATATATAGTCCGGCCCCCCACAAGGTCTGAAGGACAGTGGACCGGCCCCCTGCTGAAAAAGTTTGCTGACCCCTGCCCTAGGTTCTAGTTTTCAACAGCATTCCAGAACAAATCCCAGTTCTCCATGATACACCCATCTTTGCAAAATGTGTTTGCCACATTCACGATGTATATCTTTAGCTTGATGGCGTTGTGCATTTCGTTTTGATGGGAGATTTAGCCTAAAAAATTCAAAAACCTTAAATAGAGTTTTAAAATGCCTGGATCCATGGCCCTCGCATGCAGAGCAATCCAAAGCATGCTGATTCAGAAGAAAGTCCTACAAAGTTCAATCAGCTTGCTCCAACGTACGTGCACCCAGGATGGTAGCCTTAGTCACCAAGTAAGTGATCTTGGCCAACATCCTTGGTACAGAGAAACAGAAATTCCACAACTGCCTCATGCAGATTTAAAATTATGTAATGGAAGAGGTATGTGGGTTGCATAATGAAAAGCATTCCAATTTGCATTCCTGCAAATCAACAGATTTTGAATGCTTTTGCAATCAGCTGGCTTGGATATATGTTCAGAAGAATGCAAATTATCAAACACAGAAAACTGGATTCAAATCACATTTCCGACATCACCCCCCGTGACAATTTAAAACATTGTTTAAATTACAGTGCTACCTTGGTTTTCGAACGTCTCCATTGACAAACGTTTCGGTTTTCGAACGCCAAAAACCCGGAAGTAAATGCTTCCGTTTCCGAAGCACCTCAGAAGTCGAATGGCTTCCGCTGAGTGTTCCTCAATTTTCTCAATTAAATTTGCAGACCGCCCTTGGCGCCTCGGTTTTCGAACGTTTCAGAACTCGAATGGTGTTCCGGAACGGATTACGTTTGAAAACCAAGGTACCACTGTCATCAATTTGAATATTCTTTTTTAAAATTTCAACCAAACCATGTTGATGAAAAGTGTACTAATTTAACAAGGGTGCTCCTCCCATCATGTAGAAATATGCAGCAATTTCAGATGCAGCGATTCCAATGCAGAATTTCAACACAGAAGATCCATAGTTCAGATTTCTGCTCCATCCTAACAGTCTTCTGCTTCACATGAAACACAATTATCAGCCCTCGTCCTCCTCTACACCAGACAACCCCAGAAATATAATATTTTATATTTATTTTAAGCAGTCTGATTGAGGAACAACTCTTCCTCTAAACGGTGTTTCCCAAACTTGGGTCTCCAGCTGTTTTTGGACTACAACTCCCATCATCTTTAGCGAGCAGGACCAGTGGTCAGGGGTGATGGGAACTGTCGTTCAAAACCACCTGGAGACCCAAGGTGGAGAAACACTGCTGTACCAAGTCTCACTTGAAAAGCATTCTCAAAAGCAAACACAGGGGCACATTCATCACCATGCTCACCCAGGAACCCAGAAGTTGCTGGATGGAAACCACATTGCAATCTGAAATTGCACGGATTGGTTCAGGCAGCTGAATGAAGTGCAACTTGTGCACTGTCTCTAATAAGGCTTCTTTATGCAGCAAATTTGCCCCGCCCATGAGTACTGGAAACTTTCCTTGGGAGTGCAGAAACAGGAAGTGGCAAGCTGATTAAGCAGCAGTGACAGACTCTATTGAATTCAATTGCTGGAAAGGAAGCCGCAACAGACATGCGACCGGAACCAGCATTAGCAAGTTCGGTCAGCGACCAAACCAATATTGAGACACTTCACGAATTTGAACTTCTTGTAACAGTTTGAAGAAATGGCCCAAATCCATGTATGAGTGACAAAAAGGGTTAAAAGAACCACCACAAACATAAAGACAGACTGGAAAGTAATGTATTTCCTGCTATGCATGCTACCACTTCCTAGGCCTAATTGAATAATAATGAATTAGCTAGGTGATGCTTAGTGCCAAGTTTCACATTTGACCAGTTTCAAATATTCTGTACCTCAAATGAGTGTGAATCTTGGGTTGGAAGACTAGAATCTATGGCGCAGGATAGTGCCATGCACTTGTCAGCTTTTCCTAACACGGTTCCCCCTCCAGACCCTGTTGGAGCGATAACTCCCGTAATCCTGACCACTGAACATGCTATTTGAGACTGGTTGCTGTAGTCCAGGATATTTGGAGGGTGCAAAGTCCGGAAGCCTGAGTTATGGGTTTGCAATAAACTGTCTCTAGGTTTCCATTCAGTTTATGCACCCACACACAAATTTTCTCAGTGACCAAGTTTCAATATTGCCAGCTTATAACAGAAAAACACTGAAATAAGAAGGTAGTAGTCTAAAGCAGGGGTGAGAAGTCTGTGACCCTCCAGATCAGTGTTTCCCAAACTTGGGTATCCACCTGTTTATGGACTACAATTCCCATCATCCCTGACCACTGGGTCCTGCTAGCTAGGGATGATGGGAGATGTAGTCCAGCAACATCTGAAGGTCCACAGGCTCACTCACCATTCCTAGTCTAGAAAACAAACTACAGGTAAAAATGGGAAGCAATGGGCGATAACTTAAGCTGAACAAATTTAAGTTTGGCAGTTAACCACAGAAGTCCCTGCACATTTTTTTAAAAAAACCAATTTTGCTAATTTATCATTCCAGATTATTGCAAATAGGAAGCTCTCCCCATATATGCAATTCTGACTAAAGTGCACACTGATTCAGCCAACAGATAAAATTATATCTGACAAACATGAGACAACACCCATTTTGTGGATAAGCAAACCAGTCTCTGTTCCTGCTCAGCCTTATACTGTCTAGCTACCTTTCACAACTTTGTCTCAGAGTAAAGCCCAAATATACCATAACACTGTGGAGCAAGGGTTACCTATACAACTACTGTGTATATTTCTTTAGGAGGCAGTTTTCTAACAGCATTTTTGGAACCTTAGAAACAAGAAGCTTCTCATTGAGAAGATGACTAATGGCAGACAAGCTGCCTAAAGGCAACTTGCCAGCCACTACAGTCATACCTCGGTTTGCGACCGCAATCCATTCCGCGGAGCCAGTCACTCCCCGAATCAGTTGCTCCGCGATGCACGCTTCTGTGCGTGCGTGAAGCATCGATAGAGCACTTCTGCGCACGCTGTGCAGATCGCTTCTGCGTATCCGAGCGCTGCGGAACTCGGATGTAAACACTTCCGGGTCCGCGGTGGTCGGCAACCGAAGCAGTCGCAAACGGAGGTGGTCGCAAACCGAGGTTTGACTGTACTCAAGTTCTCCTGCAAGGTGGAGCAGATAGAGAGTGCTGGGTGGGTTTGGCGGTACATGAATACCCAACACAAACAGCATGTTCTTCTCCAGAACATTGTCCAGAATCCTCTGCAACATACAGCAGATGCTCAAAGGTCCCTCAGCAGACATGCCAATGTAGAAATGGTTCTCTAAAGATAACCAAGTTTGACAGCCATCATGTTCTGAAATTCCTCTTGACTATAAGAAAATCCACTTAACTCAAAGCCTATCAAAATGGGATGAACTACTCCAAGGAACTTCAACAGAGGGGGACTGTAACATGAAACTACTGAACTGCAATACATCAAACCACCTGAATGGGAAGAGCTACTCAAGATGAAGTAATCAGATGACACCATGGCCTTTGGCTAGTGCAATAAAGTTTACGATGGTGGTGATAAAGGAACTTTGTAGGGAGATTGCATTAAGAAGTTCAAGCATTTGTACTGCCATTATTTTATGGACTGAACCTGATTTTTAGGACATGATTTATGTGAACTGGCTTATCAGTGCCAGGATGCCTGTGCAACCAGCAGCTGTTTCTGTGAATTACCAATACCACCATTAAGTGCATAATTACCACTGTGCAACCTTTGCTGCATTTCATTCCCCACCCAAAAACTGTTTTGCACCCACTTCATGCATCTGATGAAGTGGACCACAATCCAGGGATGCTTATGCAGTAATAAATGTGTTAAGTCTTTAAAGTGCCACAAGACTTTTTCTTTGTTCGAGAGACAATGTGCCAGACCTTGCCATCTATTCAGATCCATGTGTTATCAGGGTGCCAGGTATTAGCAGTTTTGTTGTCATGCAGATAAAGGTAAAGGGACCCCTGACCATTAGGTCCAGTCGTGACCGACTCTGGGGTTGCGCGCTCATCTCGCATTATTGGCCAAGGGAGCCGGCATATAGCTTCCAGGTCATGTGGCCAGCATGACAAAGCCGCTTCTGGCAAACCAGAGCAGCACATGGAAACGCTGTTTACCTTCCCGCTGTAGCGGTTCCTATTTATCTACTTGCATTTTGACGTGCTTTCGAACTGCTAGGTTGGCAGGAGCTGGGACCGAGCAACGGGAGCTCACCCCGTCACAGGGATTCGAACCGCCGACCTTCTGATCAGCAAGCCCTAGGCTCAGTGGTTTAACCACAGCGCCACCTGGGTCCCAGATACCCCCTGACAAAACACCAGTCAACCCCTACGGGGACAATTCCTTCCTCACAACTCTTAAAAGGGTGGCAGAGCATATGCTTTGCATGTGAAAGGTTTGGTCCCTGGCATTTCCAGGTAAGAATGAGAATGCCCTCTGCCTCAGAGTCTGCAAAGCTGCTTCCAGTCAGGGTAAATATTTAGCTAGATAGATCCAGCTTTCTAAGAACTCATCACAGTTCTGACAAATTTGAAATCCTAAAAGACAGATTTTCTTTTGTTCAAAAAGTCACCTGCTGCATGATTTCAGGAACTGTATGTCAAAACGAAACCCTCATTGAATGAGTAAGGTTGATGTCTAACAAGGAAGAACCACAACATCAGAAATTCCCTGTTTGGAATCTAGTTTGGCAGATGTTGGGGAAAGAAGTCAGTTTTGGCCTCTCGCCTATTTGCAAATAGACAATTTTTTTTGCTGGAATTCAAGTGTCACGCCCGAACTGCAGTTACAAAGTTGGCTGGCAAGATAGGCCTGATTTTCTTAAATACTCTCTCCAAACTAAGTCAGAGCTAGCATGCTAGTTTTGCATCTATTTCCCAATACCGTATATGCCCAATTTCACATCCTACTCATTAACAAGGCTAAGCAAAATGCTTTGTTACACAAGTAACTCCCAGATGAAGCGGTGAAGGTATTGCTGCAATTCAAGCTTTGGAAGGATAAAACCCTTGAGAGATTTCTGTTGAGCGTCACAAGTACTGTACAAAGCTTCCTATGGGACGGTATTAGTGCTGAGTTTGCTGAGATTTTCACACCTAAAGGAAGTCAAAATCTGAAACCAGCCATATTAGTCAGGGGTTCACTGTACAAGTCCATGTTTCAAAACGCAGGCATTTAAATATTTAAATATGGATTGTTATGTATACTGCCCTTAACTCCATCGAAGGAAAGCATATAAATGTATATAAAAAGAGATGGTAGCACATTAGCATGGTCAGGTTTTTTTAATTAAAATCACTTTGAATGACACCAAAATTAAGGCCCGCTCTAGCAGTCCTAGTTTAGCAAATATTATAACTGTGCAAGCTTAATTCATGATAGCACTTAAGAGTACTTTCAAAATGGACTTCACAGATTCAGTAAGAATAGATTAACCAATAGCTATCATCATATAGAATCAATTGGAAGGGATACCATCTAGTCCAAGCCCGAAATAGCTACATGAAACTGCCACATTCAGAGGCAGTATATATCTATCTGAATACCAGATATTGCATAAAAAGACCAACAGGGAAAGTAGTCAACTGACTGAGAGTTCCCTAAGGCTGGCCACTGTTTAAAACGTGAAACTAAACTGGATGGATCTTTGTCTGTCTAAGGAAGGCCATTTTTATACAATCTTATCACTGCTTCAAACTATATAAAAAAATGCAAACAATATTAGGAGCTACCATAGTGCTTTCAACAATATCAGGAGAGCCAAAATCAGGTTCATTTGTTTTCATTCCTTTTTTGCTGTTAATGAAATGACAGCAGACTTATTTCTCCAATTTAGAAAAAAAATGTTTCCTGAATGACCTTAATCTGACCCAGCCACCAGACTTCTGCTTATTCTCACCTTCATCACTTACTGCAAATCCATTTGTCCATGTCCTTTATGATGCAGAGGCAACTGCTCATTTTTCTATAACCTTAGAGGCACAGGCACTGCAGGCTGCACAACAACTCCACACCTGCTGAAATTCCCTGCTCTACACAGCTATTGAAACTGAAGGAGCCCCGTCCTCCTTTTCATCTAGCCCAGTGGTTCCCAACAGGTGGTCCGGGGACCCCCAGGGGTCCGCGAGCTATGCCAGAGGGGTCCTCAAGATGCTATTAGAATAAAAAATATATTAAATATATTTCGTATGATAACAGATTTTTTGCTTTGGCCGCTTCCTGCATGAGCAGAGTCTAGCGCAAAACTAGAATTAGATAGAGGCAGTAGTTCTGCTGTATGCCGTTAGGTGGTGCTTTACAAACACTACTGTTTTGCAAAGAGGCAGCGCACGCATTCTACTAACGCTCACCTCCCCAAGATGCTTTGCGCGCGTCGGCTTCATCTGTGCGCTACTGCGCAAGTACCCTGTCTTCTCCATTCCCCTCCCTCCTCCCTGGCGCGCACTGCCTCTTTGCAAAACAGTAGTGTTTGTAAACAAAGCGTTGTTTTTCGCGGAAGCTACAGTTCGCATAGTTAAAACTGGACCGTTGGTTAAAAAGTGGTTCATCTCATTAAGAACTGAAAATTAAAACTAACTATATACTGATGGAATACTCTGTTGTAACTGTAAAAAACATATAAATATAAAATATAAAAAGACTCTTAATTTGGCTCTCACTTTTTAATTTTAGGATTAGGAATTAATGGGGGTCCTTGTCACAATAGCGGCTCGATGAGGGGTCCTCGAGAAAATTTTGTTGGGAACCCCTGATCTAGCCAACTTACGTAGGATGTGGGTTTTGCTCCAGTCTCCTGTGCACTCTTTCTATGTATGAGCATGATGAAGCCTTTGAGTCTGTCTGTGCTCCATCAGAAACGCCCCAACCCAGAGAACAGAAGCCACCCTCCTAGATATCTGAAACAAGAGTTTCTGAAACTGTACCATCATCCAAATGGGACATAAGCATACTCCAGATGTGGAGCCTGATCCGATGTGTGGTTTACAACAGCGTTTCTCAACCGCTGTTCCGCGGCACACTAGTGACGCTGGCTGGTGTGCCGCGACGTGCGGCGACGAGAAGGGCGATTTGCATTGTCACGTGCCTGGCGGCCGCCAATAATCTGCGCTGACCCGCCGGAAAGGAAGCTGGCCGGGTCATGACGCGGAGCGAGCGCAGCTCTCAACAGCCACCACTACGGGAGGGTGGTTTTAGACAAACTTAAAGAAGCTGGCTGGATGAGCTCAACCTGAAACTTGCTGAGCAAAGGATTGTGCTGGCAGAGAAATCAGCGGCTTGTGAAGCCTTATTACAGGAGATTGCAACCAACACAGCAATTGGCAAGTGTTTCTTACATTCATAATTATATAGACAATATAGGGCGGCACAGAGTTAAATTTTTTAACTTTTTTCATGGTGGTGTGCCTCGTGATTTTTTTCATGGAACAAGTGTGCCTTGGCCCAAAAAAAGTTGAGAAACACTGGTTTACAAGGTAGAAATGTCCCACCATGCATAGGCTATCAATGGCTACTAAACACGGTAGCTTGTGCTCTACCTCCACTATATAACAGTTGTTGATTGAGAACCGCAAGTCAGGAGATTACTATTGCACTCAGGTCCTGTTCTCTTCTATCTGCCTTTGGTTGCACAGCTTGAGGAGAAGGTGCTGGTCTATTTGAGGCTCAAATTGGTACACAAATTGCTTCTTTTTGGTACAACAATTGGTACAATAATTGCTTCTTTTTCCCAGGGAACTGTACTTCTAGAAGTAGGGATTATCAAAGTTCTCAGCAGAGTATAACCCTCAAAATTATTTGGGGGCAATTCATGACTACCAATATTTAAAAAATTCCTTCAGTAGCACCTTAAAGACCAACTAAGTTTTTATTTTGGTATGAGCTTTCGTGTGCATGTACACTTCTTCAGATCATACCAAAATAAAAACTTAGTTGGTCTTGAAGGTGCTACTGAAGGATTTTTTTTATTTTGCTTCGACTCAGACCAACACGGCTACCTACCTGTAACTGCTACCAATATTGTTCAAGTCTATCCCTGACCCTGCAATGGCTTTTACAGCCTGCAATCCTAAACCCATTCAACCTGTAAGTATACCTGATTGAATTCAACAGGGGCCTGCTTACTTTTCAGTAGGCGCTACAAAACTGTGCTGTTAAATGAGCTTAGAAAAGCGAGAAAATGGATACTGAAAAGGTTCCTCCTGTGCGCAAATAAAATAAAATTATAATAGTATTCTGTTTTACATACCTCATAAGGACAGAGGTGGTTAGCTGTAAAGATGCTGCAAGATGATCTGGGCTGGAGGTGCACCCAGATTTCACAAGGCACAAGCGCTATAGATTCATTGCCTGGAAACAGCAGGACAAGGCAGGGTTAGCAGAACTCCAAAACTAATGCCAGGCCCCACCCCTTCCTCCTCCTTTACATTCATGCCAACAAGGCAACCACCTTCCAAGTTCTACAGAGATCAAAGATATAGGCAGAGGTACCTATATCATATTCATATTCACACACCCCCTTGCACACCTTCTTCACACAGGAGTGGATTCAGAGAGGAAATGTGTCTAGAGGTAAGATTGCAGGCTAAATTCCTAGGCAAACTTGAAAGCCCTGCTGAATTCAATAGGACTTCTGAGCATTAAGTGTTGGAAGGCTTTCGATAATCTCAAAGCAGGGGACAAACGGCACCTTCTTGTTTTCCAAAGTTTCTAGTCGCAGTGGCTTCAGGCAAAAGCAGGCATTATAAAATATTGTAAGCCAATCTGCACCATTTTTTTAAAAAAGAAAAACAACCTTTGCTACAGAAATTATCTCCGGCAGGTGCGCCTCTTCGAAGATAAACCATTCACAGCCCCGGTTTAAATTTTAAAGGTCCTCTCAGGCATGACTCATGCGACCTGATAAGGCAAGCTGTTGTCAGATCGGGTCATCTCTACCCTATAAAAGGAAATCCTGAGAGGGAGGTCGAAAGAGACTCCAGGTTCGCGCCTTCCAAGGCCGCTTTTGTTCCACGACGACTCACCTTTACCTCCACTGTGAAAGCAAGCTCGGCGCTTTCATTCCCCGTGGTTTTTTTTTTTAAGGACTGAATCAAAAGCGGAAAACAAAGAGCACACAACAAAGCAGAGTCCCACTCCCCGCTTTCATAGCTGCCTCGCCAGGTGCGCAGAGCTTTAGCCTCGGGGGATTCTCTCTCTTTTCGCGGCTCAGGGAGCTGCAAGGCTGGATCCAGCTCAAGAGCTGAAGAGATGCTTCCTTGTGGCCCCGATTTCAACGGGACTTGCTCTCTTCCAAGTTGCGCGCAAGCCTATTTGCGCTTCCTCGGAATCCACACCCACCCTCCCTCGCGCGCGCGCACACCCACCACCAGGCAAGCGCGCATAGGACCGCCGCAGCCCATTCCTGCGCACGGTTACGCGGAAACCAAGTCCCTTCTCTGCATAGGATTATTTTTTAAAAAAATGCATTCCTGACATGGCTCGCTTGGGGGCCGACCTCGGAAGCAACCGCTGGACAAAGAGAGAGAGTGTTTGTGTCCTTCCTGGACACCTGGTTCGCCGCATTTTCCCCGCCCCACCCCATACCTGGAGCCGCAGGGCCGCGCACCGGCTTCCCGTGCTTGCAGCAGTTTCACAAGCTGTCCAATTCGGGTCCCCTGCACTGCGCGGATGCGCCCTGCCCACCCGCCTGCCTGCCTGCCTTGCTCGGCCGGGGACATTCGGTTCCAGCGCGCACGCGAAGCGAGCGCCCCCTCCGCTCCCTTAAGAGCGACCCGTTCGGCGGCCAGCAGCCCCGGCAGGGGAGGAAGCAGCGGCGCGGCCAATGGACGGCCTCTTAACCCGCCCTCCGCCAGCCAATGGCGGCGCAGCTTCCCCGTGAGAGACCAGGAGGATGGCGCGTGGACGCCAGGCTGGCGGGGAGGGAGCGGCGGCGGCAGCAGCCCCGGCAAGTGATAAAGCGCATCTGTAGTGCACGGGGGGCTGGGAGTGGGATGGAGCAGAACAGCCTGTGCCAAGCGGGGCCCACTTCCACCCCAGGCCCGCGCGCGTTTTAAGGCCTTCTCTCAGACGGAGGCGTTGCTCTTTGGTGCCCAAGGCCTCCCTTTTCCTAATAAGCACAACAGCCGTTGAAGAGCGCATTTCCTTTTCCCAACTGGACGCACAACAAGAATCCTGGGAACTGTGGTTTGATCAGGGTGCCTGGGACCTGCAGCTCTGGGTGGGGCAAGCTAAACGTTCCTGAAAATGTGTGGCGCTGGAGTTGTGCGACCCTGTTTGAAGTTAATAATAATAATAATTTATTTATACCCCACCCTCCCCAGTCAAAACCGGGCTCAGGGCGGCTAACACCAATAAAATTACAATAAAACATAAAAAGCAACTAATTAAAATACAGACTAAAATACAATAATAAAATTTAAAATGCAGCCTCATTTTCAGTAGTCCATAAATCCAAGCCACGAGGGAGGAAAACACAGGGGTCAGACGAAGTCCAGCCCAAAGGCCAGGCGGAACAGCTCTGTCTTGCAGGCCCTGCGGAAAGATGACAAATCCCGCAGGGCCCTGGTCTCCTGTGAAAGAGCTTTCCACCAAGTTGGGGCCAATACTGACAAGGCCCTGGCCCTAGTTGAGGCCAATCTAGCCACCTTATGGCTCGGGATCTCCAGAGTATTGTTGTTTGTGGACCTTAAGGTCCTCCGCGGGGCATACCAGGAGAGGCGGTCCCGTAGGTACGAGGGTCCCAAGCCGCATAGGGCTTTAAAGGTCAAAACCAGCACCTTAAACCTGATCCTGTACTCCACCGGGAGCCAGTGCAGCTGGTAAAGCACTGGATGAATGTGATCCCGCGGCCGGGACCCCGTAAGGTTAAAAAAAGTTTTAAAAGTTAAAAAAGTCCCCTCAGGATTCTCTGGAGGAAAGTACCTGTGTCAAATATATATGGTACCTATGCAGCCAGTGTTTCCCAAATGTGGGTCTCCAGCTGTTTGTGGGGTTTTTTTTTGGGGGGGGACTACATTTCCCACCATCCCTGACCATTGGTCATGCTAGCTAGGAATTAATGGGAGTTGTAGTCCACAAACAGCAGGAGACTCAAGTTTGGGACACAGTGAGCCCAGAGTGTGATCTGCATGGGAATTTCATAGCAAGTACAGTACTTGTTTTTCGTTGTAAAGGTAAAAAAAAAAAAGGTAAAGGACCCCTGGACTGTTGATATCCCAGCACACATGGGTCTCTTTCCAGGACAGCTTTCATTCTCCCAAGAAGCCTGTGAGATGGGTTTCTCTGGGAGTGGAGTGGACCAAGGTCACCCAGTGAGCTCTTCCCTCACCACCCCAGTGTTTTTAGCTGTTCCTTTTTTATCTGTAAACTGCCTTGAGTCCCTGTCAGGGAAAAAGGCAGGGTTACAAGGGACCCAGGTGGCGCTGTGGGTTAAACCACAGAGTCTAGGGCTTGCTGATCAGAAGGTCGGCGGTTCGAATCTCTGCAACCGTTGCTCGGTCCCAGCTCCTGCCAACCTAGCAGTTTGAAAGCACATCAAAGTGCAAGTAGATAAATAGGAACCGCTCCGGCGGGAAGGTAAACGGCGTTTCCGTGCGCTGCTCTGGTTCGCCAGAAGCAGCTTTGTCATGCTGGCCACATGACCCGGAAGCTGTCGGTGGACAAACGCCGGCTCCCTCGGCCTATAGAGCGAGATAAGCGCCGCAACCCCAGAGTCGGACACGACTGGATCTGATGGTCAGGGGCCCCTTTACCTTTATAAGTGGGGAAAGATTCAAACCTGGGTGTTCCCAATACTAGTCTTGACATTCTAGTTTAAGTATGGGCAAAGGGCTATAATAGAGATAATAAAGCGTGGAATTGGCACCACATCTGACCCTGCCTTTTCTCCACATGCCACAATCTAGGAGGGAGGGATAACATTAATCTTTGTCACGAGCAGTCGAGTATTTTGAGCTAGCCCTGACTGAGGGTTATTTTTACATCCCAGCTGGAACAGCTCAGTCGATCGAGCATGAGACTCTCAATCTCGGGGTAGTGGGTTCATGCGCCACATTGGGCAAAAGATTATTGCCCAGTGGGACTAGATACCCTCATGATCCCTTCCCACTCTACAATTCTGTGATTCTGTATACCCAGAAAGCATTGTAAATAACTGCCCAGGGGCCAGATGTCTGATAAGATGGCAGCCGCAATACTTGCCAAGATGAAAGACAAATTGAGCGCTGGATAAATTTGGTGTAGCTGACTGTCAATGTTTAGGGGTTTGTGTGAATTCCAGGCTCTTACACCTAATGCCAACCCATGTATGTGCCATCAGTTTGCATTGATCCCTGTTCTGAGGAGCTTACAGTGATTTGGTGTAAAAACATCTGAAAACGACCAATGGACTACGAAGTTTTCAGGCAAGGATTGCACCACAGTGGAAGGCAAATAGAAGCTGATCTTGTCAACAAAGTGTAGGATGGATGGGTCAAGAAGCATGCCAGGATCAGAAGCAAGGAGTCAACCTTTGGAGTAAGCGGGGAGGCGGGGAGAGAGAGAGGGCAAGAACTGCAGACAGGAAAAACAGGACAAATATCTGGAAACAGGGCTGGCCTGGCCCTATCATTTGGCAGAGTAAGGTGGCTGCCTCAGACGGCAAATGCTGCCAGATGGCAAGTGGTGGTGAGTTGTTGCAGGACAGAACTCTGTGTGCTGTGCAACCTGCCCTGTAACCCCTAAGGTAACCTGCTGCCCTCATGTGGTATAGGATTCTGCCCCATCACCAGGGTTGAAATAATATTACAGTATTATTATTATTATTATTATTATTTATTACATTTGTATACCGCCCTTCATCCAAAGATCTCAGGGTGGTTCACAACATAAAAGACAAAAGAAAACCACAAAATAATTAACAGAAACAAAAACAAAACAAAGCGATAACACCCTCCAAAAAAACACATTTAAATGGCTGGGTTGAAGAGGAACATTTTAGCCTGGCACCTAATAATGTATATAATGAAGGCACCAGGCAAAGCTCCCTGGGGAGAGCATTCCACAAATGGGGAACTACTGCAGAAAAGGCCCATTCTTGTCTTGCCACCCTCCAGACCTCTCATGGAGGAGACACATGAAGAAGGGCCTCCAATGGTGAACACAGAGTCTTGGTCGGGTCATGTGGAGAGAGGCAGTCCTTGAAGTATTGCGATTGTTATGAAAAAATGTACCCCAAAAATGTGTTGCCTTTTAGGAAGGACAGACGCGGGTCGGAAGCTCCAAAATTTGCACTAAGTTCATCTCCGCCAGGAAAATGACAGAGACCACACGATGCTGTCAGGAAAAACAAACTGATCCTTTTATTACAGAAAAGAAAGAACTACAGCTGTAGGGTCCCTGCCTCAAAGAATGTAGGAAGGGAACCCCGGGAAATGGTGAACCTCCCTCTTATACCCTCCTGTCCCCACATGAAAATCCCTTTACTGGGAGGGAGGGGAAGGACAAGGAGGATGGGTGATGATGGGATTAACTGGGTGCAGAGACGACTATTTCTTCATATGGTGAGATGTCAATCGCTCTCCTCCCGTTGTTGATGAGTTTCCCTTTGTTTGATCAGTCTAGATGGGAATTGAGGTGGGGCCGTTCCTGGCGATTGCCGAGGGGTTGGGGTCCATCCGGCAGGTGTTTTCCTCCAGGTCATGGAAGGATGGAACGTCATGTTGAAGATGACATTCTGTTTGAATAAAGTTGTTCCAGCTAATCCCTCTATTGTCCGTGTGTCCTTGAATGGGTATAGGGTGGTAGTAGGGCAAGGTTCAGGTGGGTTCATACAGAAAATATACCTGGAAAACATACCTAATACAGGGATTTCTAATTAAAAGGTAGCAGTCCTGACATATACAGTTCTAAGATATAAAACAGTAATTCTAATACATAGGGATACTAGGAATTCAAATGCAGAGGGATACTAGCCTATATAAAGCTGCAATTGTAATACTGAGGGAGCGTTGGAAGGCACATAATGAAGAAACGTATAGTGGCTACATTAATGGATGCGCATAAGGGTTTCACAATAAAAGGCACCCCCCATATGATTTTATAACACGGTCCTGAGCCTTTTTAAGGCTTTATAGGTAAAAAAAAGTCAGTCTTTTGTATGCAGAATAGCGAGAAGGACATCTTTCCTTTGCCGCAGGTAGCGAAACCTATTGGATCAGTGTTATGTTGAACCCAGAGACTATGCAGCACAGAGTTATGGAGAAGACCTGGAACGAGAACATTGCAGTAATTCAAAACAACTCTTCTCTTTGGCATAGACTTGCCCAGTCATTAAAATAGACTTTTTTTATCTGGCTTTCAAGCGTTCATGTGGGCATTGGAACCCAGCCTGTTTTGATTTGGCCTTGGCAGATTAGCTTCCCAGTGTCTTCCAATGTTCTGTCCAAGTAGGACTGGCATGTACTATTGACAGTGTCCACTGCCCTTTGGACAATGAAAAGGCCCAGTGTGTTGGTAAGGGTGGTGTGATTTCCCTGGAACAATAAATATTAAATGCTATATTATGATGCATATGCATCTATGGCCTTTTAAACTGTGTGTGTGAGAGAGAGAGAGGCAGATTTTGTTTGTTACTACGATATGTTATTTTTGTGTTTTTATATTGTAAATTACCCTCTGATCTTCAGATGAAGAGCAAGATAGTAATGTAATCAATAGTAGTAATACTGTATCTTTCCCCTTTTTTCTTTTTTAAACTGAAAGCAGCCTCTTGGGTTTCAGCAGCTGTTTAACCCTTTCTTTTTGGGGCTTCTTTGGTGCTCATAATTCCCCTCCCTGCTTTTCACCTCCTGCAGGGAAACAAAAAATCAGGCATCTGCTTCTTCTGCCCTGCAGGGACAAAAGCAATTTATCTTGTGTGGATTTGAAAGAGGCAGGGAGAGCGAACGATTCAGAAGGGAAGGAGCCATTTTTCCATGGAAACTCAAAAGCCACAGTGGCTGCTTCAACCTGAAAGGAGAATAGAGGAAGCAGACATAGTGCTGCATGAAAGGTCCATTGTGGCCCTAAGTTCTCAGGTGTTTGAATTCTGCTTCCTTATTCTGAAAACAGTTTGAGTTAAAGCAACATTTTAAATGGCATTTTTACTATGCTAGCAGTGTCATAACTGTAGGGAATCTCTTGAGTAAATCTGTGCTCCGGGGCCTGTTGATAAAGATGGTAGGTATGTTTATTGAGGACATCTGTTTAGGCCAACTAGAATGCAGATGGCCAAGACATATCACTGGGACATCCTTCTCACTACCTAGAGCAGGGGTCAGCAAAAAGTTTCAGCAGGGGGCCGGTCCACTGTTCCTCATACCTTGTGGGGGGCCGGACTATATTTTGAAAAAAGAGAGAGAGAACAAATTCCAATGCCCCACAAATAACCCAGAGATGCATTAAAAATAAAAGGACACATTCTACTCATGGAAAAACACGCTGATTCCCGGACCGTCCTCACGCCGGATTTAGAAGGTGATTGGGCCGGATCCCGCCCCTGGGCCTTAGCTTGCCTACCCATGACCTAGAGGTCATTGAAGCTTGGGTATATATTTGATGGACATCCTGCTGTCTTAACTAGGCTTCAAATGAATGCTCTCAGTCTTTAGTGTTCTGTGTAAGCTTCTGCTCTGGAGTATTTTTGAACTTGATGCCCTCCAACCCACTGGCAAGGTTATCACATATATTTATTCCTGACTGTAAATAGCTAGGGCTGCCAACAGTTTTCCTGTTAGGTCTTTAATGCCTTTAATGGATGTGTTAAGGGCAGGCATTCAACAGCAGAATCACACCTCAGCATGGAGGTGCCATAGCTTAAGAGTAGATTGGCCAGGAAGCCATGAACTCCCTAGGTGGCCTTTTAGTCAAAAAAATACAATATAATAGAAAAGAAACAATAGAAATACAGTTAAAAATTAATATAAACATTTAATGTTTGACTTCCTTTAGTAATGTATTCTTTTGAAATATTTTAAGATATACCGGTAGATATATTTGTTAACTTGGTTAACAAATATAAATGTGCACCTTGTAGCTGACCTCCTTTGTAATGTTTTATTTTGAAATATCTAAGATAATATTTTATTTCCATGTTAATTATGTTGCTTTAAAGATATACTTTGTATCTGGCTTTCTTCAGTGCAGTAATGCTTTATTTGATGTTTTAGCGTGTTGTAAACTGCTTTGAGTTTAAGGGTTTCCCCCCTTAAAAATATAAAGCCGTATAGAAATGAAATGAATATTAGCAATAATAATGTGGGCATGTTGTGGACCACCTGAATGAAGCTTGTGGACCACTGGTGGTCCACTTGACTACAATCTGGGAACTCCTGGCATTGTGGCGAGAGAATAGTGTTGAACTAGTTCATTTTGTTGAACTAGGAGTGGGGAGACCCAGGTTCAGTCTGCACATATTTGCTACCAAGGAGTGTGGTGGAGTCTCCTTCTTTGGAGGTCTTTAAGCAGAGGCTTGACAGGCATATGTCAAGAATGCTTTGATGGTGTTTCCTGCTTGGCAGGGGGTTGGACTGGATGGCCCTTGTGGTCTCTTCCAACTCTATGATTCTGTGATTCATATCAGCTGTGAAACTCTCACTGGGTGACCTTGATCCAGTATCTATCTATCATCTATCTATCTATCTATCTATCTATCTATCTATCATCTATCTATCTGTCTATCCATACCTGATGTTTCATAAGGTTATTGTTTGCGTAAAAGTGGGTGGATGTCAGGGACTGGACTGAAGGGGACAAGATGGAAGGGGAATTGTGGAGATTGCCCCCCCCTCTTCTCCTGAAGTTTCCAGAGAAGAGGAAGGCAGTATTGATTTACAGCAAGGGTTTGAGGAAGGTCACAGCGCAGAGACAGGCGAACAGAAGAGTTGGGAGGTGTTAGGAGAAGGGGGAAAGGAGGCAGAGCCAGAGCAATTAGCTGACACATTGTCACTGGAGAGTATTTCTGACCCCCCCCCTTCTCCCAGAACTTGGCTTTCGTTAAGAGTGCAAGAGCAAAGGACCCAGAGACAGTTGACCACGGGTGGACACCTTACGGGGAAATGCTGTTGCTAGGAAGGGAGGGAGGAGGAGCTCAGTGGGAGCAATGCCATTTCTTCAGCATTATCGATAGGCAGACTGCATTCTTTGGTTTCTTGCTATGATGAATGAATAAACTCATTAGAAAAGACTCTTGTTTTTCTCTGCTTCTTGTTTTTCTCTGCTTCTTGCTGCCACTGAGGGAGGGATATAATTCCCGAAGCCTGACAGTGGGTGGGAAGCATGTGTGTCTCTTTGGAGCTCGTTAGAGAAAAGGTGTGAATGTACAGTACTTAGTCCTGTAGACTAGATGGACTCTGAGTTTCTCGAGCTTCCTGGGATACAAATGGGATCTGAAAGAAGGAATCTCTTTGCCTCCTCCTCCTAGATGGCTCTGTTGCAGTGGTGTAGCAACCCTTGCCGGCAGTCGGGATGTGTCCCACCAATTCCTGAGATTGCCCAAAGTTGTCCATCATTTTTTGGGAGATCGCTGCCGCTTCCTGCTTTAAACCCTTCCAAAATCATTAGAGGACTTAAGGTCCTTCACATCTGACCTCGGCCAACAGGTATATTTACCCATTTCATCACCACTAATCAATGATCATTTTAGATGGATGAGATAATAATTTATTCTTGAAATGTGGAAGAAGATATTCTGCTTTAAAGCTTTTAAAGTTCAAACTCATGTACTATCAGAGAGTTTTCCTCTCATTGCTTTGTCAGAATTTTCATTCTGCTGGGCATATTCTGTATCTTAATTTTTTGGCCTAATTCTCTGGGTCGGTGCAAAGAGATTTCTGCATTGCATCATAATGAACAACTGCCAGCTTTCTGAAATCCGGCAGCTATTTAAAGAGTGGCCAGATCAAACAGGGCACTGCCTCAAAGTCACTATTTGTGACTGGAGAATAAATTGACAAGGTTTCATTCACCAACACAGAGCTTGTACTAAATTGATATCTACGTGGAGGCCGATTAGTCAATTCTAAACAGGGGTTGCATAACATGAGCATGTCTTTTAAACAAACATTATTTGGTTCCAATGATGAACTGACTTGCTAATAAAAGGTGGGGGTGGGAAGAGGCTGTTCTTCCTCTGCGCCGTAAAACGACTGAGATCCTAGCATGCTTTTTCAAGTCAGTAGCTGGAAAACTTGTTCAGAGTCTTAGTGAAGGCAGAAGGCCAGGCAGAGTGGCTCTCTTACACCTTCTCATTGGTGGCCTTGTGTCTGCAGAACACAGAAAAACACATTCCTGCCACTGACTACTAGTGGAAAGGATAAAAACAGAACTTGTGACATTGGAGGAAGAAGGTTTGTTCCCTGGTATCTAGATGCCATAGCTGTCAAGTTTTCCCTTTTCTCGCGAGGAAGCCTATTCAGCATAAGGGAGAACTTGACAGCTATACTAGATGCACCAATGATTTGACTTGGTAGAAGGCATCTTCCTGTGTTCCTATGGACAGCAGAAGCCAGTTCCTGAGCAGAAGTAGACTCCCAGACCCATGAAAACTGGGCCTTGAACTTTCATCAGCAAGCACCCTTAAACATGGTTGGTTCCAATGGAGGATATTGAAGTGGAAACATAGGGGAAATGCTACCAATGACTCTCTGGACTCAGTACTCTTGTGAGCCATTCTGATCCTACTGGATTTGCCTCATGCTTCCATTATTAACTGTAAAAAGGTCATGTTGAAGCTACTATACTGCAGGACATAAGGGAAGCTGCTCTGCCTCAGTAATAGAGAACAGGCACCCCCCCCCCCCGGAAGAGCGATTGACTATTAAACCACTCTGAGAACTGCAGGTTTGTGAGAGGAATAGGTGTCTTCTAATAACACACGGGTTATTAGACATGGGTGGCACTGTGGGTCAAACCACAGAGCCTAAGGCTTGCTGATCAGAAGGTTGATGGTTCGAATCCCCGTGACGGAGTGAGCTCCTGTTGCTCGGTCCCAGCTCCTGCCAACCAAGCAGTTCGAAAGCAAGTCAAAGTGCAAGAAGATAAATAGGTACCGCTACAGCAGGAAGGTAAATGGTGTTTCTGTGTGCTGCTCTGGTTCACCAGAAGCGGCTTTGTCATGCTGGCCACGTGACCTGGAAGCTCCCTCGGCCAATAACGCGAGATGAGCGCGCAACCCCAGAGAGTCGGTCACAACTCGACCTAATGGTCAGGGGTCCCTTTAATAACACAGGACTGCAATACCTCAAGGACCGCCTCTCTCCATATGAACCGACCAGGACCCTGCAATCATCTTCTGAGCCCCTTCTTTGTGGGCCTCTCCCATGAGAGGTGTGGAGGGTGGCAACATGAGAACAGGCCTTTTCTGTGATGACTCCCCATGGGCGTACCCAGGATCAAAGCTAGGGGGGGCACACCAGCCACGCCCCCCAGCCACCCGATTAGCTAGCTGGCAATGACGTGGCCAGGATCCCCCCAGGAGGCATGGTCAATGTGCACGCCCCCAGAGAAAAGGGGGCCGTTTGCAAGGCAGCACACGGAGCCACCTGCGCTTGCACTCCTGCCTTGCCTTCTCCTTTAATGGCAGCAAAGCTGCCTCCATTGAAGGAAACCTGGACCTGGACCTGGACCTGGGCTAACATCAGCCCACACTCTTTCAAGTCACAGCGAGCACAGCACAGAAAGTGCTGCCCCACAATGCTCCATGGCACTTCATTTGCATGTATGCAAGCAGGCTGAGGCGGAGCACAGCAGGCAGCGCCCTTGCCTGTCCTCTCCAGGTGCCCTGCTTCTAGGGGAGGGCAGCTGCCCCCCTGCTGGGTACGCCTATGTGACTCCCTGTTTGTGGAGTGCCCTCCCCAGGGAGGTTCTTCTGGCCCCTTCATTATACACCTTTAGGCGCCAAGCGAAAGCAACAACATTCAGGAATTTTATTCATTCAGGAGCAACATTTCTCTCCCCTCACTAGTGCTACTCTAATTGCCATTCTGTGCCTGTCTGGGGATACTACTGTATAGGCATTGTTGCACTCGAAGTTACTTCTTACCTGCACCTGTGAGCCTGCATGACTCTGCACACCACATAAAATAGATTGTGTAATATGTACTCTGATGTGATGAGGCAATGTGAGAATTTGCAAGATGTTACTGCAGACGAGTTCCACTTGAATTTGTTTGAGGATGAAACTCTACTTGGCTCCAAGTTCATACACCTCCCGCAATGCTTATCTGGTTGGCGGGAAGCCTGTGAATTTGCTTGTTAGTTATCATGTAGTTCCCTTGGCACTGCCAAGTCTTGTTGACCAGTGAAGCTCTCAGTCATGCCACCACTTCTGTCTTTTTTAAAAAAAACACCCAAAAAGCAGCTGTTACAAATGACTTATACTTGAATAACAGTCACATGGTTTGATGAGACTGCTAGTTTTTTTAAAGGGAGTACATGTAATTGAAGTCAGTGATTATTTTTTGGCACAATATTCTTGAAAAGAATATAACCCCAGTTATGCAAGAAAGCTAAATGCAGGATTTTCTGCTTCTGTAGCTGATATTTCTAAAATAAGGGTCATTTTGGCCTTCAGGGGGAAAAAATGGGCTGGTCAAAAAGCAAACAATACTAAATAGGCATTTTTCTTAGCTTCCTATGGAGCGTCTCCATACCTCAGCTAGGGGCATAGTTGGGGGGGGAGGGGCAGCTGGCCCCCAATCAAGTAAATAAAAAAAATACTTAACTAAAAGTAGAAATAATCAGAATATTTGAAATTGAAATGCTCGCTGAGGTCACTTGGATGATGTGGTGCATTCTAGCGACGCAACTGGCAACTGACTGAGCGATAGGCGTAGCTTCCATGAACTGACCAATCGTGTCACAGGTAGGCCGGTTCTGGAAACTTCTCATAGTTTCTGGCATTTTCTCCTGAGCGCCTGCACCTGCAGGGCCTGTCTAGAAATGAATTGGAAGTTTCCCACAGGCTATACTGCAGAAAGCCCTCAGGTCTCCTGCATGGCCCCACAGTATGCCAACATCTTCTAGGCGGATTTAGAACAACGTTTCCTAAACTCCTACCCACTCAAACCTCTCTTGTACCTGCGATACATTGACGTGTTTTTTTTATCTGGACACATAGTCAACAGACCCTGGACACCTTCCACCAGACATTCAATGAATTTCACCCCACCATCAACCTAACAATGAACCAATCTATGCAAGAAATACACTTTTTGGACACTACTATAAAAATACAGGATGGTCGTATAGGCACCACCCTATACCGAAAACCAACTGACAGACAAACATATCTACATGCTTCTAGCTACCATCCCAAACATACCAAACAATCCATTTTGTACAGCCAGGCCCTACGTTACAGCTGCATCTGTTCCAACTCTACAGACAGAGACTCTCACCTAAGAGAACTACAGCAAACCTTTTTAGAACTAAAATATCCACCCGATGAAGTTAAACAACAGATCAACAGAGCCAGACTGATACCCAGAGACAACGTGCTGCAAGACAGACCCAAAGAGAAAATAATAGAACACCACTAGTTATCACATACAGCTCCCAAGTTAAAACAGTACAACGCATCATCAGAGATCTACAACCTCTACTGGACAATGACAGCTCTCTTTCTCAAGCTCTGGGAGGAAGACCTTTCATTGCCTACAGACAGACAGCCAATCTTAAACAACTCCTCACCCACAATAATACCACCACCAGACTTAACATGGACACTGGTACCAGAGCCTGCAATTAACCCAGATGCCAACTTTGCTGCCACATACACCCGAACAACACCATTACTGGCCCCAACAACATCAAACATATCATCTCAGGACTATTTAATTGCTCATCTTCTAAGTTTTCAAATGACTGAAGATTTTGACAGATTTTTCTGAGCACTTGGGGCCGAAAGAAAACCATTTAAAATAACTGTTGTTGAGACATTTCATTCCGAATTTGCTAGACGGAGCCAGACAGAGGATGAGGACAGGTGGATGTCCTGATCCCCCATAACATAATTCCTGGCTACGCTCATGACCTCAGCGGTGAAACACATACAGAAGGTCCCAAGTTCAATCCCAAGCATCTCTGGAAAAAAGATCTCTCTCTCAGATCCTGGAGAGCCACTGCTGGACTAGGTGGAGCCAATGTTCTGATTTCTTAAAAGGCACTTTCCTACCTTATCTTATTCCTAAAGCCTAGGGAAAGAAGTATCATGTGACATCGCTTCCTGCACCAGGAAACTGAGTGTGGTGGCTTTGCTTCAGACGTCTTCCTTTCCTGGACATTGCTGTGGAGGTGAAGCAAGGAGATACGGGGCTGCAGTTCTTGGCAACAGGCATGTTGCCTCACCTTGCCTTGGGCTATGTCTGAAAATTCCAAGGACCAGTAATGTGAAGACTTCTGCAGCAGCATCCCTGTGGGGCAGGGATGATAAACCTCTGGCCTTTGGGTGTGGTTGGATTCTATCTCCCCTGACCATTAGCCATGCTGGCTGGGGCAGAGAGCAGTTGAGCCCATTGGTGATTGTCCCTTCCTCCTGTAATGATGTTGGTTGCTTCTGTAAAATAGTGGGTAAGAAGGATGAAGACACAGCTCTCAAAACAACCAGCTCTTTATTCTAGCTCTGAGTCCAGACTGAACAGTAGCTTAGCCAAGTGGCTTATATAGTACTCAGTAACTTGCAACAGTAATAAACTTCCCCTAGCTACCCAATCCGTGAACAGCACTCTCAATCCTTCATTTGCATGTTGTGGACCTGAGTGAGAACTGCAGCCACAGTGGGCAGGGTAAGAACTGCAGCCATGGTGGCCAGAAGGAGTACTGCAGTTAACTTAATACAGTACATAACACCCATTGTGGACCTGAGTGAGAACTGCAGCCACAGTGGGCAGGGTAAGAACTGCAGCCATGGTGGCCAGAAGGAGTACTGCAGTTAACTTAATACATAACAGCTTCCTTTTTTTTTTTTAAAAAAAATATTTTTATTAATTTTCCAATTAAAACCAATTATATCACATTCAATATTTCAAATTATACACATATATATATCAATCAAACCGAATGTTATGCCAAATCATCTAAATAATTTATTTTTGGGTTCCCATGCTTCAAGAAATTGGGAATTCCTCGCAACTGTCCACTGCCGTCTTATTTCTAAAGTTCAAATCGTCCTCCAAGCTCATAATATTCCAAATCTTCCCCTTACAGTCACCTAGATGTTTTCCACTTTCATCCGATTGTTCCAGCTGCTGAGATAAATGTCAAACGAAGTTTCACAGATGTTCTTTCTCCTGTGTGAGTTAATCAGTCCAGCCTCCCCATAAATCTTCTTAGTGGAGCTCCCTGTTGCGACGGAGTAGCAGCGCCATCTTAAAAGGCTCAAATCACTTTCATTTTCTCTCATAGCCATGAAGATTTACGATTTATTTATCTTTATAGAATTTACAGCTTTTTCAGGCAGGAGACCCAAACATCCAACCATGAACTCTTGGTAAATTAAAGGATCTCCTTGCCCTATAGCTGAACTTAGCTTCAGGTCGCTGCTCCAATTTAAAGTGCGTCACAGCTCATAAATCCTCCGAACGCGTCCAGAACTCCTTCCGTCTGACTAGGGGGGGGCTTTTCTCATCGGCAACTTCACATCTTGCTATAAAGTTCAACTCACACAGTCTTTTGCTTCTCTTTCACTCCAAACAAGCCAGGACATCGCGTCCGGGAAGATACGAGGCAACAATATGAAGAAAAAATAAAAACTTGCTTCCCTTATCGCTCCGTCCCCATCAATCCTTCTTCCAGATGCCGTACATTCTTTGACTCCTCTCGCTCAGCAGCATAAAATTCTCAGCAGTAAACAGCGCTTCTTCCCCTCCTTCTGAAGTATGTCCATAGATTTAAGCCTAATTATCTTCTTTAACCATGGAAATCCCCGCCATGCAGATTAGCGTCCGGGAGTCCTGGCCGTCGTAAGTGCTCAGCCCAAGCTCCCCCCACTCCAAAAACAGTCGGAGTGGGTCTGGGGGCATCGCGGGCCAGCGGCCCCTCTCCGTAACCCCCGGAGAGGGTAGGGGGTTGCCATTTACTCCCCTAGCAACCGCCAAATTCCTTACGAAGGTCAGAGAGATGGAAAACAGGTCCGCCATTCCTGCAGGCGGAAACCGGAACCTAACATAACAGCTTCCTCACGAGTAAGTGGCTCCAAACTCCGTGGCTGGTTTTTACAGAGTTTTATTATATACATATGTACAAGACGGAGCATCAAAATCCATGACTGTTCTATTCCGAATCAGAATCCGGAAGCACTGACCGTCGGGACTTTCGCCAACAGAACACCCTTGTCACCTTGAATCTCTTCCTCTGCTCCCGCCTCCCCCCCCCACTGTTGGGATGATGGGGCTGGTGGAACGCCCTCTCCACCTGAGCTGCTCAGCTGAGGAGCCGGTGCTGTCTCCTCTGGAGCCTCCCCCTCTTGAGCGCTGTGGTCCGACCCCACAAGCCTTCCCTCTGGAAACCTAGCACTCTCAGCATCCCCAAGGGTCTGCACCGCTTCCTGAGCCTCAGCACCACCCTCCGAAGGATGTTGCAAGGCGCTAGCATCCCGGCTTAGCTGCCAAGTACCCCATTTTTCGTGGGGAAACCCCCAGATTTTAATCCATTTCCCGCTGGAACGGAGAAAAATCCCGGAAATCCCCCAGATTTCCTACCTGCCACGGAGCCTCCATTTTGGGTGCTGCTCTGACCATGTGTGGGCACTGGAAATAGGGCAGAGCGGCACTGGAAGTAGCTTCTACGCATGCCCGGCGGCCAGCTTGGCCCGGCTTCTACGCAACTTCCGGTGCCGCGCCGCTGCTCACCCCGCATTTTTCAGCGGTAGACTTGGCAGCAGGGCCGGCTCTAGGTAGACCCCCGGTGGCGCAGGGCACCACGGCGCCGGCCCGCCAGGAGGGCACCGCGAGCTGCGCCCACCCGGTCCGCCGGTTCGACAACCGCGCTGTGCCTGCCCACCTGCCGCGCCGCCGCGCAGCAGCCCCTGTGGCAGCCGCACTGCGCCCTGTGCTCTGCGCCCACCCACCCACCGCGCTGGGAAACGGGACGGGGGGTGCCGGAGGGATGCGTCGCTCCACGGCGCCAGGGGCGCTTAAGACAGCCCTGCTTGGCAGGTATGCATCCCGGGCTGCTTCTCCTTCGGAGAGCCCCGGTCCCGACTTCCTGGACTCTCCGCTGCCCCCTGGTAGTCCCCTGACACCTCCCTAGCTGATGCCGGGGCTGGCCTGCCCATGAAGCGAGATGAAGCAACAAGCTTTAGGCAACTGGGGGGATGAGGAGGTGGCACCACTCGCCCCTCACTGCCACTGCCACCACTGCACCACCACTTGCACCCGCCTCCTCCTCCTCCTCTGCATGCTGCTTGCCCACTGCTGCTGGGCGCCCAGGCGGTTGCACAGCGGAGGAGGAGACAGGCACCGGTAACCCACGCCGCACCACGCCACTGCTCCTGAATCTTCCATATAATGTGTCATTTGGCCCAGAGTTGGTTTTGCTCTGAATTGCCTGCTGGATGCCTCTCCTTCCTGCCAATAAAAATACTGGTTTAACAGCTCTGCCGTCAAATTTATTGCACCCATTAAAATGCTGGTATCAAATTGCAGCTCAGCAATGATCCCATGTGACTATGATGCTCGGCAGTGTGACTGATCTGGATAAGAATAGATGCTTGGAAAGTCGGAGGTGTAACAGACCTGCTCTTATTGTAGGCCCTCTTGAGTCATCTTCTTCCAAAGGACACGTCTACGTGGGTGACAGGGTCCTCCTGAGGCACAGCCCAAGGTGGTTTGTAGCAGCTTGTAAGACGATGGCACAAATACACATAAATGAATATGTGTCATTGTAATTATTGTTACTATTATTTAAAAAGTTGGGCAGCTCGCCCAATGCAAAAGGAGCAAGAATGTGGGCTGATGTACCTTTTGGGCAACTTATGGGCCAGGTGTTTGATTTGCAATGGAATGAACCACTGCGGGATTTTAGTGCCACACATGTGCAGTACGATAGCATGCACTGCTCTGTAGTCACAAGGAGGATTAGATCAACATCACTTTGCCAAATCACACATTCATTGGGTGCTATTTGTGGGTATATCATTTGCTTATATTTAACAGAAGCAGAAGTACATAAGTAGCATGGGCTGAGGTTCATCAGCAGGCTTTTCGTAAATACGGTACTGTTTTCCAATGTGGAATTTGTTAGGAGCTCTAAATAGCTCGGGATAGTTCTGCAGAATTTTATGAGCAGGCTATTTATGGAAAGGCATTTTGGTCAGCCAAGGGAAGTGTTCTTAAGAGCAAAACCCCGTCAGAAGAATACCAATGATAACAGCTGGGAATGGCATATGCTTTCTTTTGAAGTCTCTTAACTTTTTCACGGTCTCTCCTCCTTGTTCCTGTCTCAGAACCAATCTATGCAGTCAGCTAAATCACATGATGCAGAGTTCATTGGATGATGCCATTTCAGATTTCAAGGGGTTGAATGGCTGCCTATTTGTTTCTGGGCTAAATTTAAGATACTGGTTCTTAACCCTACATGACCTGAGCCTGCAATATTTGATGGAGAGTGCCTTCTCGCAAATATATCTCCCCATGTGTCAAGGCCCGTGAGTGAAACTTTTTAATAGGCTCGGGTGCTACAGAGCCATTATTTTCCTCAACAATAAATACCAGTAGGTCTTTCTCGGTAGTGGGAAACTCCTGCAGAGGGGTTACTCTGTGGCCAAAGCCTAGACAGCCAGATGTTGGTGAGGGAGGGCTCCATCAAGAGTTCTGCCATCAAACCAGTTCAGATACCTTTGACACGATCTGGTCTCCCTTCTCTTTTATTGAAGAATAACAGAATATTTTAATGCCACCATCACAGAGGTGTCTGCAGAGGTGATATATTGATTGAAAACGTATTGTATTGTACAGTGGCACCTCTACTTACGAATAACTCTACTTACGAATGTTTCTACTTATGAACGGAGCTCCGTCCGCCATCTTGGATGCGGTTTAGATAGGATTTTTTCTACTTACGAATTTTTAGATAGGGTTGCTTCGACTTACGATATTTTTCTCCCAGTGCATTCCTATGGGATTCGACTTACAATTTTTTCGACTTACGAATGTGCGTTCGGAACGCATTAAATTTGCAAGTAGACCATTGCACTGTAACTGTATTGTACCTTTTGAATTAATGTTTTGTTGGGGAGAAAACACTCCCAGTTCTTTCCCCAATGTGGCAGGAGCAGTTCTGATCTCTTGACATAGACAGACATAGACAGAACATAGATAAGTTCATTGTTGGAGGCAGTAAGCCTCTGAATACTAATTGCTGCGAATTGTAGGTAGGTAAAATCCTGTTACACTCAGCTCTAGCTTCTGAGTTTCCCATAAGCCTCTTTAACATTTTTAAACCACTTTGATTTCCCCCCCCCCTTACAGTCAAGCGGTAGATAAATTTTATGGGAGGGGGGGAAAGGCATCTGACTGCTCGTTCTGAGGATAGGATGTTGGAGAAGATGGGCCTTTGGCTTGGTCCAAATGGTTCTTCTTATGATTTTTGTTCCACCTCAGTGACCATTCATGAGCCACGAGCTTGGGCCTACAACTAGGATGATCGCTTTAGCACACCCCAAAAGATGACTGATTTGCATTAAAGACTGCATATGCCAATGTATGAATATAGATGCAAATATGGAATTAATTAGTTCAGTTTAAATATAACTGACTGCAAGAAGATCAAACCTATCCATTCTTAAGGAAATCAGCCCTGAGTGCTCACTGGAAGGACAGATCGTGAAGCTGAGGCTCCAATACTTTGGCCACCTCACGAGAAGAGAAGAATCCTTGGAAAAGACCCTGATGTTGGGAAAGATTGAGGGCACTAGGAGAAGGGGACGACAGAGGACGAGATGGTTGGACAGTGTTCTCGAAGCTACGAACATGAGTTTGACCAAACTGCGGGAGGCAGTGCAAGACAGGAGTGCCTGGCGTGCTCTGGTCCATGGGGTCACGAAGAGTCGGACACGACAAAACGACTAAACAACAACACAAATATAAATATAATACAGTTTCACTATTGTGGGAAATACCTGGACAATTGACAACAGCTAGACAGCCGTCCTGTGTAAAGTGGGACATGTTGCCACCCTGCTAACAGCACTGTGCAGAAATGACAAAAGCAATAACTGTTCAGATTAGATGTAAAAAAACAAGCAACACAAAAGCAATACGTCAGCAGGATCTGAGCAAAACAGAAAAACCCAACCAGACATAAATGCCAATATCAGCTCATGGTTGAATTTCCATTTCCCATATATATATATATATATATATATATATATATATATATATATATATATATATATATAAACTTCCTTGAGGCTCAGGGACTGTCACCACATGGTTTGCCTGTCTGTGCAGATGGGTTTTCCAAGATTGTGGGAAAAGGTTATCGTATGATTATAACACACATTGCATCATGATTGGCTTAAACTGTAATAATAAGCCTCTTATTTATTTTGGACCTGTAGCAATCAAACAGTTTGATAGTTGTCCCAGGCATCCTGAAACTTCCCACTCCTGAAAAAGTCCACCCTGGACCCATTGTTGCTTTGTGACAACTACCGGTACTGCCCCATGGCAAATACCCCCCTCCTTTTATAGGGAAGTCAGTTTCAAGGGTTGTGGCGCACCAATTGCAAGTACTCTTTTGGTGAAACAGATTATCTTGACCCATTTCAATCTGGGTTCAGGCCTTGTTATTTATTTTATGGCATAAAATTTACGCACCACTTGATTATAAAAGACCCTGAAGCGGTTTGTGAAAAGATAAAAACAAGAAAATCAAGAAAAAATTTGCAACAGTCCTTTAAAACACACAAAGGACCTGCTGATGGACCTTTATCTAGAGAAGGACAAGGGGAATGTCGCCCTGTTACTCTTACTTGAATCTCTTAGCAGCTTTTGGTACCTTTAACCATGGTACCCTTCTGAACTGTCTTAGTAGGATGGATATTGGAAGCCCTGTGTTACAGAATAGTTAAGGGGCTGCAAGCCTATGCACATCTTTGAGGGTGAGTTCCATTGAACTGAATACTTTGGATTGTGCAGTAATTTTCTCAGCCATTGTGAAACAAATTATACATGCCTTGTTATGCCAAAAAAATAATTTCTAAGGGTGGAAATCAACATAACATTATGGTGAGCATTCTGTCAGAGCTGTGTTCTAACCCCCCCCCTGTCCTGCCCCCTTGCCCGTGTGCTGTTCCGGGGTTTTCCAGAGCCCCCTAAGCCAATTTGTGGGGTGGGGAGCAAAGCGCGGGGAGAGGAAAGCCCTATTGCTCCAGCAACAGCCCTTGCACGGGACTTGCACTGACAGGATTGGTTAGATGAATCCTGCCCAATCATTCCGTTCCAGAAGATCAAGGCTGCAGCCAAGAGTGTGACAGATTCTTAGGCTTAGTGCAGGATGATGGAGAAGAATGACATACCCTGAGGGCAAAATTGAAATCTTAAATCGCTTTAGAATGGCAGGTGTGAAATGCCTCACAGGAAGCCACATGTTAAGGCTGCAATCTTATGCCCACCTACCCAGGAGTTAGCCCCACTGAACTGAGTATGTGAGTGTCACATACTTCTGGGTAGACGTGTAAGAAGGTAAAGGTAAAGGTAAAGGACCCCTGGATGGTTAAGTCCAGTCAAACTTGACTATGGGGTGCGGTGCTCATTTCGCTTTCAGGCCGAAGGAGCTGGCGTTTGTCCACAGACAACTTTCCAGGTTATGTGGCCAGCATGGCTAAACCGCTTATTGCGCACAGAACACTGTGACGAGTGCCAGCACCCACGGAAACAGCGTTTACCTTCCTGTTGCAGCGGTACCTATTCATCTACTCGTGCTTGAATGCTTTTGAACTGCTAGGTTGGCAGGAGCTGGGACAGAGCAATGGGAGCTCACCCTGTCCCGCGGACTCGAACTGCTGACCTTCCAATCGCTAAGCCGAAGAGGCTCAGTGGTTTCGACCACAGCGCCACCTGCTCCCTCCTTCTTACATGCGTAAGAACCACACTGTAAAAGCGACATTGCCATTCTCCATAATTTATTGGATGTGATTATTCTCCATAATTTATTGGATGTGATAATTTATTTAGCTGCTGCAGTGTGATGCAGCAGCTAAAAAAGCCAATGCAATTCTGGGCTGCATCAATAGGAGTATAGCATCTAGATCAAGGGAAGTAATAGTACCACTGTATTCTGCTCTGGTCAGACCTCACCTGGAGTACTGTGTCCAGTTCTGGGCACCACAGTTCAAGAAGGATACTGACAAGCTGGAACATGTCCAGAAGAGGGCAACGAAAATGGTCAAAGGCCTGGAAACGATGCCTTATGAGGAACGGCTTAGGGAACTTGGGTATGTTTAGCCTGGAGAAGAGAAGGTTAAGGAGTGATATGATAGCCATGTTCAAATATATAAAAGGATGTCATATAGAGGAGGGAGAAAGGTTGTTTTCTGCTGCTCCAGAGAAGACACGGAGCAATGGATTCAAACTACAAGAAAGAAGATTCCACCTAAACATTAGGAAGAACTTCCTGACAGTAAGAGCTGTTGGGCAGTGGAATTTGCTACCAAGGAGTGTGGTGGAGTCTCCTTCTTTGGAGGTCTTTAAGCAGAGGCTTGACAGGCATATGTCAGGAATGCTTTGATGGTGTTTCCTGCTTGGCAGGGGGTTGGACTGGATGGCCCTTGTGATTCTATGATTCTATTGGCTGGTGGCAGAGGGTGACGTTTGTAAATGCTCGAGAAGGGTGAGTTTATGGTAGAGGAAAAAGGTTGGAGCGAAGTCACCGAATGAAAAGCCCAAAGAGTGCACCAAAAGACAGACACCCAGACAAAGCTGGACCATTGTTGACAAATGCAGCAGGGATTCTGACATGCGGCATAAATGAAGGGAAGGGCTTGCCTGGTCTCTCACCATGCCTACACTTATGGAATGTCTCAAATTGCCAGTTCCAATATTTACCTTACTGTAATAGCCACAGGCCTCATTGTGCTACACCCTGTGTAAACACCTAGCAGGAACCAGCCCCTATTGAGAAGCACACCCCCTCTGCAGGTTGGAGTTGCTTGGCATAGAATGTGGCTCCTGTTATGAAAAGCCAGAGAGTATTCCTCCACCCGCTACAAAGGAGCTGGGGAGGGAAGGTGTCAGGAGGAGATCAAAAGTGCAAGTGCTGTGCGAAACTTGGGGAGAAAACGATTAGGGGTTATAAATGGTATAGAAGTCCGCTGAGAAAAGTATCCCGGAAAATGCACGGGGGAAGTGAAGATCTGTGCTTAAATTCAGAACATCTCTCGGCTTTGGTTTTATTGCTTATTTACACAGCAAGGCGATCCTGCGTATCAGTGGATATTGTGCGCTGTGAATTAGAGGTTGAAAAAGCAGCTCAGGGCTCATGAGTGGTGGCTGGAGATTTGGAGTTCATGGGAAAGGGAAGGCCCCCCCCCCCCGTTGAAATGCAGAGGAAACCCAATGCATTGAACAAAGGGTCACTAAGCTAAGGAAACAACCATGGTCTGTGTATAATTTTCTAGTAGGTGTGATGAATTAAATGTATCTATTTATCTATCATCCAGGATAAATTAAATTATATGGAAGCAGATGCAGTAGATTTCCCTGTCCTCAAAAGAGGCAGCCTGTTGCATTACTATGAGCCTGCTCTAGACCTAGTCTAGACCTTTCTGGAGCATACTCAAAACAGTGCAGAAACACAGGGGTAAGTCTCTCTCAACCTTGATGGCAGAAAGTGAGGAGGAATTAAAGAACCTCTTAATGAGGGTGAAAGAGGAGAGAGCAAAATATGGTCTGAAGCTCAACATCAAAAAAACTAAGATCATGGCCACTGGTCCCATCACCTCCTGGCAAATAGAAGGGGAAGAAATGGAGGCAGTGAGAAATTTTACTTTCTTGGGTTCTATGATCAATGCAGATGGTGACAGCAGTCACGAAATTAAAAGACGCCTGCTTCTTGGGAGAAAAGCAATGGCAAACCTAGACAGCATCTCAAAAAAAGCAGAGATGTCACCTTGCCGACAAAGGTCCGTAGAGTTAAAGCTATGGTTTTCCCAGTATGTATGGAAGTGAGAGCTGGACCATAAAGAAGGTTGATCGCTGAAGAATTGATGATTTTTAATTATGGTAATGGAGGAGACTCTTGAGAGTCCCATGGACTGCAAGAAGATCAAACCTATCCATTCTGAAGGAAATCAGCCCTGAGTGCTCACTGGGAGGACAGATCCTGAAGCTGAGGCTCCAATACTTTGGCCACCTCATGAGAAGAGAAGACTCCCTGGAAAAGTCCCTGATGTTGGGAAAGATGGAGGGCACTAGGAGAAGGGGATGACAGAGGACGAGATGGTTGGACAGTGTTCTCGAAGCTACAGACATGAGTCTGACCAAACTGCGGGAGGCAGTGCAAGACAGGAGTGCCTGGCATGCTCTGGTCCATGGGGTCACGAAGAGTCGGACACAACTAAACGAGTAAACAACAACAAAGTCTCTTTGTTATTTTTATCCAACAGTGATAGAAACAAAACGTCAGATACTGGAATAATATTTTATGGGGTGTCAGTATTTGGTGGAACACCAAATTATTTTGAGAGTATCTGATGGAGGAGGAGGAGTTTGGATTTGATATCCCGCTTTATCACTACCTGAAGGAGTCTCAAAGCGGCTAACAACTGATGAATTTTTAGCATCAAGTTTCATACTGGGGAATTTGAAGGAGCAAATTCATATACAGAGAGAGGGAGGGAGAGAGGACAGTTTTGCTTCTAATGACTGTTTTGTAATTTTGGAACAATTAATCTGTATGAAGGATGGAATTGATGCAAACTTCTGAGAAACCTGTTGTTGTTTTTTGTCATGAGAGGATAATAGTTGAGTATTGTGTTTAGATGGTATTTGGGGTGTATTTTAATGTTTTTGTTGTAAGCCGCCCAGAGTGGCTGGGAAAAACCCAGCCAGATGGGTGGGGTATAAATAAATTATTATTATTATTATTATATTATTATTATTATTATTATTATTATTTGGGGTGGGGGTCTTTCAGGTGATGTTCTACCTACCCTGTGTGCTGCCATGTTTTCTGGACAATTCAGCTTAATGTATTATTTCTTTTCCTTCCCGGTTTAATGCAGCAGAGCTGACTGCTGGTTTAAAAATACCGTGTTTCCCCCTTTTTAAGGCGTAGTCATAAAATAAGCCATAGCAGCATTTCTAAGCATTTGAGAAATATAAACCATACCCCGAAAATAAGCCATAGTGATAGGCGCTGTGCGGAAGAGAGCACTGAGCTCCCCGAGTCAGCAGCAGCAACGCCGGCCGCAGCAGTGTTTGCTGAGTCCTTTCTTGCTTTTGGGACTTGGTTACTGTGCTGGCTTGGGATGGTGTGTGTGCAATTGCTGTTGCTGCTTCGTGTTTTTCAGCTGGATTCTCTGGGTTCTAAGCACTTTCCCCCGTTTGTTTGCGAAGCAGCACTCGGCTGCAGCCCCTGCCTCTCCCGGCGGCTGCAGGAGGCTGCAGTTGATCGCTATCTCCTTTTCCATTTCTTTTGTCTTTGAGCACCCGGCCCCGCCCCCTCTCCCCTTCGTGGAATGAAGAACGGAGTTTTAGCAGCATTTCCTCATTATAAAAAAAAGGTCAGGAACTTTTACTTTAACCTCAAAAATGGGATATTTCCTCTCTCTAAAAACAACTCTGACCTGAACACCAATAAAACGGGGGTAGATCACCTCCAGTTTATAAATCCGCAAGTAGATCGCAGTCTCCTGGAAGTTGGGCTCTATACTTTGGCTGATTGCAAGCCTTTGCATCTTTAAAAAACAAAAACCATGCGCCTCTCAGTCTTAATTTTCCTTTAATTCATCCCCCTATACCCTCCTCCAACCATTGCCTCCTTCCATTCCTTACCCCCCTCCCTCTCTCCCCACTTCCCTCACTCCTGTGCAATCTCATTTAGTCAAATACTTGCTTTTTCTGTTGTGTTGTCTATTTTATATTTAATATTATTACCCTTTATGATGTTATTTTTTCCCTTGCGATAATTATTTTTTATCTTTAACTAACTTTCCTTTCCATATTTTTCCATATATAACTCAACACTTTCCCATTCCTTCTTAACTCTTTGGATAGAGTGCCCCCCCATTATTGTTGTTAATTTTACAATTCCTGGATTTTTTATGGAACCGAACAGCTCGGGTGCTTCAGAATGTGCCTTCTGTTGCTACAGGGCTATGGGGCTTCACTATTTGACCCCCCCCCCCAGGTTGGGATTTTTAAAGTAGTTCTGTGGGTCCCAGGGCGCAGAATCACCCCCGATCCTTTCCTTTGTCTAAACAGACCTCTTCCCCCCTGACTTTGGAAGGCTGTGCTTCAAGGGTGATACCAGGGGTTTTTTAAGACCTGCGCCTCTTAAGGATTGTTACGGTCCATAACTTCCATTGCTTTCTAAAGGGTTGGGGGTTTAAAGCACTGCCACCCCCACCCCACCCTGCAGGCACTCGGAACTGGCAGCGCCAACAACGCGCCCAGCAGCGCGCAGAAGAGAGCACTGAGCGTCCTGAGCCAGTGGGTCCCAGTTGTACCAGCACTTTTTTTAAAAAAAGACACCCCCTGAAAATAAGCCACTGTGGTGTTTTTTTAGGGAAAAAAGTTATAAGACGGTGTCTTAAAAAAGGGGAAACACGGTATATCCCAGGACCTTTTGTGCTAGGAAGGTCACTTGGAATTAAAAAGGGGCCTCCGAAACCAAATTCCAGCTCCAACACTGCTAGGCAGGAGGAGAAAAGCAGCCTGTGAGCATTTGAATTCTGAAGTCTCACATCTTGACTGTCTGTTATTATCCCTGCCTGTGTATATTAGCCTGAGTGGCGCTAACGTTTTGTTTTAAGAGAGAGCTTTCCAATTCTCTTTTGTTCTTGGATGGCATGAGATGCTAACCCCTTGGAAATTTTCCAGACTACCCATTTCTGGGGTACATTTGACCAGTCCAAGAATGTTTCATGAGGGCACTTTAAAGTGTCTCTTACTTTCAGTTTTCTATAAATATGCCCACTTGTGAAAGGCAAGTTCAAAGCAAAATCCTCTTGCAGTTAGTTCCTTTGGCTTGGCCAAGCTATGTGCAGCACAGGGCCTTGCAGAAGAAGGAAATACATACACGCTTTTGAATGTGAGCCTGGCCAGGGAGCTCTTCTAAAAATCATCACTGGCGTCTTGACGGCAGATCTGTTATCACCAAGTGTACCAAGGAAGTACAGTGGTACCTTGGTTTAAGTACACAATTGGTTCTGGAAGTCTGTACTTAACCTGAAGTGTACTTAACCTGAAGCAAACTTTCCCATTGAAAGTAATGGAAAGTGGATTAATCCGTTCCAGACGGGTCCGCGGAGTACTTAAACTGAAAATACTCAAACCGAAGCGTACTTAAACCGAGGTATGACTGTATTAAAAACAGCTTTCTTTGGTCTTTCTCTTTCTGTTGTTGTTGCTGTTTAGTCGTTTAGTCGTGTCCGACTCTTCGTGAGGGTTAGGGTTGCCTGTTTTTCCAGTGGTTTCTGAAGCCTTTAGTGAAAGCTTGCTCTGCAGAGGTTGGTTAGTGATAATGCTGTCCACTCCAGGGGTGAGAAAGCATGTCTGAGAAAGATGGGCCCATTCAGGCCCCTAAGCTTCCTCTTTCTCATTATACATCCCCCTCCATCAGCCTGAGGGCCTCATTCCTTATTGCACAACCCTTTGGGAGCCACATACTGATAGTGGGTGGGGCCAGAGGCAAATGTAGACAGAGTAAGGGATGCAACTCTTAAACACATGCGCACACACCTCCATCACAGCATGCAAGAGGCATTATCAGGAGGAGGACACAATCCACTCAAGGAAGATGTGGAGTAAGACCAGTGATGGGTGTAGTCTGGGAGGGCCATGTTTGTTCCTGGAATCTGAGCTTCCTGACCCCAGCTCTACTCCTTCCAGCAGTCAAAGTTACAAGAGCAAACCAGGCTGCTTTTTCTCTGGCCAGTGCCAGACCCTCCAAGTGTCCCTATCTTCCAGGGACAATACTGAATATATTGTTATGAAAAATGTACCCCAAAATGTGTTGCCCTTTAAGAAGGACAGACGCAGGTCGGAAGCTCCAAAATTTGCACTAAGTTCAGCTCCGCTGGGAAAATGACAGAGACCACACGATGCTGTCAGGAAAAACAAACTGATCCTTTTATTAGAGAAAAGAAAGAACTACAGCTGTAGGGTCCCTGCCTCAAAGAATGTAGGAAGGACCCCGGGAAATGGTGAGGCTCCCTCTTATACCCTCCTGTCCCCACGTGAAAATCCCTTTACTGGGAGGGAGGGGAAGGACAAGGAGGATGGGTGGTGATGGGATTAACTGGGTGCAGAGAGGACTATTTCTTCATATGGTGAGATGTCAATCGCTCTCCTCCCGTTGTTGATGGGTTTCCCTTTATTTGATCAGTCTAGATGGGAATTGAGGTGGGGCCGTTCCTGGCGATTGCCGAGGAGTGGAAGTCCGCCCGGCAGGTGTTTTCCTCCAGGTCATGGAAGGGTGGACTATGTTGAAGATGACATTTTATTTGAATAAAGTTGTTCCAGCTAATCCCTCTATTGTCCGTGTGTCCTTGAATGGGTATATGGTGGTAGTAGGGCAAGGTTCAGGTGGGTTGGGGTCATACAGGGTTCATACAGAAAATATACCTGGAAAACATACCTAATACAGGGATTTCTAATTAAAAGGTAGCAGTCCTGACATATACAGTTCTAAGATATAAAACAGTAATTCTAATACAGAGAGATACTAGCAATTCTAATACAGAGGGATACTAGCTTATATAAAGCAGCAATTGTAATACTGAGGCAGCGGATAGATTTTCCTAGAGACATTGGAAGGCACATAATGAAGGAACGTCTAGTGGCTACATTAAGGGATACACATAAGGATTTCATAATAAGAAGACGTATAAAATGAGCAGACATATAAGCTAAGAAGGCATATAAGGGGACATATAAAAAGGCAGGGTTCATGGTAAGAGAGCATAAAATGGGCTGCATTATTAACTTGAGTAGAAAAGTGTCACTTTGGATTTGGGCGGCTTTTCCCACCCTTCCTTCTGGAGACATTGTTTCGTTCTGGGCGGAGGGGAGGTGGAGAGGGGAAATGTGTGAGTTTATGGCATAGTTGGGAGATGTTTGCATATGCTGATCCTTAGGGCAGGGTTGCATCCGAGCGGGAGGGGTGTGGGTCTCTGGAGTGGAGCAGAGGTGAAGAAGGTGGTGTTGCGAGGGATTCTGGGTAACTGCAGCTGTCAGGTTCGGTCACCCCTCTCTGTTCATTAGTAATGGTGTCCTGCAACCCCCCCAATATGATTTTCTAACAGTATACAGGAGCCGTTCTGGTTTCTGATTTGATTCCAGAAGGTCCCGCTTTCCCTTGGGACGTCCCTATTTTCATCGGAGAAAGGTTGGAGGGTATGGAGTTATGTGACCCCCTGAGCCATGGAGAAAAGTAACTATACAATCTTTAGAAGACATATGAAGGCAGCCCCACGCAGGGAGGTTTTTAAATGTTTGATTATGTTTTTATATATTTTGGAAGCCGGACAGAGTGTCTGGGGCAACCCTGTCAGATGGGTGGGGTATAAATAACAAAATTATTACTGTATTACAATCATTATGGAATAGGTAAAGGTAAAGGGGCCCCTGACCATTAGGTCCAGTCGTGTCCGACTCTGGGGTTGCGGCGCTCATCTCGCGTTATTGGCCGAGGGAGCCGGCGTTTGTCCGCAGACAGCCTCCGGGTCATGTGGCCAGCATGACAAAGCTGCTTTCTGGCAAACCAGAGCAGCACACGGAAATGCCGCTTACCTTCCCGCCGGAGCGGTCCCTATTTATCTACTTGCACTTTGATGTGCTTTCGAACTGCTAGGTGGGCAGGAGCTGGGACCGAGCAACGGGAGCTCACCCCGTTGCAGGGATTCGAACTGCCGACCTTCTGATCAGCAAACCCTAGACTCTGTGGTTTAACCCACAGCGCCACCTGGGTCCCACAGCGCCACCTGGGATGGGTGGGGTATAAATAACAAAATTATTACTGTATTACAATCATTATGGAATAGGACACCCCTTTTTTCATCAGAGAAACGTTGGAGTATGCCGCTGACAACCCTGCCACCTCTTTACTTCCTTCAGGTGCTGTCCTATCAGCTGAGTTGCTGTTATTATTCCAATGCAAGGTTGCCACTTGTCTTACTGGCCTGGTGGCTCCTGAGTCTTTAATGACAGCCTGCAGTGAGAAAATCTAGCAGATGCTGCTCTTTCCAGGAACGGAGGGAGAGAATGTGTGTGGGGTGGGGTGGGATTTCTCTGGTTAAATCTCTGCACCTAAGACTAGTGTTGAAGCACAAAGGGAAGGCTGGGGGGGCGGGAAGAGGACCCCACATTCCTTAACATAATTGTGGAGATGGGGGGGGCAGAGGCTTGCCAAAGGCCGCCTAGTACTTTCCACTGGCCAAGGTGGCCTTTGAACTGGGACCATATGTGATGTGGATGTACGCTTCTGCTGGAGGCAAATAATGCTTATTATTCCAGAGAATTGGAGGAAACCTTGAAAGCAAGACTGATCACTTGTGATAAGTGCACACACCCCCTCCCCCCCCCCCAATTTTTGCAACTGTGCTAGGAAACAAGCCTGGCAACTTTCCATATCATCTCAAAAGCTGCAAAACGTGTTCCACCAGAAGCTGGCTGTGTAGGACAGAAGAAATGCCCGTGTGTCCAAGCGATGCCTCTCTCTCTCTCTCTCTTTCATCACCTTTCATCTCCTCTCCTATAAGCTACAGCAGGGGTCAGCAAAGCTTTTGTGGCTTGGGCCGGTTCAGGGTCCCGCAAACGCTGTGGTGGGCCGGAGTGCACACACATGTGCGCACGCATGCACAAACACTATTTCTGGCGCTCCTTCCGGCACGGAGGATGCGTGCGCAGCTTCATGCAGCCTATGGGAAGTCGGCCAGCGCCGTGGAAGACGGTCCCCGCTCTGTTCCGTGCCGGTTTAGCGCGGCACATGGGAGTCGCTTGTGGCCCATGGGCCTTAGGTTGCCGACCCCTGAGCGACAGTCTTATTTCTTTCCATCGAATGGTGGTCCGTGCAGCCAGCTAGGCGAGATGAGGCTGCAGATCCAGATGGGCACAGCACTGTGAAGAGAGAACTGCTAGGTGAGGTGGCTGCAGTCATCTTCCTTGTCCACAAAGAGTCCAGCCTCCCCACTAGTACAAAGATCCATTCAGAGCAGGAGAGTAGAACATGTGGTGTTTTCCAGTACAGTCATACCTTGGGTTAAGTACGCTTCAGGTTGAGTACTTTCAAGCTAAGTACTCCGCGCACCCGTCTGGAACGGATTAATCCACTTTCTATTACTTTATTTATTTATTTTTAAAATAATTTTTATTGGATTTTACATAGAGAAAAAAAAGAGAAAGGAAAAGAGAAACGAAAAATTTGAGCGAAAAAAAGAGAGCAAAAGATACAAAAATGCAAAACAATATCATCACATCTTATTTCTTCAAAATTCTTCACTTCCCCTTCTTGCCATCCTATTATAATTAACTCATAACATTTCCAAATCTTAACTAAACATTAATTCACTTTCCATTACTTTAAATGGGAAAGTTCGCTTCAGGTTAAGTACGCTTCAGGTTAAGTACGGACTTCCAGAACCAATTAAGTACTTAACCTGAGGTACCACTGTACATTGATTATTGCCTTCATTTTATGGATCAATGGTCTCAATAGACAGTAAAATTCATGTTAAATTGCTGTTTTAGGGGGTGTTTTTCATCGTGTGGAACGGATTAATCCACTTTCCATTACTTTCAATGGGAAAGTTTGCTTCAGGTTAAGTACGCTTCAGGTTAAGTACGGACTTCTGGAACCAATTAAGTACTGAGGTACCACTGCAATGTGCTGCTGGGGAACCTTGCAAGGCTTATTAGATCAGTGTTTTTCAACCTTTTTTGGGCAAAGGCACACTTGTTTCATGAAAAAAATCACGAGGCACACCACCATTAGAAAATGTTAAAAAAATTAACTCTGTGCCTATATATAAATCGAATTTTTCCATTTTTCCCACGGCACACCAGGCAACATCTCGCGGCACACTAGTGTGCCACGGAACAGTGGTTGAAAAACACTGTATTAGATGATATTCAAAGAGAAGATCACTATTGACAGGCATGCTTTCTTGAAGGATGACATGCCTGCTTCCACTGAACTTCTGTAACATTTGGCATCGGTGAGGGTATGCGCTCTTGGTTCAGCATGCGTTCCAAGAATCCTGGACGGTGCCCTGCATGGGCAGAGCATGCTTTTCCCTCCCTCCCTCCCAGATATGCCCCAGGACAATCTGTAACGCACTGACAGATGTGTTCAGCAGACAAGCTATTGTGGAAAGAGATCCCCGGAGGTGGAAAGTCTGAAAACCTCTCCCTTAACAAAGTTTTAACTGTATTTGGTAAGGGTTGCTGCCGGGAACTGCAACTCTGGGGGAAGTAAGCAACAGCGCTCAGAATCCTTTTTAAGAGGGGGAATGTGCTCTGAAGGTGGGTGGTTGTGTGTGTACGGAGCTGTAGCTCAAAAAAAGTTACTGTTGGAAAAGGTTTGGCTGAGTAAGGATGAATAAACTTAACTAGTAAATGCAGTAAGGCTGCCTCCATGTGGTTATCTGAGTAACGTGATTAACTTTTGGCCTTGGCTGTGGACAGCAAAGATAAAAGAAAGACTTGTATCTTTTTCTTTCTTTCTTTCCATTATATATTTATTGGTTTTATAAAACGACACATACAACACACACAAAAACACAAATTACACAACAAAACAAAATAAAAACACTACAATAAGAAAAAGATAACATATCAATTTTCTAGCATAAATCTTTATCAACTTTCTCCATTCCCTCCCAACTACGTTTCTTTATATTACTTCCTTAGTACTTTCCAAATCTTGATTCCAATCTTTTTAATAATGATCTAAACCTATTAATACTCTTAATGACTTATCAATACTATAAATCTCTTAAACTTATCTCAAAATACAATTCTATTCTAATTAAATCTTAAAATTCAATACAATGATAACACTTAACTAAATCTTAATGGGACCCAGGTGGCGCTGTGGTCTAAATCACTGAGCCTAGGGCTGGCTGATCAGAAGGTCAGCGGTTCGAATCCCTGCGACGGGGTGAGCTCCCGTTGCTCGGTCCCAGCTCCTGCCAACCTAGCAGTTCGAAAGCACGTCTAAATGCAAGTAGATAAATAGGAACCGCTACAGCGGGAAGGTAAACGGCGTTTCCGTGTGCTGCTCTGGTTCGCCAGAAGTGGCTTTGTCATGCTGGCCACATGACCTGGAAGCTATACGCCGGCTCCCTCGGCCAATAATGTGAGATGAGCGCGCAACCCCAGAGTCGGTCACGACTGGACCTAATGGTCAGGGGTCCCTTTACCTTTACCTTTAAATCTTAATACATAATAGACTTGACTAACACTCCTCTACAACCTCCTTTTACTTCCAAATCCTTTGCTAAGGACTACTAATCTTACAATTCTTTTCTAAATAAACTTTAAATTTCTTCCAATCTTCTTCCACTGATTCTTCCCCCTGGTCCCGGAGTCTCCCAGTCAGCTCAGACAGTTCCATGAATTCTATCAGCTTCATCTGCCAGTCGTCCACCGTGGGTATATCTTCATTTTTTCAATTCCTTGCTAATACAATTCTAGCTGCTGTTGTGGCATACAGAAAAAAAGGTAATATCTTTCTTGTATCATCAGCAATTGGTTTCAACTTTGCATTTCGATCCCTGTTGACGGCCTGAAATATGTGAGGCTGAAATGTATCTTGTGATTTCCCCCCACCCCTTTTTGGTCCATTTTGGATGCTGAACCTTTATCTTTGTTGTTGGCATATGTCTGTCTCCAGAGACAATGGAGTGTGCCTCGGGAGGTGAAGCCAAACCGCGGCATCAGCAGCACCAAAGTGACTACCCAGGGTGCAAGCCTGGGCAGTGTGTATGGAAGTCCTGGGTTGTCTGGAAGACAAATTTGGCAGGGGGCAGGTTGGGGAGAGAATTGATTAATTAATTATACCCTATGCTCCTGAAGACAACCCCCCGCTTCTCTACATTTTGCAATGTATTTCTGTGCACTAGCAATATTTTTTTTTTAAATGTAAAAAGTTGCATACAAATTTCTTTCTGGTGTATGCATTGAAAAACATGTATTTCACATAAAGAGTACACACAGCAGGATGGAACAGGGTGCAAGGAACCTCTGAGTTCCAGTGAGACCAAAAGCACATTGGAATTCTCTGCCTGTCCCTTCCCTAGTAGAGAACACCCCCTGGTGACTAATATTTTATTTCTCACACAATTCCCCTTGCAAATGATGTGCCGGGATTCCTCTCCTGGGCAAAATTAAAGGCATTCCCCCCCCCCTGTTAAGTTTTAACTGTTAGAGCAGCAAGTACGGTATTGTGTTATGCTGCTGTCTGCCTCAGAGTAAGTCTGTAAATGTCACTCTCAAATAATTTTGTTTTCTATAGATGCAGGCGTTGGTAAACGGACAACTGAGGGATGAGGAATTTGCTTTTAAAAATGGATGTTAATTAGAGATAAATCTGTAAAATAAGCAGAATGAAAAAGGGGGAAGAAATGGAAATATATGAGAAAGAGACTGGGAAGCCAGGTTTTTTTGGGAAAAACATATTAAATTAGCTTTAATTTGGTGTTGATGTGTTATAAATTTGAAAAAATTAAGTGGCAAAAGAAGAAAGAAAGTGAGGTTTGCTGCATAAACCAGCACTAAACCAGCACACCACTTTGGCACCAGTTTGCAGTCAATCGGACTATTGGGTTTTGGGGTATATTGACGGCCCCCAATTTGAATGTCAATTTTGGGGCGGTGCAAAAAGTGGGGCTTGCAGCTCAAAATGGCACCAAACCAGCACACTACTTTGGCACCAGTTTGCAATCAGTTGGACAAAGTGGGAGGTTTGGCCATTTACTTGTGACCCCTGTTTGAGTGTGTTATAAGAATTTTAAGGTCTCAAATAAAGAATATTCATAAATGCGAAACAGGTGGCGCTGTGGTCTAAACCACTGAGCCTCTTGGGCTTGCTGATCAGAAGGTCGGCGGTTCGAATCCCCGTGATGGCGTGTCCCAGCTCTTGCCAACTTAGCAGTTCAAAACCACACCAGTGCAAGTAGATAATTAGGTATCACTGTGGCGGTTTCCATGCGCTCTGGTTTCCATCACGGTATTCCGTTGCGTCAGAAGCGGTTTAGTCATGCTGGCCACATGACCTGGAAAGCTGTCTGTGGACAAACGCTGGCTCTCTTGGCCTGAAAGCGAGATGAGCACCGCAACCCCATAGTCGCCTTTGACCGGACTTAACTGTCCAGGGGTCCTTTATTTTTACCTTTTTTATTCATAAATGCACACATATCTAAATATATGAATCATAAGGCTGAAATAGTATGGGAGAGCAATCCTTAAGACATTTTGACTCTCCCAATGACCTCAAATATAAGGGAGGCAAATGGGGAAAGCCTTCCCATTGTCTTTTTGATTGTAAATCCTGTCTTAAGGGCATTATTTGTGTATGAATACGGGGAGCCTGTGACCTGGAGTCAGGAACTAAAGCGTTAACCATCACAAAAGAATGGCTAAACTGCCCAGGTAATGCAATCAGTGACAATTATCAGCTATCCTGGCAGACAGGATTTCTGCTGTATACCACCTCCTTCTGTGATGCATGTATGATTTTTTTGGGGGGGTATGGTCTTGGGCTACAGGGTGGGCAACTTCAATAGTCTATATAAGGGCTTGCGCCCCATTGTTCAGGGTTCCCCTCCCTTCTGCTTGTGGTGAGTGGGGACCCTGTTGCAACAGTTTATTTTCCTTCAATAAAGGTCAGGCTTACTAGCCGCTTTACTTCTCATTATACCAAGGCTCTGGTTGGCCTTTGTTATTTTTCTCATACTGACAGAGAACCCACTAAAGGACTCTATTTGGACTCTGAAATATCCCAAAAGGGAAAGGGAGCAGTTTTTTTTCTCATAGGAAGTGTAAATTACTCATTTCGGAGAGCAGCACAAAACATGAGGTTTGCAGCAAAAACTGCAGAAGACTAGCACAAAACTTTGGCGCCTTTTTGGAGTCAATTAGACAAGGTTGGCTTTATTGGCATTAACTGGTGACCTCGATTTGCTGTTGTCAGTTATTCGATTTGGGGGGGCGGCACGAAACACAGGGTTTGCAGCACAAAACTAACACAAAACTTCGGCATCCAGAATTTCTGGGTCACACACTAATGAAACTTGGATAGTAAACATCCACAGGAACAAAGAGAATCCCAGCTTTAAAGGCAAAATAATTCAAGCAGGCAGGAAAACTCTCAAGACTGCATGTGCTGAAGTTGAGATTGCAGTTATCTTGTTGTAAATTAATTAAGTTTGGAATTGGACTAAATAGGTTTCCGGCATCCCCTCCAGGCCTCTGATTTTATAGCCCTTCCTATAGAAGTGGCCGATAAAACGAGGTCAAACCAGCTGGGCGAGCTTAATCTAGCAGATACCCCTTTTTTGTGAGAACGAGACTTTGCATAACTAAAGAATTGGCTAAGTACAGGTGAAATGGATAGCGGGAGACCCTTCTGATGTCATCTGAATGTGTAGGAAAGAGAACAAAGAAGAGAGTCCTAAGTCCTGTCTGTATGTTTTCTTGGAACAAAATAAATAAAAAAATCCTTCAGTAGCACCTTAAAGACCAACTAAGTTTTTATTTTGGTATGAGCTTTCGCGTGCATGCACACTTCCCTGTTCAGCAGGCAAGACCTGGGTCACTTTTAGGCCCCGCTCAGGGAACCAGTTCCCTACGCCCTTCCGTAGCCATCCCAACGCGTGACGTCACGTCCCCCAGCCTGGGCGCTGATTGGCTGCGAGGAGGCGGAAGCGAGGGCGGGCGCTCCGTCGCCGTTGCCGCAGTGACAGGACCGGGCCGCTCTTAAGAGCTGGGAAATGGCGGCGGCATCGTCGTCGCGTCGCTCCCAACAGCAGCAGCAGCATCACCTCCCTCCTCACCACCCGGCTGCGACTCCCGCGTCGCCGCCGCAGAGCCCCAGCCTTCCCCCCCTCGGAGCTTCCCCTCAGCAGAGGCCCAGCCTAGCCGGACCCGAGGGGGAGGCTCACGGGAGCAGCGGCCGGGAGGCGGCGACGGCGGCGGAGAGGCCTTTCTCTCCGGAGAGCGTCTGCGAGGCCGCCGGGCCTCCTCCTCCTCCGGGCTCCGGCGCCAGCAGCGCCGCCAACAGCAGCAGCAGCAGTAGCAGCAGCAGCAGCTCCGGCTCGTCGTCGTCGTCCTCGGCCGCTTCCAGCCCGGCCGCCGCCGAGAGCCCCGACCCGCCTGCCCCTCCTCTGCAGCCGCCCTCTGCGCCCGTGGGAAGCGGCACTTTCCGGGAGCTGCTCGAGGCCTGCCGCAATGGGGACGTGACCCGCGTTCGGCGCCTGGTGGATGCCACCAACGTCAACGCCAAGGATATGGCAGGGAGGAAATCCACCCCGTTGCACTTCGCGGCAGGTGAGGGGGTCGCCGGGGGTGGGGCGAGGCGGGCCGGGTAGCTGCCTGGGGCGCGTTGCCCCGAGAGGGTCCTCTGATGCTTGCGGGGAACCACCCCCTTGTAATGCTGAAGTGTGCTTAATCGGAGAAGGGAATGCCATTGCACCCCAATATTTCACTTCCCCAGAATCTGCACGAGGTTGAACATAGTTGCAGAAGAGGCAGAAAGGCTCTTTACTTTCTCAAAGGGATGCTCCTTCCGCACAGATCAGAAGCGGAGAGGACAGAAGGCTGTTTATAATTTGACACCCTGGCGGCTGGCTTCCTGCTGGTGGGTGGGAGGGTAGATGGGCCTCCGCCCTGCTTGTTGTGGTCCACTCTGCTTGTAGTGTCTGGATCAACAGCTCCTCCAGTCCAGATTCCGAGGGCTGCGCAGCAATCGCGCACCTATCCTGTATGTGTGTGTGTCCCCCCCCCCCACAGGGGCATGGAGGTGGTAGTTGCCCTTCCCAACTGGGAGAATCGGGCCCTCTGACACAGATTCCCACTTCCCTACTGGGGGGAAATGTGCAACTGAACCGAGGGGCAGGAGGTGGTGGTTGCTGCCTCCCTGGGGCAGCCATCCACCCCCCTGCTCTTTTTCACTCACTTTCCCCTTTTCTGTGGGTGGCAGTCTCTGGAGGATGGGGCCTAGTATATAAGTAATTAAGCAAGGGGAGGAGTTGCTGCTGCCTCCTCCTGCTCTGTTTGGGCAGTCCAGCAGGGAGGAACGAACCCCTTCAGGGAAGTGCTGCCTCTGCCCAGTCTCCCCCCCCCCCAAAGGAATAGCAGGGAGAATTGGTGATTACTTAGCTGCCCAGAAGGAATGCCCACCTGTTCGTTCTCTCTCTGCTAATATTGGACTTACAGCAGGGGTGATGAGGGAAGACAAGAAGGCCTTGAAAGTTCTCTGACTGTGGGCCTGCTATAACTAAGCCACCTTGGAGAGGTGAATGGTCATGAGCTTTTTAAGTTCTTCATTCGCCACCTCTTAAAGGACAAAGGTGTAGAGGTCCATAGGCCCTTGGTGTCAATTTAAGGTGAAACATCAGATGCTTCTAAGGGCCACTTCACATGTTGCAACACTACTCCTATTAATATTTCAGGTGTACACCGTAAAATGTTGATGAAGCAATCAGTTGTATTCTGTTGGTACGGGTTTTAGCACAGGAATAGTGAATGCGTTATCCTCAAGATATTGCTGGACTCCAGTTCCCATCAGCCCCAGCCTGCTTTTCCATCGGTCAGGGATGATGGAGGTTGTAGTCCAAAAATATCTGGAGGGCCCCACGTTGGCTACCACTGCATTCTGTGGTTGAGGTTTTAATGATACCTTAGACTGGTTTTTGTGAATTGGAATCTGTTATTTTTCTCTGCAGATAACTGCTGCCATGAGTTGTACACTCTGTGTGAGCACTTTAGTGGTGGCATGAGAAACTTGTGTGAGATTGCTGCTCTTGTCTACAAATGTACAGTGTGATTTATTGAGTTTGCGGAATACGGAGGGAGAGTTTGCATGAGTTACTTTATCGGCCTATTCATGCAAATATTATATAACATAATATTATTTATTACATTAGTCACTTTGTAGCAAAAAAGTCTCAAAGTTACTTAACAAGATAAAATAAGGAATAAATAAATTAAAAGCCAAAAATCTAGCAAATTATGTGCAATACAAAATTCCTAAAATGCTCATCTTACAACACAATAGGAACAAGAAGTCCCACCCCACCCCCACTAAATGCTGATGAGCATCATTTTAGAATGCACTGGGGAGATCATTCTACAAATCAAAAGGCCACCACTGAAAAATAAATTTGTTCACATGAACAGTTAATTGTGGAAGGGGGGTTATTGGGTTGTTGTTGTTTTATTATGATTATTTACTTCGTGGTTTTATATTCTGATTTTATCCTGTGAATCTCCCTGAGACTTGCGGGTATAGGGCAGTATAGAAATTCAATAAATAAATAGGCTAATTGTGAGAACTGTCTCAGAGAGCCAGCACATCTGCACCTCCCAATTTAGTGTATTCTTGTTGGCAAACTTCAGCTTTTGTTGCCATGCAATGTATGAAGAGGCCCTAATAAGTACAGAACTAATGATTCTCTTTTCTCAAAAGTATTTTTGAAAGGGACCCTGAGGGTCATCTAGTCCAACCCCTGCAAAGCAGGAATCTCAGCTAGATCATACATGGCAGGTGTATGCAACTCTGGTATCTAGAGTAGATCCACTGAGATGAATGGACCTAAATTGGTCATGTACATTAATTTCAAAGGGTCTAGCCTGAATGACTTAACACTAGATACAGTACAATCCAAATTTATGTACTGTAGCTTTTAGATTCAAGAGGACATCAGACCAGTATCTGGTGTTTACTGTACTTCATATAAAATGTTTACTTTAATACCCAACCAGATAATAATGCATTCTGGTTTTAAAGGATTTATGTCAACTGAAGAAAGTGTTCAAAAAGTTGGTTTAAAAGGGTTACATGAAAAAATTGGTGCAGATCCCATTGGTATTTATTGGATTTCCTGAGGTGACAAATAGGATGTGTCTGACTTTAATGAGCTCAGCTTGGGATTTCCAAGTGTGTTTATACCAAGTTCGTGGAGCCTTTTTTAGTACCAGGGGCAACTGACCCTTGCGGAAAACATCAATTGGCTGTGGGTTAAACCACAGAGCCTAGGGCTTGCTGTTTAGAAGGTCGGTGGTTCAAATCCCCGTGACAGGGTGAGCTCCCATTGTTCGGTCCCTGCTCCTGCCAACCTAGCAGTTCGAAAGCACCTCAAAGTGCAAGTAGATACTGTAAATAGGTACTGCTCCGACGGAAAGGTAAACAGCATTTCCATGCGCTGCTCTGGTTCGCCAGAAGTGGCTTAGTCATGCTGGCCAGATGACCCGGAAGCTGCCTGCAGACAAACACTGGCTCCCTCGCAGTGGCGTAGTAATAGGGGGGTGCGCCGCCCCGGGCAGCAGGCTGGACGGGGCTGACCACCTCCGACGGCCGCTGCTGCGCGACGCGGCCGCTGCCATGAAGGAGAAGCCCTGATGCAACCTCACTCCGCGGCTTGCTTGCGGGGTTTGCCGTAGCACCTCCTGTGCGCGCTGCGCGTCATGACGCGCAACGCATGCGCACAACGGAACCCTTCGGGTTTGCCGCCCTGGGCAGCCAGGCGGGTAGCTATGCCGCTGCTCCCTCAGCCAGTAAAGTGAGATGAGTGCCGCAACTCCAGAGTTGTCCGCGACTGGACCTAACGGTCAGGGGTCCCTTTACCTTTACACAACTATTAGTCAGGTAATTAAAAGTAAAGGGACCCCTGACCATTAGGTCCAGTTGTGACCGACTCTGGGGTTGCGGTGCTCATCCTGCGTTATTGGCCGAGGGAGCCGGCGTGCAGCTTCCAGGTCATGTGGCCAGCATGACAAAGCCGCTTCTGGCGAACCAGAGCAGCGCACGGAAACGCCGTTTACCTTCCCGCTGTAGTGGTACGGTACTTGCACTTTGACGTGCTTTCGAACTGCTAGGTTGGCAGGAGCTGGGACTGAGCAAAGGGAGCTCACCCCATCGCGGGGATTCGAACCGCCAACCTTCTGATCAGCAAGCCCTAGGCTCTGTGGTTTAACCCACAGTGCCACCCACGTCTCATAGGCAGGTAATTAACTGTATTCTAGTCTCTTATACATTCATACCTCAGGTTGCGGACCTGGAAGTGTTTACTTCCAGGTTCTGCCGTGCACACATGTGCAAAAGCATTCTGTGCGCTTCACGCATGCGCAGAAGTGCTCTATTGGCGCTTCGCACACACGCTCTATCACCACTCTGGATACGTACTTTTCGGGGTGCGAATGGCACCCCGGAACGGATCAGGTACGTATCCAGAGGTACCACTGTATCATATAAGTATCATAGGTTCATATATTGTAATGGCTTGGAGATAATACTGGGGTTTTGCTCAGCTTCTCAGGTGGGGATCAAGTGATTAACCTAAACAATATAACTACCACTCTTAGAGAGGGGGGCCAGTGAAGACACACACCCGCTCCTTCTATGAATTAGTACTTCTGTTGGAGCAGGAAAGACAGGTGAGGGGGGAATCTTGGAGCACTTTCCAGTAGCAGCACTCAATTGGTTGCTGTACTCTCTGGCCCTTTTTGGAAGGAAGTGGCTCCCTAGAAATGCTTAGAGGATGGTTGAGATTAAACATATGACTGCATCCACCTTATAGATTAGAAGTTCCCCATCCCTGGTGCAGGTCCCTTCTCTTCAAGGAGACATATGTTCAAATCTCTACTTAGCCATGAGGCTCACTGGCTGGCCCTCTCGGCTTATTCTACCTCATGGGGTGGTTGTGAGATAAAATGGGGGGGAGGAAAGCATGAGCACTGCCCCGAGCAATTTGAAGAAGATTTTTTTTTGGGGGGGGGAATGTAGTGTCTCCTGCACTATACGGATGACTGTCTTCTGGTAGGCCAATTTTCCTTTTTCCTATTCTCTGAACAAAACTTCTTGTAGCTCAGTCTAGCAGCTGAACAATATGAGGAGTAAACAAGTTTTTCTTTTCCAAAAATAGCTATTCCTTCTTTCAAGTAGGTTTCTCCCAAACATAGGTGGCCCTAATCCCACACTAGTTATCAAATTTAAGAATTCCTGAAAGGCATCCTTTTTGTCACCTTCTGTTTTGGAACTCACAAACAATCTTGACAAGAATTGGAAACTACTGTTTATTAGGTTATATGTGATGTCTGTTTTTTCCAAATCAAATTCATATTTCTGCTTGCATTACTTATTTTTTTGTAAGTAGGTACAGTTTTACTCACTATTTGTAGTTACAGGTAGGTAGTTGTGTTGGTCTGATGTAGTTGAAACAAAATTTAAAAAATCCTTCCTGTAGCAGCTTAGAGACCAACTAAGTTTGTCATTGGTATGAGCTTTCATGTGCATGCACACTTCTCACTATTTGTAGTTGCTATTTAAAAATGATTTTGTTTAGAGTCAGACCTTTGTCTAGGACAGCAGTTTTCAAACTTGTCATGGACCCTTTGAAAATGAGTGTGGGCCTCGGTGGATGACTTAAACATTTCTCTTCAGTGCACCATCAAAACCAGTGCAGTATTATGAAAATCATGATCGTTGGGTACCAAAGGAATAAAACTGGAAAATTGTTTGTCTCCTTTATATGCAGGTGCCAAAACTAGACAATCCCAATCAGTAACTTTTCGGCAGTTTAAGATATATGGCTTCATTGACCAATAACTAAGGAAGCTGAACATGTCTGGTACACTAAAATTACAGGTTGACTCAAAATACAGGATTGGGCACCCAGACTATGAACCCTAGACCTTGTTACCCTATGCAATAAATTCAGTACAGTGGTACCTCGGGTTGAGTACCCAATCCGTTCCGGGGTGCCGTTCGCACCCCGAAAAGTACTTAACCCGAGCGGTGTTTTAGCGCACGCGCGAAGCGCTGATAGAGCGCTTCTGTGCATGTGTGAAACGTGCAGAATGCTTCTGGGTCCGACGAGTACACAACCTGAAAGTACGCAACCTGCAGTGTGCTCAACCCGAGGTATGACTGTATTGGCCTAGCAAGCTTGATCACTGTTATGTAAAAAAAAAATTAAATCAAGTGCAGCACCAAGAACAAATATTCTTACCAATTCTGCATTATTTCCACAGTCTACATAAATGCCATCGTAAGCCACCAAGAGCTTCTGGACTAGGGCAATTTGCAAATAAAAATCTTAGTCAAATCCAGTACTAGATAATTTAATCCTGTGCTCTTGGCAATTAGTAGCTAGTTTGGTATATGTTCTGGGGTTTCAACCCTGAAAGGCAGAGAAATGTGGAGCTCATAACTACAGAGTAGGCAGATTTCATTTTGGGGTGTTGTAGAAATAGAGGCAAGTAAAAGTGCCATTATTAAAGCTGTTAGCGCTGTCTCATTTGGGTTACAATACCCATCCTTAGTCAATTGTGTTCAGAAATGATGAAGTCAGATTACAGGTGCACATAATAGCAACTGGAGCAACTGCTGAATGAAAAACCTTCAAGAGATGAGTCTGGAAATAAAGGGGTCTCTTTATCCTTTTTTTTTTATAAAAAAAGTGGTGAACTGTGAGAAGAGAACAATAGTACTCCACATATCTCATAGGGTTTTTTGTTGTTGTTAAATTTTCTAGTGTAAGAACTAATGGTTTATAATTATGGTTTCGTCCTCAGGCTGAGATTATGCAGTAAGTGATGCTACTTGCTCATAATCTCAGATACAAAGAAATCCTCAGCCTCATAAACAACACTGGGCATACTCAAAGAAGAAGGTACTAGTCTCATCATTAAGTTTGGTTGTGTATGGGAGGCTGACGCAATTTTCCAGCACTATGGTCAATAGGTCACCCGGATCCCATTGGAGAATACTAAAAGAACTGCACCATCTGCAGAAGAATTTTGCTATATAGAAATAGAGAAGCAAATATATTAAGCATTTCACAGGACTCTTAAGCAGGGGTCTTGTGTTTGCTGCCCAAAAGATCATTCTAGATGCCCCATTTTCTTGAGCATTGTTATCCCTGATGGCATGGTATTTTAGGCTATTCAGTTCTGTGTCTGTCCTCGCCTGCACTAAAATAATTACTCATATGACTCAAAGGTGTGCCTTGGAACAGTACTTTTTCAGTGCCCTCTTATACCCAGTGGTGGAGGAAGGGGGGGTGCAGACTCGCCCCGGGTGTCATCACTGAGGTGTGTGTGTGACATAATGAGTTAAAAATAAAAAATTGGACTCCCGAAACTTTTTAGGAGTGACGTGGTAGCTTAGGTGCCTGCTGGTTCTGCGTTACCTAAAACGGCAGCGTGGGACTTGCGCCTGCCTACTGCCTTTCCCTCAGCCGCCCTACAGCTGAGGGGGAGGAGACGGAGAGCTAGCTACACCATTGCTTATACCAGTGCTGCATTGATAAGATAACATTTTTGTTATTTAGACTGATAGGAAGAAGAACTTGCTAAAATGGCAGTTTTATCAGGGATTTAATTGGGGCTGTTTCAGTAGAGGAAAGGATTGAATCCCTGTCCACGTGTTGTGTGATCCTAGTCCAGATTGGGACTCCCTGTGGTTACGTCTTGAAAACCACCACCAAATACACAGATGCCAATGGAAAAATGTATTTACTATTGTGATTTGGTCTTCTGTTGGTACATGCAGGTAGGAAGGAGCTACCCTAAACTACATGAAATTACAAGATAGTAATATTCATGAATGCAATCTAAGTCTTAGTTTGCACAATGTACTAGGTGGACTAATATTTATTTGTTCTAAATGTTTGTATATTTTAACATTTAAAATTATTTTTTTTTTGCAGGTTTTGGAAGAAAGGATGTAGTGGAACACTTACTACAGACAGGAGCCAATGTCCATGCTCGTGATGATGGTGGATTGATACCTCTTCATAATGCCTGTTCATTCGGTCATGCTGAGGTAGTCAGCCTGTTGCTGTGTCAGGGTGCAGATCCAAATGCCAGAGACAACTGGAACTATACTCCTCTGCATGAAGCTGCTATCAAAGGCAAGATAGATGTGTGTATTGGTAAGTGCATCATTTTTTAAAAAATTCTTTTTTCAGCGGTTTTCAATAGTATTATATCTTATGGGCCCATAGTTACTACCGTATTTACTCAAGTCTAATGCGCCATCAAATCTAACGCACACCTGAATTTTCAGAACCTTGAAACCAAAAAAAGTATTTGCTGGCGAATGTAAATGCGTCGTCAAATCTAATGCGCACATCAATTTTTGCAACTTAATTCGGCCCAAAAAGGTGAGCATTAGAATCAAGTAAATACAGTCACTTGTAACAATAATACTGATACCAAAGCAAAAATATTCAGGTGCTACAAAATATCTGAAAAGGCCTCTTCGCATCAGTTCCTCTATATTTTCCAGCAATTTATTATGTACTATACAGAAAAGTTACCGGTAACTGATACAATCTTCATTTTGGCTGGTCATTAACTTCCTTGGTTCTTTGTTTTTTGATGAAGGATTCTGATTATATCTCCATTATCAGCTCACAGGTATTATCCCCAGATCATGCATAAACCTCTTGTGTTTATCTTTCTTGCTGCAGCCAGATTGTTAGTGGCCTCCTGTTGGAAGTCCAAATCATCTCCTTCCTGAGAGGAGTGGCTAGCGAAAGATCAGAATATCTGACACATAAATAGAGAGTCCTTAAGTGTTCTTTAAAAAACATATCTTTTTTATTTGACATGGTATAAGTTTTTTCCTATGTTAACTCTGTCGAACAGCCCACTAAACCCCCTGCAGATAAATGTGGAGAGGCTTTATTGAGAGCTGAATTGCCTCTCTCTCTCACACACACCCCTTTTTTAAATATGTGGTAGTTGAATGTGGTATTGAATTCTCAATTGTTTACAAGTTTTCCTTCCCATTGCATTTATCGTTTTATTTTTTCTATTTCTGCATGCATTTGTATTCAGGTCACTTTTAATGACACGTATCACTTTTAAGGTATTTTTGTATTGGTTTATATCAACAAATTTCTATTTTTTTTAAAAAAAGAAGGATTTTGGTCAGATAAATTATTAATCCACCCTAAAGAATAAGGGAGAAAAAAGGAAAAGCAAGCATGAGTCTTAATTATCTGGAATTCATTTTGAAAGAAAAAGAAATATACATGGCTGCCTGCTAGTGTAAAATACTGCAGAATACTTCAGTTTATTGCTTTAGTTTCATGCTTTCATCTGTAAAGGAGTGTAATAGCTAGTATATGAAAAACTGAGCTGAACAAAAGTCAGCATTATTAATAATCCAAAGACAGACAACTTATTGTTATTGCTATGCTACCACCACACTATGCTATGTATAGCCTTTGCAGATTTACAGTCTAATAATTGTCTGGTAAAGCTTTGTAGCTTGCTAGCCTTCTGGAAAAAAGATAACTAGGGATGCAATTCTGTGAACTCTTTTCCAGTAGCTAGGCCTGTTGAACTCAATGAGACTTGTGTCTGAGTAGACATGTATAAGATAGCACTGCAAATCTATGTAAGACAACTATACTTGATGTTCAGGAACTGCGTGGCTAACTCCATGGGCCAAATGGGACTGCTTTTTTCTTTGAGCAACAACTGCCCCCCTCCCCTCCCTTGATAAGATACTTTTGAAATATGTTTCAAAGTCAATTGAAATGTGAAAATGGAGGGGGAGATGCTCTCATGATTGTGGCCTTGTGTTTGTGTGTGTGTAATATATTATATGGGACGCGGGTGGCGCTGTGGTCTAAACCACTGAGCCTAGGGCTTGCCGATTGGAAGGTCGGTGGTTCGAATCCCCGCGACGGGGTGAGTTCCCGTTGCTCGGTCCCTGCTCCTGCCAACCTAGCAGTTCGAAACCACGTCAAGTGCAAGTAGCTAAATAGGTACCGCTCCGGTGGGAAGGTAAACGCCGTTTCCGTGTGCTGCTCTGGTTCGCCAGAAGCGGCTTAGTCATGCTAGCCACATGACCCGGAAGCTGTCTGTGGACAAACGCCGGCTCCCTCGGCCTATAGAGCGAGATGAGCGCTGCAACCCCAGAGTCGTCTGCGACTGGACCTAATGGTTAGGGGTACCTTTACCTTTTTAATATATGGTTACTGGGACTATTTATGGCCAATGTATTCATTCTGCAAGTCAGTTTTCAGTGCTTTCCTCCTTCTTTGCACAGTGCTACTGCAACATGGAGCTGATCCAAATATTCGAAACACAGATGGGAAGTCGGCCTTGGATCTTGCAGATCCCTCTGCAAAAGCTGTACTTACAGGTGAGAAGTATCCGGGTTCTTTTTACCTTACCGTGTGTAATCAGTCTCTTAAACTACTCCCTAATTTTTCTACTACAAAACAGCACAAATGTACATGGTATGTTTACAGATTTCATTGTAGTACTTAGTGAGGACCAAATGTTATAAATATTATTTATTTCATAAAGTTGCTTGTTGTGCTTCCTTCCTTGCGACACTCTACAACTAACTTGCAGTTAATGTATTTTGGTTTAACTGTAGTGATACCGATATCGTTTTTCTATATATTTACATCATTTACTATAAACCATTTCAATCCTTTACAACATATGCAGAAAGGAACTGATGATCATTTGTAGAATTAAAGAGAAAGTAGCAACAACGGCCAAATATGCATATCATGATGTCACTGTCTTTCTTGAGAGAGTCTCACATTTTGAGGCTGTAAAGGACAGAGTACTGAGTGAAATGTTAGGAATATACTGTAGTTTATTTTCTCATCTCTGTTTCTTTATTCACTTGCAAGCAAAAGGGAAGTCATTTGAGACTCATGGGGAATAGAAATGAGGGATGATTTTTTTATTTACGTGAGGATGACACAGTAGCTTGCTAGAATTATTATGGAAAGAAGAGTTTTGAGTCTGCAAATTATGTGAATCCCTGATGACTTTTCTCATCAGAATGATTAATTATTTTTTTAAAGAATACTTATATATATATATATATCCCACTTTACAGCTCTGAAAGACTTTCATAACTCTCAAACTAAAATCATGCTCAAATTGAGTATAGGAACAGAAATTACAAGGAGTCCATATGGAACCGAGATTATTTAAGGCAGCATTTCTTGCGCTTGCCCTTTAGGGTGTTACACCAGCTCCCACCAAAATCTTCTGCAGCAAGGATGTGAAACTGAGCACCTGGGACCCATGCAGTTCGAGCAGGTGAAATACTCCTATGGATAATAAAAAAATGTTTCTTAATGAAACCAAATAATTTAGTAAGTTTTTGTCATTCCTTGGAGAAAATTTTCTATTCTGCTCTGCTAGAACTGATACGCTTGGTTAGTGCTTTAAGTAAGATAGCCATGTGTTCATTATTTGTCAGCACCTTATGGCTTCTGAAAAACGTTCTCTGCACTTTGGATCTGACAACTTAACTCTGTAGCCTGTAATTTTTTAAGACTGAGTGCTTAACCAGAGTGTGTGTTTGTTTTTGGCACCACATCTTCATTATATTGATATGGCACAAATACATCAGGCCAACAATTTGGGTTGCAACTAGAAACATATCAGTTACTGTACTTTTGTTAGCATTTACTGTTTGTTAAAAGAAAGGTGCTATTGTTGATTCCTGGAGTAACAACGTTGATTGGTCAGGAATATGGCTGAATTGCTCCATATGTATATTGCAAATTGTTTACATCCCTTTTTTCCACAAGGTACCTAGAAATGCATTTTGAAAAATAGAGGGTAAAATATCCAAGACCCCAATGTTTCTTCCTGCCTTCTATGTTCCCGAGTAGGCAATGAGGGTTGACTTTTGTTTCACACAAGCCAACATTCCAACACAGTTTAGGCCACTGTGTCAACTTCACAGGCAAAGTTCTATAATTGCATAGTCAGATCCCATGTCTTCAGCTGCAGCTAGTGAGTTCTTCAGTCTGATGCTGCTCATCTGCCAGGAAGGTAGAGAGATTGCTGATTTGAGGCTCAGCTAGTGCACATAGCATGTAAGAGAAGTCATCAGCCTATGTCAGTTGTTAGGGAAATTCCAGAAGTTAAAACAATTTCCTATTATTTATTTAAATAGACTGCAATAATGAATTCTGTATGTTTTGTTAAGAAATCAAATTATTTAAAGTACAGTTGATATGATTTGATCAAAGGGGATTATGAACAACCTCCTGTAGCATCTCAATTCACATCCTTGCTCTGACCTTTTAGCTAAGCTATGGTAGAGTCGTACTGTACTAAATTCGGCAGGTAGTGGCAGCTAGCAATCCATTGGGCTATTATTTTTATCCTTACGATAAGGTGAGGCATTTAGATGTCCAGTTAAATTGGTCTTCCAAGTGACCCCTATAATGTGCTGGGGTACAGAAAGGGCTAAGAACTCACTCATCACACATCCAGGTGAAAGAATACATGGAACTCAAGCCACTGAGGCCTCTGATACTACGTTTGGAAGACTCAAGATTCATATAAACCCTAAAGAGTTACATAGAAGTTAAGTCAATACTCCACCTTGCCTTGAGTCAAGTCTCTACTTGGGACCTCAGGCAGATCTTTCCCAGTCATTTATTCTGAGAGTAATACCTGGAGATCTCACTGAAGCAGTGTGCCGCTAACCGACACTGCCTTATTCCTAGCTTTTGTGATGCTGGTGTGAGAGAGAATCTGCTGTGAAAGGTATAGACCTGCACTATTTTCAGATTTAAGTGTTTTTGTGCTGTTAATTATATCACCCTTCAGTTTAACTTCCCTCTCAGTCTTTTTATCTGTTTTTAATGAAGGAGTTTATGTTTTGGCAAATCAAAATGAAAATCCTGATAATGTGAATTTTTAATACTACATCTGTTCACAGGAGAAAGAAAACGTGCATTCATCAGCTTATAACAAAGGAAAAAGAAAAGCAAATGTTCCCAAGAAAGCACGTTGCTAGGTACTTAAAAAGATTAAGGGCACTGGTCCATAGGCACACATTAGCATATGCTAAATTATTTGTATAGCAGCAAATTGCAATCTAAATGCCACAGAAGGCAAGCCAAGTAATTTCCCATCCAAATCACCCCACATAAATTATTTAATTAACATGCACCCCAACCCAGATGATCCCAAATCATTCCTCTTCAGTGTATTTACCCCCAATTAATTTCCCAACAGATTTCATTCCAAATGATTTTGGTTTCCCTACATTTGCCCCATCTTCTACAGTATAGCTAATCTTAATTTATTCCTCAAATTTATACATTACCCAGTAACAAAGATCACCCTGCTCAATTCAGTTTCTTCAGATCCATTACCCATCCAGAAAAACTTTGAAAAAGATTTGAGGCTGTGGACTAATTTCTAGCAATGCCGCTGTTCCCAAGGAATAAATGCTGGGGAAAGGGAGAAAGCCCTACTCAAAAACTGCTCCAATGTTCCCTAGCTTACTTATTTCACACAAAAAGGGTGGGTGAAGTTTTTGCCACTTTCGTTAACCTTAAAATACAACCTTTAAAATGTGTCTCAGAACCAATTAGTTTTATTATATTTTGTTGATATAGCAAACTAAAATATCTACTTTTTGAGATTTGTGTTACATTTGTTGTGCTTGGGGATCTTGGAAATGTATTGCTTCCCACTGGAGGCTACACAAAGTAGGAGCATGTATTTTGAGGGGCAGAGGGAGGGTGATTCAGGGAGGGGAGATAGCATCACTTCCGGAAGCTGTACATCCCAAGGGACTCTCTGCTCACCTCTGCTCAGATCTTGCGGGTCTGCCCTTGCCAGCCTGGTGAACCTTCTGGAGGTCACCAGGATGGCAAAAGATGTTATAGACTAATCTATATTCTTACAAGTGACAAATAACTGCTAACAACCTGCTGATGTCCAATTAAAGACATTTTGATTTGTTACGAGTTTTAATCTACAGACCTTGGACAAAGCATTCAGTCCTGTAGAACTTGGAAAACATGCAGTGGATTTAGTTGTGAGGAACTCTGGCCGATAGGTCATGCTCAGGGTAGACCTTCTTTTGGGAAAAAGTTACACTTCTGAATTCTAGCAAAAAAGCTGTTTGTAACTTGATGAACACAGCAAACCTGTGCCAAGGGTAGGGAACCTTTGATCCTCAGATGTTGTTGGAATCTTAACATCCATCAGCTCTAGCCAGTGTGACTAATGATGACAAATGTTGAGAGCTGCACCCCAACAGGGTCACAGGTTCCTCACTCCTCTTCTCTGCCCTCAGGAACGTCCTCCCCACAATACCCATCAAATGTATGTATGCATAATTCCTCGTGATCTTGTTCTGAAATCATGAAATATAAGTTTTGCTAAGAGGTATTGGCAGTATTGTAACTTGGGTAAAAATAAGTGAGGAATCGCAGCTAAGGGTTTTTATATTGGCCAAGGTACGACTTATGGTTCTTGGTTTATTTACAGCGTCCTTGGAGTAGCATTTTAAATTTGCCAAAGTGTTTTATATACTTTGATTCTCACAACAACCCTTTAAGGTAAGGGCATAGTGCAATTTTATCAAAACATTTATTCATATGCAGTCGTTCCACAGCTAAAGCGCTCAAGGTGGCTGCAATTTCAAAAAGAAATGCATAGTTCAATCTGTTACAAAAATATACCGTAAGAAAATGTTAAACAGTCATAGACAATAAAGGGCAAGTGGAAATAGGCCAGCAAAACAGGGAGCAGGTCTTGTAGGTAAGATGAAACAACAGCACTACCACCTTAAGGACTATCATATAGATTATTGCATAAGTTTTCTTGGGCTAGAATCTTCATCAGATGCATCATTCTTGGTATTCCTTGACCTTTATATGCAATATTACTGTTATACACTTAAAACCAATTCATCTTGTCGTAGCTACCGTGTTTCGCATATTATAAGACACGTCTTATATTTATTTTTTCCTCAAAAAAACACACCATGGCTTATTTTCAAGGGATGTCTTATTTTTTTTAATTAAGTACCGTACTTTTGCAGTCCGAGGGCTTCGAGCACAGTGAGCTAAGGGTACTGCCAGGTCCCAGGGCTTCGGGCTTCACGCGCCGCGGCTCCTGCCGGCTCCCGGGGCTTAGTGTTGCTTCAGTTCGGGTCCAGCCAGGTCCTGGGCTTCGCGCGCCGCGCGCTAAGGCTCTTGCCTGGTCCCAGGACTTCGCCGCGGCTCCTGCCAGCTGTCTTGAGCTGCGGGTCCAGCCGGGTCCTGGGGGTTAGCGTGCACGCGCTGAGGCTGTTGCCGGGTCCCAGGGCTTCGCCGCGGCTCCTGCCAGCTGCCGTGGCTTGAGTTGCGGGTCCAGCCAGGTCCCGGGGGGTTAGCGCGCGTGCACGCTGAGGCTCTTGCCAGGTCCCAGGGCTTCGCCGCGGCTCTTGCCAGCTGTCACGGCTTGAGCTACGGCTCCAGCCAGGTCCCAGGGGGTTAGCGTGCGCGCGCTGAGGCTCTTGACGGGTCCCAGGGCTTTGCCGCGGCTCCTGCCAGCTGCCGCGGCTTGAGCTACGGGTCCAGCCGGGTCACGGGGGTTAGCGCGCTGTGCGCTGAGGCTCTTGCGGGGTCCCAGGGCTTTGCACAGGGGAAACCGAGGCTCCTGCTGGGTCCCGCGGCTTCGCCTCTCGCTCGGACAGGGCTTTGCGCTAGAGCTTATTTTCGGGGTATGCCTTATTTTTCACCAACCCTTGGAAATCCTGTCATGGCTTATTTTTTGGGGATGCCTTAAAATATGAGAAACACGGTACCTAGGTGGTGAACAAAAGATGAGAGCTAGTCTCATCTGGAGTTGGGAAGACATGCAGACTTGACTTGTTCTAAGTGTTGTGTTCAAAGCTATGGCTTTCAGGGGTTCCCTGGAAACCTAATGGGGGAACAAGATCTGTTTGACTGTTAATGCTGCGAGTCCTTCCACCTTATGCTCAGCCTCTCTCTGTAAATAAAATCAAAGATGCTGCATTCTCTTGTGACCTTCATTCTAAGAAAATCAAAACCCAAGGTAAGCACTGGCACTCCCTGAAGTCTCACATTGGTTGGAGATTGCATTACACTGGCAGCCTCACTCCTAAAGGAGTGGGAGAGAAACGTATTTCCTCCTTCTGAAAGCATCACTAACTAGTTGTTTCTGTGTCAACATACATGTACTTGTGCAGATCTTTAGACATGTGCAAAGGGTGCTTAACTTAACAAAATAAACTGGTTTCACCTCTTTAGCAGTACCTTCTACTGCAGAATCTCATTTGACGGATATAAAACCACAAGCCTGGAGGGGACCCATGATGTCGTTTAACCCAACTCCGATCCTTTATTAATATCTTTGCTAGAGGCTTAAAATGCCTGGGCTATTTTTTTCCATTTCTACTGTAAGCAGTGGCTAGTAGGATATCCCTTTGAACATGTACCACATCATTTAAAGTAATGGCACACCACAGCAACACTATGCAATGGGTCTATGGCAAAGAGGAGGAATTTTAAATTATGGCTCCATATCAACACCCCCTGCTGGGCTGAATTTTCTGAGTGGGTGTTTGGCTTGTAATTCTATATAATGAAATTAATAGTGAACTATAAATGAGGGGGGCCCACATTTTATTGAAGATGAAATTATTATTTTGGTAGACTTGGTCTGCTTTTACAGCCTGACAAGTTGGCTATCCCCCTTTGAAGAGAAAATGTTCTATGAACATGCTAGCAGCAGCTATTCAGACAGTGAAATGTGCTACAGTGACCTAGCAAATTGAATTAAAATGTTAGATGTTATCATCTGCAAAGAATTGTAGCAATAAATGGTCAATCATCCTGATTCCAACATCTTCAACAGTAAAAGAAGTGATGTTAGGAGTGTATTACAACCGTGAACCAGAGAACTGCTGCTGATTTGCATGTAATTGCAGAAAATTGTAGCAGCTTGCATTTTTTTTTTAATGAGGTGATTGCGAGGACATAGCTGATGGAGAGCTTGTACTCTTTCCTGTGATATATTCATAATTCACTGTGTGAGTCTAGACATAACAAATATTTTAGAGACAGTAATAAAATGTGGATTTACATTTAGATATCAAAATGACGGTTTGCACACTAACAAATTTTCAGCATAAATATCTGCAAAGAAGTTAAAAGTGGACATCTTAATGGAAATGCATAACATAATCTGCTGAAAGACCAATGTTTCATACCAATGTTAATTCTTAACCTTTTTAGCTATATGACCAGTTGAGATGAATGGGAATGAGTTTAGAAATCATGGTATTTGGCATGATTCAGAACTTATTAACACATATGTTTGAAGGGTTCTGATGAACATGTGAATGTGGATTTTGGATTTTGTAGTGTTGTTGCTTGATCTGTCATCACTCTGTAAAAGCCTTTGCTATTTCTGTTCCTCCTCCCATGGCCCTTGTTCAACTGTGTTTTCAGTTGTCTTTTACTTCCTTGCAATTTCTGTATTGTTGTCTCTGGTTTTAGCACATCTCTTTATATACAGGTATATTTCCCGCCACGACTTGGGGCAAGTTGTTTTTGCCTGCTTCTAACAACTCAAGGTCCTCTGGCAGTTTTGATCATGCGAAAATCCATCACATATTCCCCCTCTTTTCTCTATAGAGTAATGAGCTGTGGATACAGGAACTGCTTGTTTATATACAATCACAATAGTGACATTTTATAGTTGTTAAAAACCTCCTGGTAGCTCTAATCCACCCAACCCCAGTTGTTGGTTAACTTACCGTGATACCATGGAATGTTTACATACACAAATATCCCCCCCCCAAAAGCCTGGGATCTTCTTAAATGCAACTGTGTATCCTTCCTCTGCTACTGCTGTTCTCTGTCTCCATTATGCTGCACTATCCCAGATGTGGGATCACCTGTTGACAATAGGAGAGTCAGTTGGTATAGTATTATAACAATTTACTGTCACAAATAGTGCAGCACCAAAGGCTTTAAAAAGTCACTGTGTTGCATTAGATTTATGGCATCACTGTCTCTGTTTTTCTTGTTAGAATAAGACAGAACTTTAAACTATTTGGTGCAGCCACAGTTCATCCACAACTTCATTGTAATGAGCTGCAGAAGGTGTGGATATAACTGATAGAGCAGTTTTGATATGATTCTTATGCATTGTACAAAATGCATGTGGATCTATTTTAGCAGGGGTGGCGTGACAAGGCTCTCTGGGCCAGCTCAACTCCATGACAACCATGGGATTGTCCCACGTTGTCACTGGCCGAACACATGGTTAGGACATACCCTTGATTTTAGTCTGCAGTTCAGGTCATGGGGGGTAGTCTGGATTATTTTGTTGTTGTTGTTGGTGTGTCATTTAACCCTATTGGAATGGTCAGACCATCATCTGTAGCTTGGTATTGCAGTTTAGATCCTCACTGCATAGTTGAGGGACCCTGGATACTTACAGAATCTAACAGATGCATGAATGCTTTGGGAGATTTTCCAGAAGTCATATTTGACAATCATGTTGAGGTCTTGGTCTTGCTATAGAATGGCGAGATGCGCTGGGCTGTAGACACGATTGCTCTCGAGTGCTCTATCCAGCACTGTGGATTTCCAGTGGGTCCCTGCTTGTCCAAGGATATTTTTAATATATTAAGCAGTTTATAAAGGCTAATTAATTAACAGCACATATCCTTTTGCTCCCCTGCCCCCAAGACCCACAGACTTTGGCAGCAATGACAAAAACAAAAACAATTAAATACAGCACTGGGGTGGATGGAGAGGTTTAAGACTCTCTGTTCAACTGGTGCTCTGGTGGAGATGCAGTTTTCCCCTTCTGTCGCAATACTAATAATCTGATGAGTGAAGAGGGGACTGCAGATGTCCTAACTGCAGAGGGGTGGCACATGAAAAAAGTGCCTACCATAATGATATTAAATTCTGACATAGGTAAAGGTGGTGGTCTCTGAGGTATGGGATAAATGACAAGATACCATCTACCTCAATGCTTAGATAATGTTTTCAAAGTTTAATAAGGGGTAAGTGCTCATCCACCTTACCATGAATCTTCATGGAGGCTTTTAGACTATGCCCTGGTCATTTTTGTTTTTAAAGGCCCATGGCATAGCCACCTTGCTGAAGCCAAGCAGGACTGCATCTAGGAAGCAGATGTAATCAGCTTTGAGTTGCATGATGGAGAAAGGCAAGATATACACACACTAAATAAAATACAGCTACCCCATAGCAGTGCTCTTACTTTTAAGAATGTTTTCCTTCAGCGCTCTCATTTTCAAAAGATAAAATGCCAAACAGGTTGTTTCCCTGCAGCAAGGCCTTCACTGCTGCAGGTCTCTCCTTCGTTATGTTGCTACAATTCTAACACTACTGTATTGGCATTGGCTATTCCTAGCATTGAGCTAAGGCAGAAATCCCTCCCCATCCCCATGGTCATGTATCCTTCTTTGTTTGAAGGGCTGTCCAGTCCCTCTGGTTTAAAGAAGGGAGGCACGGGCCTTGATGTTGCCCACCAACAGTTAACATCTTGATTGCTTAGGCCACATGGTCTCAGCCTTCCTTGTCATTACAATCCACATCCAATGAGATGCATTGCATTTTTTAAAAAAATTCTAGCAATTGCTTCTAAATATGCATTTACAGTATACATACATATTAGCACATGCACATTTGTGTGTGTGTGTGTGTGTGTGTGTGAGAGAGAGAGAGAGAGAGAGAGAGAGAGAATGAATGGCCATTCTATTCCCCTCAATGGTTGTTGGCACCAGCCCTAAAGCCAGCAACCTTGTTCTTCATTTGCCCTTCTGGAGTGATATAGCTTACAATTTTGGGTGCATCTTCCCTTAATTCCTTGGTTCTGTTGGCAGGCTGCCAACTCATGAGCCTGGGAGACACTCCACTCCAGTACTTCCTATATGCCTGTATAGTTTGTAAAATGGCTTCTGTTTGATTCACTTTGCAAGGGAAGACGAGGAGGCTTCTTGAGGCCTGCCTGAGGGGGAAAGTAGCTGAAGAAGTTAAGTTGGTCATCTCAAGGGAGTGCATGTTGCAAGTCAAATGTGCAGGACATGACCCTGGGCAGTACAATCCAGTTAGTACAACAAGTGCCCCAGTCAGTACAACAAGTGCCCCTTCAGGTCCATTATTCCAGTTTAAAATCCAATCATGCTAATCAAGGAGTCGCCATGTCAGCTAAAGCAACGAAAGAAAACTCCATCAGGAGTAGTAGTGGGGTAGGAGAACTGAAAATAATGCCAATATATTTCACATCTGGCAAGCAATGTGTCTCTTTGGTTTCAGATAGTACATGGGTAGATGATTTTTCAGGGCACTCTAGAGGCTATGGTGGCTCATCTACCAGAAGTAATGTATTTAGTGTTAACTCTGGAAGTTTATACTCTATTCTGACCAAACTAAGCACCCTAGAGCAAAAGATACGCCAGGAGACCACAAAGCCATACGAGGTTTTGGAAAACATGACTGCCCAAGAATTATGCATTTCTTGTATCAAATCAGTTTTGGAATTTGCTCTAAAGCCTTCGGTTACAAGGGGCTATAAACTCCAGGTTTCCCAGTTAAAAATGTTATGGTTGCCTAGATCCACTCTACCTGTAATCACTTGCTGAAGCACTCAAACTGCCAGGCCAGAATCTGTTGTCCTCCTTTGCTTTTCCACCATTACATCTGGTTTCTGCTCCTTTGGATACATTTGCTGTATTTCAGGCTACCTCAACCTCGGCCCTCCAGTTGTTTTGAGACTACAATTCCCATCATCCCTGGCCACTGGTCCTGCTAACTAGGGATCATGGGAGTTGTAGGCCAAAAACATCTGAAGGGCCAAGGTTGAGGAAGCCTGCTGTATATAGATAATCCTTTTAAGGACTTCATAAAGTCTTCTGCTTCCTGATGGCTGAAGCAGAGTTCTTTTTTCCAGTTGCCAAGAAGCATTTTTTAAAGGGCTCCCTCCTGCTTACTGTTCTTGCTCCTGGCTTCAACATGCCCAGGTTCTCTTTCCCATTGCCCAATGGTGCTTTGATTGGTGATTCTCACTCTCTATTATGCCTTCTGGAGACCCTTTACTTAAAAATCACCTGCTCTTTCTGCCCCCCCCCCCGTGTGTTCGTTCATTCGTTTGTTCGTCAGTCACCCTCTGGTCCTCCCTTCCCAGCTGCTCATAACTGTGCCCTAGTTTGTAAAATGAGTCGACAGAGAAATGAGTCCACCACTGTTCTTCCTTAAGCAGCACTGACCTCCACCTCCTCAGCCTTCCTTCTCTTACACCCTGTGTGCTTGCTCTTTCTTGTATGCATGTTGTTAGGTTAGTTGTGGTTAGAATCAATTGGCTAATTCCCTCACACTAAAGCACTATGTATTGTTACTGAGTGATCATCATTGCCATAAAAGAGATGCATTGTTGCTGAGCTATTCCTCACTGAAGTGTTAAATATGAATATTTTGATTCTCTCCATTTTAAGACCTGTGTGAGTGTAAGTTTCTGAGTAAATCTGCCAATGCACTTTGTTGCCATTGTCTACATATCCTAATTCATTACTCTTCTAGAACATGCATATGTAAAACAAGTGTCTCCTGAAAGCCTAAGTATACAAATAATTCTGCCATTCATAGCTATAACCATCCTTATGCTGCCCTTTCATATATGAATATATTAATTAATGGATCCAGTTTTCCTGGCTGGCCAGGAAGAGAGTGATCTGAGAGTGGAGGATATCAACATCAGTCCCTTGTTATGACTACATCACTTGTTGCTGAGATTTTGACTTTCAGCAGCTTACCTTCTCCGCAGAGGCAGGGCCCCTATTTGGATGGTCTGCTTTTGAAGGCTGATGGAGCAACTTGGTTTTCAGATGACTCTGAGCCTCTTACATTGCCCAGAGGAGGCAATAGAATGAACAGTGGCTTGCTGCCTCTTGTTTGCCAAGCATTTTGAGGCTAAAGTCTTGTGCATCTGCTGGGATCTTGGCTCTGCTGTTACAGATGAATCTCAAGAGGTGTCCAGAGCACTTTCTAGTCCCCCTGTTCTCGATCAGTTTCAGTTTGTAAGGATGTGGACAAAGTGCTTGGTTTGCTTTGGTCATCCACTTGTGCCCTTGCTGATAGCAAATACCGTATTTTTCGCTCCATAGGACGCACTGTTTCCCTCCCAAAACGAAAGGGAAAATCTCTGTGTGTCCTATGGAGCGAAGGCGAGAACCGCGCACAGTGGGAAACGGACTCTCTGGACGCCTCCTTGACAGTGGGCGGGGAGGAGAGCTCCCTCCTCCCTGCCCGCTGTCAAGGAGGTGCCCCAGAGCCGGTTTCCTGCGTTCTTCCCCGCGAATGGGGTTGGTGGGGAGCAACCAGCAGCATCTCCTCTACCCCCCCTGCCTCCGCCGTGATTGGCAGGGGCGAGGGGGAAGCAGGATCAGCCCGAAATCAGGCTTTTCTGCCCCCCCTCCGCAATCGGCAGGGGAGAGGGGGAGGCAGGATCAGTTCCGCTCCCCTTCTCCTCTTTCACAGGGGGGAGGGGGAGGGAGGAAGGGGCAACCCCAACGCACGGCTTCTTTCCTTCCTTCTTCTCTCTGTTCCCTCCCTCCCTCCTTCCCTTTCTCTTCCTCCCTCCCTCTTCCACCCCTTCCTTCCTTCCCTCCCTCCCTCCTTCTTGAGGCTGTCCTCAAGGTCTGCTTGCTTTACAGCAAGGCGAGAGGAGGGATGGACGGGAACCCCTTCCGCCCCTCCTCCCAGCCTTTTAGAGGAGGAAAACAAGAAAAATATTTTTTTTCTTGTTTTTTGCCTCTAAAAATGAGGTGCGTCCTATGGAGCGAAAAATACAGTAATGGACCACCAGCTGGACCAGGGAGGTGATTAATGCCTCATTGCAAATAGGGGGTAGTCCATACCTACCTAAAGAAGGTGATGGTAAGACCACTCCTAAATAAATCCTCAATGGATTCAAAAAACTTAATTACCGGTATCTAATGTCCCCTTTGTGGGGAAGGTTCTTGAGTGTTTGGTCATGGGCCAGAGCCAAGCTCTCTTGGATGAAACCAATTTTCTAGAACCAAATCAATGGGGGTTTAGGCTTGGTTTTCACATCGAAAGTGCTTTGGTCCCCCTGTATAATGACCTTTGTCAGGAGAAAGTCAAAGGGGTGTGTATTCCTGTTAATTCTCTTTGATCTCTCAAGATGTGTTATGGTATAGTATGGTATGGTATTATTCTGGAGTGAATGTCCTAGTTGGGGTGGGCAGCACCACTCACATCTACATGAAACCACTGAATAAGGTCATCTGGAGTTTGGGAGTGGTTGTCAGCAATATGTTGATAATAGGCATATCAGTTTCTCCTTTAGATGTGGCAGTGGACTAGGTGAGAACCAATAAACTGAAGCTTACTCCAAATCAGTATTGGTGGGTTCTCTAGATTGGCTGGGTGGGCCCTCGCCTGTTCAGGATGGGGGTTGCACTCCCTTGGAATGATTAGGTGCACAGCTCGTGGGTACTTATGGAACCACTATGCTTGGCCTTAGTGGTCAAAGTGCTTTCCATCAGCTTTGGTTGCTGGCCCAGCTAGACCCCTATGAGGATAAGGATAGCCTAACTTCTGTGGTCTGTGTCCTGGCAATAGGTTAGATTACTGCAATGTGTTATATGTGGGGTTACTTTTGGAGACTGTTTGGAAACTGCAGCTGGTGTAGAATTGAGTAGACTGATGGCTGACCAGAGCAAGATGGACTGATCATATAAGACCAATCTTGGCACAAGTGCATTGTGTACTAGTAGGTTTGTGGTCTCAATTCAGGATGCTGTTTGTGACCTATAAAGCTTTATGTGGTTCAGGGCCTCAGTATACCAAGAGCTACCTCTTCCACATGAATCAGTCTGGACCCACATTCATCACCTGAGGTTCATCTCTGTGTGCCCCTTATGAGGGCCTTCTCAGTGGTGGCTTTATCTTTGTGGAATGCTTTTTACTCTTAATTTGCAGGGGAAAGGCTCTTTTGCTCATTTTTTGAGTGATGTGGGTTGATTTGGATCCACCCATTTGTGTACTGTGTACAGTATTATGGATGAACATTTTAGGTGTTTATTTTATTCCTGTTCTTGTACTTGGCTTTAATGTTTTGTTTTTATATTGCAAGTTGCTTTGTGTTACTTTTTTTGTGAAAAAGCAACCGACAAATAATAACGTAGTTCTTTGGAATCATCCTGCAGATTGAACAAAGAAGCTTGTGCACTTTCCAATTCTTCATGCTTCAGCAGGATATGGTAGACTCTGAAACATGTTGTAACTTCGTTTTGTGTTGTGGTACTAGCGAGGTTGTTGAATATAAAGCAGGAATGCCAGTGATCCTCAAAATGTGCAAGTGTATTTCACCTAGAGATAAAAGGTTGTCTCCTTCGAATAAAAAAATTCTATTTCTGTAGCATCGTTAGCAGTTTGTATTTACATGTGAATAGTAATGTTTAGTGTTTCCACTTAGGTGCTGCATACAAGGTTATAACTGATGGCCAGGATCCAAAGTAACAGCTGGACTAGTTCCACGTGCCTAAGGGGAATTTATTGAACAGCAGAAAAAGTTTGCTGACCCCTGGTGTAGACGATGATGGGCTAGCTAGGCCAATGGGCTGACACTGTAAGGCCACTTCATAGGTTGAATCCTATGAAGACAAGTCTGTATTTATTCTTCACAGATATAGGTTGCATTTGCATCTAACACTGAGCCCAAACTGCATGCTTTCTTTTAACTATAATTTGTATGAGGTGTATTGCTAGTGAATGCAGTCTGAGTGCTCCTGTTTCCTCCTCCCTTCGTTGAGCTGGGAAACAAACTATAGAGTTACTTCTGAGCAAGGATTTGTGCTTTGTTTCTCTCGCACTGCAACGAAGGAGCCCATGTTTTGTTTTTGGTTTGTTTGAGAGAAACAAATCATGAATGCTGATTAAGATGTGATGTTAAGCCAGCCACTTCATGGCTTGTTTCCCCACCAACTAAGGACAAATTACACAGTGTGGCTTAGTGTTGTGCATCTGTGAATAGAAATTATGAGTGTGCTCTCCAGATATCCCAACATTGATATAACATTCATTCAGTAGTTGTGTCTGTGCATGTGGATTTGTGCAAGTGTCCCTGGCAGGTGATTTCAATGGACGTGTTGATAGCCATAATTGTAAAGTGCAATGGCTTTTAATTGTAATATTGCTGTGAGTGACCTGCAGAGTGAAAGGGCAATGTTAAGATAGCCTGGATACTGTAGCTGCTATTGTGAGGATTATTTTAGTTGTAATTTCCTGACTTTATGGCTTTTAAATTGAGGTATACTCAGCATTTCCCAGTTCAGGTTTTTGCAACTTTAAAATTTGAACTCCTGAGGGTTCAAATAATACTTTTCAAATCAAAAATGCTTCAGATATTCCACGGAACCCTTGGCACTGGGAGTATAGCTAGAGTTCAGGACATGCATTTAGAATTTTGCCCTAAGATATGAAAACAGCCAAATAACCTTTTAATGGTAGGTTTAAAGTGCAGCCTTCTGAATGCTTTTGCCCTTCCCCATCTCTTTTGATGCATTGCTTTCCTTAAGGCCAGAAGCATGCTCTTATGAGGCAGAGGCTTAGGAAGTTCTGACGTAAAGCAATTGTTTTGCAAGATTCTGTCAAGCTAGAAATGGATTCAAGGGTTTGTGGTTTTACGTTTTTCTTACGTTTTCATGCTATGCTAGTATGCCCTGATACAGTGAATAGGAAAAGTGGGGGAGGATACATTGTATTCAGCTGCCATGCTGTTATCGGAGGGATTGTTTCTAGATACAGGTTTAGCATTCATTGGTTGTCTGAAGAAAGCCATTTCATCCGAGGATTGGACAAGAAGCTGCGTCAGTTTGCTGCCCGTCTCCAAGGCAGTGGTGATGCTTCCTCCACAAGCTGGCTAACGTCACAGCTCCATCACCCAGCGGGGTGTGGGCTCACTCTCCCCCCTCCCCCGCTCTGTTTAATTCTGTATTTGCTTCCTGCTGCATTTCTTAATCTGTCTTCTGCCAAATGCTAACAGCATGATATTTTGCAACCATTTAGGTGAATACAAGAAGGACGAACTCCTGGAAGCTGCTAGGTAAGTGCCTGCTCAGAATACAAATTGTTTTTGAAGGGAGGATGTAGAAAGCCGGGATGAAAAATGGGCTTTTATGATCGCTGTCATTCTGTCATTACCCTATTATGAAATTATGCAGATAAACAAGCCTTGTTAGCATGGGTTGCCTTGGATTTTAGCCACTTGCAAAAAGCAAAATAATGTGTTTCTTTGTAATCATGCAGTATGATGGGGGTGCTTGCATTTTGACACAATGTACTCCAAATTTCATTTATGTTTAGAGAGTAATCATTTTAGAAAGAAATAGTATATTAGGATATTTTCTCTTTATTTTATACCTGGAAGGCATATCTTGCGTTTTCTTATTAAAGCCCATCATAAGAAACCTTGAGCAAGAGCTCTGAAGCTATTTATAGTGTTTTGGGGAATGTAGCAAAAATAGATGTTTGGGAAACATCTTTTCAGCAGATACATAAAACCAAGTAAAATATAAATTAAACATTAAATTAATGTTAATCTTTTACTCGGTGTATTCTTAAAGGAAATGTTTCAAGTGTCTGTTTTTTGCAATTTGAAATGCATATTAGGTGGTTCTTTGAACATGCCAGTATATAGAACAGTATATAATGTGAAACTCCATTTCAAATATTTTATAAGGGGCTCTCCCTCTTTCTTACTTCTCTATCATGCAGGAGTGGTAATGAAGAAAAACTAATGGCTTTGTTGACACCTTTAAATGTGAACTGCCATGCAAGTGATGGGCGAAAAGTAAGTCTGTGCATATTTAATACATTTTTGTCATTTTTTTCCCCTGACAGCTAACCTGCATGCCCTGTCAATTTGAAAATATTTTTAACCCATCACTTATGTGGAAGTGTTGTAATTCGTGTCTATTAACTATGAAATTAAATGATGCTATGCTTAATATTGATGGTTTGTGACAGATTGACAGAGGCAGTGGACCGTGCAGTTGAAATCATGCTATTTGTTTCGAATGTCAACTATTGGGCTATGCTTCAGATAGTTCGGCTATAAAAAATAAACTGCATGTTTGGGTTGTTAATAGCTGTAAAATAACAGTCTGTCTAGTATTTTCTTTTTCGTAGCATTGTTCAGTTAAGAAAGGTTAGCAGTCCAAGCCCCTACTACTATGCTTAGCATAGCTAATTCCATATCGGTATGATTTGTGCCTATTGAATTCTCTTAACTTTTGATATTTTTATGCTTTTGATGTCTGGCTGCAGCTTTATATAACGCGAATGTTGAATGAAATGGATTGGGTTAGAAGGGGAAGGGAAGAACCAACAATGACAGGGTACCAGCCAGGCTTTATGACATGTTCTCTTAAATTACATAATGTGCATTTGGCCATTTAATTTTGTTGCTTAGCTATAAATTTTTTGCAATTGGTATACTGGAATTTGCTCTTGGGACTGACCCAGGTCCACACAGATTAGGAATTGTATCCTTCGGTGACTATTTTTAGGGTTTGCCAAAATCTTCACAGCATAGTCTCAAACAGGGATGACCAGCTGCTTTGGCCTGCAAGGCTGGATCATTCCTGCCCAATCTGAGCTGGAGAGGGAAGACTCATAGAAACTGGGGCAGGTTGTGGCCCTTGGTCTCTCAGTTGGTTGTTTTGGAGCTAAATCTTTTTAAAAGAAGTTTATTAATTTGCAATACAAAAAGGGCCAGTTTAAACATTTTTTTTGGTACAAACACTACAAAGCAAGGCTCAGGTAAGTGGCATTTATTTCAATGTTTACAGCTCCTAAGTTTATAACTGCTTATATTTGATGGGGCCATGCCCTTTCTTTTTAATGATGTTGTCTGTGTAATCTGTAACTGAGCTAAAATTATACCCACCAGATTCTTGATTAGTTGTACTGATTTAAAACTTGGCGGCATGCATTGCTTTTGTGTGTGTGTGTGTGTGTGTGTGTGTGTGTGTGTGTGTGTGTGTGTTTATATATATATATATATGTGTGTGTGTGTGTGTGTGTGTGTGTGTGTGTGTATATAGTTTTGTTTTTACTTATTTGTTAGAGTGGCCGTCAGTTGCTTTTACTGTCACAGTGAATTGTGTACACTATTCCCCCCCCTCCCAATTTGTCAGTAACTAAGTACTTATGAATCTCCTTAGAACTGTCTGTGCAAGCAACTTATATTTAGAAATTATTCAGATGATTTGTAGTACTGTATCATGGGGAAGTCTTAAGTAATGATATGCAAGTATTTGTGTTTATTTAAAGAGGGGTTTTTTTTTATAATCAGTATTCTTAATATAGAATTCCTGAGCAGAACTTTTTTGTGTAGCTAAACCCCCACAGATAGTTAAATGAGGCCCAAAACAATATGCCATCAAGTTAATGGTTAATGGTTCAGGAATGAGTATATTTGGTAGCTACTGTTGAGAGCTCCTCTGTTGAGAACTGTTCCTACCGTGTGAGGGATCTTGGGGTATCCCTACAGGTCACCAAATGATTAGTTCTTTTTAATCTATTACTGTAACTGTGAAGGCACCATTCAGTTCTCCCCCCTATCAAAATGGCTTATGTCTTCTCTGTTGAAAGTATACTCTCCAAGATTCAAAACTCTACAGGACTCTGACCTGTTCACAGATAATCCACCTGTGCAGCGATTGCCCTTGCTTCTGTCAGAGAATAAGTCACATATCGCATAGGGAACAGTGCATATGTAATGCTTTTGAACCTTGAACCTTGATTGGGGTTAGGGAATGCTGCTGGCTTTTTCATTGACCGAAGGAATGTGATTTTGAGACTCTTGCCTTTCAAGATGTTTCATTCTGTGATACTGCTGGAGCCTTCTGCTCCTTTCCTTCATCTGCCATCCCCAAGGTTCAGTAGTGTACCAAACTGGATAAGTGTCTCGTTGCTCTGGCTTCACCATTAGTATTAGGTAAAGGTAAATACTACCATTAGTATTAAATCCACCCTAAAAGCCACCAAAATCAAGAGCTGGCTTTAGGTAGAATTCAGCATGGCACTATTACAAATGTTCTGTCTACGCAAGCATATCAGCTTGCCAGATGACTCCCCATGTGCTGTTCTGGGGGGGGGGTTCTCCCCCCCCATGCCATGGGGGGCACATCGGGGGGGGTGATATAGAGAGGAAAGCCCCATTGTGCAAGTGGAAGCCCTTGTGCAGGGCTTCGTTGAGGTTCGTTGGGTGAATCCCGCCCTTCATCTATGAGTTTCAAGACTCCACTATATTAGGCAGGAAATACCTAAGTTGAGTACCAGGTTGCATTCTGCCATCTTTCCATGTCTAAGCATCCAATTAGGCCATAAGGATAGGCATTAACTAGGGGTGTGACCTTTTTGTTGGCCTAGTAAAGATTGCATTCATGTGGATTTGAAATTTATCTGGGAAATTCCCTTTATTAAAACACACACACACTCCCTTTACCCCTCTCTATTATGTTCAGATAAATGAGTAAAATGGTCTGAGCTTCAGATACTTGATATCGTTGATATAGGAAGATAGGCTAGGAGCTAGCCTTAATTTTGGGTCAGGAATCCCACCAATCAGAGTAATGACTGCTGGCTGTGAAAGATTCATGTGCACAGCAGTCATTACTTAAAACAGCAGTGTTTGTGCAACACAAACTGGTTCTAGGCACCAACATTAATTGCTTAGCTGAAATGTGAGGATGCGCTTTTTTTGTATGCAGCTATAAGAGGCTGTAATTCTTCAATAAAATCTTCAACACTGAATATTGTATAGAATTTTGAAGAAACATATATACTGTTGAATTCCATCATTCAAGCTCATAACCTACCGGTACTGAAGTTGTAGTACCTAATATTCTTTGTTTATTAGTAATAACAGCTAGAGGTTGGGGTTTTGCATGGAAAAAAAATAACTCCAATATACTATAAATAAACCTATCAGTCATCCTATATATTTTTAGAATCTATTTGTGCAGTTTTTTGTATTATTTCTAATGAACCCATAACCCTATTATCTGTCAATGAACTGAATTGTAAATGAAGAATTGGCTAGTATCTGTGTTTGAACTCAGAATGCCAAGTGATGAAACATATTGGCAGGAAATCAATGGCAAATATGCTCATCAAAGAAAAAAAATTAAACAGTAACACCAGGAAAAATAAATTCAATTAGATAATTCAGTTAGACAAGCTATGTATATTGTGTTGACACAATACAGAAGAAAATGATACAAACTCATTTTTACATTACCAAACAACTTTTACAATATTGCATTAAAATAAATTGCCTCTGCATTACTCTTCAAAAAGATCTTGCAAAGCTTAGCTCTGCATAAATGCTTCTGTGTGACATAAGGGAAGCTTTCATAGTGGGCAGCAATGGAACCACAGCTATCCCTTTGGAAGCAGTAATATACAGCAAGGCTAGGAAACAAGAAGTTACCCAACTCCTTCTCCCACCAGTCAAAGCCTGCAAGGCCAATGGTCTGGGATAACGTTGTTGTAGTCTGACAACATCTGGAGGGCTGCAGGTTCCATATCATTGCAGTGATGACCAGAGTAAAATGGTAGTTACTTATTCCAGCTTTACTGCTGGTGCTCAAACTATCATAAAACACACTATAACAACATCTGCTAATTTATTTACTTCAGAGCAGTGGGATTGTCATCAGTGTTTGTTTACACTGGATGAGCGTTTAGACCAGAAAAGGTTTCAACGTGGGATCTGTTTGTGTAGATTGGCCCTTACTGAGCTGCAGTTCTCCAGACTGCCAATTCTTTTAAAAGTTCTCCCCATCACCCCCTTAAACCTTTATAGTGCAAGTTCGGACCTCTGGACTTGCTTAACTGTTTGCTTTCTGTCATGTTAAAGTGTGTTTCTGGAACTTTCTGCAGTGTTGTTTCATGGTGCTGGAAACTGGAGAATAAAAGCAGCTTGATACAGAAATTAATTTCCTTTTCATGCTGTGCATACTTAACAACAAAGCCCCTAAACATAAATGGAGGCCCATAGGGAGATGCAAGACCAATGCAGAGCCAAAAAATAACTCATCATGCTTTCTGCAAATACAAATGAGCCAACTGAGTGCATCTTATTTCAGAAGACAGAGCCTTTATAGTATTTCACTACTTTCCTTAACTATCACCTGGAGAGAGGGAGCCATTTCATCTTCTTCCTGTTGCCTTGTATGAATTGATGCAATGTGGGAAAATGACTAGCACGGGAAGTCTTAAAAACCTTTTCAATTCTGCATGTGAGAGTAAATAGGGCAAGTGTTTCCTTTCTCTTTGCTGTTATAAATCCATATAATTACAATGAAGTATCTAAACCCAGAAAATCTTTTGTATAAACTTGAAAACAAAACTAGGCACATCTGTATTTGGAGTGGTTTTGGACACTTCATGTGGGGATTGGGGGGGGGAGGAAGCTCTTACCTTCTGTTCTTGGTTATTCATATAACCTACCCTACTTGGGTATCATATATTGTTCTTCGTCCAAACCCTGTACCCCTTTTATCCTTCAGCAGCCCTGTAATGGTACATGTAGTTTGAGAGACATCAACTGGCCCAAGGTCACCCAGTGAGCTTCAGGACTGATACAGTTACTGCACCATACTAGTTAGTTCAAATTCAAATTCAGATATGAGAAGTCACTGTTTCTCCTATTCACCATTTTATATACTGTTCAAAGCCATTCTTTGCTTACAGGCTGTAATTCTTAATTCTTGAGGAAAACAAACTCAAGTCCCCATTTTGGAGTAGTTTCCCATTGTGTTTACATTTAACTACCATAAACAGGATTCTGGAATGCAATGTTTGCTTTTGTTTGGCTTTTAGATGTTGATGATGCAGTTGGAAAAGCTAATGGATTTTTACAAGAACATTTTCTGTTTTCCAAGCATTGTGTGTTTCTTACCCTTAAATACAAAGTAATTTGAGAAATTTCACTCTTACTGGTTACCTACTGAAATGGAAACTGGAAGATTCTCGTCAAACCCAGCAATAGCATTCTGTATAACCACCCCAAATAACTTGCGCTAGACTGCTTCCATTAGTCCCCAGATGACATCAATACATTATTCTACAGTCAGGAAAGGATCTTCATTTGTTTACACAAAGATCTTAAAGAGGATCATTCACAATGCTGGAATACCCGTGGAAGTGATAGGCTACTGTGGTATGAGCTGAGGTGGCATAATGGTTAGATTGAGTGTTCAGCTAATACAAGGAAGATGCCACTCAGCCATTCAGCTTACTGAGTAATCTCTGCCAGTCACCATCACACTGACTTCACACACACACACACACACACACACACACACACACACACACACGGATGGCATTACCACCCTCCTTCAGTTCCATGAAAGAAAAGGTGGCATATAAATGTAAGACATACTAATACAAAAACAAAAAACAGCCTTTCAGTTTGAGCAAGGAAAAATGTTTCTTTTGTCATTCTTGTGATGTTTAAGCCCTTCATTGTTTGTCTCATCTGTAAAGTAAAAAACAAAACAAAACACCTGCTAATGTACACATTCTTACAAAAGAGTGCCAGTTTCTTAAACTTGTAAAGTGGGTGGTAAAGCTGTTTGGGAAGGCTAATTATGATGATTTTTCAATACTAGATACTAAATTATTTTAGACAAATAAGAATTTGAAAAATCAAGTAATGCAATGTTTCACTTTGGAATATTTTAGGTGTTCAATATTTGGAAGGAAGAGTTATAGGAGTTCATAGGAGACTATAGTAATGTTTGTTTACTGTTTACCTATGGTAGTCACCTCATATTTACCCTCAAACGAAATAATGCTTAAGGCATTATATTTATCATTTTAAAAGGGCTGTGTTTAGGGCAAAAATGCTGTCCTTTTGCATCACATTAGTAATGCAGGGGTCACCAACCCTTTTGAGCCCCTGGGTAGGCACACTGAGGTTGATGAGCAATGTGTGTTCTTGAACATATGTGTAATACATTTGGTTACTTCACTTATGGAGCGCCTGCCAGAATGTTTTTTTGCATCAGATTCTGATACAAATTAGATGTGCTAAGATACCCAGTTTGTATCTATTAGAAACTGACTGGTGGTGCCATGGTATAAACTCTTTACAATCAAAATACTTTCTCCCTTCTGCAGTTCTCTTTCCATAGGCAGAGATCTGTTTCCAACACCAAAGCTAAAAAGGCTACGATCACCATATTTCCCTCCACAGAAGATGTCCACTCCAGGTTTTCTGGTGACCAGCTGTTCTCTAAGAGCACCTCAGTTTTCCTGCACGAAACCGGCAGGGAATCTTCATCCTCCTTGGTGTTTATCTTTAAACAATTTGCTTCAAACTGTTTCCCCCTTTCTGGAGTGAGAAGTGAGGTGTGAGGGGAGAGTCCTGCTCTGAGTGTCCCTCTGCTGTAGATGCTGCCAAAGAGATTGGAGAAAAATTATGCTGAGATGATGTCACAGGGAAGAGTAGCAGATGAAGGCAAATACAGAAATGGGAAATAAAAAAATTGAGGGTAGTAAAAAAGAGGTTTTAAAATGCTGCTCCCAGAAGCAGGAGCTGGCGTGGAAATTTAATAAAGCTGCCGGCAGGGAGAATGCTGACAATTTAAAGAAAAATAAATAAATGCCAAAGGTTAGCACTGGTCACACTACAGAGCTTGCCCCAAGCATGCATGTGTTAGGGTGCATATAAGGAGCCTACACATGGCAGCTGCTCATTCTTAATTTATTCAGTGCAGACAAGCTCATCACATGATGCACCTTCAGTGTGTGAAGAAGACTCTTGGGATTTATCCTAGCCAGAAACTATACCCTAAGTCGGTTCACCAGATATAAACCCTTGCTTGCCATAGCAACTGTAATTGCACCTCCTGGTTGCCGAGCAGGTTTTAAGTGTATCCAGTTGTGAGAGGACCATGATGGGACAGCAGGGTCACTTAAACTGTCTGGGGCTAATTTCCCCAAAGCTGGAATGCAAGAAGTGTTTTTCATTAACTTTGGGGAAGCTAGACTGATTTAACCTAGAGAATGTTAATTAAGCTGAGACTTGGATTTGGTATTTGCAATCAGTGAGAGAAGTTGAAAGTAGGGCAACCACTTTTAAACAATTGATCTGTTCAACAGATTAAATACCTTGTACATCAGTTTAAGGGACGCAGGTGGTGCTGTGGGTTAAACCACAGAGCCTAGAGCTTGCCGATCAGAAGGTTGGCGGTTCGAATCCCTGCGATGGGGTGAGCTCCCATTGCTTGGTCCCAGCTCCTGCCAACCTAGCAGTTCGAAAGCACGTCAAAGTGCAAGTAGATAAACAGGTACCGCTAGAGCAGGAAGGTAAACGGCGTTTCCGTGTGCTGCTCTGGGTCGCCAGAAGCAGCTTTGTCATGCTGGCCACATGACCTGGAAGCTGTACGCCGGCTCCCTCGGCCAATAATGCGAGATGAGCGCCGCAACACCAGAGTCGGTCACGACTGGACCTAATGATCAGGGGTCCCTTTACCTTTACATCAGTTTTAAAAAAACTTGATCTCTTGGGTAGTGGTAGCTAGATATGTCATTGGAAATATTCAGTCTGTTGATAAAATGCATATAATGTTACTGTATATTCCTGCGTATAAGACTACTTTTTAGCCCAGGAAAATCTTCTCAAAAGTCGGGGGTCGTCTTATATGCCGGGTCGTATTTCTTATACGGCGAGTATATCCCAAATTCTATATTTTAACTGGAAAAGTTGGGGGTCGTCTTATATGCCCAGTCATTTTATATGCCGGAATATACGGTATATACAATGTTGTTATAACAGAATCTGCGATGTAGCCTTTTAAACTAAACTTATTGAACATTTGTAAATGTTTGTTCTGTCTGTCTAAGATGAAAGTAGCCAGTTTCTCTTTTGTTGTGAAAGAAAGCAAATGAACACACTCAAAATGGACAGTATTTTAATGGTTAAATAGTGGATAGAGAATGCACTTTTGATAGATTAATAGGGAGCTACAGAGAAGGCAGCAGCCAGAAGAATTTCTTTAATCTACTGGGAAAAGAAAACAGAGGAAGGGGGTATATTATTGATGATAAGTTTATCCCTATGCCCACTTCAAGTAGCCTATGCATGCAAGCTGTTCTGGTGTTTTGAGGCTGCCGCTCATGTGAGGTGGTTCTCATAGGAAATCTGTGCAGAACATAGAAGGTGCTTTGTAATTGCTCCCCAGCCAGAGTTGCCATTTCTGCCTGCAGTAGCTGTCTGTGTGGAAACTTGCCTTACTCAAAGAAAGAGTCTTAATTTCATTCTTTTTTGTTTCTGCCTTTTATTACAGTCTACTCCGTTACATTTGGCTGCAGGATACAACAGAGTTCGGATAGTCCAGCTTTTGCTTCAACATGGTGCTGATGTCCATGCGAAGGATAAGGGGTACGTAAGACAGTACTGTATAATGAACTCACTGGCTTTGTTAGCGCTAGCAAAGCAGGTGGATACTAGTGAAAGGGCCTCTTAAATAGTTGCACCTAATTATGAAAATAACCTTCCCACAAAGGCTTACCCTTTGGGCAGCAGTAAAACCTTGGTTATTCTCCCAAGCATTTCAAATCTTGTAGATGTTACAATGATGTACATTTGGAGTAAAGTTTTGAGATCACAAAATTGATTATATATCACACGCAGCAGCTCCCCGCCCCCAGTGGCTTAGAGCAGTGGTTTTCAAACTGCATTCTGGGGGAGGTACAATGGTTCCTCGACAGATATGTCTGTGTTGAAAGTGAAGGGAGATAAACAATGCATTTTTTTCTAGTGTGGTCAGGGTGTTTCCACGCCATATTTTATTTGTCACACCTTTACAAATTAGTCTGTTATATTTTGTAACAATTTTCTGTTCTTCTAAAGTTTTCCTTTGTGCTCTGACCTCATTTTTGCATTCAGGATTTTTTTTTAAAGCTCCTCTTCTCTTGCTTGTGAAGTAGTTGGAACCTTTGTACAAAGGCAAGGAAGAGGCGCATTTCAAATGTTGGAATAAGATATAGCAAAGTGCTTTAAAAAGTGGCTTGCAAATAGGGCTCAGAAAGGATTTTAAAAGTTGGTCATGTGGAACAGCTGCTGTGCTGCCTCTCTGGATGAGTTCAAGCAATCTTACCGTCTGTGCCAGGCATCCCCAAACTGCGGCCCTCCAGATGTTTTGGCCTACAACTCCCATGATCCCTAGCTAACAGGACCAGTGGTCAGGGATGATGGGGATTGTAGTCCAAAACATCTGGAGGGCCGAAGTTTGGGGATGCCTGGTCTATGCATCAGAATTCCCATTTGTGCAGGCCTAAATCATGTGACTGATACCCTGCACGAAACTGGGCAGTGCAGTGTTGCTTTTGTTACATGCTCAGATTTTCATAAAATCCTGCACCTGGCTAGAATCTATGACCAAGCATCTGTTTGAATAATAATGTATTGAGGTTAAATTACATTTTACATCTTTAAATGTCTCTTGCTGCAGCCAATTTGGTTCTAAGTTGCCTAATTATTACTTTTTAGGTAATGCAATTTTAATGCTTTATTTATTGCAGTGGACTTGTGCCCCTCCACAATGCATGTTCCTATGGACATTATGAAGTTACAGAACTGCTGTTGAAGGTAACGTTAAAGAGAAGTAATTCCTTAATGTTACGTAATTAATTGAAGGAAATAATTAAGTGTGCTGTCATGTTTACTATTTGTGTGTTGTTCTTTATTGTGTGATTATTTGTATTTTTAAGTTAAATTGTGTAAGCAGCCTTGCAGACCCCGTGAACTAAATGTGGCAATAGCAATATAAATGTCCATATGTATGGAATACGGTATGTCTTGTGGGGGTCTTTCTGTGTAGTCAAACAAATGAAAGAACAATGTTTGAGGGACACACATTTCTCATCAATGAGGCCATTTTTCAAACAATAGCATATGATTAACTGAATTTGTGTGTGATTGTGACATATTTGTGATTGCAATATTACACCCTGAAGAATACGCTGTAAAAATTAGGTGTTACACTATCCATAACATGTAAATTTGCTAAATCAATGGGGCCCCTTTAACTGAAGTCCATAATATTTTTTTTATTATGCCATCTTATTAAAAACTAAGGGAAAATAACAGACCTGGTCCACATTCCACACATATGAGATAGGAGAGTATTTCCCCCATATTACAGAGACTGGGTTACGTCTAGCTAAATTATTACGTGATTGGAGTGACTTCTGCTCTCCTTCTATGCAGCCCCCTCACTGCCCCATATATATCTGCTCCAGAGGGTTTGGGAAACACCCCCAAGCAGATTTGGAGGGTTGGAGGAGGAAGTTCTGTTGTGCAAGTGGAAGTCATGCAATAATTTAAGTTAGATACAACCTATTACTTGCCACAAGCCAACCACTGTTTGTGGCTGAGTCGAGGTTCAAAATAGGGTGTTTTTTACCTGCTATGCTACACCAAGACTTACTGAAACTGACATATTTTTTTAAAAAAAACTCCGTAATCTCATGTTCTGAGAGAGACTCTGGGCTTTCAATAAACATTTGTAAGCAGCAAACCTGGAGCACATTCTTTCTATCAAGTGCATATTATTTTAACATGTATTAAAATATCGATTCATTATAATCAAAGGTTTCATTAGATGACACCTATTCTGTTTAGCACTGAAAGTTAACTGTGGTACTGACACTACATAGAAGGATCTGTACAGTTTAACTCTTATTCTTTCCTTACTTAGCATGGTGCCTGTGTTAATGCGATGGATCTTTGGCAGTTTACTCCATTGCATGAAGCTGCTTCTAAGAATCGTGTGGAAGTTTGTTCTTTGTTACTCAGCCATGGTGCAGATCCAACGTTGGTCAACTGTCATGGAAAGAGTGCTGTTGACATGGCCCCAACGCCTGAACTGAAAGAGAGGCTTACCTGTAGGTATCATTAGGGTGCAAAATACTGTATTTCACATCTAGAAAGGCCTCTTTGTGCTCTACAGAGTGTGATATTGATCAGATAATTCAGCTCCCCGTAAACCTCAACTTTTTTCTTCTTATTTTAAAGCAAAGATGGTTGCAAAGATCATTTTGATGTGGGAATTTCTGGTGAAATCTCAGAGGGGTTGCTGTGTAACATTTTGAGCAGTCATAGGGTAGGGTTTCAATGCCTGGAGTTCCTTCCCCTCATCATGACCAGCAGAAGCAGAATACATTGTTCGAAATAATGAAAACTACGTAATAAATTATGCAAACAGAGAATAATCATGCGAGTTGTTTGTGTAATATTTATTTATTTACTTTGCTTAATTACTGCCCTTATAATATCTGCTTCATATGTGTTAATAGATTTCGCTATTGTCACACAATTTGGGTCACTTTGGGGACAACATTCTAATTTATTTCAGGCATTAAAAGTCAGTTCAGAAACCTTTCCTTGCAACCTTTTTCTTGTTAATCTTCTCTTATCAACATATTTGGCAGATCAGAAGTGTGTGTGTGTGTGTGTGTGTGTGTGTGTGTGTGTGTGTAGTCCTTTAGGCAGCATTTATACAAGTCACTGAGCATCTAAACTAATTTTGCATTTAGGCTGAGTGGCATTGAAATAGAAACCCCCCTTTACCTCTCAGCCCAAGAATGTTGTTTTGTCTTCACAAGCTTCACTTGAGAGAACGCAGTAGGACAGTTCTTAGTGAACTATGTGGAATTATAGTGTCCCTCTTAACTGTTGTTTGGCTTTTCTGAGCTAATGCTGTACAATTCTGACAGTCATGAATATTGTTTATTTCCCCTGCAGATGAATTCAAAGGACATTCCCTACTACAAGCAGCAAGAGAAGCTGACTTAGCCAAAGTAAAGAAGACACTTGCCTTGGAGGTCATTAATTTCAAGCAGCCACAGTCCCATGAGACAGCACTGGTGAGATCATAGAGTCACTCTGCTTGCTTTAGGCAGCATGTAAGGTTTTGTATACATAATTGTGGCTGAAGTTATCCCATAGTTAAGATCGGCGTTTTCAAGGTAAATCTAGTTCAGCCCATCACATATCTAATGATGCTTGACCTGCCAGTGACTTAATGCTGAGCTAAGGAAGAACCAGTCGTAAGCATCTTCTTTCATGTTTACACCATTTGAGCAGGGATCTGAGAATTCTGCCATTCATAATTAAATGTTTTTCACTTGACTACTCTGCTTTGAAATGAATAGTTTGATCCCTCATTACATGTCAGGGGACCTCCGTACAGGAAGCCTCCGCCTCTCCTGTTGACCAGCACTTCGCCCAGTGAGAGCAGCAGCAGCGGGTCAGGTGGGGAGAATGAGGAAGTTAGTGGGTTGGAGGAGTCAGGGCTCGGCTATGCTAGAGAGCCATTGCAACGCCCTGACCAACAGGTGGAGGGGAACAGGCAGCCGTTTCCGGCGCCACCAAACGTAAGATCAGGAGGAGGCGTTTCGGGGTGCCCAAATTCTTATGCTGGGCACGTAACAGGAAATGTCCACTCCCGGATTCTGTGAGTGACTGAGAGGTCATGTTTTCTGCTATCTCTGCACTGTAAATACTATGCACAATAAAACTCTTAAAGACAGAGAGGACTTGGGCGTCTTTACTCAAGAGTAGCCGCAACAGCACCATTACAGTACATCATGTATTTTTGCAGCTGTAATTGCTTCAGCAGCTTTCAAAATCTGCTAGAGTAAAAAAAAAAAAGGGTTGCGTATCTGTGGGCATGATGGCACAAGCTGTAGCCTGTGCTGTGAGAGGCAAGGGAGGCAAGCAAACCAACTAATTTAGCTCCTCCCTTTATCCTCCCAGCTGCCACCAAGTGGATAACCTGCCTGCCTCCACTAAACAGCCCTTAATGTCTGGAATTTATTTAGTGGCCCAGCAAACTTTCTATATCAAGTAGTGTGGTAAGGCAATTAGTGTGGGGCAAACAACAAAGCCTCTGACATGTTTAACCCAAATTTAGATTTTATAAAAGATTTTGTAAGGCGGCAATGTAAAAAATAATCGTGACGGTCTTTATTCAACAGTAATGATTTAAAACAGTTTGAACAAAGCAGATAAAATGAAAATAAATAGGAAAACAAGTTCATCTAAACCTAGTCCAGATTGTTTCCCTACCAAGTTGATACTTTTATCAGGCAGTGTCCATCTCTCTTATTCAGGATCTTCTGTTCCTGGAATCTGGATGCGTAGCTGTCCTTTAGCTTCCTTCTTTTGAGTCTAGCTCTTTCCTATTTCACCAGCACTGTTCTCACTCTTTCTAAACTCCATTTGCCAGCTTTACTTACATGCATTATTTCAGGTGACCAGTCAGAAGGGCAGTAGAATTCTGCTTGAGATTCTTTTTCATAATTTCATCTGATTCATGTTTAGGTTTCATTTGCACCTCACGTGTTCGCTTCATGCAATGAACTTCTGACCTGCCTGGTTATAGAACAGAGAGCGAAAAGCAGCCATTTTATAACCGAAAAGCAAAAGACAAAATGGTTGAAACAGTTTCATCCTTCCACAGTTGGAAAGACACGACTGTAGAGCGCCAGTTCAAATATATCATAGTACGTCCTCTAACAGCGACTGTGCTGAGGTTAAGGTGAGGGATCATATTGTCCCTCTCACCAGCCCCTCCTCATTGGTGCTCAAATTCCCTTTCCAGTGTTTGCATTAAGGGCTACGTCTGCATCACCAAAGCAGTGTGTGATCTTGTAACCCAGGGGTAAGGAACCTGTAGCCCTCCCGATAAAGTTAGACTTCCACCAGCCACAGCCAGCATGGCCAGTAGTCAGGAATGATGGAGTTGTGGTTTAGTTGCATCTGCATTGCTGCCAAGTATCCCGTTTTTCGCGGGAAACCCCCGTATTTTAAACAGTTTCCTGCTGGCAACCCGGATTGAAAAAAATCCCGTTAATCCCCTGGATTTCCTACCTGCCAGGGGGGCTCCATTTTGGGTCCTAGCGCCGCCCGATTTCCGGTGCCCAGACATGGGTAGTGCAGCACCGGAAGTCGCTTCTAAATTCGGACATGTGTAGAAGCGACTTCCGGTGCTGCTCCACCCATGTATGGGCACTGGAAATCGGGTGGCGCCGTCACCGGAAGTTGCTTCTATGCATGTCCAGACATGCATAGAAGCGACTTCCAGTGCTGCGCCGCTGCTGATCCCGCATTTTTCAGCAGGAGACTTGGCAGCTATGAAAATCTGTAGGGGCACAAGTTCTCCTTCTCCCAGGACCAGCCCGTCCGTGAGACAGCTGCCTCAGGTGGTAGAACTCAAGGTCAATGTCAGAGAAGTGCCTGTGAAGGCTTCCGCGTTCTGATAAGATCTCGCAAGAGCCCCATGAAATCCCCCTGGGCTCTTGCGAGATCTTGCTGGAAGCTGCAGCCACACAACCCCAATAAGTGATGCTTTGGCGGGGGCGCATGACACCTTCCTGTTTTGGCTCAGGTGGCAAAGCGCAGTGGGCCGCCCCTGCCAATCTCTGGGATACATTAGACCTATCCCAGAATATCTTGTGCTTTCTATTATAGCTTTGTACTAAATACATATGAAGTAGGAGCAACAATTCATGTTTTACTCCAGGGAAATGGAAAGCGTTTGATGTCTCCAAATTATTGCATTACACCTCAGCACACACACACACACACCCCAAAAAGCCGTTATAGGTTCTAAGTGCACTTTTTGCATTCGTACTAAGATTTTCACATGAGAACAAGTTCAAAATATGATAGTACAGTATGTGCAATATATTTTATGTATTACCTGGTGTCCACAGAAAGGACACGTGCATATAGAACGATGGACATTGCTGGAGCTCTGCTTGTCAATTTGTTGTGGCGTTTCCTACAGAGGAAGCAAAGCCGTGACTCCATTTAAGTAGCAGATTGCATCTTCGGCACAGGGAATTACTCTGGCACATAAAGGGCTACTTGAACTTAAATCACTTGCATACATTTCTGCTTTGAACCCCTGACCCAGTCCTGCAACCTAAGAAGCAACTTCCTTGTTGTACAGTATTACGATTTATACGGGTTAACTGCAGCCTTCTCATCTTGTATTTCCAGCATGTCCTTCAGTTTTGATTTCCAACCCTTGGCTTAAGTTTTCCCACATTGCCTTTTTTTGCAGCACTGTGCTGTGGCTTCTCTTCACCCCAAACGGAAACAAGTCACTGAGTTGCTGCTTCGGAAAGGAGCAAACGTCAATGAGAAGAATAAAGAGTATGTTTTCTTCTTTTAAAACAGCAACGTTTGTGTTTAGATGAAATGGACACATTCTGAAACTTAAATTTATTTGTATCTTTCTTTTCCAAACTAGTTTCATGACACCTTTGCATTTTGCTGCTGAACGAGCTCACAACGACGTTATGGAAGTTCTTCATAAACATGGAGCAAAGGTAAATATTGGACTATGCCTAATTTTCCACACCCGTGTTCTTGTGTGCTAGTCCTACAGGTATGAAAAAATAGGGAAACATTTACTCTGATAATTTATTTGTGGTTCTGTGGAAATGGTGGAGGTTCAACTCTCTGCTTCTTTTTACACAAACAAATGTAGCTGTTACATTTTCGTTGATTCCAACTTTGATAGTTGGAAGTAATTATTTGCACCCATTTCCTCTCCAGACATCTGAACAGAAGTCTGGGTCTGCTAGCATGAGGTTTTGGAGAAGCTTGTTTGTCATACGTTCTTTGACTTTGTAATCTCTGCTTGATATGATCCTGGTAAAAGTCTGTCTTAGCTTTGAAGAATTTACCGGGATAAAATGTTCTCCTTGTATAATTTCCTGCCAGGCTTTTAAAGATTCAATTTGGATGAGAGCTTTGATATTAGACAGGAAATCATAGGGTGCTTTCACATCTGAAGTCTGCAACTCAGACCATGATAATATTGAGTGTTATGGAATAAGAAGAGCTGCAATATGCCTTTTTTCAGCACACCTGTTAACTATCTCTGCACTGAACCATCACAGCTACATTTCACCCATTTCATTGTTTGGCACTAATGTCCTAGCTGCAGCTGGGCCACAAAACTCATAATCTACCCACCTTTGTCCTGTCTAAATTTACATCTTTTTGTTCCAATCAACCAGTGTATAATCAAATAAAAATGCTAATTCAAATTGCTCCTGATATCCAAAGTGCTTGGGCACATGTAATGTTTACATATTTTTCAAAGATAAAATGTTTTTCAAAGCCTATTGGGCAAATTATTGTCACTGAGGCTCTTTCATTAGCTGTCCTTTTCAAGTTCCTTTTTCCCCTGTTTCTTTAAAACACAGAGGTGCAATTTCATAAATTAATGGATAAATGTTGTTACATATACTTCATTCTTACTTGAGTATAGACTTGTTAGTTTAACTTGTTTTATGTCTTCTTTAAAGTGCAAGTTTCAAGATGGCTTATAAAGTGAGGATTTCATATATGTTGCCAAGGGTCCCCAACCCGTGGTCCATGAAATTTGTTCAATTGGCACGCAGCATGCCTGCATTCATATTGATTTTTAATTGTATTCTATTGCTTCTTTTACTTCTTGAATTTCTGTGGCATTCAGAATATAATACAATATAGGAAATAAAAGAATCCATAAGAATACAAATAAAGATCATACAGCATCTAGCATTGTGCATTACAATTTCTATAACAGGTAAAAAAAAAAACCTTTCAGTGGCCCACCAAGACAATCAGTAATTTCCAAGTGGTTGATGGGCAAGAAAATCCATCGTGAATGGTGAATTATACTTCTGCTTCTGTGTGTTTGGGGTTCTTCAGAGTCTTTTCTGGAAATATGGTGACAGGAGCCATATTTTTGGCTGAGGTATGGTCAGTTTATTATTTGAGAGTATTAAATAGAGAAGTTCAGATAAATAGATCTTGGGTGTAGTTCACAAGTGGTTGCCTTGCTGGCACAGGCAAATGAAGCCTCTAAGGCCCCAGGATACCAAGGCTTCAGGAAGCTGGATAGCCCATAGCTTTGCAGTAAGCACCAGCCTTGCAATAGTAGCAATGGTGGCTCCTATTCTTAAATGGGTATGTCCAGATTTGCAGTTCTTAAGTGCAACATTTGAGGCTTCTTGGCGTCTGTTGTATGGCCTGGATTGAGGGGACCTTGAGTGTGGAGGAGGGGAAGAGAGAGAGTTTGTGGTTTGCATTCAAACCCCCAAACAGTTAAGTACGGTATATCTTCTTCATTTTATCTTATTAGAGAGACATAACGTATATCAACAATTCTTCAATTATGTCAGACAGATGCATTTTAATTTAGGAATCTATTATATAGAATTGCTATTCTCCAGACCTCTGTTTCTATATTTGTTCCAAGCAGGTTTAATAGGATCATAAAATACAGTGATATACAGAATCGTGAATGTGTAGTGTGTTATGTTCCAGAATTTTGAACCAGCTGTTACCTTTTTTTTCTGTGGGGAAACATTTTAGAAAAGAGCCTTTGTGTTCACTGAAATGGCAGAATTGTTTACTCAGGCTGCTAATTAAATGACTTCCCCAAATTGCCATCTAATAAAATTTCAGAAGTGGGGATCCTGTATGCTGATTAAAATAATGTATCTGGCCACTGGGTTACAGGCAAATAAGATTGTTTGAGTAACAGCGTCTTTTGAACCCAATATAGAAGCCTTCACCCACAGCTCCTAACCATACACTTGAGAGAGTAGATGAGAAATGTACCTCCAAATGTTCTACCTTTCCATCCTCTACCTCTAGAAAGTAAGGATTTAGGAAGCACTGAGAATTTGAAACAGGAAGGAAATCAGTAATAAGAGGCCCTGTCAAAATAGTCTTCAGTTGCTGAGCTATTACAGATGATTGGCAGAACATAGGACACAGTTATAGGTGTGAGTGCTGTATTGCCACACTGGAGCAGTAAAAAGTGCTGAAGTAAAAAATAATTGCTCGGTGAACAATGACATCCAACCATTTTGACTTTCAGTAACATTACCCATAGGGAAGGGACTTGGATGTAGTGAAAATAATTCATTCCAATGGCAGACTCTTACTTGATAGACCTGGGCAACATGACTTTGAAAGTGATGTTAGTATTGCTTATTTTAGCAGGTTTAAAACATGTGACTCTCAGGTCTGCGCTGATGTCTGTCTGGTGCAGCTGATAGACCTGTCACTTTGTAAGCTGAAAGAGCTCTTCACAGTCTGCAGAGCAATTCATCACTGCATCAACATAATGTGCACAACAACAATCAATGTGACTGCCACTGTGGTTTTTTTTTTGGGGGGGGGGGTTGGTGTAGCTTTAGCGAGCAGTGTAACTTGTGTATATATCGTTGGGAAACCAGCAGTGGGCTGATGAACGAAGCTTTCATTCCATACCAGGTGAATAGTCGTTTTGGTATGTTAGCCCTCAGCCAGTTCTACTTAGGTCAGTTGGAATGTTGGCGAACTACAGATTTTGAAATTTGCAGGGTGCTGAATTGATATGTTTGAAGGGATTTTTTTGTTTAGGTTGATATAAATTTAATATGGAGGAACCAGATACTTCAGGCAAGAAATGTGGGTCTGTATGGTGAGGGACTTCTGGCCAGGGTCTCTAAGAAGCCACCTCTACCTACACTTGGGGAACTAGGAGCTATCAATTTATACTTCATTTTCCATAAATGAGGTATGCAGTGTGTGCTGGTTAGGACAGACAGTATGGCAGCTAAAATGCATATGTCACACACAGAGAGAGGCAGTTGATCAAAATCACTCCTGAAGGAAGGAAACTATTCTCCTGTTCTCTTATGTAAACACCCACAAGGGCAAAAACATTGGAAAAGGCTAATTTGTAACCTTCATCCAGATCGGCTTGGTTAACCCCAGTGGAGTGAGCCTTAACCCAAAGATATTTGATCAGATCTGATTCAGTTCTGGGGACTGATCATGCGTCTTTTTACCTCTTCTTCCAACAAGAAGTTGTCCAGGTTCAGCTCAAGTTTTCAGGTAGGAGGAGAACCCGTTGCTGCCCTAAAGGCAGATTAGTCATGCAGTTAACTTTGCACTTCCCTGCCATAACCTCTTGTTCCAAGAGTAATCTGAAAAATCAGGTGTAAGTGTTAATTGGCCCAAGATTGCTAGCTATAACACCTCTGATACCATGAGAGATCTTGACAGCTCAAAGGCAGCTTTGCAGGATGTGTCCTTATTCACATGGTTGGGATGATGTCAAATGGTTCATAATGGCTGTTGGATTTCTGACCCGGAATGCACTGCAATGTCACATTCTTGTGCTTGTTACCCCCCCCCCCCCTGAGAAATTCTGAATTTTCCTGTGAAGTTCTGCTCTTTTCAAGGGGAGCAGGGTAGCCAGACCCACCCTTAGTGAATGTGCTCATACATACGGAGGTCCATATATTGTAGCCTGAAGTGTATGCCTGGAGAGGAGAGTCAGTTATGTACAGGGATCCCCTTTCTGGCCCTGTGCTTAAGTTCCCTTGATATCTGGGCAAATTGTTCATCCTAAGTGGTAGGAGAGCTGGGAGTTGGGTTGTGTGTGTTGTTTGAAGAATATTTAGCAACTCTGGTTAGTGTTTTGCTACATATGAGTACTATGCTATGCTTTGATCTGCTCTTCAGTTTCCCCCCTTTTCTTAGCCAGACAGGTTCTTCTCTCAGATTGATTATTTTGACTACAGGGGAGAGTCCTTCCTGTAGGCACAAAAATGGAGACTCGTCTGTCAGAGCAAAACCCTGTTTAAATACTAGCTGCCCCCTGTCTCTCCCAAAACACATTTCACATATAAATCCAGCATTTATGTTTCCATTTGTTACAGTAACTGGATATTATTTAATTTGTCAGCAGAATTGGAAAGCATGCATTTATATTGCAGTTAAATAAATGTGTGTTTATTGTACATTTAAATTTATGGTAGCCTTTTTTTTTTTTACCTTGGTAACAATTTCAGTTAATCACTTACTTCATATGAAATAAACGTGCCTTCAAAGTAATGTGGAAGAACTTAATTGATCCTTTATTGTCCTGCTGTGTTACTGTTTAAACACAACAGGAGGGGTAATGAAATTAGTGTTTTATAGTCTTGATTAACTTTTTCCCTTCCACCCACAGATTGTGAGGTAAGGTAGATTGCAAAGCATTTATAAGCTCTATCTGGGTTAAGCATATATATATATATCTTTCCCCCCTCAGATGAATGCACTAGACACACTTGGACAAACTGCGTTGCATAGGGCTGCTATGGCAGGTCACCTGCAGACATGTCGCCTCCTGCTGAATTATGGTTCTGACCCCTCCATCATCTCCTTACAAGGTTTTACAGCAGCGCAGATGGGCAACGAAGCAGTGCAGCAGATATTGAATGGTAGGTGTTAACTCAGACGATAATGATAACCAATGATGTGCATTTGTAATTTGCAGGAAAGGCTGATTGGTTCTTATTTTAATTAAAATAAAATTGCTTTGCAAATGAGGCTCAAGGCAGCGACTGAAAAGGATAAACAAAATGACACACTGAAAGAACACTGAAACAATGTGACTCTATTTACAATGACTGTTAAAAAGTCACTGTAAACAAGCTCTGCATGAGCTAATTTCAGACCTGGGAACTCTTTCCAATGTTTAATTATGCCAATTCTCTTCATACTTTAGTCACCCCCTCCCTCTCCCCCTCCCCTCCTCCTGCCTCCCAGACTCTTTTTTATGATTTCCTTTTACTGAGCTTGTTTTGAATCTTTTACATGCATCTTGTACCTACTTGCCCTTGGGGTAGGCAAATGGGAAACTTTCCAGTTACCGTAGTTAACTCATTAGGTGGATTTTTGAGAGCTGCTTTTGATGTTCCAAAGCTAAGGTGATTCTAAGACCACAGTTCATATGGAACTGGGATTATTTAACAGCTGGAAATATGAATAGCCAATCTTGGGATTGTAGCTTTTATAACAACAAAGAATCTTCATATGCACTGTTCTGGCTGGGGGATCAGAGAGAGGAATGGTAAATGCAGCAACCTGTCCAGCTGTTCAGATCAGGACATAAATGCTTTAAAATCATAGCTTCTAATAATAAAAGCTGCAGCTCCACTTGAATGCTTTATAATTCTTTTCAGAGAAACATATCCCTTCAAGAAAATAAGTATGTTATTAAAAAAATGTCCAGTTTACTACACCAAAAGCCAATTAGCCCTTTTTATCCATATATTTAAAATTCCAGCCAGCACAATATTTTGTGCAATGTCCACAATCATGCATTCATACTTAAGATCACGAAGTGGAACGTCCTTCCCTCTTCCCTCCCCTTCATCCCCCTGAAATCTGTGGAAGGGGAATGTTTATGTGCCAGTAGTGTCTAGCCTGCCAGAAGACATTCACTATTAGATTTCTTGGGTTGTTTTGTTTTGATTATGTCTTTTGTGTTTTTCTATCTTGTATATTTATTATGTGAACCGTTCTGAGATCTATGTATTAGGGTGGTATACAGAACAAACAAACAGACATTTCCCTTTGTCACGTCCATGAAATTGGTATTAGTTACGCGACCTTCACCAGCAGATGCCATGATGGGTTGCAACAATTTGAAATTCAATATCAAAATCAGTGAACACGTTAGACATTATAAAGTTCTTTACTATTGCTAATTCTTACAGCTCCATAAGATCAGCTTTGCTGGATCAGACCATGGGCCCATCTGGTTGAGCATCCTGTTTTCACAGTGGCCAACTAGATGCCTGCAAGAAGCCCTCAGGTGGTCTTGAGCACAACTGTGCTCTGCCAGTAGCTGGGAAGCATAAGCGAGGCATGGAGAGTGCATGAACTCAACAGTACTTAGCATAATTTGTTGCTGCTGCTATTTTGTTAATGTTTTTAACATTATAAATGCCGTATTGATTGGTTATTCATACAATATTATGCTGTAATTGTGATGTTCAGCTTCTTTTTTAGTTTCTGTTTTGTTAATAGTGTTCTTAATATTATAATTGTTTTATTGATGAACTGTTGATGATTTGTGGATTATTTTATATATTTTATGCTGTTATTTGCAGTGTTCTGTTCTGTTATTGTTAAGTACAGTGGTACCTCGCAAGACAAAAATAATTTGTTCCGCGGTTCGTGCCATCTTACGAAATTTTCGTCTTGTGGAAACAAACGGCAGACGGCAAAAAAAGCGGCCAAAAAAATAATAATCGTTTTGCGAGACACGGCCATAGAAAGCTTCGTCTTGCGAGGCAACAAAGAATCGCTAGACACTTTCGCCTAGCGAGTTTTTCGTTGCGCAAGGCATTCGTCTTGCGAGGTACCACTGTATTGTTTGTAAGCCGCTTTGAGATTCATTTGAATGAAAAGCAACATAGAAATCCAATCCATCAGTCAGTCATTGCTCACTTTCTCCCCCCCTAAGCTAGAAATACTCAAATGTTATAACCTTTCCTCATTGGAGAGTTGCTCCAGCCCCATGGTATGCCCCAGTAAGTTCCTCATATGGGGACTGCAGCTGACATGTAATTATGGTCCATTGAACTCATGGGGAAGGTGGGATTTATAGAATTGTAAAGTTGGAATGTACCTTGGGGGGTCATTTCGTGCAACCCCCTGCAATGCCCAATGTGGGGTTTGACTCTGAGATCAAGAGTCTCATGCTCTACCAACTGAACTGGGAACGTCCTGGTTTGTACATAGTTCATATTTTTGCTTAAAAGTTGTTTCTATAAATTCAACCTGTTTATAATTTATTTATTTTTGTCTCTTGTGTAGAGAGCACTCCTGTACATACATCTGATGTGGATTACAGACTGTTGGAAGCCTCTAAAGCTGGAGACTTGGAAACTGTGAAGGTAGGTTGGAGCAAATAACATCCCGTGTGTTCCTGTATATTACTGTCACTGATTGTGCGATCTGCCTAAAAAGATAGGAGGAAGTATTTGGCACCATCAAAATCAGCCCTACCTTTTGTGCATGATGATTCCATTTTGGGTGCATTATAATGCGCGGCTTGCTGGTGGGCAGGTGCGTTTGTCTGCTTTAGAATCAGTGGGATTAAATTGATCACAATTGCAAATAGAGCACAGTAAGACAATTATGACTCAGACCAGCTTGGATGTCACGATGAACTATGGCTTATTGTGAGTAGACTTAAAAAATCCTGTCTTACTCAAAAATATTTTGAATTGGTATTCTTTAATGCAAGAGAGTCACTTCATGGTTTAAAATTTAAATAAGCAATTCAAGAATTTGCATCTCTAAGGCAGGACATGGCAATAGCCACTGAGGCGAAAAAAAAGAAAAGAAGAAAAAGCAGCAGCAGCAATGAAGCCGCCTCCTTATTTTTACACTTTTGAGAATGTGGTAACTGCTTGAAAAGGTCTCTTTCACGAGTTCCTTTATGGCTGTTTTTCCTTTTCAATTTTCATTTCACAGCAACTTTGCAGTCCTCAGAATGTGAACTGCAGGGATTTGGAGGGGCGCCATTCAACCCCATTGCACTTCGCTGCAGGTTATAACCGAGTGTCAGTCGTGGAGTACTTGCTTCATCATGGAGCGGATGTGCATGCAAAGGATAAAGGGTAATCTGGGATTCAATTTACGGTTTTGTGTGTGAATAGAATAGCTTCTTGCTTTCCAAGTGCTTTTGCTTCTGTGCTTTTCAGTACCTTATTCTTCAGCTGTATGGCCGCAGTCCAAAGGTTCTATTTGTATGCTCCGGTTTTGCAGCCAACAAAGGCAAACTCTTGATTAAATTTCAAACTGTTGGCCCCATCCACTACTGCCAGATGCTGGTTTTTTTTTTGGGGGGGGGAAGAAGATTGCTGCTTCTGGATCTCATGAGGAAAAGGGGTTGGGTTTCGTCAATGTTCTGATGATACCTGACTCCAAAATCCGGGGCAACTACATGTAAATATTAAAAGAGCAAGAGAGGCAAAATAGATTTCCTGCAGTCCACTCCTAAACTGCTGAGGAGCAATCCACCATAGCAATCGGAGGAGTTACAGTCCAGATGTGGCTCACCATCTCAGTGTGGAATAGGTCTAAGATGGAATGCAGGCAGGAGATTTTCTGTGCAATGTGTGTTGGAAGCCTGGGTGGTTTCCCGCAGAAAAAACTCTTATTAGAAATATCAAGAGTGCAGAATGCTGCATAAAGAGCATTAATTGCCAATTGTCCTTTTTAATACCAGGAGTGGGACCTGATCCTCCAATGGTTGCTATTTTCATGTAGTATAACCAGGTGCAGATTGTTGTGTAAGAAGCTACTCGGTGGCAATACTCTGTAAATACTTCCAGGTAGTGGCCTTAATAAATCATTCACCATATAGAACAGCTCCAACACTGGTTGATGCATTGGGTTAAAAAAATACCCCTCTTTGTTGCCATCATGACCATGGTGATATATATGCAGTGGCTATCACAAATATTCACTGTTTCTAGTCTTATCCCTTTGGAGCAGTCGCTAGAACATGTTACTAAACGTATAAGGACGCGGGTGATGCTGTGGTCTAAACCACCGAGCCTGTTGGGCTTGCTGATCGGAAAGTTGAATCCACATGACGGAATGAGCTCCCATTGCTCTATCCCAGCTTCTGCCAACCTTGCAGTTCAAAAGCACAGCAGTGCAAGTAGATAAATAGGTACCGCTACAGCAGGAAGCTAAAAGGGGTTTCCGTGCACTCTGGTTTCCGTCACAGTGTCCCGTTGCGCCAGAAGCTGTTTAGTCATGTGACCTAGAAAGCTGTCTGTGGACAAATGCCAGCCCCCTCGGCCTGAAAAGCGAGATGAGTGATGTACCACAGTTGCCTTTGACTGGACTTAACCGGCCAGGGGTCATTTACCTATTTTACCTTTACCTTTTTAAGGTTTGAAGGTCCATCATTTGTCAGAGACAGTTAATGTCATCATTTGGAAAATAAGAACGCTGATTTATCTTGAAGGATAACTACAACTTTTACTTACTTCTAGATCCTGACATATTAAAAACTGACATGTTTCTTTCTTTGATTAGTGGCTTAGTGCCCCTCCACAATGCTTGCTCATATGGACACTATGAAGTGGCAGAGTTATTGGTGAGACACGGGGCATCTGTCAACGTCGCAGATCTGTGGAAGTTCACACCACTACATGAAGCAGCAGCAAAGGGAAAATATGAAATATGCAAGCTCCTTTTAAAAGTATGCAACTTACAATTTCTTTAGACTTTTGAAGATGTGAGAAAGAGTTGAGTAACAGCAGGGCTTTATGTGTTAAGAAATGGGGATCAGCTTCAACATCCAGCCTGACGATGAGTTCTAGAGAACATGCTTACCGGTTGTGACATTTTGTCTGTTCTAATAAAATTTCAAAATCCAACTGGATATTGAAATTCTCCGACTATTGAATTTTCTTCTACAAAAGAGCTGTCATCTAATGGAACCTTTGGCACATGGTACCGAATGCAACGTTTTTGAGCTAGACTATTGTTCAGTTGGTAGAGCATGAGTCTCTTAATCTGAGGGTTGTGGGTTCAAGCCACACGTTGGGGAAAGATTCCTGCATTGTAGGGGGTAGGGCTGGGTGAAATCAGCTTTGCAACATCGCAGTGTGTCGCCAGCCAAACATCGTGGTTTGGCGATATACTGTGGCCTTGAAAAAACAAGATGCATTGGCCTCTGCCCACGAGACACCTGGTGAAACTGACTCAGCTCTCACCTTGAAAGATGACCAGTGGTCAGGGGTGATGGGAATTGTAGTCCCGAAACATCTGGAGGGCAGAGTTTGGCTACGCCTGCACTGAGTGAAACCAACATCATGGTCTGCTCCTCATACCGCTCCTGGGCGATATATTGATAATATCAGCCAGGCCTAGCAGGGGGTTGGACTAGATGACCCTTGTGGTCCCTTCCAACTCTAGGATTTTATGATTTCACGATTCTATGAAAATCAGATCAGAAACAATAATAAAAATAAAAATTACATAATTAATTCAATTGTATTTTTACTTATAGGTTAGACATGGTACTTTTCTTCAGATTTACAGGCTGCCCCCCCATTTATGTGGGGGTTATGTTCCAAGGCCCTGTGCGCATTGATGAAATCGCACATAATTGAAACCCATTGAGAAAGCCTGCAAACCTGGTCCGCCACCATTCCACTCATTCATGTTTCAGTGGCATCTTCTGGGTAACCTCTGGGTTCAGCGCAATGCGTGTATACACAGTCGCAGGCACATGGGGCTGCCTGTATAGTATCTCTGCAAACTGGCATACATTTGCAAATAAAATCAGCAGTTTGTATCAGCAGCAGGCCATGGAAAAATCTGAACTCATAATTCCTGGTTTCTAATTCATTGAATGTTAGCTGCAATAATTAGGACAAATTGTTAGAAGTAAATCTGTTGAGGTCGGAGAGGCAGCACATTAAATTTCTAAATGTAGTATTTATGTTTATGCTCTTAACAGAAGTACTGTAGTTCCTTCTACAGCTTAGTTGTAGTATTTTTCTCCCTTTCTTCCCCCTTCCCTCTCCTTTATCAGTTAAGGTCATGTATCACTCAAATTGCCACCATTGTGAAAACAATTTGAGTCCTTTACTGGTGTTTCATATGTTTGACTCTAGACTTAAAAATGAAATTGCTCTTTATGTCTACAGAAAGATATGCATTGCATCAAAGCCTTCCCTCCAGAGTCCATAAAATGTTAGAATTTCCTTTTGGTAAAGTTAACGCCACAACTTTGGCTCCACTGTGTTTAAGTGAGCATGTGCAAGTCCACCATTTTGCTTCAAATGTTTCCAATATAAGCACCACTTTTCTCCCCCTTGTCTCTTGTGGGGAGCCATTTGAAGCTTGTCCAAGCATTTTTAAAATGTTCAGAGGATAGACTCTCTATTTGCTGGATTTTCTGCCTTGAGTGTTAAGAAGATTGGAACAATTGTTTAATCCAGATCACCATTTTGATTCCAGCAGTTGTCATCCATATTATTCTGGGGAGCTTAAAAGAGGGCACTAATACCCCTAAAAGAGGGCACTAATACCCCTTCTATAGTTTCTTTCCCAGCAAAGAATGGGATGTCACCGACCCTGCACCAGTTATACAGTATTGCTAGCTTGCTAACCAGGTGAATGGGTTCTACATATTTCTGTTATCCCCACAGCTTGTGGAAGTGCAGACTTAGGTGCTTCTAATGATCATCTGTTTGGGGCTATTTTTGCAGGAGGAATCAGCTTAGTGGGGGAGGGAGTGTCCCTTCCTGCATAGCTGTCAACTTTCGGGTTTGAAAATAAGGGATCAGCAGCAGCCTCACCTATCCCAGGGACAGTCTATGGCAGGCACCCCCAAACTGCAGCCCTCCAGATGTTTTGGCCTACAACTCCCATGATCCCTAGCTAACAGGACCAGTGGTCAGGGATGATGGGAATTGTAGTCCAAAACATCTGGAGGACCGAAGTTTGGGGATGCCTGGTCTATGGTATATCTAACAATCCAGGATAGCAGCAGGAAACTACGCTGGAATAAGGGAATTTCCCGCAAAAAAGGGAGGGTTGACAGCTATGCCCTTCCTGGTCCTCCTCCATCAAATTATCAAGATAATTATTTACAATGTGAAGTTGTGCCTGCAGCTGTCAACATCTACTTCTGCACTGTTGTGAAGCAATTTCAGGGCAGGACAGGATTTTCTTTGAAAAAATCACAACACCTGTAGTCAGACTTGTGGCTAACTGATTAAAATTTTTTCATGGGCTTCTCACAGTTTCCATGGTATCAGCATTTCTGTTCTTGGGAAGTCTCTACCCATAAGCCATCCTTCTTTTTGCATTTTTAAAGTCTTCAGGAAGGTACCGTGTTTCTCATATTATAAGACATGTCTTATATTTATTTTTTCCTCAAAAAAACACACTATGGCTTATTTTCAGGGGGTGTCTTATTTTTTTCCTCCTCCTCCTGCCGCGGCCGGCATTGCTAATGCGCCTATCACTATGTCTTATTTTTGGGTATGGCTTATATTCCTTGAATGCTTAAAAATCCTGCTATGGCTTATTTTATGAGTATGTCTTAAAATATGAGAAACAGGGTAGTATGAAAATTATAAAATCTGCTTTTACTACTGGGCATATTTGAGGAGAATTGATAATTTTAAAGAAGCAGCAATCAAAATAATTACAAAAACTTTTCTCTTTCCTCCTTCCTTTTCTTTGAGTTATATGTGGAACAAATCATTTAGTGAAGATACTCATCTTGTAAGGACTCGTAGCATACAGTAATGCTGTTTTCCTAAAATAGTGGGTGATATCCCTGTTTGGGTTGCACCTCCCACTCACTTCAGAAGGCAGGGCTATGTAATTTGCCTTGCGTGAGAGAGAGAGCACCCCTCCCAGTGTTCAGGCATGCCTACTCCTGCAGACAGGCTCAGGTAATGTTTGTACCTTCCGCCATTTTCTATTTATGATTTTATTCTATTTGCCTTGCCTTCCTCCCAGCTAGTCTGACCTGCCCTGAGAAGAGGGATTGGGGGTGTGTGTGTCTTGGCTTGGAGATCTCCCTGAGAGGCAATATAGAAAGACATTGGGGCATCTTAACACCAGAAAGATGATAGACCAGTGCTATTGTTAGACTTGTCCAAAGATCGATTTGAAAGAGCATTATCAAGTTGCTGCTAGAGCAGGCATCCCCAAACTTCGGCCCTCCAGATGTTTTGGACTACAATTCCCATCATCCCTGACCACTGGTCCTGTTAGCTAGGGATCATGGGAGTTGTAGGCCAGAACATCTGGAGGGCCGCAGTTTGGGGATGCCTGTGCTAGAGCTTTGGCTTGTTGTAATCAACTGCTGAGGGGACAAAGTTTTCCCAACTGGACATTTTGCTTGGTTCTTGATGCACACCTTCATTTAGGGGCGATTAGTCACATGCAATGAAGTGTGACTAGAACTGCAGCCAGGACCAGTTCATTTACATCCTAATGAGCTATTTAATCTGGTTAAAAGATGTAAAATAAGTAAGTGGATTAAAGAAGAGAAAGCAGATCTAGTTCTGTTGCAGTGAACACATTTCAAGCTACCAGAATCTCACGGTTTTAAGTACTGCATTTAAAGGAGATTCTCTTCGCTTGTGCTGTGATAAAACACAAGGAAGTGAATGCTTAGATCTTCCAACAAAGGGTATTTGGGTGTTTATAAGGATATGTGTTTGTAAGAGGGAATATTAAGAAGATAAGATTGACAGTAGCAGATTGAGTTTTGGATTTTAAGGTTTTCCTGTGGTACATCTGAAAGAGAGAACGGTGTGTTGGATAATTATTGATTGGAGATTTCACAGAGTTTATGAGCTTCAAGGCAGAATAATGTAATAAGCTCAAACACAGTGCTAATCTTAGGCTTAAGAAACGAATAACAGAATAATTTATTGAGTAGTGAGGGAAAAATGCATCTCTTTATCTTGAATGTGTGGTATATGTTAAAATACGTTTGCCCGCATATTCTCTACTGGCATATACTATTAAATACATTAGGGTCTATTTTAAGTAACACCTGCTGGTATTTATATATTCTTTCTTTTGGTACTGCATTACTTTAATATAGTATTAGAGGGGTATACACTATTAGTTGCACTCTTGAGTAGACCTATTTTGGTTTTACTTCTCTAGAAATATTAAACTCTAAAACAGTATATACTGTTCTGTTTTGGGGTCCTGTGGGGGAGGGTGAAGGAATCGGAATCTTAGCCAGCCCTGCATTTTATTTCTGCTAGTAAACAGTAGAAATGTTGTTTATAGCATGGAGCAGATCCAACAAAAAAGAACAGAGATGGCAACACACCTCTAGACCTCGTGAAGGAGGGGGACACAGATATACAGGACCTGCTGCGAGGTGATGCAGCTTTGCTGGATGCTGCCAAGAAGGGTTGCCTGGCACGAGTTCAGAAATTGTGTTCTCCAGAAAACATCAATTGCCGAGACACCCAGGGACGAAACTCAACTCCGCTGCATCTTGCTGGTAAGTGGTTTGTCAGGCTTGCTTTATCACAGCCACATAATTTATTCACCCAAAAATTGTCTTGGAAACGGTCCCAGCTATTTAAAGAACCATACATGAATGCAGCAGGAAGCGAGAGGTTCTCCGTTAAAAAATACAAGTGATTTTTCTGTTAACTGCTGGATGTTCCGTTGATGCTTTGTTTTTCTCCATAAAGCCGGTTACAATAATTTGGAAGTTGCGGAGTATCTTCTGGAACATGGTGCTGATGTCAATGCTCAAGATAAAGGAGGATTAATTCCACTACATAATGCAGCATCCTATGGGGTAAGCATTATTCATTAATATATAGATTTTCAAGATTCTTGCTCCACCTTTCTGTAGAATAATCAAGGCACTTACAATGCAAGAAACAAAAAACAGCAAATAATAATAACAACAATAAATAATAAAGAAAACAATCTATACCCCAAAGAAGGTGTAGCAGCAATATACTATAAAAGCTTGCTAAAACTGGTACAGGTGTAGAGTATATTGGTAGCTACTAATTACTGCAGTAATTTAATTTAATTTAAGTGCAAAGCCTGTCAAATGGGAAACAGAAACGTCTTTCCAGGACTGTTAATTAAAATAGGGTGAATAGACCATTTTTATTGAAACTGTTCCCTGCATGCATATAGCTATTTGATAAGCTGGGGGTGAGAATTCAGCACACTTTTGCACCTGGCCAAAAATCTGAGCAGCAGGGGAATGATAAGATTCTTTGTATGATGTGGCAAAAAAAATGCACATGACTGTTTTCTAGTGATCACATGACTACCATGATAAGTTACCCCTTGATAAATAGTCATCAGTATTTACCAGTGGACTGGTGAAATCCAGATCAAAGTATTGGGGAAGGACAAGTTCCTAGTTTCCACCTTATCCTGCTCCCTTTGTTTCATATATGCAATCAATAAGCAAGCCTTTTTCCATTTCTTCTGTTCCCATCTTTTTATGTAGAAATGGAAAAGGGCTTCCTTATTGATTGCAACTAAGAAATGCCCCCTTTAGGGAAACTCTAGGTGACTGAAGAACTAATTGCAGGAGCCTCAATATACTGCAAGTGTGTTAAGGAGCTTCCAGTACTTAATACGTCCATCCATCCATGCATAGCCAATCATTTAAGAATGCTTTCTTTTGCACTTCCTTTATGGGTGATGCCTGCTTGCTATTCGACTCTCTCTCTTTTTCCCCCTCTCCCTCTCTCTCTCCCCACCGGCAGCATGTGGATATAGCAGCTTTGCTGATTAAGTACAATACCTGTGTAAATGCCACAGATAAATGGGCATTTACCCCATTGCATGAAGCAGCACAAAAAGGAAGGACACAGCTGTGTGCCCTACTTCTGGCTCATGGAGCAGATCCAACGATGAAGAACCAAGAAGGCCAGACACCTTTGGATTTAGCTACAGTAAGTCCATTTTGAAAAAGAAACAGCTGTTATTTCTATGCTGCAGATCACTAACTAGTACAATGGTATGCTCTTAATCAGCCACATTCATATCCTGACCTTTCTGTTAAGGAGCCCAGGGGGCAGATGTAAAGTTGGCCCAATTTTATCCGCTCAAACAACCTTGCGAGGTCAGGTAGACCTCATAGTGATGGACATGAGCCTACTTCTCTCCAGCCCAAATCCAGCACGTGATTCATTACACTACATTGACCGTTGTTTCAGAATTCTCTTGTTTTACATCAAGAGCAGGCAGAACTATGACTTTTGTACAGATTGTGCATCTTTGTTTGTAAACCCACCATTTCGTCCAGGCAAATTCACGATGTGTTCGTTCATTTGGTTACTATTGGACAATTGCTTTCCATCTTAAATTAGATTTTGATCCTTGAACTTTTATATTGAACTTTAAAAACCAAGTGATGGCACCTGAAATGTGAACACGCGTAAAAATAATCTCGCAGCAGAACTTAATGCTTCCAAATTTGGTGTCCAAGGCTGATGGTATTTAACATTCCCAAGCAGATGCCAGTTTAAAGAACAGCTCGAAAATTGAAGTAATTGAAATACAAATGATCTAATCAGGGTACATCTTCAAGAAACAATTGAACGCTGGTTCTAATTTTGTTTTTTAATATGTGATGTTCTTGTTTTCAGGCTGATGATATTCGAGCCTTGCTGATAGATGCGATGCCTCCAGATGCCTTGCCAACCTGCTTTAAACCTCAGGCTACTGTTGTTAGTGCCTCTATCATTTCGCCAGCATCAACTCCATCCTGTCTCTCTGCTGCCAGCAGCATAGACAACCTTGCAGGACCTCTGGCAGAAATAGCAGTGGGAGGGGCATCCAATGCCGGTGATGGAGCAGCAGGAACGGAAAGAAAAGAAGGAGAAGGTAAGTTTGCTGACATTGCGAAGCACTCGGGCTACAATCCTGTGCACGCTGACTAGGGAGTGAGCCCCCTGGTACCTAGTGGGACTTATTTATATTTATTCATAAAAATATTTCTATATCGCCGTATCACAAAAAAATGTATCAAAGCGGTTTACAACAGTAAAAACAAATATATGTAGGATTGCACTGTGACTACTGTAATCTCTCATATTATCCTAATAAGTTTGCTTCATCATGTTGTCCAACTGTAAAATAAATTACAGAGTCTTGGGATTTGCTTTAATCAAATGAAACTTCATTTTGAATCAATAATCTTCCTGACTTTTTGTTAGCAGTTGATTCCTGGTTTTTAAAAATATTTTTAATTAATGAAAGATGTGTTCTGATTCTTTCTTTCTGCCCATAGTGGAAGATTGACTTGTAGAAAGGAACACATTAAAATATAACCAAAGTTGTAAGGCTTTAGAAGTAGTGATGATCGTTAAGAGGGGATTAATACGTTTGTGTAGTTTAACTACTAACAGTTCTGAGTGGCCTCCTCATGCGAGTGATGCAATATCATAGGGTGATACTGATAGAAAAGCAGGCAGGGAGCATTGAACGTGCAATTCCTTATAAGAGAAGCAGAGAAATATTCTCTAGCATTAACCTATACCTAACAGTTTAAATGTCACAAACAGAATCAAAGTTTCTGAACCTGCTTTTGGAATCCACTTTACTTTCAATGAAAGCTTTCTCAAAGTTAGATTAGTTTTTGCATTTAAAAATTGCATTTTGCAATTGATGTTTGGTAGATTGTTCAGTATGTGTTTGCATCCTCTTGTGAAAAATACACTGCTTTGTCTCTGATTGTAGTTGTTGGACTTGACATGAACATCAGTCAGTTCTTAAAGAGTCTTGGTCTGGAACATCTTCGGGATATCTTTGAAACAGAACAGGTAAGAATCTGCTCGCTTCCACTATTTTTTAGTCTTATAATACACCTAGAATAGTAGGAGATATTGTCTAAGATTGGAGCTAGTTTTGTGTGTGAAGGGGCCTTTGGACTTTAGTTTCCAATCAGCATAGGCATTTGATAGTTTTACTTTCCCATTCGTTTCAGTAGGGGTAAAGGTAAAGGGACCCCTGACCATTAGGTCCAGTCATGACTGACTCTGTGGTTGCAGCGCTCATCTCGCGTTATTGGCCGAGGGAGCTGGCGTACAGCTTCTAGGTCATGTGGCCAGCATGACAAAGCCGCTTCTGGCGAACCAGAGCAGCACACAGAAACACCGTTTACCTTCCCGCTGGAGTGGTACCTATTTATCTACTTGCACTTTGACGTGCTTTCGAACTGCTAGGTTGGCAGGATTCAGTAGGGGTAAATCGGTAAAAAAGACAGACTCCTGTCATAATGTAAAATACTTGTTTTTGTTCTTTTCTGTGCTTCTCAGATTACCTTGGATGTACTGGCAGACATGGGACATGAGGAGCTGAAAGAAATTGGCATCAATGCCTATGGGCACCGTCATAAGTTGATAAAAGGTGTAGAGAGACTTCTAGGTGGGCAGCAAGGTGAGTCTGCTAAAGCATCCTGCATCAAAATCAATTGGAGCTTTGTCTACAAACAGTAAGCGCCACCCTTCATCCGCTATAGAAATCTTTCAGGAAGTATTTAGGTAATGAGCGCTTTAGGCAACTTTGTCCATTCGTTTTTGGAGCCTAATCTATTAGAGAACCTCAGGCTTGATGTTGCCTGATGGACTTGAAGGCAACAAAGAAAAGAGCACCAGAATAAAATATAAACCTCTTTTTAAAAATGCAAATGACATGAGAGGGTTTTATCTTCCTGCCTAAGTCATGGCCCCAATTCACACAAAATCAAGCTATTCCTATTGCCACCGTGTCGGAAGCACCCCTTGTCACCAACCCTTCCCATGTGACATCACCATTGCCCCTTTCCAAACAGCAATTCCTCTTATGCTCCTGTCCCAAGGAACCACCTTGGTATTCCCAAGGCCCTTTCTCTTAACGGTTACACACACTTGGCTAAGGTATTGTGCAGTATGTACTATCAAGAGAATTGAGGGCTGTAGAATACTTGTAGAATGGATGCTGTACTTCAATATGCATGTTCTATTTTTCAGGCACCAATCCTTATTTGACTTTTCACTGTGTCAGCCAGGGAACTATCCTTATAGACCTTGCTCCTGATGACAAAGAGTATCAATCTGTGGAAGAAGAGGTAATTATATCTGTAATGACATTTGGGACTGACTCATTAGTGAATGTATTAAACTTCTTAAGGATGCTTCCACACCAGATAGAGAACTGAAAGTTGGCGATCACCTGATCGTTCAACAGAGAGACTAGTAATTTAATTTACTAATTACCAAAACCTTCTGAAATTGGTACATTATACCTCTCTGTTGCAATGTGAGACACAAAATGATTTCCTGAAAGACACAAGTAATCTAACACAGAGCAACACATGGGAATGGAAGGTTGTGGCATGAAATTTTGTTTCTCCCTTTACTTGAATCCATCTTTTACTGGAGGAAAATTCCATTGGCAGACAGGAACCTATCTATGTTTGTAAATGCAGTTTGTATTGTGCTGATAGAGATGCAAAATATCCTAGGGTTAATTTTGTACCTCTGTTTCCAAAACCTGCATAATTGTACTTTAAACATGCCGTGGCTTAGGGCTATGTTGAATGCTTTGTGTTTCTCACCGTCTAGAGATAAAATGAGCATTCCTAATTACTATGTCTATGTTTTAAATGCCCCAAACACTAAGGCTGCTGGATAGCTTCTCGTTGTTAATACATTTGTAGCTGGAGCCAGTCAGGGCCCTGCCCTCCTAGGCCAGGAAGAAAAATCCCTGCCAGGTAGGGAGCAGGTCTTCCAGGACTCACAGCCAAGATGGTCTCTAGAGGGGTAGATATGAAAAAGAAAGAATCCCTTCTGTGAATAAAGGTTTATCTACCCGCTCTCAACAAGGTTAGAGGGGAGCAAGTACCGTAGTGGTAAGCCTGATAGGCTTCTCATTGCCCATAACTCAGCGCCAGTTCTCATTCACTAAAGGGAAACAGTATTCAACCCTTTATCTGCTGTTCTCATCTGGATAGATGCCCTTACAGCCCCATGAGGGGTTGAACCTTGTTGGGAGCAGATAGGAGCTTGTATTAATTGAAGGAGTTCCATGAAATGAGGATGGGAGCAACTCGGGAAAGTTCCTTCTCTGTAACAAACAAGATTTGTGGGCATTGGTATCTCTTATTCATTCTTTTACTGAAGGAAAAAATTGCAGAAATGCCCACCTTTCTCTTCTCCGTTGCTGCCTCCTTCCTCAGAAGGATAGGAAGAAGAGCAAGAACCGTTTATTCACAGCTTGCCTTTCTCGGCCGGGGAGATAAACACGGCTTCTGCATTTGTTCCCCCTCCACCCAGCCACAGAATGTAAAAGGCAATAGATGTAAACACCAGATTAAGATGCAGGCCGTATTTCTGAGATGTCCCCTTCCGGGTGTCTTACTGTACACCACTTGACTGTTTTACAGATGCAGAGTACCATCAGGGAACACAGAGATGGTGGCAATGCTGGGGGGATCTTCAACAGGTATCATGTCATCAGGGTAAGTTTCAAGGACCTTGAAAGCCTTCATATGAAACAGCTACCAATTTTGCTGATAAAGAAATCCTTGCCTAGCAGGATAGAGGACCCTTAGGTCCTTTAACTAAAGCAATTGCAGGAATGGATGGAGTACTGGTGAGAATTTGAGCAGCAGCTTTGAACAGTAAGCTTTTACATTACCTTTTAGACTGGGGGGCCATAATTAAGGAAGCAGGTGAAAAGGGAGCACAAAGTAGGTGGTTTAGTTTAGCCATATATTTACGAGGCTAATATATTTCCAGTTCAGGATCTTCATAAGTAATCACACCTAGTGCTCCTCCTGACCTTATTTCAGTTGTGTCTTATGGCCCTTCAAGGTTGGGAGAAGCCAGTTCAGTGGTGCTCATTTCCCATATCAAAGAGTGCTTGTTGCCCCTGCCTATATCCACTTTAAAGGTAAGAGCTGCAGCAGCACCCACTGCTTTTAAAGTTTAGAAAGAGTGCCACAGCAGCCTTTGAAACCTGCTGGAATAATGTTGCCATATGCCTTTTCTCCCTGGGGCCAAAGGTGTTTGGTCCAAGACATTTCTTCTCTGAATTATACTACATTGTACTTAACACTCCCTGGAGAACATACATTAGTAGATTAAGTATTTCTATTCTGGAGGAATCGTGGGTGAAGCTACGGCTTGTTATGCAAGGCTACAAAAGGGGATTATTATTATTATTATTATTGCAATGATATAGTAGTCTATGGGTTGGATCCAGATTTACATTCTGTAAATGTAATGCCTCCTTTTATTTGTGCACATGACCCAAATTCAACAGAGGCTCCCACTGGAGGAAGGATTGGGGGGCAGTTTTCACCAGTTCCTGCTGCAGCTCTGAGTACCACTTCCCCTTCCTTTCCTGAAGGATCCCCCAATTCTCTGGAGCGCCTTTTCATGGGATTGCAGGAAAATTTACCTCTCCTCTTTTTCATTCAGTAGAGTGTCATACAAAGAGAGCCAGCCCTAAGATCTCCCTTATATTTAGAAATACTGTTTTCTTTTGTTTAAGGTAATCCCACATATTTTTAAAAGGTCAGTTTATATGGAAATATTTTCTCTGGAGTTCTGTTTCTCTGGTTCAGTTATTGCTTATCTTTTATCCTTTTAAAGATTCAAAAGGTGGTGAATAAGAAGCTGAGGGAGAGATTCTGTCATAGACAGAAAGAAGTCTCAGAAGAAAACCATAACCACCACAATGAACGCATGTTATTTCATGGTGAGTAGCCTCTCCTCATCTAGTCCAGGCTTCCTCAAACTCTGCCGTCCAGATGTTTTTGGCCTACAACTCCCATGATCCCTAGCTAGCAGGACCAGTGGTCAGGGATGATGGGAATTGTAGTCTCAAAACATCTGGAGGGCTGAGTTTGAGGAAGCCTGATCTAGTCCAACTCCCTGAAATGCAGGAATCCCAGCTAGTTCATATATGACAGATGGTCATCCAACCTCTGCTTAAAAACCTGCAAGGAAGGAGAGTCCATCACCTCTTGTGGGAGTCTGTTCCACTGTCAAACAGCTCTTATTTCAGGAAGTTCTTCCTAATGTTTCATCAGAATTTCCTTTCTTGTAACTTGAATCCATAAATTGTGTTTTTGTTCCCTTTGGGTTGTATCCAGTATTAGTCATAGACACAGCAGGCCCATTGAAATTAATGGACATTAGTTTTCTGTTTGGACAGCATTTCTTCACCCCCACTTCTTCCTATATTAGTTAAAAGTAGGGTGCCAGGAAAAATGGTGGAAGAGGCACTCTACCACTGTAGTCAAAGGAGCTTGCCAAAGATTCTGGAGAGTTTGCTCACTGGTGGCCACAGTATAAGGAAATACCTTTGCAGATGTTGAAAAGGATCAGAAGTCCATGTTGGTGCTGGTGGTGTTCAGAGATTTCTCTTATCAGAGAAAGGGATTGGTTGAGCATTAGTATTAGCCATGCAGTATGAATGACTATTTCTATTGTACAAGTGGACACTTGTGGGGGGGGGAGAGAACAGCCTTCCTTCTTTCTATGCAAACAAGCTTAAACTCTTTCCAACACTGGTGGTTTGTCCAACAACTTAATCAGTAGAAATGCAGAACTCTGGCTGTAAGTGGTAGTGCTATCTAATCCCAGAGAATGGCTAACAAATCTAGACAGCTTTGTTTTTATGTATATTCAGCAATATTTGAAGTAGGGAGCTTGCCGTTTCCTCGTATATATGGAAATCATAAATATGTACTTGGAAATCTCCAGTGTGGTTTCTTACCCATTTTGTGCATTGCTTCTGAGTTTGATTTAATTCATTTGCATTTGAACATGGAGGCTGTATACCACATGCATAAGCAACGTGTTTTACGTTCTGTTTCAGGGTCCCCTTTTATTAATGCTATAATTCACAAAGGATTTGATGAAAGGCACGCATACATTGGAGGCATGTTTGGAGCTGGGATTTACTTTGCAGAAAATTCCTCTAAAAGTAACCAATACGTATACGGAATTGGGGGAGGCACAGGTTGCCCCACGCACAAAGACAGATCATGCTACATCTGCCACAGGTGGGTTTCTGGCGACCTTTATCACCCCGTCAGTGTTTCTTTTTCTTTAAGAGTTCTTGGGAGCAAAAGTGCTGGTTGAGCATCAAACTGGAAATAGAAAGAAATGCTTTAAACATGTCCGGTCTTTCACCTGGAGAAATGTTTCTGTTGTGCACACTCACAAATTCTGTGTACTAAATAAAACCGTTGATAACAAAGTTTTGGCTTCACTGCCGCTTTGGCCATAGTCCAACATGCAAGTAGACACGGCTTGAGGAGCTAATTATTGACAGAGGACCTTCCATCAGATCTGCTGTTTAGCCATGCCTGCTTTCCTAGGTTAGCCACCTTATTTCTGCCCTCAGTCATGAATCCTGACACAGAGGAAATCTGAATTCTTTTTCGCTGCAGTAAACATTTAGTCATGATGTGTCGTTGGCTAACCACTCTGAAGCCATGGATTGTTGTTAGCTTGCTGGTTGTGGCTTTTCACACAAAGCAACTGGGCAGCATGTGAGAGCATGTTGCTTTTTCTAGATAAACTGCGGCGAGTCAGAAAGCCTGGCTTATAATGTGCAAATGCAGCCTAAAATACAACTTTTGACTGCTCTAAGAACTTTGGGCATTCAAAATGAATAGCTTAAGAAGTTTCAGGTAGCTGCTCATCCCAAGCATTCCTTCTTGCTTTGTTCATCTTGTTTTCCTCCCCCTTTCAGACAAATGCTCTTTTGTCGTGTGACGTTGGGGAAATCCTTCTTGCAGTTTAGCACCATGAAAATGGCCCATGCCCCGCCTGGGCATCATTCAGTCATTGGCCGACCAAGCGTCAATGGACTTGCATATGCTGAGTATGTTATCTATAGAGGAGAACAGGTAAGCAGTGTGCGTGGTGCTTCAGTATACAGCTGGTGATTGATGTGCTAATTGACTGTACCAGTCAACTGATGCACACTGCCTATGTGTCAATAAAGACCATCAGGGCTGCCTCATGCTTTGCGCAGCAAGCTCATCCACTGAGTGTACCATCGGAGTGACAATGCTGTTTCCCGCAGCACATTTATAGTTTGCTGTCTTGGTTGGCCAGGATATATATTTGGATGTTTAAAGACACATGTGCCTTTCATGCTTCACATAGCGGATGTGCTTGCTACATGTTTCCTGCCACAAATGTGTAAAGCATGGATAGGCAAACTAAGGCCCGGGGGCCGGGTCCGGCCCGATCGCCTTCTAAATCTGGCCTGCGGACGGTCCGAGAATCAGTGTGTTTTTACATGAGTAAAATGTGTCCTTTTATTTAAAACTAGTGTCATTTCAGCCCGTTAAAAACGGGCGCTAGAACATATGTGGGCGGCCTCTTGGTGGCGGCGGCGATGGGGCAGGCCCAGGTGGAGGTGCTACTCTTGCCGCCGCCGCCCGAAGAGCAGCCAGCGCAGCAGGCTGAGGGAAGTGGCCCCGGCAGCAGCTACACTCTGCAGGGTGCGCTGCTGGGCAGGCCCGGCCTGGTGTCGGAGCCGGAGCACGGGGAGAAGCGGCCCCAGGAAGAGGGCGAGGAGGAGGTGGAAGTTATCCGGGGCAGCCTCGTCCTGGTGTGCGGCGGCCCCACGACGGGGCAGGCACTCGGTGTAGAGGGGCAGGCACTCGGCGGCAGCCGCCACCACCGGCAGCAAACCAGTCTCCTACACTGGCATAAGTCACCTGAGGAAACTGGCTCAGCTCCCGGTACAGAGCGCGTCTCGGCAGCGGCAAGGCCAGATCGCAACCCCGGCGCTCGGCTATAGGAAATGCCGGGGCCGCGGCGCCGCTTCCCCGTCACGGAACTCGTCCGCGGCGCCGCTTCCCCGTCACGCCGCTTCCCCGTCAAGGAACTCAAGAGAGGCGCCCGGCGGGGCTCCGCCCCCACAAAGAGGCGCAGCGGCGGCAGCAACGGCCGCCCGAGCCCTCAGCCCAGGGGAAAGGCGGTAGAGATAAAGGGGCGTGAGCGCCTCCCTCCATGTGCCCTCTCCCTCTCACACACAGGCACAAACCTCCCCCCATTCACCTCCTCCACCCTCGCTTCCCCAACGCGCCCTGCCTCCCGCAGCCGGCGCCGAGGGGGAGTGTAGGGGGGGGAAGCAGCCTCCTCCTCCTCACGCTTTAACGCAAGTGCAGTGAGGCGCTGTCTGGCTGAGAGCGGCGGTTGGAGGAGGCAGAGGGGGGGGAGAGCGTGTGTGTGTGTGTCCAGTCTCTTCGTCCAATCCCTGTGTCCCTGGAGCCCATGCGCAGTGACCCAGGGACACACGGGACAACTTGGACGCAGGGACACTTGGGCTTTATTATATAGGATGCACATCTGGGTTATTTGTGGGGCATAGCAATTTGTTCATTTTCCTCCCCAAAATATAGTCTGGCCCCCCACAAGGTCTGAGGGACAGTGGACCGCCCCCTTGCTGAAAAAGTTTGCTGACCCCTGGGTGTAAAGTGTGGTGCTTCCCTAATTAATTCTGATTTTCCTGTATGAGGACCAAGCCTCAACCCCTGCCTGGTTAACCCGAAAGGCTCCTAAAAGATCCACATTGTTTTATAATACATGCAACAAGAGATATCTCTTTGCCACTGGAACATTTGAGCATTTACCTGTGGTAAAACAAAAACATTTCATTGGGTTTCATTCCATCCATTTTACGGATTCATATTGAGTGGCATTTTTAAAGCCTCCCCCCCCCAAAAAAACCCCTCTCTCTGTTAGTGCTTGGGCCAGACACTCCCCCTCTGTCTAATGATGCAATGTTGAAATTGGGTAACTTCCCTGTATTACCACCCTGAGCTCCTCAGAGGAAGGCTGGGATATGAGTGTGATAAATAAGTCCCAGCGTGCTGCTTGCAGGAGGCAAAATAATGTTGCTCGTCTACCAGCTCTGAAAATTGGAGAAAAAAGACTCCAAGCTGTACTTGCTGGGCCAGCAGCTGCCAATGTGGTGGGTGCTTTAGAAAGCCTAACGTCCAAAATGTAGCTTTCAATCCCCCAGTGCCCTTTTGACATTCAGTTCTTAATGCTCTGCCCTTTCTCTTTAATAGCACTTGTTCAGATGGTAGTTTCTTTTTGAAGAAAAGGAAGAGCATAGGAACTGGCCTTGGGTGAGAGGGCTCCTGCTGCCTTTTGCAGGAGGGGGAAATGAGCAGCTGATAACTATGGTGGGCAGCATGGAGGGAACATCTTCCAGATATAGGATGCAATGTCTGGAGGGGTAGTGGAGACCGTCTGAGCATGGCACAGTGTTGCAGTACACTGGAAAAGGGTTGTATTCTGTTGGAAGCCACCTAGAGTGGCTGAGGCAACCCAGCCACCAAGTGTGCAGGTTACAACTAATACATTATTAATTATTATTATTTTATTAATAATTTATTTATTAGCATAATAGGGAGGGGTGGAATAAGGGAGGGAATCAACATGAAAGTGGGCTGAAATGTGATTTCTTTCTGAACCTCTGAAATGTAGTTTATTTTTTATTTGTATTTATCTTCTCGTTCTTAGGCTTACCCCGAGTATCTGATTACATACCAAATTGTAAAGCCAGATACTCCCTCACAGACAGCAACGGCCGCAGAGCAGAAGACCTAGTAAATGCTGTTTTGGTGAAACAAATCAGATGACTTTAATAACTTGCGGACTGGATGGATGACAAAAGTTTCAAAACATCAACGTTTTATGAAATGCTTGTCACCATGGAACTAAGTTGTATGTGTTTTATAAAGCATTGCTCTATAAACAGATGTGAGTAACGGAGACGTACTCAATTGCTACTATTCCTTTTGAGGAAATGTTTACAAAGGTTTGCCTTTTAACAACATATCTCAGGCTCACTTTCCCTGCAGTTGCCATGTGTGTGACGACATCATTGCTTCAATCTGGGTGTTTGGGAACATTATTTAACAAGCAGGGCTAGGTCAAGACCATATTTTTAAAAATAATTTCTGATGCCACTGCTCTGGTTGTGTGATGTGTGCATAGCTTGTATTGAACCCATGCCGCCTTCTCAGAGTTGGTTGTCTTTTTGAAAAGTCCTTAGCTGGCTATTTATTTTACTCCCCACCCCCACCCCCACCCCCCGCACTGTGTTACGGAAATGAGCCAGGCCCTTCTTGAGGATATTTTTGCACAAAGTCAAATTGACTAAAATCAATGAACAATGCAATAGGAATTTCTTGTCCAGGAAGGTGTTGGAGATCTAGTTCTTTGGTCTGGGATTCTTTTTGCACTTTTTATGAACTCTTCTTTTTTTATGTTACTCGAAGCGTAGTTTCAGGGTAGAAACCCGTCCTTTTGACCCTCTTGAGTTCCTCTTTCGACAAGAGGAGTTCATACTAGTATTCATGTAGCAACCTCATTTTAAAAACGCCCCTGTCTTTAAAATGTATGAGTTACTTTGCTAGGATGAACACAAACGGATAAATCTGTCCAAGAGAAAAAAAAATCTTTCCCACACAGGGGCTGTGAGAAAGTGAAAATTGTCCTTAAGCTTACAACGAGAAGAAATTCTAAACTGTTACATTGAGGACAGTCTCAGTCATGTGCTGTATCAGCAACTGTCTTCTGACGTGCAAATTGTGTTTTTTTAAAACACCAGTTGATCAAGTAGTGTATTTGCATTTATCTAATCCCAGAAGCCTGACAGTTATTTTCTCTCCATTAAATTTGTCCCCATAAATCTTGTTTGTATGTGAAGAAGCCTCTTTGTGACCACCTGTCTATTTTCAGAGGTCTAGCCACAAAAGTTTTCCAAGAGAAGCAACTTTTTTTTTTTAACAATGCAAAATAGCTTTAGGGGGGAAAGGAAGAAGTTGAAAATTAAGTAGCAATAGAGGTTTATAAATAGGATATGTAACAGAGGGATTACAGTGTTTGTTGTAGAAATATAACCGTGTAAAATCTTTAGTCTGAGGAGGTCAACAGCCAAAGAAGGTTTAATTCCTCAAATTACAGTTCTTCCATTAAAGGTTTTTATTATTATTATTCCTTTAGAGTGACAACAGCAGACTGTTGCAATTATTTTACAACATATACTGGCATCTGCTTGGAAATGGTGGCAAAAATATATTACCTGCTGACACAGCAAGCACAAGAACAAAACCCAAAAAACCTTTTGGAAAAAAATGTCTTTGCCAATAATAATCATGTAGACTTTGACATTGGTCAAGATCAGTACTTGATTCAGGCTGGCGAAATGACTTCTAATATTAAGGGAGACCAGATGAAACAAGCTTTGACAACTGTGAACCTTTCCTTTTGCTTCTGTTGTTCATGGCCACTTAAGTCTCGCTGGGTCTGTTGGCTTACAATGTAGGACTTTGAAGGCCAAAGCTGACCAAAATAGTTTTTCTTTTAATTAAGAAGGCGTGTTGGGACTTCACTGTTAGAATTCTGATTACCATTCATGTTGGAATTTATGTTTTTAAGCATAGCTGGGGGGATATGGCAACTGCATTGCAAGCTAAAAGGCTTTTCCACCAGCTTCACGTAGTTGTTAATCGTAACCCAGCCATACTTCATAGTTCAGTTAAATGGTTAACTTGGATGTGGAAGTTCAGTGTTCCTTTCTCTTGGGAGAGAGAAATCCTGTTTCTGTGGTTGTCTTTCTCCTCCAGTGTGCTAGTTCAACTAATGGATGTTTTAGATTTCATCTTGAGTCCTAACAGCCAGATTCTCAAACTATGGCCCCAATATTTTAAACTGCCCGTGTTTTGTAACTGATGTTTTGTGCAAAGTAAAAGGTGCTGTACGAGGAATTCCATTTGCAGTGGCTTTTGTCTTGTTAGTTACGTGATTCTGTTAACCCTTTCTTGGTCGGACCTTGAAAAATACGCATTGCATGTTTGCTCAAGTCTTCAGAGATATCAAAGCCTAAGATGGATAGTCTTAGAAAAATGAAATGCACACCTGGTGTTTACTGTCCTTCAGAATAACATGATAGCCACCTTTCTCTCATGCAGGAGCTGGTATTGCCCCAGAGAACTCACAAACCGGATTCTTATTTCAGAATAAATTCCATAATAATTATTTCAGTACGACTTCTTTCTTGCTCTGGGGAGAAGCGCGCCCCTGCCTTCCAACTGTGAAGTCGAAGTAACAAGAGTTGTGTTATCTTTAAATAAATGCGGTATCTCCTTGGCCATTGGGTTAAAAATAAAATTAAAAAAGCCATTCCCTACAGGATCGATCAAGAAGATGCTAGAAACATTGTACAATTTATTAGTTTCATCCTGCCTTTTGAACAAGGGATTACTAGTCCATGAGAGAGAGGGCTGACTCCCTGGGTTGAGAGACCCCAGAATTTAGTTAACAGGCCTCAATCACAGCATTATAGAAACACAACAGATCCCTAACAGATGTACTTGTATGATGCATGTCTTAGCAAATGAGACATTTGCCATATTGCATTCTACATTTTTTTTAGTATATAGCTGCAGATGTAAATGTGTGACGAAGCTCATGGTGATTATTTTGGGATGCCCAAGTCACACCATTTCTGCGATTGGTATGTTGCTGCTACAGCAGCAAGGTTAATTTGTTTGCCGAAAATGGGAGAAATGCAAGAAACAAAAAATTATTTGCAGAATTTGCCTTTTTTAATGTCACGTTGAATACTTGGTAGAAAAGAGATGTATAAATCTACACCATTAAAAAAATGTTTTCAGTGAACTCTCTAAGAATAGCTCTCTAAGAATGGCAAGTCCCTCTTTTCTGCCTAAATTGTCTGGGCCTCATGATCTTGGGGCAAAACATGAATATTCCACGAGCTATGATTTGAACTCCTGAAGTGGTGAGGATGTGTATGTATTTTTTGTTTGCTTTAAACCAGGCATAGGAGACTCTGATTTTGAAAGACGCGACAGTGCTGCTGGAAACTGTACTGTGCTGTTTCCAACTCTAAATTGTGCCTCTCCCCAGCTGCTGTAAGTCCAACAGCAGGAATAAAGCAACATGTGCCTCTCTTGTAGGGGTTGTGTTTTTTATTACGGATCCACAGGGCAGTTTAGAGCAATGGAATGACCCAAAAAGAAGGATGCAATAAAATCCTACTTTAAAGCAAAAGAAGAAGGGTAGATCAGTTACTGGATCTTCCTTATACAGGCGACTCCCCACTTACACAGGGGTTACATTCTGGGGCCCAATTGCGCATAAGTGAAATTGCATGAAGTGGGCAGCACCCTCTAAACACCCTTTAAATGCCCTCTCTGCTGCTGTCTCTTCAATCCAGGCAAAATACTGTACCCAAAAAATATCCACAACTAGAATTGAAGCTCTGGGGCTGGCAAGAGGCTGGAGGATGCAAGGGAAAGCCTCTACTGCTGTTGTGCTACCCTGCACATCAGCTGTTAGCCGGGGAGGCTGAGCAGCGTAAACAAAGGCCCACTATGCCTCCAGTCTCTTCAGGGCTTCCTCTGCTTTCACTGATGTCCTCTTCAGGCTCCCAGGAGAGTCTCCTTGCGAGCCACGAGGTCTCTCCTGCTCACTCCCATTATTTCCAGGTTTGAATTGAATTATTTAATTAATTGACTTAATTAAGGAGCCTGGGTAGCTCAGTTGCTTAGAGTGTGGTGCTGATAGCGCCAAGGTTGCAGGTTCGATCCCCATATGGGACAGCTGTATATTCCTGCATTCCAGGGGGTTGGAATAGAAGATCCTCGGTGTCCCTTCCATCTCTAGAATTCTAGAATTGTATTTAATTATTACCCAGCGCCGCACGTATACAGGGCCGTGCACAAGTAGGACACGCATTAAGTGGTGGGATGCCTGTATGTGTTCCAGCCCTTAAGAGAATGGCAGGAGAATCTGCTAGCAGGGCTACCATTAGGCGGAGGAGGTTTTGGCGTACCACTTAAAGGATCGCAAATCATCAGCTAGTCAATATTTTGACCACCGTGGAGGGGGAGGCTGTTGAATTTTTGGCCTCGCACATCAAAGTGTCTGCCAGGATACTGAATTACAGCCCATCACGGCGGGGGGGGGGGGGACGGGGACTTGGGATGCTGTTTTCAGTGCTGTTAATATGCTTAATTTAGAAGTATACTTGGCAGCATTTTAATAATGTATTAAATAACGACTGGAAAAAATTAAAATGCCATGTTTGTGTGCCTGATGGATAACCACAATAGGCACGAGCAGAGCAACAGTGCTGTGGTTGGAGTTGATTACACATGCATTGCAAAGCATAAAATAGAGCTGATTGGTTCCCTTAATTCACATTTACAGCGGCCTTCTCAGCATGGCCAGAGGCTGCAGTCAGGTTCTGTCACATGGAAGCCTTGTATTTGAATGCGAGAGCTGTATCCATGGGCGCTGAAGTTCGTATTGCAAGCAAAATAGCTGTGAGTGCTGTGAGAGATGCCTGCCCTTAGCTGCTCCCCAGACGATGGTGTGTGGGCTGCTGTGAATGTGAAGAGAGCCAGTGAAATTGGTGGCTGAAGACTGCTGCATTTTGTGCTGCGTTCGCTTGCAGCCATCCTCATCTTGAAGCTGGTCTCAAATGTTAAAACGTCCATATGAATATGAGCTCTTAATGTTTCCACCCACCGTACATCTGATTATTGTGAATATCAATACCACTTCTGGTGCTTTCTGACACTCCCAAGTATAAATCTCCCATTCCCAGCTGGCTTCATGCATGCAAGAGGAACTAGATTTGTAGTTATTGCTGCAACACCCAATGTCAGTGACTGAAGCCTTCAAATGTTCTCTTAAGGAATTCTCCTAAAGGTGGGTTCCTCGCATATGTAGAAATGGCTCCCCAGGATTGTACCCAATAGGAGCAAGGCTACATGTATTCTGTGATTCTTCAGTAGCACTGAGAAAAGTCGCAGGATAGTATGGGGTGTAGGACTCCTGCTAACCTCACCTGCACCAAAACACAGTTTTCTGGTGCTTTATAGTGTGGGGGCAATTAGTCTGCTGAAATCAGAGTTAATTTCCAGAAATTAAGGCTTGGACTTCAGTATCCTTCATAGCTCCTTGCTAATCCCTAATACAAAGGTAGAACAAATAATGGAAAATTGTAGAACTGCATAAAACACATGGGAAATAAGATCATGCATATTTGCTTAGTACATAATTTAGACAAGCTGCAGAAACTGGATGCAGAATTTTAGTTTATTTTAGAATGGAATCTCACCCAGGTTTCCACCGTGTCTGCTTAGAGGTTTTGTGAAGCACAGAGTTGGGGTTTTTTCATATTAATAAAAAGGAATGCTTTTATTGGAGGAAAATGTGGCTGTGATCACAGAGGATGGTAATATTTTCACCTTGACTTCCTTCCATGGTCCTTGTGGTTTGTGGCTGTGAAGGTGGAAAAAGAAGACTAATTATGCATCAAAGTTGAAATGTGTCTATGGCGGTGAATACTCATTCGTGTTTGTAGCTTACTGATCGACCAGAAGGTAGATTTGTGTGTGTGCTGGTTCAGTTCAAAGTATTGGTTTGGTAAAGGGTTTAAAAGCTTGTCTGTTACAATGCAATCTCAACTTCCCCCCCTTTTTTGCAATTGGCAACTTTGCAGTAGCCATCAACCTGTGTATGCAACCCTCCTAACAATTTTAACACCTAGTTATTTCCATAGGCACTACCAACTACTAGCTTTGCATTTAAAACAAAAACAAAAAAACCTTGTATAACTTGCTTGCATTGCTAGCCTTGTGTTCTTAATACCTGTTGGCCATAGAAGAACATATGAAATCCCAAAATGGCCTTTCATTGTTTGTGACCTGGAACTGGGATGTTTATTCCCCGCCCCCCTCTTGCTAAAAAGAGGATATTAGAGTCTCTTAACTTAACCAATGTGATGGAATTTTGCATAAAGCCAATGTAACAACTTAGATATTACTGTGCTTTAACTTAATGTCTGACCTATAAGTACTTGTGACAGATTAAGATTCAATAAACACACTTTTTTAAAAACACTTTTTTGGTGGCTTTTATCATGGGTGGGGAGGCACCAAAGGTTGTACCACTTTCTTCAATTGCTTACTCCAAAGGCTGGTTGTTGCCAAAGCTGTGTGTACCCCTCTATTCTTTCCACATTGCCGCAAAGTGTGGCATTGGATGCACAAGCTCACTCCATTTCTTTTAAACTTTCTGGTTCTTACAGCTTATTCTACAGCGTGAACAACGCTTTCTGTAATCTCGGAAGACAGGAAGAGATAAATCTGTAAGAGGCTAGTGGAAGGGTTTGTCTCGTGTGGCTCCTTGCCTCTCCCTAGGACTAGCAATTAAAAAAGAAAAGAAAGAAAGAATAAAGCAGTAAAATATTGCAGGGGGAATTGCTGATATAACAATGCAGTCATCCAACTTCAAGGATCTTTAATCTGCAATAGTGACTGTGAGGGAATTAGGACAGGTGCAGTTATTTTTTAGTGAAAATAACATTTGCAGTAAAGCCGTTATCTAAAAGGTACAGGAGTTCTGAAGCCGATAGGGTTGTTCCACCCCGTTGTACAGTTTAGTCCAGGCATCCCCAAACTTTGGCCCTCCAGATGTTTTGGACTACAATTCCCATCTTCCCCGACCTCTGGTCCTGTTAGCTAGGGATCATGGAAGTTGTAGACCAAAACATCTGGAGGGCCGCAGTTTGAGGATGCCTGGTTTTCCTGACACTCAAATGGCATTCTGCAGTGTAACTTAGCTTTTTACTATCTGGGTAAATTCTATTTGTATTTATACATTAAGTGCAGGGGAAAAAATGCAGGGGCCTTTTGTTTTATGGTGCAAATTTTTACACCTCTCCACTTTAGCCTCATTTCGTCCCCCTTAAACTGTGTTCCAGTGTAGGCTAGGGTTCATTGATAAAATGAGGAATAGCAAATTCCATTCAAATAAACCAGCTTGTTCACTATTGCCATTTCCCCTCTCCAATACCATACCCAAGCAGGACCAAAAAGCTTCTTATTACTTTGTATGAAAGGAAACCATTACTGAAAATTTATTTCGCATGATCATTGTCAGACAATAAATTAAACACTTGATAACCTAAAACACACACACACGCACATGCATTTTAGACAGCCTATACATAAAAATATAAGAGGTGGGAGTTTGAGCTATTGCACTGGTGGGAGGTGTATCAAAAGCTCATTCATAAAGGTGAGTGGACTAAGCCACCTGCCTTCAAGGAGGCATCTTTGCTTCCTATCCTTTGGCCATGGAGAGAACAACAAACTAAACAGTGCCTGTGCAAGCAGCATAACCAGGAGACATGGGTGTAAGTCTGATTTAAAGCGTTGGGACTGAAAATTGAAGACTTCAATGTAATCATTCCATACTTAGATGAGCTGAGAAGAAAGGGCACAGGCCAATTTGCTTCCTCGCTTAAGGCTTGCTTGCAAGGGTACACACGTGGTTGGGGGCTGTAAATTGGCTTTTGCATTTGGGGTGAAGCAGCAATAGTAGCAGAACGTACGATGTGGGGAACTAAGGGAAGCCCAGCAGGTTTTATTTGAGCCGTCACACAATTTGCAGGGGAGCATTTACACCCCTTCCTAAAGGTACAGGGGCCCCTGACCATCAGGTCCAGTCGTGTCCGACTCTGGGGTTGCGGCGCTCATCTCGCTCTATAGGCCGAGGGAGCCGGCGTACAGCTTCCAGGTCATGTGGCCAGCATGACAAAGCTACTTCTGGCGAACCAGAGCAGCGCACAGAAACGTACCTTCCCGCTGGAGCGGTACCTATTTACCGTACTTGCACTTTGATGTGCTTTCGAACTGCTAGGTGGGCAGGAGCTGGGACCGAGCAACGGGAGCTCACCCCGTTGCAGGGATTCGAACTGCCGACCTTCTGATCAGCAAGCCCTAGACTCTGTGGTTTAACCCACAGCGCTAAATCCCATTGAAAATAAAAAGCCATTTCCCCTCACCCCACCCCATTTTGTCACGGTCTGGTCGACGGGCGGTTGAAGCCCTGACTGAGGACGTCAGGACCAGAGGCAAGATGGTGATGTAGAAGCAGGAACAGGTGCAGGGCTGATGGTCCAGCAGCAGGCAGTCGCAGGGTCAAGGAGCAAGGCGGACAAAGGTCTGGGAGTCGAGAAACAAGGCGTCAGCAAGGCAAAGGTCCCAGGGTTGAGGATCAAGGTGTCGGCAAGGCAAGGGTCCAAGGAGCGAGAGGCCAGAGGCAACCAGGCAGGGGTAGCGTTGCTATGGCCAAGAGCTGAAGGGAAATGCTGAGCTTTTATCCCTCCCAGCTCCTGCCACCAGGTGCAGTGAGGTATCAAGTGGCCTCACCTGAGTGACCACTCCTTGCTTCTCCAGCACAAGCTGAGGCAGGCCCCAGTCCTGCAAAGCACTACAGGCCCCAGAGCCTGACTCCTGCCCATACTCCTGACACATTTTAAGCAACAGATTGGCATTGTACATGGTGGTGTACTTTGAAGAGAGTGGACGCCTAGCAAGGAGCAGAAAACATGGATCACGGTAGCTTCTTCCTATGCCTCCATTTCTTCTGTGACAACCACAAGAGGGTCTGCCATCACCTCCTCCTCCTCTGACTGGACTTTGGTCTTATGAACAAGAACACAGTCACACAATTCCAGAGCCCTGTGCACTGGGACTGAAGTTAACTTTGTCTCTCTCCTCTTTGGTCTGCTATAGGGTATAGAAAGTGAGCTTTCTGCCAGGCTTGTGCAAAAGGGAAGCAGCAGCAGATTCTTTCAGAGCACCCCTAGGGAGTGTGTTTCTTGGGAGGCCGCCTTGTTTGATGGCCTCCCGACACTCAAGTGGTCAAGGGCAGCAGCTGGCTACCTCACCTGAAGCAACAAAACAGCTACGGATCCAGCCTACTTCCGGTTGCCGCCTCTCTGGAATACAGAGGCGGCTGCTTTTTAGGTGATGTGGTAGTACAACAAACGCCCCATACTGTACAGTGGTACCTCTACTTACGAATTTAATGCGTTCCAAACGCACATTTGTAAGTCGAAAAAATTTGTAAGTCGAATCCCATAGGAATGCATTGGGAGAAAAAAATCGTAAGTCGAAGCAACCCTATCTAAAAATGTGTAAGTAGAAAAAACCCTATCTAAACTGCATCCAAGATGGCGGACGGAGCTCCATTCGTAAGTAGAAACATTCATAAGTAGTTATTTGTAAGTAGAGGTACCACTGTACTAGATTTCCCATTGAAAGAAAAAATGGTGAAATTGAAGTTGCGGCAAGGAAAAGAAGAAGCGGTTCGGGAAATGAAAACAGAAATAGGATATTTGAAGGGAGGTGTGGAGAGAAGGAAGAAGTAGGGTGATGTTTATCAACCAGCAGAAATAAATGACTTAACTGCAAGTATTACTGAAGGCCTTTGTGCAGTTGAAACTGATCAGGAGCAGGTTCCGGACTGACGAAAAGAAGCACTCTTGTACACAATGCTGGAGCCACGACTGAGTGACGGGTCAAACTGAGTCCCCATGTTTAGGGAACAGGTATGACGAGGACAAAGAAGGGCTGGTCTGAATCCTTACGACCCACTTCAGAGAATCCCAATGAACACAGCTGACCCTCGATTAAGCCGTGCTTCCTACCTTTTACACCCTGCAGTATACAAGTTTGGTGAAGTTCAGCCTTAGGGTAATAAATTGACATATTTGACATGTTTCTTTGTTTGATTAGTAGCTTAGGGCAGTGTTTCCCAAGCTTGGGTCTTGCGCTGTTTCTGGACTACAATTCCCATCATCTCCGACCACTGGTCCTGCTAGCTAGGTATGATGGGAGTTGTAGTTCAACATCAGCTGGCGACCCAAGCTTGGAAAACACTGGCTTAGTGCCCCCTCCACAATGCCTGTTGATATGGACACTACGAAGTGGCAGAGTTATTGGTGAGACACGGGGCATCTGTCAACGTCGCAGATCCTTTGTCCTATGCCAGGGTTCCTCAAACTCGGCCCACCAGATGTTTTTGGCCTACAACTCCCATGATCCCTAGCTAGCAGGACCAGTGGTCAGGGGTGATGGGAATTGTAGTCTCAAAGCATCTGGAGGGCAGACTTTGAGGAAGCCTGTCCTATGCCCTTTTAAAATGTGGGTTTTTTGGGGGGGGGGTTGTTGGATTGTTTTTATTTTGATTATGGATTTCGTGGCTTTATGTTTTGATTTTATTCTGTAAACCGCCCGAGACCTGCGGGCATAGGGTGATATATAAATTCAATAAATAAACCATCATCGTTATCATCTGTGGAAGTTCCCACCAGTACATGAAGCAGCAGCAACCGGAAAATATGAAATCTGCAAGCTCCTTTTAAAAGCATGCAACTTATATTTTTTTTAGAATTTTGAAGATGTGAGAAAGAGCTGATTAACAGCAGGGCTTTATGTTTTTTTAAAATGGGGATCGGCTTCTGCATCCAGCCCAACAACGAGTTCTGGAATTGCTTACCAGTTGTGACATTTTGTTCGTTCTAATAAAATTTCAAAATCCAACTGGATTTTGACATTTCCGACTGCAATTTTCTTCTACCAAATAGCCTCAAACCCGGTAGAGCATGAGAAACTTAATCTGAGGGTTGTGGGTTCGAGCCCCACATTGAGCAAGGTTCCTGCACTGCCGGGGTACTAGATGACCCTCATGGACTCTTCCAACTCTTGATTCTTTGCCCTAGGCATTTTCACTGCATGATATTCCTTCACTACCATGTGGTCAGATATAGAAGTAAGTTCCTTGCTATTTTATCCAATTGAACCAACACACCCACACTGTTCTTTTGCCCCACTTAACAAAATAGTGCCTCAATAATTGAAGTTGCAGCATGCAAACCTCAGTGACAAATCTGCAGCTCTCCAGATGCTGGATTCCCATCGGTCCCAGCCAGCATGCCTAATGGTCAGGGGTGATGGGAGCCACAAAGTCCTATCCCCCCCTTTACCCTACCTGATGCATGCCAGTGGATGCACTGTGTTTGTGAATATTTTATTTCATTTTTCTGTTGGAAGCTGCCCAGAGTGGCTGGGGAAACCCAGCCAGATGGACGGGGTATAAATAAATAATAATAATAATAATTATTCCATATTTGTCTGCACCCCACAGAAGGTAAACATCGAGAAATCCGAAAGCCAAAGAGTCAACGTGAAGTTCCCTTTTTATTGTCGGGCATCTTACTCTGCCTACCCCTCCAAGAGGTGGTCTTCCTCTGCATCTTTACTGTAGGGCTACTCTGACGCGCACAAGTATTGCTTAATTTTGGTGCTGCTTACGTGTAGCAGATCACAATATAGCTGATTAGAATGTTTCGCTTCTAGACATTGCTTTTTAAAAAATGCATTAGGAATTTTTTCCAGGGTACAGATTTCAGGTTGGGGGGACCCTAGATGCTGGTGAAACCAATATTGGATTGGGGCATGCAGTACCCAGGGAGAAGAGGCTACGTAAGCTAGCGGAGCCATCACCAAGCTGGCACTCTCCTGGTGTTGCTGAACTACAACTCCCATCATCCCTGACTATCGGCCATATTGGCTGGGGATGATGGGGGAGTGCAGTCCAACATCTGGTAGCTTATTGCCAAGGCTGGTAGCTTATTCCTCTCTAGAACCACAGAGAGCGGTCCATATAAACAGGATGCCCAAAATCCAAAGCAGGGGTTAAGAGTCATTTTCCTTCCAATGTATGCAGAAAGGGCACTGCTTATGCAAGGAACCAAGTGCCAACTGTGAGGAAATTCCACACTGAATATGGCGGGCGGGGTGTTCCGATTCCAGCTCTACACCAACATTTCCTAAACAAGTGTGTTTGTTACGCTTGGTCAGAAAACAAGCCATTTTCGATCCGATTCTTTTTACACGGAGCTGCTTCTGTGGAACCCAAGAACGGCTTCGTGAGGTAATACTCCCGCTTCAAAACCACCCTGGGTTTCATAATTAATAAAATATTATTATTATTATTTAATAGCAGCAACCAAAAACCAGGCACTTTGAGAAGCTGTGGCCTCAAACCCCATGCTTTAGGCCTCATATACGCACCAGGAACCAGCTGGGGAAATGCACTAAGAGGAACATTGGCAAAACAGTGAACTCCCTCCTCCTGTCGTGTGTCCCTCTCACTCTTCCCCACACACCAGAACGTGACAATTTCACAATTTCAAACATTTTTATATATTATATATATATATTAAAAAATGAGGTAAGTCATCTTGCCACAAAAAGACATGCTCCAGCATCCTCCCTCGCCCCACCCGAATATTCCAGCTGCAAGGATAGCTATTATTGCTCTGTCTCTGGGTGGACTCTGATTGGCTGCTGGGTGGGCAGAGTACGTTATTGCCATTATCAGTGGCCAATGGGGCTGCCCGGCTTTCTGTCCTTGGGTCACCCCCCGGGCGCAACCCACAGAGGCCTCCTCTAGCAAGTGGGAGAAGTGGTGATGGGGCTGTGGAGGTAAGGGAGGCTGCCGGCAGTGGAGTGCACAGCCACCGAGACCGGGAAACTGAAGACAAACTGGGAGGTGGGTGTGGAAGAGCTCTTCCCCCTTTCCCTCAGCGTCCCCGATGGGCTAGCGGCCTCAGCGGCACACGACGTAGCCAGAACCTGGGACTCGAACTGGAGGAGCTGTCCCATGAAGCTGAAGTTGGGGGAGATGATACTCCGGCGTTGCTTGACAAACTCGAAGGCTTCCTCGAGTTTCACCCGCTTCTTCATGATCAGGTAGGCCAGGCAGATGGTCGCCGATCGGGAAATGCCTGCTTGGCAGTGCACTAGGACACGGCCGTGGCAGGCCTTCACGGAGTCTGGGGGTAGCAGAGCAGAAGGGTCAGCACATGGAGGAAGCAATGTCAACAGGCAAGAATCTTTCTACAGACAGGACTGTGCAAGGATTTTTAAAGGATAGTTCATGGGAGGGCTCTAAAAAGTGTGATTGATACCTGGTCGCCCGTCTGAAGCCAGGGAAAATATCGAGTAAGATGGTCTTTTTAATAAGGAACGCGGAAAATTTATAACTTATCCTAAAGACCATTGCAAACAGTTAAAATCATTAGGACTGGAATATCACTTGTAGTTTAATGGTAAATTTTGGATACATTGGAGGGAGAAAAGATTTGGATTATGATAAAAGATGCAGGAGGGAATTATTAAAAATAGGACCCACAAAGGGGAGGAGGGAAGTCCAAGAGATTCCTTGGAATCTTGTTTTTATGTTGGGTGTTGGATATGTGACTGTTAAATTTTAATCTGAAAAACCAAATAAATTTAGAAAGATGGTCAGCAGTTAGGTAGGGATAGAGTTGCTGTATTTTGTAGAGCAAAAAAGAGGATGCTATGATGACTCTCACTTTAAATACCCCTACCATATACAGGCTATTGAATCTGTGATATATTGTTTAAAAGGGGCAGGAGAAGGGGAAAGTAAGCCTTCAGCCACCAGTTATATCTACGTCTCATCCAGAAAGCACAGCCAGAGGTATTTTGGCAATTTTTAAAAAATCCACCTGGATAAAATTTTTACCCCTGAAAAAGAGGACGTGTCCTGGCACAAATTGCAGAATTCAGCTTTTGTTTTTCGAGTGCATGAGGAAGGGTTTCTGTTTAATGTGGACCATGTAGCTGGACACACACACTGGAGCAAATGCGTATATTGCAGGAACTAATGGAGAAGATCTTCCTCCATTCTACCACTGCCAGAACAGCAGGGAAGGCAACCAGGGTGAGGTGGGGGCAGAGAAAGAGAGAAAATTGAGTTTAGAGCAGCGTTTCTCAACCGCTGTTCCGCGGCACACTAGTGTGCCGCGAGACGCTGGCTGGTGTGCCGCGACGTGCGGCGACGAGAAGGGCGATTTGCATTGTCATGTGCCTGGCGGCCGCCAATAACCAACATTGACCCGCCGGAAAGGAAGCCGGCCGGGTCCCGACGCGGAGCGAGCGCAGCTCTCAACAGCCACCACCACGGGAGGGTGGTTTTAGACAAACTTAAAGAAGTTGGCTGGATGAGCTCAACCTGAAACTTGCTGAGCAAAGGATTGTGCTGGCAGAGAAATCAGCGGCTTGTGAAACCTTATTACAGGAGATTGCAACCAACACAGCAATCGGCAAGTGTTTCTTACAGTCATAATTATATAGTCAATATAGGGCGGCACAGAGTTAAATTTTTTAACTTTTTTAATGGTGGTGTGCCTCGTGATTTTTTTCATGGAACAAGTGTGCCTTGGCCCAAAAAAGGTTGAGAAACACTGGTTTAGAGGTGTATGTGCAAGTGGAGAGAAAGTGGGGGGGGAATTCTTCTCTGTCTCCAATTTTAATCTAAACCAGGGAAGAACTCTTTGGGCCATAATGCACACCTCGCCTTTACCATTAAGATCCACCTGAAATCGTATTTCCAAACCAGGAAATACAAATTTCAGCTACGTCACTAATTATTACGTATTTATATATTGTTGTTACTATTTTAAACATATGCATATACCATTTAATGGCGTACAGACATTGAAGCAGTGCACGCAATAAAAACCAGAATAAAACACAGGAATATAAGCTCTAGAAACAATACAAATATTCATACATGGAAGGAACAGATAATGGGAACAAAATAAAAAAATTCCTTCAGTATCACCTTAAAGACCAACTAAGTTTTTATTTTGGTATGAGCTTTCGTGTGCATGCATTCTGAAGAAGTGTGCATGCACACGAAAGCTCATACCAAAATAAAAACTTAGTTGGTCTTTAAGGTGATACTGAAGGAATTTTTTTATTTTGCTTCGACTCAGACCAACACGGCTACCTACCTGTAACTAGATAATGGGAAGAGAGTTTGTTTTTTCTTTGCACCAAGGCAGAATTGTGCCCAAACCAACTTCTATCGATTTCACTTTTTTTAAAAAAGAAAGAGTTGGGGGTGGTTGGGGGGCGGGGAAGGGAGCGGATGTGGCCCAGAGGCAAAGTTTGACTTCAGAAGTTCTTAGGCAGCCAAAGGAAAAAGAGGCCTACTGTTTCCTCAAATGCCTTAAAAAGGAAGATCAGAAAGGAATTGGGCCTAACAGCTCTTCACCATAAGCCAATAAAAGTATGAACTTAGACTGGGTCTATAAAATGGGCAGGTGTTTGGCAAGGAGCAGAGGCAGGAGGCTTCGTGATCCCTCAAGTGGACCACAAAACATGGCTTGAGGCCTGCTCAGATTTTCCTCTACAGTAGTTCACTCGAGTAGCTAGAGACCTGAACATTTGCTCCACCATTTGGAGCTTCGATTTTGAAGCCTGTGTCCCACCATCTCTGCCTCACCCACCCAGCCTGCCGAGATAAACGCACCTATGTATTCAATCGCTTCCATGAACCAGGAGCTGATGTCCGTTTTGTGGTTGTCTTCCACCGGGATGCATTTGTATTGAAAATGTCCTTCAAAGTGGTTTGGGCAGTCCGAGGAAACGTTCAACAAGGCGGTGATCCTCAGGGCGTCCAGCATGTCTCTCCGGGCGGCGTGATGCGCGCTGCCAAGGAAGAGGAATGGAAGGATTTCCACTGGGCCACCCTGCTCTCCAGGAGGGGAAGCAAGAAAGGAGAAAAGAGAGGAATCACTATGACAGGAAAAGGAACCGGCAGAGATGTGTAATGCTCACAGGATTCATGCGCTTCACAATGCCAGTGACATTACTGGACTGACAACAGGGACAAACTGTCCCCATTCACAATTATCTAGTGATTCTCTCTCTCTCTTTTTATAATATATTTATTGATTTTTTCAACAAACAACATAAAAACAGAACAAGAAAAAACACAATACATACATACACAGAATATCCACATTACAACAAAAACAAAAATATTTCCAATCAATCTTATAGCACATATCTCTGTCGACCTCCTCCATTCCCTCCCTACTACGTTGTTCTATATATCACTTCATTAATACTGTCCAAATCTTGATTCCAAACTTTTTAAATGATTATTTAAACCTAACTCTTAATACCTATCTATACAATAAATATTTTATACTTATCTTAAAATATAAATCTATTCTAATTAAATATTAAAAATTCAATACCATAATAGCACTTTTCTAACTCTTAATCCACAATACACTTAACTAACATTCTTCTACAACCTCCTTTTGCTTCCAGATCTGTAGCTAAATACTGCTAATCTTACAATTCTTCTCTAGATAAACTTTAAATTTCTTCCAATCTTCTTCCACCGATTCTTCCCCCTGGTCCCGAATTATCTAGTGATTCTCAGTCGTCACCAGAGAATCACAATAGCATTACGTTTGAAGCTTTCTGATCTTAAAGCTGTGGGACTCCCGCTTCCCCCCTCAAACCTGTGGAGGGCAAGGTTTGAAATGGAATTCGCTATACCATGTGGTGTTGCATATTCTGTAGGCTTAAGGTGACAGAGCAAAAACACAAAACAAAAAGGGTGCAGCAGGAATACCACTCTGAATTGCATTTAGTGATGCAATTTAGCTTGCTGAGTAATGGTGAGCACACAATTTCTAATCAGGTCTCGGGCATCTGTCTCTCTTGAGAGCACATGCCTCTATCCCAAACAAGACTCTGTATCACTTGCCTGCAACAAGGTTAAATGGCTTTAGAGCCACTTAATACAGTTTTGCCAAGATATCCATTTTGAAACTTTTTAATACCCCTCTTCATTGAAAATCATAACTCTCTTAAGACAACCTAGCCCTTTTGAATCATGCAACTACACTTGCGGGTGCTTTGTTCATTTCCACAAAATTTTAGTCCCAGAAGGCATGGGAGATTCCACTCCAAGGATCTCCAGATGTTGTGAACTGCATTTTCCATCACCTGTCCTTGGCAAATGGGGATGCTAGCTAGAGCAGATGGCATGAGTAACCTACAATATCTGGAGGGTGTTGGCTAGACTATCCTTGCTCTACTCCTAAGCAACGGAAGGCCACCAAGTTCAAATCCCCACACCATTCACTCTTGAATTACGACTGTGTGTCAGCCAGCATGACAGTAACACCCACAAGTACGGTAATAACAACCACTATTGGCTGTCTCCCATGTTAGTCACCCTTGGGAGTTAGAAATTAATGGACATGACTAATTTGCCCTATTTTTCCGTCTATAAGACACCCCCATGTATAAGATGCCCCCTATTTTGGGGGACTCAGATTTAAGAAAATGTGGGAAGATGGCCCAGTGTATAAGACGCCTCATAATTTTGGACATTATTTTTAGGGGGGGGGAAGCATAGTCTTATATATGGACAAATACGGTAGGCTCCTTAATTATAGTGGGTCTACACCTACACTCCGGAGGGAAGGTAAACGGCATTTCCGTGTGCTGCTCTGGTTCGCCAGAAGCGGCTTAGTCATGCTGGCCAGATGACCCGGAAGCTGTCTGCGGACAAACGCCGGCTCCCTCGGCCTATAGAGCAAGATGAGCACGCAACCCTAGAGCATAGCTGCCAAGTCCGGGTCGTAAAGATCCGGGATCGGCAGCGCGCGCATGACCGGCAACTTCCGGTGGCGCTTCGCCCTTCTATGGGCATCAGAAAATGGCGGCGCCAGCGCCGGAAGTCGCTTCCGCGCATGACCGGAAACACGTAAAAGCGACTTCCGGCGCCGCCATTTTCTGATGCCCATAGAAGGGCGAAGTGCCACCGGAAGTCGCGTCACGCAACTTCCGGTCATGCACGGAAGCGACTTCCGGCGCCAGCGGCGCCATTTTCTGGTGCCCATAGAAGGGTAAAGCGGCACCAGAAAAATGGCCGCCGGGAAGAAGCGAATTTAAGGGAGAATGCCGGGATTTATCACCAAACGGGAGACCGCCAGGAAACAGTAAGAAAAAAGGGGTTTTCCCGGCGGATACGGGATACTTGGCAGCTATGCCCTAGAGTCGTCCACGACTGGACCTCACGGCCATGGGTACCTTTACCTTTTACGCCAAATATGAATTGGTTGGTTGGATGCAACCTTATGGCTCCATGGCCTGCTACCGGTAGACTAAAAGCCACTATATCCAAACATCTTCAATGTTCAGCAGACAACAACAGGTGCCCACCTTCTCCCAGCAAGGGAGATCTATATACTGTATGGACATTCTCCTTGCTGGATTGGAATACACACCTGCATTACTTTGACACCACCACATTAGAGTAGCATCATTTTACAAATAAGAATGGGGAGAACTAGTACGGCCACACACAACGTATAGTCACGTCCTGCTCGCTGGTTTCTCACTGGCATCCAATTGGCCACTGTGAAAACCGGGGGCCAGTCTGCATGGGCCTGATCCATGTTCTTATACAGTACAGTGGGGCCTCGCAAGACAAATTTAATTCGTTCTGCGAGTCAATCCGTTTTGCGAAAAATTCGTCTTGTGAATCGCGGTTTCCCATAGGAATGCATTGAATTATTTTTTTTGCCCATAGGAACGCATTAATTAAATTTCAATGCATTCCTATGGGAAACCGCGATTCGCAAGATGAATTTTTTGCAAAACAAATCCGTCTTGCGAGTCACCATCAGATCGCAAGACGCATTCGTCTTTTGAAAAATTCGTCTTGCAGGGCATTCGTCTTGAGAGGTACCACTGTACTATCCAAATTGGGCCAGGCCATATTCTCCAGGGTGCGGAGATCTTGTTTAAAGTGCAAAAACAGACCTCCGTTGTTTTAAGGACAAACAGGTTGCCTTTGATTCTTACGGATAATACACCGACTGAGGAGACTGAATTCATATTGCCAATTCAGACAAGGGTCTCTGACAAGAGGGAGGGTTTAAACGGCAATAAGCCCCGGAAACCAACCTGGTCGTGTTGTGGTGTCCCACAGGAGTTGCAGCTGTGCTCAAGGTACTCTGCAGTCGCCACAATGGACGCAGCAGTAGGAGATTTTGTCTTTGTACAGAATTCCGGATATTCCGAGTGAAATCTCTCATAGCCACCTGAAAGATAAGCAACATCACAGTGTTAAGAGTGTTGGACCTGGGAGATCAGGGTTCAAACCCCAAATCGGTCATGAAGCTCACTGGGTGACCTTGTGCCAATCACAGCCTCTTGATCTACCTCGCGGGGTCGTTGTAGGGATTAACTGAGGGGAGCGGGGTGAGCCATGTACATCTTGGAGAAAAAGAAGGGCTATAAATGCAATAAATAAGCTCTTCTGCTTACCTGCTTAAGAAAGCAGGAGAAGATGGAGATATCAGTTGCCAGAAATCTCCATGCGGTTGCAATGGGACCCACGGCAGTTGCAAAACGCGCCTGGTGCCTGGCTAATTTCTAACAATGAATGCAACGTTGCATTTTCAAATATTCTCTAAGCTCTATTTTCTATGGATGACTTCATAGTTTCCTACCAACCAGGCTGCTTATCACTGAGGTCTCCAATGCTATCCATCTTTTAACAAAAAGCGCTGCTTTCTCTGCATCACAGGTAACCTCTGCTGAGAGGCCCACAAATCCAGCTGCCAGGTGGCCAACAGCTCCTCTCTCCCCTCTGGGGACTGATCCTGCTACATTTAAAAGGGCCTGGTCTAAGGTGGCAGTGGTTCGACTGGGCGTGCTTCCATTATGTTTTACGTTTTCCGAGCACAATTCAAAGTGTTGGTGCTGACCTTTAAAATCCTAAACGGCCTCGGCCCAGTATACCTGAAGGAGCGTCTCCACCCCCATCGTTCAGCACGGACACTGAGGTCCAGCGCCGAGGGCCTTCTAGCGGTTCCCTCACTGCGAGAAGTGAGGTTACAGGGAACCAGACAGAGGGCCTTCTTGGTAGTGGTGCCCGCCCTGTGGAATGCCCTCCCATCAGATGTCAAAGAGATAAACAACTACATGACATTTAGAAGACATCTGAAGGCAGCCCTGTTTAGGGAAGCATTTAATGCCTGATGTTTTAATGTATTTTTATTCTTTTGTTGGAAGCCACCCAGACTGGCGCAAAGTCTGTGGATCCATAAGTGTGCTGATGTCAGCTGGCATCAGTCGCTGTGATGTTCGGGCAGAAGAAAGCTTTTGAAGCTCCCAAATGATCGACCAGGAGGGAAAGAACATGCCAGTTGGCCGTGTGTCTCTGCCAGGGTCCTACTTGCGAGTAAGAGTATTATCCTAAACCGCATACCAAGAAAGTGCGGTTTGACAGCAGCCAAAAGACTGATATCGAATCATTGGAGATAATACTATGGCCTCCTTTGATCAATGGATAGAAGATACGATAACTCTCTCAACATACGAACAAGATTGCTTTTAGATGCAGATGGTGAATGGATAAATATAATGATATTTGGAATGCATTTATAAAAATTATCATGACTTGTGAATAATTTTACATTCCTTGGACTAGTCCTACTACTTATATACCCATTTACCATATTGTTATCAGTTGCAAGCATGTTTCCCCCCCCTTCATTTTATTTCTCCACTGAATTATTAAATAAAATATAAAAGGGCACTAGGAGAAGGGGACGACAGAGGACGAGATGGTTGGACAGTGTTCTCGAAGCTACCAACATGAGTTTGACCAAACTGCGGCAGGCAGTGGAAGACAGGAGTGCCTGGCATGCTTTGGTCCATGGGGTCACGAAGAGTCGGACACGACTAAATGACTAAACAACAACATAAAAGGGGGGCGGGGAGAATGATTCTCCAAGGGTGATCTAACCAGGTACTATACCAGGCACCCCCAAACTCGGCCCACCAGCTGTTTTGGGACTACAACTCCCATCATCCCTGGCTAACAGGACCACTGGTCAGGGATGATGGGAATTGTAGTCCCAAAACAGCTGGAGGGCCGAGTTTGAGGGTGCCTGGACTAAACATACAAAGGACTGCATGACTGGAAACAGAAGTACTTTGTGTGACTGCTGAACTGGCTAACCAACTGACAAACAAAATCCACCAGCCTGAGTAAGGAAGATTTATTCAGTAAGATGTTCAACAGACACTATTTGTTCCATTTACTACTCTTGGGTTTTGTTTTGTTTTAAAAAAACCAAGCCCTTTAACTTCTTGGGCAGATATAAACAGGGTTGAGTGTACTGTTGCATACTTAAAAGATCAAATTCTGTACCCAGGCAAGCTGAACGAATTTCAGTGTCCTGCATAAATTATGTGAACTGCGCAAATTTGAACATTACTGTATTTCCAATGTGGTTAGTCCCAGCCCACATGATGCAAAGTTTCTGAAGAAAACACTCAAAACTTTTATTCAAGCACCTCTCTAGTTTCTAATATTTTAAACTGGGTGGCAACCATATTTTTTTAAAAATAAAAATCTCGGTTGATTCTTGGTTTATTCTCAGCTTCAAAATGTACAACAGCATTTAAGATTGGGACCCGCCACTACAGCATCATTGCCAAACGACAGATAATGATAGCTGAACAAGCTAAAATACATTCCTGGCGATGTGTATCAAATTTTTAAAGACTCATTTAATTAATTACCTGCTTGGGTTGAGAGCACACTCAGTTTAAACTTTATACCGCTGGGAAGCATGCATAGTGCGGAGGCAGGCCTCTGTGTGCTGCTGGTAATATAAATTAGTCTGAAATATTTGGGGATTTTCAAACCACTCTCCACTTGATCTATCCCAGATCTGGCCTTATCAACACCCAAAACATTTTAATCACACTTGCGTACGATTGTTGCAACCACAAGCTTTTCCATTATTTTTCACTCATTCATGGCAGTGTCACAATTTTCCAGCAATCGCCGGCACATGGTACACTCTGTAAGACTTTGTTTCCTACTGAGTCAAAGGAAAGACAAGACAGGAATTCCATGGAGCTTTAGAGCAATAGCCCATCTCAGCTGATTCACGGGTTAAGTGACAAATCCGTCGCTCTAGGACACCAAAACGTAAACAGCGATCTGGATGATCGCCCGAGATTTGCACACTGGTCACTTGGCTGATCAAATATTGTCCGTTGATTATTACTTGACAGTCAAATATCCAAAGGAGCCATCATGCTTGAAAAATTAATCTGCAGCCAACTCCGCACAAATGCCTTTCAAAGCTGACTTTTGTGTGTTTGTCTCTGTATAATACGACTTATTTCTATTTTTACATCTTTCCCTAATTTTGTAACTCTAGTTTGACCATAATTTTTAAGGGTAAAAGCAAAAGGCAAACTGAATAAGCGAATCATTCACAGAAACAGTCCCTAACATCGCTAAAAACAGTGATAATTCATTGTATTTGTTGGAATGTCTATTGTTTCGCAGGCAAGTTTGTTTTTGCACTTAGCCTCTGTACCAAACCAATTAGGGCTGCCAGTGGGGAATCTGTGAACACAACAGCAGCTTTAAAGTCTCCCACCAGCAAAGTCTCAGAGCCCCCCTCCCCACCAACTTCCCCCTTGGTGATAGGTGATTATCTTTTTCTCCTTTGAAAAGGAAGGTAAAGGGACCCCTGACCATTAGGTCCAGTTGTGACCGACTCTGGGGTTGTGGCGCTCATCTCCAGTGCTGTCTCAAGCACATCGGGCACCCTGGCGCGGCGATCGCTCCGGCGCCCCCGCCCCGCCCCGTTTCTTGCCGCGGCTGGTGGGCAGGCGCAGGGCGCAGCGCGGTGCCCCCCTACCGGGCCGGCGCCCTACGCCACCCTAGAGCCGGCCCTGCTCATCTCGCGTTATTGGCCGAGGGAGCCAGCGTACAACTTCCAGGTCATGTGGCCACCATGACAAAGCCGCTTCTGGCGAACCAGAGCAGCACACGGAAACGCTGTTTACCTTCCCGCTGGATCCATATCTATTTATCTACTTGCACTTTGACATGCTTTTGAACTGCTAGGTTGGCAGGAGCTGGGACCGAGCAATGGGAGCTCACCCTGTCACGGGGATTCGAACTGCCGACCTTCTGATCGGCAAGCCCTAGGCTCTGTGGTTTAATCTACAGTGTCACCCGTGTCCCTCCTTTGAAAAGTACTTAGAGCTAAAAGAGGAAGTCGGAAGAGTGGCGTTCTTTCCCACTTCCTCTCTCTGTTCTTCCTGCTTTTCAAGACTCAAATTAAGCTACCAGATCTGATATTTACCAAGATCACTTGGAATTGCAAAGAGAGAAAGTTTATGTGTGTGAGCATGAGTTTTCCGGGAGAGGAGGGGAGATGATACAGAGGGAAGGGGAGAGGTGGTGCCCACAGCACTCACTCAAAATCCAAATGTGTCCTCGAGCCCAATTTAAATTGCAAAGGATCTTTTGTTGTTTGTTTGACCCAATCTCTTTGAGCAGGCAGTTACCAAATCTAGGACCCCCCACTAGCCCCCAGTATACACTGAGGCAGTCCTCAACACAGCAATTAAAACAACTGGCGAAAAAACACTAGACATCTAGGTGCTCAAGCAGGAAGCCCACTGATCCATTTTTAAATGCTAGGTGGCGCTGTGGGACCCAGGTGGCGCTGTGGGTTAAACCACAGTCTAGGGCTTGCTGATCAGAAGGTCGGCAGTTCGAATCCCTGCAATGGGCTGAGCTCCCGTTGCTCGGTCCCAGCTCCTGCCCACCTAGCAGTTTGAAAGCACATCAAAGTGCAAGTAGATCAGGGGTCCCCAGACTTACCGGGCTTCGGGCCGGTGCCCGCCGCGCCGACCGCGTGGCGGGCTGGAGGGCAGGGGAGTGCGCACGCAGTGGGCCGGAGGGCGGGGGAGTGCGCGCCCGTGCGCATGCGCACACGCACACGGTCGGAAAAAAAATCGCCGAAAATCGCTTGTGCGCATGCGTATGGGCCTCCCCCGACCCGGAAGTGCATCGGAAATGACCTCTTCTGGGTCGGGAGAGGCCCATACGCATGCGCACAAAGGATTTTCAGCGATTGTTTGCCGATTTTTAAGATCATCGCTGCGCCGCGCGCTGTAAGAGCGGGCGGCGGCAGCCATCGCGGGCCGGATTGGGAGGCCAACTGGGCCGCATCCGGCCCGGGGGCCGTAGTTTGGGGACCCTGAAGTAGATAAATAGGGACCGCTCCGGCGGGAAGGTAAACGGCGTTTCCGTGCGCTGCTCTGGTTCGCCAGAAGCAGCTTTGTCATGCTGGCCACATGACCCGGAAGCTGTCTGCGGACAAACGCCGGCTCCCTCGGCCTATAGAGCGAGATGAGCGCTGCAACCTCAGAGTCGGACACGACTGGATCTGATGGTCAGGGGCCCCTTTACCTTTACCTAAAATACAAAACAGAAAAGCAGCTTGCCTCTTCAGCAGTAAATGTCAATGCAGTGAAAGCCCCGAAAGAAACCAATAATCTGGATATATGGCATCATAGTCTTAAATCGCAATCTTTTTTTTCCATGTATTTTTATTCATTTTCAAATTATTATGGAACCACAGAGACAGGTAAACAAGAGCAAAAGTTCAGTAACATCTCTAAGTAAAAGCATTGCATACCAAACCCAAACATATTAAATAGCAACACTCAATCAAAAATCATGACAACCATATTTCTCTAGATGTCATGCGGCAAGACACATGTAAATCTAAAACTAAACTATATGAAATAAAATCCCGTCATACTGAATAGAAATTATGTGGATCTCCCTGTCCCATAGACCTGTCTTACGTTCTATGTTTTCTGCAACAACTAAATTCTAGAAATATTTAGACCAGGCAAACTTCGTCCCTCCAGATGTTTTGAGACTACAATTCCCATCATCCCTGACCACTGGTCCTGTTAGCTAGGGATGATGGGAATTGTAGTTCCAAAACATCTGGAGGGCCGCAATTTGGGGATGCCTGATTTAGACCATAAGGCTATAGTCAGAATTTTTTCAAGCATCATAGGGTAGGCAGAAAGGAAGAAGATACTGCTTGTTCTTCGCAGACTGCCAGAGCAGCAAACTACTGGCTTAAAATCACAACCAAGTATTTGTTTATTTTTGAGCCAACCTCACTCTCAAAAGTGACTTGAAACACACCAGAGACCGGCCATAGCTCCTACCTTTCTAGGAAATACCTGTGCCCAAGGCCTGAGAATGCCCTGCCACAATACTCGGCTGAATGGACCACACTGTATCTGACTCAGACCAGATCAGGGATAGGCACTAGGAGGCCAAAACACACCAGCCTCCCAGCATAGCTCCTGCCTGCAAATCCATCTTAGTCCCCAAAGCATGTCGCATGTGACTAAGCAGCAGAGGTCCCCAAGGCAGGACACACAGGCAACTGGGAGGGAGCAGCTGAGATGCCCCAAGGGGAGAAGATTAGCTGGTCCCTAGGGCTGCCTCTGCTGTAGGGAGAGGAGGCAAAAGACCCATCAGCCATAGACAGCCTATGCTATCTATGGATGCTTCTCAGCCCTTGTGGAATTCAAAACACGGTCTCCGTTTAAAGGTTAGGCCCTGACCATGGTACCCTGTTTCTCCAAAAAATAATACATAGCCATAAAATAAGCCGTAGCAGGATTTTTAAGCATTCAAGGAATATAAGCCATACCCCGAAAATAAGACATAGTGATATGCGCAGCAGCAATGCCGGCCACGGCAGCAGGAGGAGGAAAAAAATAAGATTGTGTCTTATTTTCGGAAAACACGGTAACAGGTTATTATAATAATAACAACAATAATTTATTATTTATACCCCGCCCATCTGGCCGGGTCTCCCCAGCCACTGTGTTATAAACACAGCTTCGCACGTTTGCAAAATAAGAAAAACCCTCCGCTAGCTTGGAATGCTTCCTCTACAATACATCGTTCTCAGGAGCTGGTGCCACCAAAAGCAAATTTTCTACAGAAACTGGTGCAAATATTCTTCCAGGGCACATGGAAACATATACCCAGGCATAGCACTAACTAAGGCTGTGTGTTGCTTTGTTCCAATTTTTTTTAAAAAAAATCCTTGAGGATGCATTCCCAGGTCTGGAGAAGGGAAAGGCCCTTTCCGGGACAATAAAGCACGATCTTTCCACCCACCCAGAGCTTTTGCAGTTCAAAAGGTCAGCAGCAGCCTTCATGCACACACACACACACACACACAGCCCAGATGACAGGTCAGATGGGCAGGAAACAATCTCCGGATACAATTCAGTCTACTGTTTCCAAAGACCACACCAGGAGGGCCCGCGAAAGAGACTCCCCCCACCCGCACTCCGTGTCTGGGACGTCACGGATGTGAAGGAGGTTGCAAGAGGGCGGTAATAACTCCCTCTTCTTTCTGAGTACTGCATAGTATATTTAAGAAGCACATTTAAGGGAGGGGGAAACAGGTGCGACACCCAACCGCCACGGGAGGGAAACCACCTCACGGTTACGGAGCCTGCCCTGGTAATGAATGGCACAGGCAGAGTGCACGGCGCTGCATACAGGACAGAATCAAGGCTGCCTCTTGCCGAAAGAAATCTCTTCCTACTAGGTGGAGCTGCCCGCAAAGGGAAGGGGTCGCCCGCGCAGTTTGGCGGCAAGGGAAGTGAGTAGGCGAGGGTTGGGGAGCCAATCTGAGCCCTACCTCCAATAACTTAACGAAAGAGTGTTGTTCCCGGGGTTCAAGCTAGGTCCACTCTCAGAGCTTGAAATGGGAGTCGCATGTGGTGGTAGACAAGCATTGCCCCAAGAGGCACTCTTGTCTGAACGCTGCACGGTCGGGAAACACGGGCGTCAGAGAGAAGTGCGCAGGCAGGGCTCAGCACGATTCACAGAATCGTAGAGTTGGAAGTGACCCCAAGGGTCATCTAGTCCGACCCCCTGCAATGCAGGAATCCTCACAGCCACCCCTAGGTGGTCTCGAACCACCAACTTTCTGGTTAACCCATTCTTGCGCGCCCTTGGCTGGGTCCGCGCAACTCCTTATCCCCCGAGCGGCGGGGGTTGAACCCCCGGAGGTCTTGGGCCGCCCCCCGCTCACCTTTCAGTAGGCAGATGTCGGCGTGCTGCGTGTCCCTGCGCAGCGCCCGCACCACCAGCGCCACGGTGCTGTCCTCCCGCAGCGCGTCCGCCCGCCCGCTGCGCTCGTCGTACACCACGACGGCCGAGTAGAGTCCCGAGCGGAGGCGGGCGCGCACCTCGTCGTCGGCCGGCAGGATCTGCTCCAGGCTGACGGAACCCTTGGCCCTGCGCCGGACGATGGTGTTGCAGCGCACGTTGAGCGCGCCGCGGATGTGGCCCGCGCTGTGCGCCAGGAAAGGCCTGCAGTCCAAGAGGAGGCACTTCCCCTGGCCGAAGCCCCCGCCGTGCAGGAGGCGCTGCAGCACGCCGCAGTCCATCTCGCGCAGCTCCGCCATGGCCGCCGGCGCCACGCAGGCTCCCTCTTCCTTCTGCTGCTCCCGCACCACCAAGGGCCACGGCCTTAGCGCGCTCCTCTTGCGCGCAGCACCGCCGCTGATAAGGAAGCGCAGCTGCTGCCGCTGGTGGTGGTGGTGGCGACGGCGGCGGTGCTGCCCGCGCGTCCTCCGGAGCGCGTGGGAGGGTCGCTTTTACTACCTCGCCCCGCCCTCTCGGCTCGGCTTTCCCTCTCCCCGCCGCCGGGCCCCATTCTTGCCTCCGCTCGCCTTGAATGGAACGCGCGACGTCACAATGGGAGGAATCCAACGGGGCCCCGGCGCTTGTGCGCGCGTTCATTCATAATAATAACAAAGGAGGGGGTGGGGAGGGAAAGGAAGGAGGCGCGTTCTACTGGCGGCGGCCCCAGGCTTTGTGAATGGGAAGCGGAGCGCGGAGGGGTGGCGGCAATAGGGAACACCCAAGCAACTCAAGGGGCCGCTTCCTGGCTTTCTCTGTCATCCTGGCACGATCCGCTAAGCACTTGTTTCGTTCGTTTGCTTGCTGCCGCGTCAAGTTTCTCAGGAAAGCCCTTCTGTTTTCCATGGAAAGCAGCGCCGGGTCACGGCCTCAGCTTGCGCGCACATCCTGGCGCCGGGTTTGGGGTCATTTCTGGCTTTCTAATGGGCGCACTTGCATATGTGGCGGGGCGCTTCTCAGGTAGAAATGAGAGGCCCGAATGGTACGTCGTCACCCTTTTAAAACACGAAAAAGCCACTTCCAGTGAAGGCAAGTGGGAAGCGGGGGAGGGGAGGAGGACTTGGCCCTTTCATCTGTCGAATAACTTCCGCCCTGACATCAGTCATGTGTCGCCAATCTTTACTTTTCGATGCACGTTTAATTCTCAACATTCCTGGGTTAGATACTACAGTCCAAACGCCACTTACCTTGGGATTAAAAGCAACTGAATTCCATGGGGCATGGTTAGGATAGTAACTTGACTTTTTCCAGTCTGTTCTAGTTGTATTAAACACTATTTATAATACTTTACTGATTGGCAGGGTGATTTTTTTTTTAGCCAGAACTGAGTTCCGCCTCCTTTTTTGTGCATTCCGGCATCTATAGTGTCAGGCTTCGGGCAGCATGATGGAGGCAATGTTGTAATGCGGCCGCAGCCATGCGCAGCCCCCGAAAAAAGTCTTTTTGTTTTCTCCCTAAAACATCTTTGGCTCCCCACTAAAAAAAAGCACAACAACTTAGGGTTGTCCATAAAATAAAATAAAAACCACTGCTGACTGGTTATATTTGTTGGTCTTGTAGTTTATTGTATAGCACTTAATCATTAATATTTTAAGGTAAAGGTAAAGAGACCCCTGACCATTAGGTCCAGTCGTGACCGACTCTGGGGTTGCGGCGCTCATCTCGCGTTATTGGCCGAGGGAGCCGGCATACAGCTTCCAGAGCAGCACACGGAAACGCCGTTTACCTTCCCACTGTAGCAGTAGCTGTTTACCTTCCCGCTTGGAGCAGTACCTATTTATCTACTTGCACTTTGACGTGCTTTCGAACTGCTAGGTTGGCAGGAGCAGGGACCGAGCAACAGGAGCTCACTCCGTCATGGGGATTCAAACCGCCAACCTTCTGATTGGCAAGCCCTAGGCTCTGTGATTTAACCCACAGCGCCACCCACGTCCAATATTTTAAAGTACTGTCCTATAAAATAATAAGATTGAACCTGAGACTGAATAAATCTTATTGTTGTTTATTTCATTGATGCCTCATGATGCCGAATTTTGCCTTAGTCCACATCCAGCCAAATTTAGTAGATTGCGTCCCAATTTCTTGCCAGTATTGGGACCAATAAGGGATGTGGGTGGTGCACGTCAAAGTGCAAGCAGATAAATAGGTACCGCTCCGGCAGGAAGGTAAGCGGCATTTGCGTGCGCTGCTCTGCTTCGCCAGAAGTGGCTTAGTCATGCTGACCACATGACCTGGAAAAACTGTTTGTGGACCAATGCCGGCTCCCTCGACCAGTAAAGTGAGATGAGCGCCACAGCCCCAGAGTCTGGACTTAACTGTCAGGAGAACCTTTACCTTTATTGGGACCAATGGCAGCTCACTCCTGGAGGAGACGGGTTTTCACCAGGACCACCACACTCTGGGAAAGAGTTGCTCACCACCATATTTTTCCCCCACTCAGTTGTCCTGATTTGCTGCTATTTAACCAAGAAAAATATATACACAAAATACACACATTTCCTGTCATCTTTAATTTGGACCTAAGCTGAGACACAGTAATCATTAAAAACAAAACAAAACAAAACACCCCAGAGGTTTCTGAGCTTTCAGAGTTTGTCAGAAGAGAGACTTGAAAAAATTTGAACACGGGACTGAATAATCTGCACTCCTGGCTTCTCACCAAAAGCTCCCTGGATAAGATGATCTTCCTATTGCATTATTTAATTAAGATGTCATGTTGCCCGATACATTTTTAATACCTTAATTTCACTTTAAAGGCACACTCGGTCCTAGGTGGCTCTTCGCTCATGAATGAGGAGACTGAATCACATGAGCACACGAAAGTCCATGTGAACTGACCTTCCAAAGGATTTTGAGATCTTGAAAGGGCATGGCTTCCTGGCAGGCTTCTGAACTGGCACATCTTTTTGTAGAAAGTGATGGTGGATAGAGGCCAAATAGGGACACGACCCAAATACTTAGATGTCTCCCCGTGAAATCACTGGTCCTTAAAAATACTTAAAGTGTTGAGCTTCACAACCCTTGCTTCTTCAGCTGCTACAAACAGAGATATTTCTCAGGTGTCTGGCTAGAGACTATAGTGAGGAAGCCAGGAAAAGACTACTTCCAGGTACTTATTTGGGGAGCTGCCTGGCTGGGTGCGTGTAAGCCAAACATCAAGAGCTAAATAACTCTTTGCCTTTGGCTCAAAGCCTGAAACACTGAAAAAACAGAATTAGGCATGTGCGGATGAAGACATAATGTAGTAAATATTTTCACGGAAATGAAGCAGGATTTCTGAGGAGCAGAGAATCTATGCTTATCAGGCAGTATAGATAATATTACATTACTTAACATTTAATTGCCAGGTTAGATTTAAGTGAAACCTGAAATTGCTGGGTGTCTGTGCATTTTTTTATCGTCCTCCTTGCTATTCCTGACCTAAACCCACAATATGTAGGTCTTCGTTTGGAGTGCAGAACACACAAACACATAAACAAACAAACCTTACAGAAATGTCAGCTATCGCTTTGAAGAAAGCCTGCTCTCATGCTGAGGCCTTGTCTTATTAACCTCAGAGTGCGTGAGAATGTTTTCAGCACCTGTTCTGCAACTTCTGTCATAAGCTAGCTTGCGTTCTTTTTCCCCGAGGGAGCGACTTTGACTCTGTTGAGGCGATGGGAAAGTTCAGGTCGATTCATAGCAGTTACGTTTTAGGAAGTCACATGGTTTGCCAAAGTGATGTGTTACTCTCTCTTACACCATAAATAGTAATTACCTCGGGGATTCGTACTGAGATTTCACAAAGCGGGGAGGTTCCTTTCCGCACCTAGTAATTATAGTGTGCACCAAGTTCTCATCAGCCTCTCAGGGAAAGTAAAGAAAGGTGCTTATGAGAAGGGAGAGCTACATCGCTCACAAATCTATAATGAAGAGGAACCTGTTGAACTTCCAGTTTGAAGCGAATGCATATAAAGGTATATAGATTTAATATGTGTCACGATAGCTTCTATATACAGTGGTACCTTGGTTCTCAAACTTGATCCATTCCAGAAGTCCATTCCAAAACCAAAGCGTTCCAAAACCAAGGCGCGCTTCCCCATAGAAAGTAATACAAAATGGATTAATCCGTTCCAGACTTTTAAAAACAACCCCTAAAACACCAATTTAACATGAATTTTACTATCTTAACGAGACCATTGATCCATAAAACAAAAGCAATAAACAATGTACTGCAGTCATGCAATCAATCATTAAATAGCTAAACTGGGTTCCACACAGTCACAAAAACAAAACAAGAAAGCCACAAAAATGCAAAATAAATAGCAAAAACAGACAGACCGCAGCGTAGCACTCAAATCAGAAGCATAACACTCAAAATGGAGCACGTTCAACTTCTGAAAAAAGTTCACAAACCAGAACATTTACTTCCGGGTTTGCAATGTTTGGGTTCCAAGTTTTTGAGTATCAAGGCGTTTGATAATCAAGGCATTTGATAATAAAGCCAGTGTGGTGTAGTGGTTAAGAGCGGTAGACTTGTAATCTGGGGAACCGGGTTCGTGTCTCCGCTCCTCCACATGCAGCTGCTGGGTGACCTTGGGCTAGTCACACTTCTCTGAAGTCTCTCAGCCCCCCCCCACCTCACAGGGTGTCTGTTGTGGGGGAGGAGGGGAAAGGAGAGAGAGAGAGAGAGAGAGAGAGAGAGAGAGAGAGAGAGAGAGAGAGAGAGAGAGAGAGAGAGATGCATGCATCTTACTGGATATGAGCACTTTTAAGTCCTGAAGAGTAGTATTCAACTAATGCTGTGTACATACTACCCTCAAAGAATTATGGGTACTGAAGTTTGTTAAGGATTGCTGGGAATTGTAACTCCGTGAAGGGTAAACTACATTGCCCAGAATTCATTGAAAGAATGAATGTGCTCCAAAGGTATTGTGGGTACACAGCCTAAATTCCACACAGAGTGGACCTACTGTATTGAAATAAAGAACTCTTAGTCATATTCATTAACTTTTGTGTGTCTGCTCCGAGCAAAACTTAATTGAATACCACCCCTTGGTTTCAACCAGGGAAAGTTACAAAATGTGTGTTTAATTCCCCCACCGAAATCAGAGAGCTATAGAAGTCTTCAAGGACAGCTAGAAACAGCTTGGAATAGAACAGCATGTTTAAAATCCAGCTCTTGAATGTCTGTGTTACTTTCCACAATCCATTTCAGGAAAGGGTCTTCTTTGTCCCATGCAGCACAAAATCCAACAATGTGGAAAAGCCCACAGTCTTGAGAGCCAACCAGGAAAATATCTTTTTTCACTGAGTTTGCTTTTGGAGCTACCCGATTCATGATCCTCAGCCGTGATCTGCCCAGATTCTGCCCGCTTCTGTTCTTGAGTGGGCCAATACAACCTAATCTATCCTGTCTCTGCCTTTGGCCAGCATTTGATATAAAAAAAACCCTCTGTAGTTGTGATAGCTACTGCAGCAGCACCCAGCGCGGATGGGAGAAGATTAGACCCTCCAACAGTTCCTATTTTCCAGGGACAAGTCTCAGATTTACAGAAGACGTCCCGGTTTCTGATTTGATCCCGGAATGTCCCGCTTTTCCTTAGGACGTCTCTATTGTCATCAGAGAAATGTTGGAGGGTTTGGAGTTATCCAATACCCAAGACACATCTGAAGGCTGAAGTTTTTAAATGTTTTATTATGTTTTTCTATATGTTGGAATATTTATGTTTTATTATGTTTTTCTATATGTTGGAAGCTGCCCAGAGTGGGCGGGATATAAAGAAGAAGAAGAAGAAGAAGAAGAAGAAGAAGAAGAAGAAGAAGAAGAAGAAGAAGAAGAAGAAGAAGAAGAAGAAGAAGAAGAAGAAGGTGGTCCTTATTTTCATCAGATGAATGGTGGAGGGTATGGGAGATGCTAGTGGTAGAATGAGGAGCTTTTTTGCCAGATCCTAGAAGCCACATCACTCTGGCATTAACCAAATTTTAATAATAAATAAACAAGGGAGCCACTGCATTCTGGAATTGCATTGCCCCACTTTCAACAGACATACCTAATTCTGTTCAGACTTGAGCTCTGGGAAAACTGGTTCCGCTTGTCTGCAGCAGAAGCTGTCTCTGAGCCATACTGACCAGCTAAGTTCTCACATCTCACCACTAGCTCTGCCCCGCCTCATATCACTTTTCAATTTCATTTCAATTTTTTTAAAAGGATGATCCCAATATTGTTGTTTTCAGATACAAGGCAACAAAGGACATGGCTGCAGAAACCTACAGAATTCCTTTAAAGATACATTTGTGAAAAGGTGGAGGTATGTGGGTCATGAGAAGCGTGTGGGGCATGTGGAGAAAGACCAGATTGTCCGATGATCATTCTCTGGAAGTGTGGAATGAGACCGGCTCAAGCTGCAAATGTGAGGCAGGAGTGGGTGGGGAGTGAGCGCTGATCTCTAGGTATACACTCCTACCTTCACTTTGGCAGGTCCTATGACTAGGTCCTATGAGAGCTGGACCATAAAGAAGGCTGATCGTCGAAGAATTGATGCTTTTGAATTATGGTGCTGGAGGAGACCCTTGAGAGCCCCATGGACTGCAAGAAGATCAAACCTATCCATTCTGAAGGAAATCAGCCCTGAGTGCTCACTGGAAGGACAGATCCTGAAGCTGAGGCTCCAATATTTTGGCCACCTCATGAGAAGAGAGGACTCCCTGGAAAAGACCCTGATGTTGGGAAAGATTGAGAGCACTAGGAGAAGGGGACGACAGAGAATGAGATGGTTGGACAGTGTTCTCGAAGCTACGGACATGAGTTGGACCAAACTGTGGGAGGCAGTGGAAGACAGGAGTGCCTGGTGTGCTCTGGTCCATGGGGTCACGAAGAGTCGGACACAACTAAACGACTAAACAAAAACAAACATGAGTAGATTTAGTTTTGCCGCAGGAGTAGGGAGGAGAAAAGATATTCCTGATGCATTTCCCCAAAACAGACATCACAAGTACAATGAAGGAGCTGATAGCAAAGTTCACCGCTCTTTTATTGTCTTCTTACAATGCGAACCTGATCACCTCTGCCATCATCTTGCCATGTGCTTGGTGAATATGGACCTTGCAAAATTGTCCTGCTGCCTGCTGTTTATCCCAGGGCAGTTTGATGACACCCAAAAGCACCCTGCCTCCATCAATATTATATATTCATGCAAACACTTGCATTTTTCTCATCCCAAACTTGACTCCGGTGAAGTTGGACCAGCAGCTCTTGCCTGGACTTGACCCTTTCAGGCCTTGCAGACAGTGAACCCGCAGAGGAGGAAAGAGATGGGGCCGTGCCTGTTGTGGGAAGCAAGAGGTAAAAGAAAGCAGAGAAACCAATGCAGATCTTAACTTTGGATGCTGGGATAGTTTGTACACACACACACACACACACACACACACACACACACACACACACACACACCACTTTCATCCAGGCAAGCAGGAGGCATGAACAAAGTTCAGCAACACACTCTAGCCAGGCAAAAACTCTGGATGCAAAGCAGGGACAATGATTGGTGTGGCCTGAGGACAGTTCTAAGGGCCAGACAGAAAGGCCTCGAGGGACGCATTGAGCTCCCTGACCTGAGGTTCCCCACCCCTAGGTTAATATAAACTTGGTTATTGAAGAAGGCTTCGTTGCCAAGGCTGCAAGGCTAACTGTATCTACTCAGCAGCAAATCCTACTGAATTCAATGGGGCTTACTCCCAGGTAAGAGGGGTTTGGATTGCAGGCTAGGTTGGGCAAGACAGATCAAGCTTGCTTCTCACTCCCTGTCAGAACTCTGCTCCAAATGTCCACATGCCCGGGGAATGTGGAAACAAGGGAAAGGGCACGATGGCATCTGCCAGCTGACAGAGCCACCAAGGAATTGCACCATTTCTTTATTGTTATTATTTTAATGAAATATCCCACCCTAAGGAATTGCACAGTTTCTGTCTGAGCAAGAATCTTAGCCAGGGGAAATCAGCCTCACTACATTATTCTGGCACTGTCATATTGGATCTTCCTCCAGTCTATACTTTCACTCACATGATTTGTGTGTGTTTTTAAATTTGTAAAGGCCTTTGTATTGTCTTTTTAGCCACTCTGGAATATGGTCCTTTGTCTGCACAATAAAAATATAATGCAAGAAATAAAAGAACAGCACAATTCTGAAATTACTCCCCCCCCTCCTTCTTGTTTTACATATATGCCCACCATAACTTTTTATAAAGTAGGGCTGCCATATGTCCAGATTTTCCCGGACATTACCAGGATTTCAAAGGCGGAATTGACCTCCAGGGGGGGGATTTTCGATAGGCGGCGCTTTGTCCTGGATCTTTGGCAAGTCAGAGCTCAACAACTTTCGGGGTGTCCTGGTTTTTACTTTTTGAAATATGGCAACCCTATATAAAGCTTCTATTAAAAGTTCAACTGTATATTTTTGCCCGTGGAAACCCTAATATGTTATAATTCAAATCCTTGATAAGATTATTCCATTACTGCCAGAATGTATCCAGGACTCACAGATATACTGCCTCTGAACTTGGGGGCTCCATTTAATTATTGGAAAACAATAATGGATAGGTCTTGCCTCCATGAATGTGTCTAAAACTAGACATCCTCTTGTCTTCATTCACATGTTTTAAATTACTTTTCCACTAAAACTCTTGTGCTGCACTGGAACTTTGAAATATACTGATGCATTTGCTTGCCGCAAGATGATTCAGGGGTTCCATAGTATGAATACTGTACTACTGATCACACAATACAGTATGCCATTGTATGCAAAACTGCGTGTGTATCTTTCATGTCAGGGCACGCTGCATCATAGAATTGTAGAGCTGGAAGGGACCTTGAGGATCATCTAGTCCAACCCCCTGCAATGCAGGGATATTTTGCCCAACATGGGGCTTGAACCCATGGCCCTGAGATTGAGAGGCTCATGCTATACTGACTGAGCTATTGGGATGTCACTGACTGGTAGTGCTTGTTTTGTTCGCATGCAGTACACAGGAGCCGCTGGATTTTTATGCAGCGCTCAGCATTCCTGAGAAACATTTCTGTGACTCCAGCAGAACACAGCAAATTTCTCCGAAAGGATCGGAAGCAGAACTAATCTACCGGTAATTTTGGCAGCAGATAACTTTGATAGAGTATGTGATAGAAGGAATATATTTCCCTCAACTAGGCCGAGACTGGAAACAAGCTCACATATTTGTGAACTTGTCACTTTGCACCTCTTCATTCAAAATCCATAGGCACATTGTTATAAGAATTTTAAAGTCTTCTATATATTTAAAATAGATGTTCATAAATGTACCAACAGGCAAACACATACAAATATGTAAACCACAGGTCTGAAACCCACAGAAAAGTCCCGGAACCATTTTCTCTCTCCCAAAATGACCTCAAATATTTCTCTGCAAGGTCGAAGGAAATGGGAAATCTCCCCATTGTCTCTTTCACAAATCCTGTCTTAAGGGCACATTTAAGATATGAACAGGGCGTAGGGTTGCCAGAGTCAATAGAGGACAAGACTTCTGTGCCTTTAATTGCCCTGCTCTCTTTTGAGTCTGGAAACCTTAAAGAGAAACCAGCAGACCCTTTGTTTAATCTCCAAGCCAAAGGGTCTGCTGGTTTCTCTTTAAAGTTTCCAGACTCAAAAGAGAGCAGGGCAATTAAAGGCACAGAAGTCCTGTCCTCTATTGAGTCTGGCAACCCTAACAGGGCGAGCCTGTGACCTGGACTCAGGAACTGAGTATTTACCATTACAAAGGAATCGCCAGACTGCCCAAATAATGTAATCAGTTATCATTCTCAGGTAAACATGAAGCAGACTGGGTTATGAAAAAAACAAAACAAAAAAATCCCTGCTTCTTTCTTTCTTGTTACTTTTGCAGGGGCTTCTTCCTGGCGTGCCCCTCTGTGACATGTAAGGAGTTCTCTGGAGGAATGGGGGTGATACACACATCCTGCTGCCCAGCCAGAAGTCTGAAGGTGGAGGAGTCCATAATTCGACCACCTCCTCCTGCCTCAGGCGCAAAAAGGCTCCTAGAGTGGGACCATTGGGAAACACGCACTCTCTACAGCTGCACGCCCCCCCCCTGCTCCACCAACAGGATTCCCTTTGGATACCAAAGGCTGAGGAAAAGGCTTGCAAAAGGTCATCCTGCTCAAAAGGCTGTAAAAACCCTGAGCAGCAAAGGAAGCAGAAGGTTAGCAGTCGCTTTGGAGTTCAGGCGGTAATTTGTGCAAAGGAAATGCCTTTTTTTTTACTTTGTCTGCAAAAGTGCTGAAGTGCCACAAAAAAGGTCCAGCTATAGATCTGAGGGCAGCAGCTTCCATCAATGGAAGGGGTTTTAACTACCACAGACCCTCCAAGTGTCCCTATTTTCCAGGGACATCCCTGATTTAGAGAAGTCATCCCGGTTTCCAATTTGATCCCGGAATGTCCTGCTTTTCCTTAGGATGTCCCTTTTTCATTGGAGAAATGTTGGAGGGTTTGGAGTTAATCGACCCCTGAGCTGTCTGAAGGCAATCCTGTACAGGGAGGGGTTTTTTTTAAAAAAAAAGTTTCATTTTTTATTACGCATGTTTTTTATATACGTTGGAAGCTGCCCAGAGTGGCTGGGGCAACCAATTAAGATGTGGGGGGTATAAATAGTAAAATTATCATTATGAAATGGGACATCCCTATTTTCATCAGAGAAATGTTGGAGGGTATGGTACCCTGAGCTTATGTCCGTAAATAGTCTTCCTGGCTTTGCCCAAACTTTTAAAAGCAGGAAGAGGGGTTTTTATTTGCCCTGAAGGAACCCCCTTTAAGGGACGGAAAGCTACTCTTAAGGGCAATGCATTTCCTTCGCAGCTAATCCAAAGAGCTGCGTGTTATATTGCTGCCGCCAGGGAAGCAATCAAGGAAGGAATTCCGGGGGAAATGAATTGTCAAGGCTGGCAAAGATTTGTATGATGAAATGTCAATAGATCCCTTGAATTAAGGCAGAGAAATGTACGCCGTTTGTAACTGTCAACCTGATTCACAGTCAAGGGCTTGGATCTCGGCTGACTGGCAGCTCAGCCTGAATGCATTTACTTGGACACCAACCTGCCCCCCCCCCCCTCAATTTCAGTATAATTTATTTCTGAGCACTGCAAGTGCAGCTCCAATTTTACAGCTTCGGCTCCAGTCAAATTAGAGGCTGGTTGTAAATTCCAGAGCCACTCTAGAATTGATAGACGTGTTCCTTTTGCCCTCAGCATACATTTTGAAATGTGATCTGAATTAATATCTGCGCACCAAGAGAACTGCTGTAGCATTGCCAAGTATGCTGGGGGGAAAGTCTCCATCCATTCGAATCTCGCTTTAACCTTGAACTCACTTGATGGCCTAAGACCAGCCTCTGTCCTATCTCAGCCTCATTGCCTGTGCTTCTAATGCCGCTGTTGAAAGATGACTGAGTTTGTGAAGGGGCTGTCAACTCCTAAACTGCGTTAGATCCTCCTCGCACATTACAGTTTGGTTGGCAACCTCTGTTGTCTTGCTCCCTAAGGCCTGCTCCCTGGCCTCTGCACACAGGAAGTAGTAGTTGTTGCCATGACTATGCCCTCCAGATTTCATCTGCCTGAATTATTTGAGACTCGCATTATCACAACCACCAGCAAACCCCTTTAAGACATTGAGCAGCCTAGCGAAATTCTCCTCTGACTAGCGAAGCAACTGTTAAATAAAACTCAAGTCCCCAAGCAAGACGGGGATGTATGTTAATAGCGTCTCTGCAGGGTACACGATAGTAATTGAGGGAGATGCTAATGAAGTCTGTCTGGGAAAGCAAAAAGGGAAATTATGCAAGGAAGAGAATTAAAAAGAGGGCGGGGGTGTTGTGGGGGATAAATTGCAGCCCTTCTGTTTTACAATTTCTTCACAAGTCACGTTAAATTTAAATCATGCTCACAAGTCGCTCCTAAATTGGTTTTTGCCTTTTCCATGCAGATTATTTGTACAGAAACTCTACATCACTTTGTCAATAAGACTTGGAATGGTTGGTCGTGTTTTGGAGCGTTGCCGTTAAAGCCTCTTTAAAACGTATTTTTTCATCTGTAATGGAATTATGACAGGTAGGAAAGATATGGAGGGAGGGCTTGCAATGCAAGGACCTCTCTCTGTGTGTGTGTGCACACTCTGCACCAGAGACACATCACATAAGCATGCATGCTCACACACTGGGGACTCCTCAATGAGAGGCAGGTTGCCAGGGGTCATAAGAAACCGCCTCATGCCAGCTCAGACTATTATCTCAGAATATTGTCTCCTCTGACTAGCTACGACACTGTTGTGATCAGATCGATGCCACATACTGTATTCACTCGAATGTAATATGCACCTTTTATGGGCAAATTACATCATGAAAATTGGGATGTACATTATATTTTATGGTGCATTAGATGCGATTGCAAGCTTGAAAAACACAGCTGACATAGGAAATACTTTTTTGGTTTCAAGGTTTTGAAAATAGAGGTGCACATAAAATTCAATGGCACATTAGATTCGTGTAAATACGGTATTTAAAGCACATCCAACGCACACCTGATTTCCCTCAAAGAATCCCGGGAGCTGTAGTTTGTATCTCTGTGAGGGGAGGACTACAGCTCCCAGGACTCTTGGGGAAGGTATGTGTACAGGAAGTACTTCAAATGTATGGTGTGGATCTGCGTCTCAGGCACAGCAGGTTGTCGTCCCCGTCCCCCCCAATCATCTACTCCAGGGGCACAGCCAATGATCAGGGACGATGGTCCTTGTAGTCAAACAACATCTGGAGGAAACCAGACTGATCTCCTAAGGAAGTGTATTCTGAAGTTTCAGTGTCTTGACTGGAAAAGCCCTGCTCTCCAAGGAGATATTAACCACTGAAAATGATGGAAGCCAGAGCAGCACATTGAGTTTATAAAATGCCTCGCTTCTGCTTCTTTGTCTAATATATCAGAAGCGATGAAGGCCCGAACGAAAAGCGCTTCCGCCGTCATTTGTACCTTGGCTTGAACCTTTCCTCAACAGAAATCTGGAAGTGCAAATAATTTGATTGTCAATGAGCTCAGGCAACAATTGCGGGCCATCTGCAGTCGATGCCCAAGACTGTGGCTGCTAATTATATATAGCAGCTTATATGATCTAAACTGATAATTGGGTTACTCACGGAAATGCCTCTTTGCATCTCTAAAGCTGATGGATGGACCGCCATCATTCACTTCAGTCCTTCATTTTTATGGCTTCTCACAGCATGAGGAATAAAAGCTGTTCAGATCCAATGATAAGCATACATTGCAACAGAAGTACAGAGACTACAGGCTTGGCCCCAAGGCCGGTCCTCCGTCTAAGATCATAGAATCACAGAATGGTAGAGTTGGAAGGGATGCCATGGGTCATCTAGTCCAACCCCCTGCAATGCAGGAATCTCAGTGAAAACAAAAACAAAACAGCTTCTGATTAGTTTTTGATTATAAGGAAACCTCAGCCCCTAAACATTTTTCTTCTGAGGAAACAGAGATTTTCCAGTGAAACGAGTCACTTAGCCGGCACCTCGTCAAGGTTTACTTTATTTAGAGGTTACTTTGAGAAATTCATGTCTTTTCTATATCAAAGTTTCTTTTGGGAAGTTTAAACCTATTATGTTTCTTTGAGTAATCATGAGTTGAGTTTTAGTATTATTCACTTTATCAATATCTCGTTTCGGGGATTTATCACGGCATAGTTTTGTTTTTGTTTTTGCTCTGATTATACATTCCCGTGATTGTCTTTTTTGCCATTTTGGAATCTCAGCGAAAGCATCCATGGCTAGGTAGTCTAGTTCTTCAGCCTGCTCCCAAGCAGTGATATCCATCACACAGTGCTCTTATAGGGTGGCCTTCAAAGACCAGGCACCCAGGTGGCAGGTGATGTTTTGATCACAAGGCAGAGACTCCCATTTGGTATCCAGGGGCCCTGTTCAAAATCCTAGTGTTGATCGTTTACTTCCTGGTCCAGAATAACTGGAGGAATGCATTACACTTCAGGCTAAATGTAGGAAGGTCCCTTGGAAGGTGCAGATAAAGACACAGGCTAAAGCACGAGGTGACCTCCCTCAGCAACTGGCTGATCAGAGGAAAGAACGTCCGTGAGAATTGGTCCTTCAGCATCACCTGACTTCCCAGACTACGTAGGCCGGGCATGGACAGCTACAGCACATAGGAAATGCCTGGTACTTCCCTACTTTGATTGGCAGCCCAAGCGGAACAAGAAGCTCAGCCAATGCCTGTTTCCCAGACCAAGTCTCGGAATGCCCATACCTGCCAAGTTCCGGACATAAAGATCCGGGATCGGCAGCGCGTGCATGGCCGGAAGTTGCGTCACGCAACTTCCGGTGGCGCTTCGCCCTTCTATGGGCACCAGAAAATGGCAGCGCCAGCGCCGGAAGTCGCTTCCGCGCATGACCGGAAACACGTAAAAGCGACTTCCAGCACCGGCGCCGCCATTTTCTGATGCCCATAGAAGGGCAAAGCGCAACTGGAAGTCGCGTCACGCAACTTCCGGTCATGCGCGGAAGCGACTTCCGGCACCGGCGCCGCCATTTTCTGGTGCCCATAGAAGGGCAAAGCGGCACCAGAAAAATGGCCGCCGGGCCGAAGCCGATTTAAGGGACAATACCGGGATTTTAACCTAAACGGGAGGCCGCCGGGAAATGGTAAGAAAAAAGGGGTTTTCCCAGCGGATACGGGATACTTGGCAGCTATGCGGAATGCCTGAGATAAGAGTCCCTTTGTACCCTAAGCCCTACTTTCTTAGTGGTAAACCTATATCTGGACTAAGTCCATTGTTGTGGACTAAGTGACCACAGAGCACCAGACAGAGGGAATTCTCAGTAGTTGTGCCCACCCTGTGGAACATCTTCCCATCAGATGTAAAGGAAATAACAACTACAGTCATACCTCGGTTTAAGTACGCCTCGGTTTGAGTATTTTCAGTTTAAGTACTCCACAGACCGTCTGGAACAGATTAATCCACTTTCCATTACTTTCAATGGGAAAGTTCGCTTCAGGTTAAGTACGCTTCAGGTTAAGTACGGACTTCCGGAACCAATTACACTCGTACTCGGGTTAAGTACGCTTCAGGTTGAGTACTCCGCGGACCCATCTGGAACAGACTAATCCACTTTCCATTACTTTCAATGGGAAAGTTCGCTTCAGGTTAAGTAGGCTTCAGTTTAAGTCCTCCACGGACTGTCTGGAATGGATTAATCCACTTTCCATTACTTTCAATGGGAAAGTTCACTTCAGGTTAAGTACGCTTCAGGTTAAGTACAGACTTCTGGAACCAATTGTGTTTGTAAACCGAGGTACTACTGTATCTGACTTTTAGAAGACATCTGAAGGCAACCCTTTGCAGTGGTACCTCGGGTTAAGAACTTAATTCGTTCTGGAGGTCCGTTCTTAACCTGAATCTGTTCTTAACCTGAGGTACCAGCTAATGGGGCCTCCTGCTGCCGCCGTGCGATTTCTGTTCTCATCCTGAAGCAAAATTCTTAAACTGAGGTTTTATTTCTGTAACCTGAAGTGTCTGTAACCTGAGGTACCACTGTATAAGGAAGTTTTTTTAATGTTTGATGTCTTACTGTGTTTTAATTTTTTGGAAGTCACCTAGAGTGGTTGGGGGAACCCAGTCAGATGGGCAGCATATCAATCAATCTATCCATCAATAAAATGGCTGGGCTGTAGTGGACGTAGCCACTTCAGATTGCTTGTAGCTTATGTGACTGGATGGTTCGCCACATAGAAAACTCAGTATCAGCTGAAATGATTCTTGCTAGCCATCTCCCTGACACTATTGTTTTCTGTGCATAAGATTATTGTTTTTTCCTCATGAGGGAGGGTACACCCAACTGCAGTTGAAAAAGCACAGTCCAAACACAGGTTTTCTACCTTATTAACTACTAGGTCTGTGATATGCTGGGGAGACTCTGTGCTCCCTAAGAAAGACGGGTGACTGCAAGGGCCAATACTTTTTCTGCTGTGGAATTCCTTCAGGTGAAAGCCCACTTGGATAGTTAACCTGGGGACTTTCCTGTCAATTTGGGGACTTCTGCATCACTGGATGATTTTTGAGGAGTAAAAGAAGGTTGTTGTTGTTGTTGTTGTTGTTGTTTAGTCGTGTCTGACTCTTCGTGACCCCATGGAACATAGCACGCCAGGCACTCCTGTCTTCCACTGCCTCCTGCAGTTTGGTCAAACTCATGTTCGTAGCTTCGAGAACACTGTCCAACCATCTCGTCCTCTGTCGTCCCCTTCTCCTAGTGCCCTCAATCTTTCCCAACATCAGGGTCTTTTCCAGGGAGTCTTCTCTTCTCATGAGGTGGCCAAAGTATTGGAGCCTTAAACGTAATAATAAATAATTGTGTGACCGGCTGCTGTGTATGTTCATTAAGGATTGTCTGGGTTTTGCAATTATATCTGTTCATTTGGGGGAAGGCATTAGAGCTAGAAGACAGGACAGAGATGTTAAGGCAACACAGAAATAAATGGTCATGTGTTGGCACCAGTGAGACTGATTTGCAGGGATTTACCTATCACAATGTTTTATTATTGTCTGTTTGTAGCTGGGTTTTCAAAAGGAAAAGAAAGGGTTAGAGAGAAAAGATGGTGTGTGGTCCCCTTCAACTGTCTGTCCTCCTGACCTTAACATTCAAGCACTTTTAGGATTTCTCTGGGCACCCGCAGAGAGAAGAAAAACAATCTAGGAAAATAAACAAACCTGAGCATCCAAAACAGCCTGCAAGCCAACAACTGGTAAGGCCATAAAAAAAACAATCGCTTTCAAATTAGCCAGATGGCAACTCTGACTTCCTGAGCAATATAAAAGGAAAACGGGGGGCGGGGGGGCGGAGGGATGCCAAGAATGGAAATATTTGTAACAGTTGAAGAAAAGGCCACAAGAATGATTCAGAGTAAATATTATAATGTGAAAAAATAAGATCTTCACACTTTTCTATAGATATAAAGTACACCCACAATGGCACGATGTGATTGTGACAAATCGAGAGTTATCATCACACAGGTAACAGTCACCAGGAAGCCAGAACTGCTTGGCAGAGATGAAAGTTGAAGGTGGCTTGAAAGGCGGACCCCTGTTTGTGGTGTGAATACTAATCCCACACTCACTTTTAGGAAACAGAATGTGCAACAGCTTTTGAGAAATCCGAAAACAGTGAGGATGGGGCAAATTAATTGTGTGCGCACCACGAGGACAGATGCCTCTGTAGTTTGTTAATGATGCTCTCCCCAGCCTCTGTGGCAGATCTGGGGTTCCCTGTGCAGGTTGTGAATCGGCTTCAGCAGTTCTCCATAAAATATGCCACACTTTTAAAAGCAAGTCTCAGGCCATCGAAGGTCACCGGGGAACCACAATTCCAGACTTAACATGCCTAACATTGTACCGGTATTACATCTCCCTCACCTGCAGCAGAATACTAGTTCACATGCAGCTTCTGGAGCCAAGCGGAGTTGGTTTATTTGATCAATTATCCTATCATATTCTTCTATTCAATTCAATTATTCTATCATAATTATGCCCCCCAGCTTGTTCCTTGGTTAGTATTTCTCCCACACACCTGTTACCTAGCTCTGTGTTTCAATTCGCTCCGTATTCCATGCTTTACCTGTACAGTACCATTGTTTTGTAATTTGTTACTGGTTTGCGGTCTGTGTTTCATTTTGTTTCCCATCACCAAAAAAAATCAATAAAAAATGATTATTTTTTAAAAGCAATGAAATAAAGATGCTACTCAAAACAGTGATTATTGCTTGTCACCATCACAAACTAGACAGTTCATAGTCCTCTATGAACCATTTTGGGTATCCTCAGTTTCTCATTTCAAATATGTGGTTGCATATAGCACACAGCAAAATGGCTGAGTGCAAAGTTAGGCCCAGAGGTTTAAATCCACTGTCACATACATTCTTGCAGTTAATGCAAGTAGTTAATCAGATAATTTGAATAGTAATTTATACAGCATCTTATATTATCTAATAATTAGGTAACTCATGGAAATGCCTCTTCAACCTTTGCAGATATAGGACCCATTTTTAACTCAAACATGCATTTGGGGAGCCATTTCTTAATATTTACCCTTTGTTTTCATGGTGTTAGTGCTCCTGTTTCAAGCCACTTTGGATCATGTTGCAACCCAATTGTGGGTGCTTGAATTCAGCACTCTAAGGGGTCATAGGATACAGTTGCTTGACTTACAAAATTCTAGGTATCCAAAACCAGGTTCCAGAGCATAGGAGCTTTGTGAGCAGCTATTAACCAGGGATCCGTAAGTGTGCTGATGTTTCTTGGCATCAGTCGCTGTGATGTTCAGGCAGAAGAAAGTTTTTGAAGCTCTCTAAAGATCAACCAGGAGGGAGAGAACATGCCAGTCGGGCATGTGTCTCTACCAGGGTTATTCTCGTGTGTATGAGATCCTAACACTTTCCCCCTTAATTGTGTTTACTCAAACCCTGCTAGTGAGTCCACTTATTTACAATATTTCTGTAAGTACATCACAAACAGTTCCCAGTCTTTTAAAAAGTCTTTATTGTCCTTGTCTCTGAGTTTTCCTGTACGCTTCACCATTTCGGCATAGTCCACCAGTTTTGCTTGCCGTTCTTCTTTCTTTGGCATCTTGTCCTCCTTCCATTTTGGGGCTAGTAAACTCCTAGCTGCTGTTGTAGCATACTGGAATAGCTTTATTATAAAATCATATTGGGGGGGGGGGGTTGCAGGACACCATTATTAATGAACAGAGAGGGGTGACAGAATTTGACAGCTGCAATACCCAGAATCCTGTTCAATGCCATCTTCCCTGTCTCCCCACCCCTCCCGCTAGGACACGACCCTGCCTGAAGGAAGGCTTAAGGATCTGCATATGCACAACAGTTAGCATAAACTCACACATTTCCCCTCTCCACCTCCCCTCCGCCCAGAACAAAACAATGTTTCCAGAAGAAGGAAGGGGGGAAACCGCCCAAATCCAAAGTGACACTTTTCTACTCAAGTTAATAATACAGCCTATTATATGTTCTCTTACCATGAAATCTTTATCCGCTGCCTCTGTATTAGAATTGCTAGTATCTCTCTATTAGAATTGCTGTTTTATATCTTAGAACTGTATATGTCAGGACTGCTACCTTTTAATTAGAAATCCCTGTATTAGGTATGTTTTCCAGGTATATTTTCTGTATGAACCCTGTATGACCCCAACCCACCTGAACCTTGCCCTACTACCACCCTATACCCATTCAAGGACACACGGACAATAGAGGGATTAGCTGGAACAACTTTATTCAAATAAAATGCCATCCTCAACGTAGCCCACCCTTCCATGGCCTGGAGGAAAACACCTGCCGGGCGGACTTCCACCCCACGGAAATTGCCAGGAACTGCCCCACCTCTGCACCCATCTCAACTGGTTGCCCCTCCTGCCAAACAACAGGGAGCACCATCAGCGACGGGAGAAGAGCAATTGACATCCCGCCATCTGAAAGAAAAAGTCATCTCCCCACCCAGCTAATCCGATCGCCACCCATCCTCCTTGTCCTTCCCCTCCCTCCCAGTCCAGGGATTTTCACGCAGGGACAGGAAGGCATAAAAAGGGGCTTCACCATTTCCCGGGGTTCCTTCCTTCTTTCCAGAGGCAGGGACCCTACAGCTGTAGTTCTTTCTTTTCTGTAATAAAAGGATCAGTTTGTTTTTCCTGACAGCATCGTGTGGTCTCTGTCATTTTCCCCGGCGGAGCTGAACTTAGTGCAAATTTTGGAGCTTCCGACCCGCGTCTGTCCTTCTTAAAAGGCAACGCATTTTGGGGTACATTTTTCATAACAGCTTCTTCCGCTCTTTTGGCAAGTCCTGTCCTGCAATGCCAAACAAAAAAGCTTCTGGGTTTTTCTAAACAAACGTTATTTTAAACATCTTTTTCATTTCATCATAAATTATTTCCCACTATGTAGCTTTTGATTACTTTACAATTCCACCATATGGTCAAAAGTGCCTTCCTTCTCTTTGTACTTCCAGCGCTTATTAGAACTTGTTCTATACATTTTAGCAGTTTTCACAGGAGTTACATACCATCAATACATCATTTTCATATAATTCTCTTTCAGAATCATACAATTAGTAAATTTTAAATTTACTTTCCATAGTTTCCCCCAGTCTTCCATTTGTATATTATGTCCTAAATCTTGTGCCCAAATAATTGTTCTTGACTAGGGTTTCATTCTCTTTGCTAATGAAGGTTTGCTTAAAATCACAAGTGCTAAACCACCAGTCAAGCCTGGAAGGATAAAATTAAACACCTACATTCCTGGAGTAATCTGACTACTGTAGTTCCCTCCAAAGTATTTATGGGTACTTTAAAACAAAATAAATAAAAAATTCCTTCCAGTAGCACCTTAGAGACCAACTAAGTTTGTCATTGGTATGAGCTTTCTGTGTGCACCGTTTGATTGAATAGCTATCAGCTAGGCAGGCAGGAGAGGGGAAAAGGTTAGAGCTAGGCTCCGTTGCCAGGGTGACAGACAGGGAGATACACATAACCAACAGGACCGCTGTCTTGCTGGCTCCCAGGGTGGAGTTTGGGGCACTATAAAATACCAAAGCCTTAATCACCAGGTCTGGCCCCTCCCAAGACCTGTGGGTCTCTTCCTCTCTCACACACACACACACACAGCCCCAGAAAGTCTTCCCGCAAACAACCAGATCTTTCCCAGTTTTTATCCCCTTCCTGCATGTCTCTCTGTGTGAATTTGATTCTGCCAGGATGTCCTCAAATTAGATGTGTTAGTAATACGGTGAGAGCAATTTTCTGCTTCAGATTCCATTTCCTGCGCTCCTGTCATAGGCATCCCTGATTGCCTCATCTCTTCGTCTCTCGAAAGGTCAATTGTCCTCTGCCTGGAGCCAGTGATGGACCACAGGGATGCTCTGGGAAGATCACACTAGGACTCGGGATTTTAAAACCTGATTTATTATTAGATGGTGTTGTTAATTAGTTTTATGGCAAGGGCTATAAGTGAACATTTGCGGTAACGCTTACAGTTAACCTCCCTTTACCCTCCTTTTTAAAAAGCCAATCATTCTCCATTGTGACTAAATGGGACCATTCTTGGGGACTTCCTGGGCTTGTCAGTAATTATTTGGAGGGACTTGGTTTGAACAGAGATATCGGATTCTTATCTCATTATACATGATAAGCGATCTTCAGCCATCTCAACCCTTGCTTTTTCATGCAAAACCATTTGCAGTCGTTTTCGGTCATCAACAGCTATCAGTCAGTCAATCACCCACTTCCACCACCCTTCTGAGTGATCCCCCCTCCCCTCCCCATCCCCACCCCTTCTCTACATAAGTGCCTGGGGACTTCTATTTCACTGTATCTGAAGAAGTGTGCATGCACACGAAAGCTCATACCAAAATAAAAACTTAGTTGGTCTTTAAGGTGCTACTGAAGGAATTTTTTTATTTTACTTCGACCCAGACCAACACGGCTACCTACCTGTATTTGAAAAATGCAAGGGCACAATCCAGACCAGTGTAAGCAGCGTGTGTCCATGGAAGAATTAAACACCTTCTTGACTTTCTCTCACTGAAGCGAATGAGATGCAAAAGTGCTTACTTACCTTTGAACAGCTCATGCCTCAAGTTTATTAAAAATCTTTGCATCCCATATTCACTCAAGTATTTTTAAGTCCCCTTCAGCAGATATAGATGAAGTCTGATGCATCATCAAGTAAGGTTACCAGATTTTTTTCTGTGAATCCAGGGACACTTTTCAACTTCTTACTAAATAGATGGATTTTGTCAGGGGACTGATTTGTAAATCCAGGGACTATCCCCGGGAAACGGGGACGTCTGGCAACCTTATCATAAAGGCTACAATCCTACCCACACTTAGCTGGGAATAAGTCCCTGTGAACCCAGATGGGTTTACACCAGAGTAGACATGCAGAGTGTTGCACTGGAAATCTCTCTGTTGACACTTTTTATTTCAAAAATATCTTTTTAATTTACAGGCTTGCCATGTGACCTCCAAAAACAGACTCACAGTTATGAGAAAGCACATCAAACAGAGGCCTCCATGCACAATAGTTTGGTTGTACGTGCCAGTTTGAAAGCAAGCGAACACAGACACTGAACTTTCAAAGTTGCCAGAAAACCTGTTTGCATCTGTACCTGCCTCACACTTTGCCCAGGTCTCCTCCCAAGTCTCTTGCTTCATGATTCTCCATTTACTGACAGAAGATTGGTAAGCTATTGATCATGAACTGCTAAAAATAAAAAAATAAAAACACCACCCCATGTTTTCCCCATAAGGTGACCTTGTCTGTTACCTTTGCAGGGAGAATTGCTCCTCCAGTAGAGTCTGGAATGCAGGCAGACCAGATCCATAGAGAGACTTCTCACACCAGTGACTGGGAACGTTAGAAGGGGAAGCAGCCACCTGATCCAGCCGACCTAGACACACAACCATGGAATAGGGCATCTTCTGACAACTCTGTCACTGCAACCTGAAAGAATCTTAGTAAAATGAGTTGCAGGCGGAACGCAATAGAGATTTCCTCCCTAGCCTGCGATCGAGAATCACTAGTTTGCCCTACCAGCAGGTGAACCTCATTGTGGTATCACAGAATAGGGCCTCCTCTGCAGTGACATCCTGATGGCAGAAGTTCCTCTCATTGGAAGCACAGATGGTGATCATGTTGGTTTTTCAAGTTCTCTTCTCTTCTGAAAAAAAATATGATTGAATGAACAGGATTGCTCAATACGAGCTCCTTGGTAACTTTAGTTTATATCAGCCTACCATTTAGAACTTCTGATAGGTAAACGTAAAGGGACCCCTGACCATTAAGTCTAGCCGTGGACGACTCTGGGGTTGCGGCCCTCATCTCGCTTTACTGGCCGAGGGAGCTGGCGTACAGCTTCTGGGTGATGTGGCCAGCATGACTAAGCTGCTTCTGGCGAACCAGAGCAGCGCACGGAAACGCCATTTACCTTCCCGCCGGAGCGGTACCTATTTATCTACTTGCACTTTGACGTGCTTTCGAACTGCTAGGTTGGAAGGAGCTGGGACCAAGCAACTGTGAACTCTGCGAAGCCTGAAGGAAAGAAGAGCTAGAACAGAAGAAGAAGTGACGGGCGCTCACCCTGTTGCGGGGATTCGAACCCCTGACCTTCTGACCTTTGACCGGCAAGCCCTAGCTTTGGTAAATAACAGCCGGTAGGTGGGTACTAAACTGTTAAGGCCACTAAACTGTACGTGAAAGGACGTCCAAGGGGGGCCCTTGTAACACTGGTATCCACTTCCTTGACAACACAGTTTATCGAGTTTAAAGATTCGGAGCACTTGGTGCTGGGGATCATCTTGCTTTCTGGGCCCAAAAGTATCATTCTTGTTTCAGCTTATATCCCCCCCATACAAACTGCAAATACAGATTGAGAGTACACGGCACAATTTAAAAATAAATAAATTATACTCTCTCCAAATTACACTGGTGCCTCGCTAGATGAATTTAATTCGTTCCACGGGTCTTTTCTTATAACGAAAAATTCGTCTAGCGAATCCCATCGGAATGCATTGAAATTTTTTTGAATTTTTTTTTTTGCCCATAGGAACGCATTAATTGAATTTCAATGCATTCCTAGGGGAAACCGCGATTCACTAGACAAATTTTTCGTACAATGAATTCGTCTAGCGAGGCAACCTCCGCTCGAAAAATCCTTTCGTTAAGCGGAAATTTCGTTAAGCAGGGCATTCGTTAAGCGAGGCACCACTGTAAGTGCCCTGATGCGCCACTCTATATAATGGGAGACCTGAATGCCAAAATAGGCCCCGATAACGACTGCCTAGAAGCTAAACTCCCTATACTAACGGAACTCAAGGAAAATAATCCTTCCTCCTTACGCTCCCCCCCCCCCTCGCAGGTCCTCCAAAGACTGCATAACCAACTACCGGGTGTATGCCGGCTTTTGCCTGGCCTCTTTACAGTCTTGACCTTACGATTGTAAATGAGGTGTTTCCTTTGGGCAGCGAAGGAGAGTTTACATTTATAAATATTGATGGAGTCAGCACAGTAGACTATTGTCTCACAAACAGGAAGACCTTTAAATCAATCAAAAACTTTAGTATTGATAACGGAACCGAGAATGATCACCTCCCTCTGATTCTCTCCATCTCAGGCCAAAACTCAAATCGGAGGTCACACATAGAACAAGAGATAAACGGTTAAGCTAAAGGGTCAGCAAAGCATAGGAAAAAATGGACCCCTGAGCTGAGTATCTTAGCCGAGACTAGACTGAATTCACAAACTGCAATTAGTTTAAGATCAACTATAATCATAGCTGTCAAGTTTTCCCTTTTCTCGTGAAGAAGCCTATTAAGCATAAGGGAATTTCCCTTAAAAAAGGGGAGAACTTGACAGCTATGGTGACTATAATTAATGCTCTTTCAACAGATTATTCCCTGGCGGTTTACGAAAATCTCATTGAGTATTTGCAGGATGTGGTCTCACTGAACACAAATCTAGCCAGCAAGCCCCGTATTGTTAAAGGGAGCAGCTGGTTTGATCAAGAGTGCCACATGAAGAAGAAAGTCTTAAGGGACTCTTATTTAGCTTATAGAAACACTGGTTTAAATTATCTACCTCCAACTTATTTAAATATCAAAAAAGAGTACAAAACCATTTTGGCCACAAAAAAAAGGCAGTTTGAACAAAATTCCTGGTCCCTGTTACTGAATGCTTCGCTAAATAACGAAGCCAAACTCTTCTGGCAATTGGTATCCCGTATGCTAAGTAACAGTTCCCCAACCCCTAGCTGTGCCATCCCAGCCCAAGTATGGGCAAACCATTTCAGAAAAATATTTACAGACAATTTGAACTCCTCCCCCTGCTTTTATGATGAAGATTCCACAGAAATGTCTTTGCTCCCACGATGGAGCCTGGTTATAGTAGAAGTGGTTTTTTTGTTTTTTGTTTTGGTGATTATCCTTAAAATCTTCATCTTGGTATTTTTCTGAGATTTCAGTTTAGAAGATCTTGCTTGGCTAAGCTTTCTTTTGGGGACTTTCTCAAAGTCCATCTTTTGTCCACAATTGACCGTCCCTCTTTGATTAGGATTAATTCTTCTTTGGTCTTCTATTTTCTTTCCGTTTCAATTTGATTTCAAAATTATTGCCTCTCCTAACACTTTTGACAGATACCTAATTAATACATATATATCAGCTCACAGGTGAAAATTAATTGTACCTCTTTTTGAAGTTGTAAACTGTAAAGTTTCAGTAGAGTAAAATCCCTTCGTTTACTTAAAAAATCTAACCTAAACTGGTTTCAGTTGTGTTTACAAACCTGTTTCATCTTCCCCAGCCGGGTCTCTCTCCTAATCCCTCTGCCCCTTAACTCCTTCAGCTTTGACCAGTGAGAGGGCTAACACCAGTCCTATAGCCAGGGACAGGCTCACTCACTGGAATGGTGGCTCGCTCCCTCCACCACCTGTCATAATGACACATAAAAAAGTCCCTTGCAGCATTAATACAGTGGGTGTAAATGTCTTCATTTTCAGCAAGCAATGATTGCAGGGCTTTGGTGAGGAATTAGTATTTTCTTCCCACATTAATACATGTTGTAAATAAATGTGTTTCACACTGTTTCTTTCATCATCTTACTATTAAGGTGACTCCCTTGCTGTTTCATTCTTGACCCACACTTGAATAAACCTGCAAACAGGTGTGTGTTTACTCAGAAATTAATCCTGGTATATTCTATGGGCCTTAGCCCTTCATGTTTTTAGGACTGCAGCTGAAGATGTTGGATTGGGGAGGGCATGCTCATCACTTCTTGGCATTTATTAACCCATCACACTCTCAAGTGACCACCGTGGTGAAAAAGGGCTGGGGGAAGAGAAGAGCTATGGGAAGAGGGGCTGGCTTGGGACCATGAGCCTAGCCAAGGTGGCAGGGGGCAGGTGCCCCCCTAAATCAATAAAAATAGGTTCTGCCCTCCCTAACAAAAGCCTCCCCCCCCACAAAAATCCTGGCTATGCCCATGCCTGGCACTCAGTGGCCCCCATTGAATTCTATGGAACCAAATAAACAGGCTGCAATCTGGGCACAGCTGAAAAGGACAGCAGTCGCTTCTCACTCCAGACACTTGAGACTGCATTCACACATTTTAGTCTAGAATCAATGGAGTCTGAATGCTGGTGTGTGTTTTTAAATGTACAGGCAGCGACTGTTTTACATGCATCCGATTGAGGTGTGACAGTCACACACACATCTCTCTGGATCTGGAAGTGGCCCCAAAAGGGGGTGGAACAAGACGGGGGCAGGGCGGGGGGTGGGGCAGAACAGGGTGGGCTTACACATGGTCCGCCAACATGTGCGAAGACCTGAAACGCAACCCCCAAGCAAATGGGCAGTTGCATGTACTCCATATGTTCTAGAGCTATTGCACATCTTTTGTCTGAAAAGTGCTTCTTGAGATTGTGTACACCCTATGGGAGCAATTCACTGTTGTGTTATTATTGAATGTTCTGTCAGTGCAAGTGGTTCAACTTGCCAGATGGAACAGTCCCTCCTCTCTGAGACTCCATCCCAGCATGCTTTTCCGGGGGTTCTCCTGACCCTCCCAGAGCCATTTTGGGGGAACACACAGGCAGGGGGCAGCGGGGAAGAGAAGGGAGGACACTCCATTTCACAAGCAAATCTCCATATGCAGGGTTTCTGCTGAAAGGACGCATTAGGTGACTCCCACCCTATACCTTTACAGGACATTCGAAACATATTATTTCCCAGTTTGTTAAGGGTTCCTGGGGTCAGTTTCAGGGTCAGTTCCATAACCTACGAGCTATGTAGCCTTTTGTCCCCAGGTAGGGAAATCAAAGCATCAGCTGATGTGTGAATGAGCATATGATTTCCTTCTTTGTACAGGTGCCCATTCATCCACACTGCCCAGCAGAAGCAAATTACCGTATGCAATGGTGTGTTGATGGTGGTTGGAACATGCTGGGCTTGGAAGGGGGTGGGTGGAAAAGATGTGCTTCCTGGGAGGCATCTGTGCTCTGGCCACCAAAAGGTCATCGCAGGGGAGGGGAGGAAGCCCTGGGCCAGCACCTGATTCTTAGCAGCTTGTTGGAAGGTTTATGACGTTCCTTTATTGCTCTCATTTCCTTGAGGTGTATTGAAAGCTACAAAACACCAAAGGCCAAGGAAATGAACGACTTGGAATATGGAGGCAAGTGTTCATCCCTAACGAAGACTCAACAGTGTCTTAAATTTAATGAGATGGATTTTGTCTTTGAGGCAACAAAGCTCGAGCTACCTTAAGCATCTTTTCAACCATAAAATAAAAACCACTGCAATGGGGACGTTGTGGTGTTATGCAAGTGAATAAATGACACCATCTTTTGTATGACTAGATTGCTGGTTAAGTGTTGGTTGCTTGTTTTTCGATCTGGTTCTAGAATTAGACCTGGTTCTAGAATGGGTGGCTGCTAGCTCTGGAATCTGTGACCCAGGTGGTATGATCCTGTTCATATTCTTGACCATTGAGCCTCTCTAAAAGTAAATCCCATTGGTGAAGTGTGCCTCTAATTTTAATTCAGAAAACGTTGGATGCCTCAGGTGTCAATACCCTGCAAAACACAAACTGGTGTATAAGTGAAGATTAAGATATGGGCTGGGAAGGCCTTGCTTTAAATTTTACCTCGACCATGAATTCTTTAGTGGGCTTTAGCTATGCTTGCTGTTTCTATGCCTCAGAAATGTCCCCACTCTGGCAACATACTAATAAGAGTACCGGCCTTTTTTACAGGGCTGTGGTAAGGCTGTCTGAGAAAATGAAAGCAGTTTGAACCGTTTTGCTTGCCTCAGCAGCATGCATTGGGGGGGGGGGGGCGAGACACACACCTCAAACCTGAATAATATAAATGTTCATTATTAACAGAAATCTTCTTTTTTAAGTTTTCAAGAAGTGTTTATGCCTAGCTAGGTTATAAATAATAGGAGCCATCAGAGAGATGAGCACAGAGTGGTGTAAACAGAGAGTCATGCTCTCACTTCATCCCCCCCCATCAAAGTTCCCAGGGACAGGAATGCTGCTACAACCCATTTTTTTCCACACCTGCCCCCTCATAGGGATCATTCTGACATGCTTAAGTAGGTACAAAGGAACCTGTGGCACTTCTCCAAGCATTGATTGTGGCCTCCCTCACCACAGTAATCCAACGAAGATCACTTCTGCGATACGCACGGACTCAACCATGGCAATGCTACTGAGTGGTGTGCCGTCAAAAGCTGTTGTTGGCAACCGTCAGTCCCGAGAGACAAGCTAAGACTGCATTAACTGGTTTCTTCTTGCAGTACAGATTGCGTTAAGCAATAGTTCCTGCTGCAGTTTTGGGTGACCTTTTAAGTGGGGGAAAGAAAGGTTACTTGGGAGAAAAATCGAACAGGCAGCTGTGTACTTTTTTTAAAAAAAATCAGTTTCAGGATAGCTATATTTCCTGTTTCTTTTTCGTCACAGATGTAATGACGGTACGACTCATTGTTTTGGGGTTTTTAGTACTTGTAACTTTAACGTAACTTTGGAAGCAAATTCTCTTCCAGAAAGGGAAAATGGGATGCATGTATATGGAAATTGGATCAGGAAATATTAAAACATGCTCCCAAACTGTCTGTTGGAGTGGGGTTTAAATGACAGAGGGGGCCCAGCCCCTTTACCTTTTGTGATGGCCCCCACAGCTACTGTTTTCTGTGTACAGGTGTGTTTGTCAGTAAGGTTTTTAGCCTGAGAACACCAGGCAGGCAGCATTGGGAACATCTGCTGCCCCAGCTAGGCATGCAGCTGCTGCTGGGGCAGCTCTATAATGCTTGCCTGGGGGCAGGGCTACCCACAAAGGACAACACCCAAGGGGGAGGTGGTTTTTTTTAACTTGGGTGGGTGCTGTTTTATTTGGAGGCTTGGGTTGTTTAAAATTGTTGTTAAATGTTGTATGTTATTTTGGATTTTTGGTTTTGGATTTGTGGACTGGAGAATTGTTTAGGGGCTTTCGTTGGGGAGTCTTTATGAGTGTGTATACATTTGTATTGTTAATCGTTTTTATTATTTTTATTATGTGTTTTGTGTTTTGTATATTGTAACTTTGAGTTGCAAACCACCCTTAGACCTATAAGTATCGGGCAAGATACAATTTTTAACAACAACAACGGAGTTCCAAACAAGGTAGCAATTCACAGGTTTTGACCATGCAGAAAAATCAAAACAAAGATGATGCAACATGTGGGTTGGCAGTTGGAATCAACCTTTGTCCTCTTCCCTCATCCTTCGCAACTTGCTGCCTTCCAGATGTTTCCAACTGCTGCTCCCATCAGGCTGCATTATGGATAAAGTAAAACATAGGAGTGTGTTGTTCCATATTTCTTAAAGCTACTGCAGTCTGTCTCCACCATGTCTCAATTCTCCAAAGGAACACAGCCCCTGGGAACCCCTCGGGGATCTTGCAGAGAGTGTGAGTGACACACAGCTTTTGTAACACAACATTATACAGGGGTACCTCAGGTTAAGAACTTAATTCGTTCTGGAGGTCCGTTCTTAACCTGAAACTGTTCTTAACCTGAGGTACCAGCTAATGGGGCCTCCTGCCGCCACTGTGCAATTTCTGTTCTCATCCTGAAGCAAAGTTCTTAACTCTGAAAGGCAGCCCTGTTTAGGGAAGCTTTTAATATTTCATGCTGTATTGTTTTAATATTCAATTGGGAGCTGCCCAGAGTGGTTGGGGAGACTCAGCTAGATGGGCGGGGTATAAATAAATAAATAAATAAATAATAATAATAATAATAATAATTACCCGAGATACTATTTCTGGGTTAGCGGAATCTGTAACCTGAAGTGTCTGTAACCAGAAGCATCTGTAACCTGATGTACCACTGTAGCAAAGGTTTTCAACCTTTTTGAGTCCATGGCTCCCTTGACCAACTACATTCTTTCTGTGGCACCCCTGTGGGGCCCAGGAGCCCAGTTAGGTCACCCCTTGCCTGCAGAGCTGGCAGCCTCTCACCCTTTTTCAAACACCCTCCCTTGTAGAGTGTTCCCTCAGCCTCCTCTCCTCTCCCCTCTCCTTGGGAGTCCTCCGGGCAGCTGCTTCTGCTGCCCCTGGTCTCCGAGCTGCCCCCCAAAGAGAGGTGCCTCCTCACACTGTCCCACAGGGGCCTGGGACTTGTCTGTCCATACTCCATTCCCAACAGCAAGGACTGGCTGGGTGGCCTCCCTCACCACCCACTTGCTAGCTTACTCCAAGGCCGCCTCAGCTCCTGGCAACCAGCATCCCCTGATCAGCTCCAGAGGCACCATTCACCTGGGCAGCTTGTAGCAAGGGCTGCTGCAACAAACATCTGGGCAAGCCTTTGGGAGGGCAGAGATTCAAGAGGGCATCAGAGGAGGGAGGAAAGGAAGGAGATACGGACAGAGGCCAGTATTGCCCATGGCATCACTGACCCTCATTCAAGGCACCCCAAGGTGCCACGGCACTCAAGTTGAAAACCCCTGCATTATACCATTAAAAAACAGAACAAAACAACCCCCATAACTCTATCATTTGAGCACGACTTTTGCTCTGGTAGCAGTGTCTGCTTCCGTCCATAATCTTTGCCAATGCAAGTGATTAGGTAATGCCTGGAGTCTTGTTAACTAGGGCACAGTTTTCATACGCTCGCCTTGCTTAACAGCGAAACTATAATCCTCGACTTGATCTGCTCCTGTAAGCTCCTCTGGCTTACATTGGACTTGCCCCAATAGCATGCTTTAAAAGAAAATAAAGAAATGCCAGGCAGCGCCTTGGATTCTTAAGAACAGCAAAACAAAGAAACCATTAGGTTTTAGGACTGTTTAGACATCACAAGAGGGCTAGGGAGCATGCTGGCAACAGTAGACTGTGAGTTTCCAAGCTCCAGGCCAGCTCCCTGTTCAGACTGAGACGTTGCAAACTTCCAACTGCTGACGTAATTGTTCATGCTTATATTGAGAAAGGTACTTTCATGAATACCCAGTGAGATAGTGAACGAGAAGAGACAGAGCGCCCCTCATTGTCCCTTTTCACTCCAGAGCTGTTTTCTTTAGCAGGGCCCAATACAGAAAAACCTGCAAAATAAGGGATTTGGTGGCAGTGGGGTGAGGAGGGGGGGGAATAAAGCTCTCTGTCAGGGATTATTCACACTTACTTTCCCCCTGTGCTTTCCAGGTATGGTCCATGCTTTAACTGTCTCACTAGAGTGGCACATGCTCTGGTTATCTCCCACTTGGACTATTGAAGGTGACTCGGAAACTACAATTAATCCAGAATGCAGCTGCCAGACTGGTGACGGAGCAGCCACCAGGACCATATAACAGTGGCTCTGAAAGGCCTACATTGGCTCCCAGTACGTTTCTGAGCACAATTCAAAGTGTTGGTGCTGACCTTTAAAGGCCTAAATGGCCTCAGCCCTGGATACCTGAAGGAATGTCCCAACCCCCATTGTCCATTCTGGACAATGAGGTCCAGCTTCGAGGACCTTCTGGCGGTTCCCTCACTGAGAGAAGTAAAGCTACAGGGAACCAGGCAGAGGGCCTTCTCGGTAGTGGTGCCTGCCTCATGGAACGTCCTCCTGTCAGATGTGAAGGAAATAAGCAACTATCTTGAGTTTTAGATGACAGCAGAAGGCAGCCCTGTAGGGGGAAGTTATTAAAGTTAGATGTTTTATTATGCTTTTCGATTTGTTGAAAGTCGCCCAGAATGGCTGGGGAAACCCAGTCTGTTGTTGTTGTTGTTGTTGTTGTTGTTGTTGTTGTTGTTCTTCTTCTTCTTCTTCTTCTTCTTCTTCTTCTTCTTCTTCTTCTTCTTCTTCTTCTTCTTCTTCTCCTCCTCCTCCTCCTCCTCCTCCTCCTCCTTCTCCTTCTCCTTCTCCTTCTCCTTCTCCTTCTCCTTCTCCTTCTCCTTCCATGTCTGAGTGTTCCCAGTGTCAGTTGTGGGGGAGGAGTGAGCAATGTCCCTATTTGCACCTGAGGAATGTTGGAAGGTATTCTTGTCCTCACAAGGCAACATCCTCCGTTGCTATCTTCTCCTTGTAAAATAAGACAATTTCTACCTGTAGTTCTGAAATCAGCCTTGTTAGGTATGTATATATAACAATTGGATCCCCTGTGGAGTCCCAGAGAACCATTTATTATCATCTCTCAGTGAAGAATGGCTAATTGAGCTTTCAGAGCAATTCATTTAGCTATATTAATTACCCAGCAAGCAATAGGAACGGCTAATGGTGCTCACAGGACCATATCTAAAGACATAATGTCTCAACCACGCACAGGCGAGTCATCGAATTAGCTACTGATATTTATTTAAACGGATGCATAAGGAATGTAGAATTTTTACACAGATAGACTATAATTCTGATATCTGGTGGTGCTTAGTGCTCCAGAATCTTGATCCTGTTTTTGACCCAAAATGGGGGCGATCCTGTTTTTATAGGGATGGGTGACAACTCTCGTTTCCATGTAAGTGTAGTAAAGCCATTTAGAGTTGTTCCTCTTATCACTGACCAGCAGGGACGGTCACATTTGATTACTTGATCATGTTGGGAAGGGAAAATGAAGTATTTTGCCCTCTGAACTGGCGGGAATAAGGGGGAGATACGTCCCAAGAGTCGAGGCAAGTGGGCCAATGCTCTTGCCTTCTCATGCTGTGCTGTGGTCATTTCACTGTCCACTCTCAACTATGCAGCATGAAAAAGTAGGGTATGTTGGCCTATTCAAAAGTAGGGTATGTTGGCCTATTCAAAAGTAGGGTATGTTGGCCTATTCATTCCAGAGACACGAACATAACAGTGATACAAGGACAAGCATGAAACTGCCACAGCACAGGGCAGCAAGACAGGTAGCGTTAACCTGGTTACCTCAGCAATTGAACCTCCTGAAGGAACATAATAATACTCATCTAAGCCTTTCCCTACACCCTCTTTCTTGAGGAGTGCAAATTCACGTTGGCGTTTTCATTTGCCTCTGTCTGAGGGATCAGTAAGCCTTTTTTGGGCGGCATTATTACAAAAAACAACAACAACCAGCTCCCTGATTAATTGGGGTAATCAAAACAAATTTAAATGACAGTATTTCAAGTATGGGATGCGGGTGGTGCTGTGGATTAAACCACAGAGCCTAGGGCTTGCCGATCAGAAGGTCGGCGGTTTGAATCCCCGTGACGGGATGAGCTCCTGTTGCTCGATTCCTGCTCTTGCCAACCTAGCAGTTCGAAAGCACATCAAAGTACAAGTAGATAAATAGCTACTGCTACAGTGGGAAGGTAAACGGCGTTCCCTCAGCCAATAATTTGAGATGAGCGCCACAACCCCAGAGTCGGTCACAACTGGACCTAATGGTCAGGGGTCCCTTTACCTTTACCTATTTGCAGTATTGTTGACTTTTCCATGGACTAACTGTCTAAATTACAGTATAAACCACAACACAAAAATTATGCAATGGCCCCTGGGTATATATAATAAACCCTGACTAGTTGATTAGATGTTTCAGAAATGGTAAGTTGTTTTTTAAAAAAGCTGAAAGTATTGTTGTGAATTTGGGGGGTGGTCAGTCTGTATGATGCCTGAGTCCCTTTTAATTCCTGGGTTCCTAGATTCAGCAACGGCGAAAATCGATTGGAGGATTCCATTGTCGAACTAGTCGCACAAGTTTCTTTGCCACCTGACCACCACCACCAACAGCAAAAGCTCTGTGCCAGAGGGCAAATGAGTGGGCCTTCCCGGCCCCTCCTCACCTGACTGCAGTGTCGTGGGGTGAAAATGTTCATAGGGGAATAGTTAGGGGCAGAGGCACTAGCTGTAAGGCTGATAGTTTTTTGGAGGTGGGGGGAGACGCGTGTGTGTGATGTCACGACGTCCTGATATCACGTTTGTGAGCATCACACGTCCCTCCCGAAGCTGGGCAGGTGCTTCCTAGGCTTTCGGAAGGAGGCTGCAGGCCTCTGACAGGATGCTGAAGCCCTCCCCCCTCCTTCCCAAAGCCAGGTGGGCTTTGGGAAGGTGGTGAGAGGACTCTTGGACCCCGTTGGAGCATTGTGCCTCCTCCCTTCCTCAGCTGGGTAGAAGCATCCTGGGCTTTGGCAAGGAGGCACCAAGTTTTAATGCTTTAATACTCTAATACTGTACTCTAATTTACCAGGAACAATTAGGGGACTAGCCTAGTCCCCCTAGTCCACTGCCCACACACCATTGCCTGACTGGTAGTTAGAAATACAAAAGTCAGGGCAGTGTGAGGTGAGGCTGAGCACAGGGGGCAGGTGGCAGAAGAGAAGCAGAGTCAGACCTATGCTTGATGCCAAGGCTATGACTATGCAATAAGCAAGACCTTTTCGGGTGTTGATGCTGTGAGCCCCTCCATCTTAGCCTCAGACTGTGTATATGTTTAAATAAGCTGTAAAATAGAGGGTAAGAAGGATGAAGACACAGCTCTCAAAACAACCAGCTCTTTATTCTAGCTCTGAGTCCAGACTGAACAGTAGCTTAGCCAACTGGCTTATATAGTACTCAGTAACTTGCAACAGTAACAAACTTCCCCTAGCTACCCAATCCGTGAACAGCACTCTCAATCCTTCATTTGCATGTTGTGGACCTGAGTGAGAACTGCAGCCACAGTGGGCAGGGTAAGAACTGCAGCCATGGTGGCCAGAAGGAGTACTGCAGTTAACTTAATACATAACACCCATTGTGGACCTGAGTGAGAACTGCAGCCACAGTGAGCAGGGTAAGAACTGCAGCCACGGTGGCCAGAAGGAGTACTGCAGTTAACTTAATACATAACATAAGCCATATATCATAAAGCCACTACAGTCTCCGCTGTACCTCCTTCCCCAAAGGAAACACAAACCCTGGGTAAGTGCCCGGAACCCCTTGAATCTTGCACCCCTCGGAGATTGGGGTGGCGGGCAACAATATGTTTCTAGTTTTGCATGCACGATAATTGGGTCTGCAGATTATTCTACACTTTGCAAAAACAAAAAAACTTTGAGCCAACTTGGACGTTGGTTTAAGGAAAAGAGCCCAAACCATCCAATCAGGATAGTTATTACAAATTCTAGGAAATTTTAGTCATGATTTTGAAATCGCAGAAGAGTTTTACCAGCGTCGGAGCAGATATCACTACAGTATTTTAAAATGAATGACGACGACGCTTCCTTTCACCTTAATTATGCTGAGTCAATGGGCTTCCAGCAAACATTGCTCATCCTCATTAACACAGATCTCTGGAGATTTGCCTTAATTTTACTCCTTCCTGTGCTGAGTGGATTTGCCTTGGAAATCTTATTCAGCTTCCACCCAGGCCCGACACTGCTGAGCTGATGGGTTCTGACACGCCTGTGTGGTACCAGGAGCCATGCTGAAAAGCTGTGGTTTCTTTCTTCCATGTAGAAGGAACTCTATGAATCGCCTGGCTATGGGAATGGTTTGCTGTTACCTTTATATTGCTTGAGAGATAAAACTCCATGGATTCTTTAGCTGTGATTCCTGCACTGCAGAGAGCTGGACTAGGCAACCCTCTGGGTGTCTTCCAACTCTATGGTTCTGTGATTCTATGATTCTCCAGCACCCATCCACTCCAGCAAGAAGGCTCAATGGTCAGGGATGGTGGAAGTTGTAGTCCAGTAACATCTGAAGACCCACAGGCTCCTCATTTTTTTATCTAGAGCTTACAGGGACTGGGTACAACCAAACAAGATTCAAGGAGACTTCAACTTAGTTATGATTCATCCTTCTTTCACTGTTATCCCATAGGGCTTTGTCCCGAGTATCTTTTGCTGGAATTGGGTTGTGTCATTAGAATGTATGGAAACACTTGGTTGCAGGGAGGGGAGGTGGTTCATAGACATTTGGGTTTTCCCTCCATCGTGGTAAAGTAGTAAAGGTAAAGGTAAAGGGACCCCTGACCGTTAGGTCCAGTCGCGAACAACTTGGGTTGTGGCGCTCATCTCGCTTTACTGGCCGAGGGAGCCGGTGTACAGCTTCTGGGTCATGTGGCCAGCATGACTAAGCCGCTTCTGGCGAACCAGAGCAGCGCACGGAAATGCCGTTTACCTTCCCCCCAGAGTGGTACCTATTTATCTACTTGCACTTTGATGTGTTTTTGAACTACTAGGTTGGCAGGAGCTGAGACCGAACAACGGGAGCTCATCCCGTTCTCGCATATTTTTGACGATCCTTTGCAATCAGTTTTGAACCCAAACTTGCACCTCGTAACCTCTGGCACGCTTACCTCCTGACACCTTATTATTCCTTTTTACTAACTTCTCTAGAATTTCCTGTGGTTGCCAGCATAGATTTCTGCTTACTGTGGCTCTGGTCTATAAATGGATCTGCCAATGAGCAGGCATTGAATCATGTACCCAGGGGCATGGAAGTCCTCCAAGTTATAACCAAAGCTGTGCTCACATTTTGCTGCACCTTCATACCAAACAGTTTACTCAGGGGTTGATCACCCACCACATTCCCTCCTGCTGACTATCTACTGAGTTCCTGTCAATCTTTGTTGTCAGGTTTGCCTTGATCTTTGAGTGCCTAAGGCTGAATATTGTCAACCTGGGCAACTTGTGGCAAGGAAGTGGGGGAGAGGTTGGAAATGCATCCTTCCAATTCTCTTAAGATTTATAGCACATGTAATTCCAAATTGGCTCTTTAATAATAATAATAATAATTTATTATTTATACCCCGCCCATCTGGCCGGGTTCCCCCAGCCACTCTGGGCGGCTTCCAACAAAACAGAAATTCTAAAATACAGAGATCCATCAAACATTAAAATACAGAAATCCATCAAACATTAAAAGCTTCCCTAAACAGGGCTGCCTTGAGATGCCTTCTAAAGGTCTGGTAATTGTTGTTCTCTTTGACCTCTAGTGGGAGGGCATTCCACAGGGTGGGTGCCACTACCGAGAAGGCCCTCTGCCTGGTTCCCTGTAACTTGGCTTCTCGTAGTGAGGGAACCGCCAGAAGGCCCTCGGAGCTGGACCTCAGTGTCCGGGCAGAACGATGGGGGTGGAGACGCTCCTTCAGGTATACCGGACCGAGGCCGTTTAGGGCTTTAAAGGTCAACACCAACACTTTGAATTGTGCTCGGAAACGTACTGGGAGCCAATGTAGGTCTTTCAGGACCGGTGTTATGTGGTCTCGGCGGCCGCTCCCAGTCACCAGTCTAGCTGCCGCATTCTGGATTAGTTGTAGTTTCCGGGTCACCTTCAAAGGTAGCCCCACGTAGAGCGCATTGCAGTAGTCCAAGCGAGAGATAACTAGAGCATGCACCACTCTGGAGAGACAGTCAGTGGGCAGGTAGGGACTCAGCCTGCGTACCAGATGGAGCTGATAAACAGCTGTCTTGGACACAGAGTTGACCTGTGCCTCCATGGACAGCTGTGAGTCTAAGATGACTCCCAGGCTGCGCACCTGGTCTTTCAGGGGCACAGTTACCCCATTCAGGACCAGGGAGTCCTCCACACCCGCCCGCCTCCTGTCCCCCACAAACAGTACTTCTGTCTTGTCAGGATTCAATCTCAATCTGTTAGCCGCCATCCATCCTCCAACCGCCTCCAAGCACTCACACAGGACCTTCACCGCCTTCACTGGTTCTGATTTAAAAGAGAGGTAGAGCTGGGTATCATCAGCATACTGATGGACACCCAGCCCAAACCCCCTGATGATCTCTCCCAGCGGCTGCATATAGATGTTAAAAAGCATGGGGGAGAGGACAGAACCCTGAGGCACCCCACAAGTGAGAGCCCAGGGGTCTGAACACTCATCCCCCACCACCACTTTCTGAACACGGCCCAGGAGGAAGGAGCGGAACCACTGCATGACGGTGCCCCCAGCTCCCAAACCCTCTAGACGATCCAGAAGGATGTTATGGTCGATGGTGTCAAAAGCCGCTGAGAGATCCAGCAGAACAAGGAAACAGCTGTTACCTTTGTCCCTAGCCCGCCGGAGATCATCGACCAGTGCGACCAAGGCAGTTTCAGTCCCATGATGAGGCCTGAATCCTGACTGGAAGGGATCCAAATGGTCTTTCAAGATTTGGGGGAACATCTACAGCCCACAAGTAAATCGCCTGAGAGGGTGGCATGCTAAGGAGAGAATGGTCACCTAGAAAGAGAGCAGAAACAAATGAAGGATCTCAGAAAGAACCAAAGGAAGAGATATCAAATTCCAGTGTGGCGAGTCTCTTTTCATTGTCTGTAGCTTCAGAACAGGAGAAGGTAGGAATACAAGAAGCAGGAAAAAGATTTCTGGGAAAATATTTATAATGAATTAAAGAGAGTGTTGAAAAACACATTTAGTAAGAAACCAGAATCTTTTCTATTGGGTATGGTTGGGAGGAAGATTCCTAAGAAAAACGTTAACTTCTTTATGTATGCCACAACGGCAGCAAGAGTTTTATTAGCTAAGAACTGGAAATTGCATGAACTACCAACAGTGGATGACTGGCAAATGAAGATGGTGGAGTATATGGAAATGGCTGAGATGACCGGAAGAATTCGTGACCGGGGAGAAGAAGCGACAGAAGAAGAGTGGAAAGATTTTAAAATTTATTTGAAAAAATATGCAAAAATTGAATATTAAGAATAGATTTAGAATTTTATAAGAAGCTGTGGATTTAGTGCCTATGTTAAGTATATAGAAAGGAAAGATTTGAAATTTCATGAAATTGGTATAAAAGTGTATTGGAAATTGCTAAAGTTAAAAATTGAAATGAACCGCAGATTGAGGGAACTCGAGGAGGTCCCTATATACAATGTTAAGGTAATTTGGTTATTTAATTGGATTTTTATGTTCTTCTTTGTTGTTATGTTATTCTATTGTGTGTTTTGTTGTTGTTGTTGTTGATGATGTTTTTTTATGTTTAAAAATCAATAAAAATTATATTTAAAAAAAGAAGAAGCAGGAAATAAAGCACCCCTGTTACTGTATTGGGTTGTTTTGTTGCATCAGTAGTGGTCATTCTTGGTTCTCTTTCTGCTTGATGTGATATCTGCATAACATGACTAGCATGACCACGTGATACGACCTGATCACATTCCTTTCCCCCACCCAGGGGGAAATACTAATGCAACTGGTCTGCATACCCTACAAGTGTCTTGATTTTTAAGGGACAGTCAAAAGCCACCTGGCTTCTGATTTGATCCTGGAACGTCCCTATTTTCCCCGCCAGGCGCTGCCGCCAAGCAAGCTGGGAGTCGCCACCCCTCTGACACTGGGTAGCAGGCTACTAGCCAAAGGCCTTGGACTTGTGAGACAACGCTTGTACTCTTAAGGAAGAAAGGAAATCAATAAGGAAAATCAGAATGCAGGAGGAACAATGGTAGACGAAGTGACCCACTTCCCAGATAATGCTTATGCACTGCAGAAACATAATGTTCTTCCCCAACACTATAGAATCTCGCTAATATCTTACTAAATGTGCGTATGAACCAATTACTGGTGAACAAAGGGATCATTATTCTTAATTACGCCTCCAGTCACTTTCTTAACAAAAAGGAGATAACGTTGCATATAAAGTAGGAAGGCCTGCACGGAGATGGGATTTTAAGCAGCATTGTTCCCTGAGTCATCATTTAAAGCTCAACAAAGTATACGTTAAAGTGGATAGAAATTTGGGGCGGCTCGTGAGAGAGAGATGGATACAGAAACTGAGGAAAATAATACAGTTCACTGGTTCACCTCAGACAATTAAAAGTATTCCCCGGATGAACAGAAGTGAGAAGCGTGGCTTTCTCAGCTTTTGCTTTTCATCTGTGGGTGCACAATTTTTGAGGGGGGCGAACCAGGCACCCCCAAACAGGTGACCCCAGCATGGCCCGGCCCGGTGTTCCTCTCCACCTGCCAAGGGCCGTGTCAGCCGGCCAGGCTGCCCCACTAGGCACTAGTTACACCGCTGGTCCTGAGTGTTGAGGTTTGGGATTTGATGGGTACAAAATTGCTCTCTAGCCCCAAAATGGATATAATGCAAAAAAAAAAAATGCTCTGTGTTACCCTTTTCTCACAAGGAAATGCACTGGGCTAGAAGATGACTCTTCTGGCTAGCTTAGAATTTGTCAACCAGAGAAGTAGGGAATGCCAAATAAAAAAGAGGGGATTACCAACGACATTCAGGGGAGTGGGGGAATACTAAACAACAGAGCTGGGAATACCAAACAAATTCTAGCCACTGGAGACTGACCAGTCAGATGAATGCGACAGGCCTCCTTTTCTGTCTTCAACATCTGCTTTTCAGAGGCATTTTGCATCTGAACATGGAGGTTCAATTTAGCCAGGGTGGTTAGTAGCTGCTGTTAAGCCTGAGCTCCATAAATTTCTCTACTAATCTGCCCCTCACCAGATCTAAATGAATAAATAACAATATGGAAGATGCTTTACATTTTTTTAAAATTTGTTTTATCACTCTGGATAACATTAGGAGGGTGGGCAGGAGACAAATTCAATAAATAAATGAATAAATATTTTGGCAGTGAATGCCATAAGTCCACTGTTAATTTTATGGAGTACCTCCTCTTCCCAGAATAGCTGGTTTTGACCTATAAAGCTTTTAACAGCTAAGGACCGCAATACCTCAAGGACTGCCTCTCCCCATATAAACCATCCCAGACTTTGCGTTCATCCTCTGAGACCCTTCTTTGTGTGCCTCCTCCAGGAGAGGTCTGGAAGGAGTCAGCACGAGAAGGGGCCTTTTCTGCAGTGGCTCCCCGTTTGTGGAATGCTCTCCCCAGGGAGGTTTGCCTGGCACCTTCATTAAATATTTTTAAGCGCCAAGTGAAAACATTCCTCTTCAACCTGGCCTTGGGCTGATTAATATACTACAGCCTTTTAAATGCATCTGTGCAAAGGAGGGTCGTTGTTTTGCTTTAATTATTTAGTTTTGTTTTATCTTGTATTTTATTTTGTGAGCTGCCCTGGGATCTCTTGTGGAAGGGTGGTATATAAATTTAATAAAACAAGCAAACAAACAAGTTACATTACAAGAAGGATCGAACGTCAAATAGTTGGAGGGTCTGCAAAGCCAGGGGAACATTTCTGAGTGTTGAGAATTAGACAAATTCATGGAGAAGAGGTGTATTGGTGGCTGCTAACCATGCTGAGTATGTTCTAACTAAGTATGTTCTAACTAACTAAGAGGCAGTATGTGTGAACATGGGGTTACAGGCAGGAGACATGGTGCCCGATTATAACCTACGTTAATATGGGTATATCCTTCAAGAACACATAAGTCCTTTTGGAGAGGTGTTTTTGTATAAGTGTGATCAGCTCTGTAAGGTAAGTGCCATACATTAACTATTTAATGTTGTAATGTTGTCTTCCAAAGCAACTACTCTATTCCAAACTTAAAAATGGAAAGCGTAATGCTGGTGGTCAACAAAAGAGGTTTAAAGACTGTCTCAAGGCAAATTTTAAAAAATATAGTATAAACACTGACAACTGGGAAACTCTGGCCTGCGAGCGCTCCAGTTGGAGAACAGCCTTTACCAAAGGTGTCATGGGCTTTGAAGACACTCGATCTCAGGACGCAAGGGAGAAACGTGCTAAGAGGAAGGCACGTTTGGCAAATCCACACCGTGATCAACTCCCACCTGGAAACCAATGTCCCCACTGTGGAAGGATGTGTGGATCCAGAATTGGCCTGCACAGTCACTTACGGACCCATTGTTAAAATCGTGTTTATGTAAGACAATCTTACTCGGCTACGAGTGATCGCCAAAGAAGAAAGAAGAAGAATGTTGTCTTGTATATCCACTGAAACTGTCTATACATTTCAAGTTATTAAAACACATGAAGGCAATTTCCATGTTGGGGATATAATTAATTGTCTGTTGCACAGAACAAGTATTGTGTACATACACACACACACACACACACACACACACACACACACACACACACACACACACTTATCCTGCCCTATTTGTAGTTGGAGCACCCTATCCTTCATCTGATTTTTGCCTTGGTATATCAGTGATTAAGATCAAGCCTTAGCAATTTCATTCTAAGATTATCTCTACAGAAAGGGGAAGGTGTTGAATTTAAGCTTATGACGCTTAAAAAAAAAAGCAAATTCCATGTTTAGGTGAATACTAGCAAACTACCAGTGAACTAAATGTGAAAAAAGCACAAAGCAATTACCAGTAGTAGAACATCTCCTAAAACCAGCCAGTTCCTCAGCAAAAAAAAATGTTATTGATTTCAGGCTAGACTTTTTGTTTCCCTAATAGATATTGATTGCTCTAATAGATTTTACCAGCCACATGTAAAAAAGATTGATTAGGCCATAATGAGAGCTACAGTAGCATAAACTAAGCAGTCATCCAGGAAGTCCTAGCTTCAACCCTTGGCTCTGCATTCACTTAGTTGGTGGTCTGAGTCAAGGCACTACCAGGGTCCTCTGCGATAGGTGTCATAGAAAGGTCAGGAAGCTAGATAATAATTTGCTTTATACTCTGGTATCCCCTCTGTTATGCCTGTTGTCTTTGTCCATGGAGTTTTCTTGGCAGGGATACTTGCAGTGGCTTGCCAGTTCCTGCTCCAGGTGGATCACGTTTAGTCAAAACTCTCCTCTATGACCTGTCCATCTTGGGTGGCCCTGCACGGCATAGCTCATAGCTTCTCTGAGTTATTCAAGCCCCTTCGCCACGACAAGGCAGTGATCCATAAAGCTATGGTTTTCCCAGTAGTGATGTATGGAAGTGAGAGCTGGACCATAAAGAAGGCTGATCACCAAAGAATTGATGCTTTTGAAATATGGTGCTGGAGGAGACTTTTGAGAGTCCCATGGACTGAGAGAAGATCAAACCTATCCATTCTGAAGGAAACCAGCCCTGAGTGCTCACTGGAAGGACATATCCTGAAGCTGAGGCTCCAATACTTTGGCCATCTCATGAGAAGAGAAGACTCCCTGGAAAAGACCCTGATGTTGGGAAAGATGGAGGGCACAAGGAGAAGGGGATGACAGAGGACGAGATGGTTGGACAGTGTTGTCGTAGCTACCAACATGAGTCTGACCAAACTGCGGGAGGCAGTGGAAGACAGGAGTGCCTGGTGTGCTCTGGTCCATGGGGTCATGAAGAGTCGGACACAACTAAACGACTAAACAACAACATGCCCTCTGTAGGAGTTGATTGGGACGGAAGAGTCTTCAAGAAGCAACAGAACTGCAGGTTCCAGTTGCTTACCTGAGTGGCTTGTAACATTTTGAAAGAAATAATAATAATAATAATAATAATAATAATAATAATAATAATAATAATACTTTTATTATTTATACCCCACACATCTGACTGGGTTCAGGACCTTTATCTCCAACTCCCCAACAAAGCTTCTATCTGTTCTTGCACCCGAACTGTACGTATTACCACCAAAACAGACACATTCCAATCAAAATACTTAAGTGTCATATTGTCATACCCTTTAGTTGCTGCTTAACCAAACTGAAGCTGGCCAGAAAGCCTGGTTTTTTTTTTAAAAAAGTGATGTGATCCTGTACCAAAACATAGACTGCCCCAAGCAAAATGACATTTAAGAGTTTGCTAAGAAATGCTGTCCTCTATACTACAGGGCTCCTAGGGGGAAATGCAAATTTGTTCCTACATTTTGAAACGTTCCTTCTTCCCGATAGGTTTGAGAGATTTACTTGTACAATGTATGTATGCAGCTCTAAGCCTAAGCTCCACCGGGCATGCAGAGAAACAGATTCGAGGAAAGCTGTGACAGTTGCCTAGCTACTGTTCTTATCAACATCAGATAGAAAAATATGAGCTGTAGGCTGGAATACTCAATGTAGACAGAATATCATTTTCTGCTCCCCACTTCCTGCAATGGCTGAGCAACTTGGAAGAGTCTGTTTCTTGTGATATATATATAAAAAAACAGCACAGTATATCTTTTTATTTTGCAAAATGTGCAAGCTGAGTAGATGGAAAACAAACATGCCCAGCGGCAGCACTTGTCCCAAAACAACATCACTCCAGTAACACCCAGTATCCACATAGCTTGTCTTTATAATGGCTGAACCATGGGGAAGCAACTTCTATGCCACAGCTGTAAATGTATGAATTGGTCCTTACCTTCAGTTTCCACTCTGTAGGTGTTTTTAATTCCTTTCAAAAGGGATATTGAAAGGCTTTTAGTTTAGGTTATTGTTACGGTACTCGACCAGCATACACATATATACATAAAACAATCCAAAATACAATCTAAAATATAAGCATAAGATATAAACCATTTTAACCATTATAAAAATTATTAGATAAAAGAAGGTATCACTACTTGGGAGGGTACAACAAATTTTTGGGCACTACTAACTAGGTCGGCTCGGATTTTTATGGCTCTAGCATAGAACTTGGCTACCTTTGCTGTCACATTAGAATTGGCATCTGAAAGAAGCCACTCTATATAGAAATTGTCCGAGTGTCCAGGAAGCTCAGCCAGCGTCGCCTCGCACCTCCTTGTAGTAGCTGCATCGCAGGAGTATGTGGCCTATAGTTTCCACTTCCCCAGGTCCACACGGGCAGCATCTCTCGCACATTGGGATCGATTTGTACTTCCCTTGAAGAACTGCTGAGGGCATTAGGCGATTTCGGGCTAAAGTGAAAGCTCTTCGATGAGAGGGTATTTCCAGATGGGATATAGGTATGTGGCTGGGCGAGATATGTATCTCCTTTCCTACTGAATAAGAAAGTGAGGTACTTTACTCAGATCCTTCTGCCTTTGAAAGGCTTTAATATTGGATCCAAATAGATTTCAGGCTAAGGTACTCTTATTCAGCATAAAGAGAACTAATCAGTTTTTCTACATTCTGTGTTTTTGTTACAGGTAGGTAGCCATGTTGGTCTGAGTCGAAGCAAAATAAAAAAATTCTTTCAGTAGCACCTTAAAGACCAACTAAGTTTTTATTTTGTATGAGCTTTCGTGTGCATGCACACTTCTTCAGATAGTTTTTCTTGTTGTTGTTTTTACATTACCACCTCCCCTTTTCTCCAAGGGGTTCAAGATCTAGACTTACTGGAAGCATCTCCATTTAGACAGGTGTCCAGGCAGAGGAGAAATGGATTCTTTTTATGTTTTGCAAGAGGCACAGTCTGTTCACAAGCCTTTCAGTGCTCTCAGAGAAACTCTTGAGTAACAGCCGCCTATGGTAAGGTTACCAGATTTTTTTTCCAATGAATCCAGGGACACTTTTCAACTTCAGTAGAAATGATAGGATTTTGTCAGGGGGACTGATTTGTAAATCCGGGGACTGTCCCTGGGAAATGGGGATGTCTGGTAACCTTAGCCTATGGTAACATTTGTGTGGGTGAATCCCATGGGGACAGGGCCAGCCTTGCTATATAGCACAGAGAAGCGACTTGCTTTCTTCAAATGACACCACAGTTGAGGTGGGAGAAGTGGGATAGATGAAGTCAGGAATCGTGCCTGAAATGGCACAGCACAAGAGGGAGGACCCTCAAATCTGGAGCCTAAATGTGGCCCTCCACACCTTTCAATCTGGCCCTTAGGACTATCCCCTGAATGTGAGGCTTGCAGATGCAGACATTCTGCATTCAATGCCAATCTTATGGGATATATATAATGTTAGGCGTTAAAAGGGACTCTCTCTCTTCCCCACCTCCAGTTTACTTATGTCATGGTTTCCATAGCAGCTGCCTATGAGTCATTTTACCTCAAAAGGGCACAACAGAGGAAGTTAGGCCTTAACTCTTTGTAAACTATTAGAAGGTCTTCGCTATACAGAGGCATTTTTTCCTCTGGCCTTCCAAAAGCAGCAAGGGGTTGTCCTCATTTCTCTATCAGGTTACGGCATACAAATGCCCCAGATCTCAACTTATTATTTTGGGCAAGACTGGCTTTATTGCAGGATGAGCTTGTCATGACATCCTGCTTAGCTAGGGGAACTCGCTGAAGTTCATTGTTAAGCTTTCTGGGTCCACTTCAGACACGTGGCTGTAAACAGGGAAATTGCTACGGCCAAACAGGTGCAAGTAGCAGGTTGACTTGACAATAAGCGGCCATGGCAAAATTAGTCAGCATTTACAAATGTCATAGGCCCAAAGGAACAGTAGGCTTATTCACACTGTAGATGGCATGTGAGAGAAACATCAGGTGATGTTTGCTTAAGCCCTCTTTCTGGCAGGGTGGGAGCGGAAGAGAACTGGGATCAGCAGCAAGGAGAGCCCGGAGAGGCTTTTGCAGCTGGTCAGAATAAAACCCTGCAGGACCTGGGAGGGCTCCAAAGGTCAACCGCTGATTAGGACTGTGTACATAACATACGAAGGGACCCAGGTGGCGCTGTGGGTTAAACCACAGAGCCTAGGGCTTGCTGATCAGAAGGTCAGCGGTTCGAATCCCTGCAACGGGGTGAGCTCCCGTTGCTTGGTCCCAGCTCCTGCCAACCTAGCTGTTCGAAAGCACGTCAAAGTGCAAGTAGATAAATAGGAACCGGTACAGCGGGAAGGTAAACGGCGTTTCCATGTGCTGCTCTGGTTCGCCAGAAGCGGCTTTGCCATGCTGGCCACATGACCTGGAAGCTATACGCCGGCTCCCTCGGCCAATAATGCGAGATGAGCGCACAACCCCAGAGTCGGTCACGACTGGACCTAATGGTCAGGGGTCCCTTTACCTTTACATAACATACATTTAATGCATGCTTAAAGCACAAGACTCCCTTCACCCCGAAAGGTGATGGGAATTGTAGCTTATTCAGGGCGCTTTGGAATTGTAGTTTTGAAAGGGGTGAACTACAGTTCCCAGGCTGATTGGGTTGTGTGTGAATGTGCCTTAAACGTATGGCATATACACAGCCAAAGTGCAAAAGTCAGCTGCATCCTTATTTTCTCAAGCAAAGACTGGTGACTGTTCTGCCCCTCAAGTGATGCTGCAGGGAAATTAAAGGGGCCACGCTCTGGCTTTGGCCTGTATCCTGTGGCACCACTGAATGGTGTTTGACGGTTCTAGTAGCTCAAAATACAGGCTACAGTTGGTACAAGCAGGCCATAACAGATGTTACAGGGCCTGGGGAAGTCGCCCTTGAGAGCTTTCCAGGTAGATATGACTCTAATGGGCTGCACAGGTGAGGGGGAGCCCTTATATCCCCCAATAGAGCTTTATAACTTCCAGGACCCCACTCCTCAACTGGGATTGTGCCGTGGGTCACCTAATTCATATTCTGGAATAAATTCTCTGCTCCTTCCATATTTATAACCCATTCTCATCAGAGTGTGGGGCTGTCGGGAAACTAAGAAATCAGAATTTCACATATTGATATGAAACAAGTGTGGCTCATTGTTTTTCCATTCATCCATGGGGGTTAGAAAGCTGGTCGGTTTTCTTTTTCTTTTCCTTCAAATGAAATTAAGAGAATCCTGAGGCAGGCTGAGGGGAAGGACAGCTGATTCTGCATTTTTCACAGATTCCATGGCTAGTCGTATATTTCTCAGCTTGCCATCTTTTCTACTATTCTGTTTTCCCACAATAAATACCATGCAGAAAACTGTCTGTGCCAGAGGGTGGCCCAAGAGGAAGTGTTTTGAATTGTTTTAGCCACAATTGGGGAATGCCCGAAACAAGTAAATAAGTCATGATATTATCTTAATTTTTAATGGAAGACGTTTTCCCTAACCATGAAATATTGAACTTGCTCCAGCTTTTGCAAATCTTTTCTTAATAAAAGACTTATCCCAAGAGGAAATGTTCAGATTTGATGTTACCTTATGAAACAAGTAGGGCTTCTCTTTAAAATGCAAAAACCATTAACATGGGTTGTGGTTTTTTTAAAATTTTGAATTTTCACATTCTAGGGATGTGCTTCAGCTTCCTGGGTGACAAATTGGGCTTGATGCATAGCTGAGCACCCGTGACTCAGACCAGATGGACATTGGAGATCCATGAGCCATCTCTAGACAGGATATTCCTTGCTCTCGCCCCATTGAAACACAGCCATAGGAGTGGGGTCTGAAGGTTTGATCAGAGTATCTGCTTTATCCCATCCAAGCTTCCAAGCTGCTGTTGCCAGGGCCGTCTTAAGCGCCGCTGGCGCCGTGATGCGCCGGATCCCTCCGGTGCCCCCCCGCCCCGTTTCACAGCGCAGTGGGCGGGCAGGCACAGCGCGGCTGCCACAGGCGCTGCTGCACGGCGGGCAGGCAGCGGGGAAGTGAACCTGGTTCCCCAGATTATGAGTCTTCCGCTCTTAACCACTACACCACACTGGCTCAGTCCCCTGAAAAATGACCAAGATGTTGAGTTGGTTGGTTCTTTTGCAGCAGCTGCATGTGGAGGAGCGGGGAAGCGAACCCGGTTCCCCAGATTACGAGTCTACCGCTCTTAACCACTACACCACACTGGTTAAACATTTCTCTCCCCTTGCTGCTTAAATAAAATCTGCATGCACCCACTCTCTGCAGATACCTTTCAGTAGTTAGGGGTTTTTTTTAATGTTGGGAGGCTGCTTCCATCTTGACAAATTCTGACCTTTAACACTCCAGGAAGAAAGGGCTGTATGAAGATTGTGCTGGCTCAGAAAGGCTTCGCCTCCTCTGCATAATAAACTGCTCTCCCTATTGGAATCCCCCTCCCCCCAGTCCAATGTAATGGCTAGGGCTGCCATACGTCCAGAATTTCCTGAACGTAGTCTGGATTAGGCTGTCGGAAACAGCACACGGGCCGGAAAGACTTTCATGTCCGGGAAAATCCAGACGTAGCACAACCCATGTTGGAAGTGTAGATTTTGGCAATTTCCTTTTTTTAAAAAAAAAAAAGCTCAAATTTTGTGTCTTTATTTTCCCCTTTTGAAAATATGGTAACCCCAGTTATATTTTAGGTACCGTGTTTCTCACATTTTAAGACACCGTCTTATAACTTTTTTCCCTCAAAAAAACACTGGGTGGCTTATTTTCAGGGAATGTCTTGTTTTTATTACGTCAGGAGCAGTGCCCCTCTTGCTCCCTGGCTCCCTGCGGGGCAGGATTCTTGACTGAAAGAAAAGGACGGGCAACAGCCACCACCAAACTCCGTGAGAGGGAGTCTGAGGGAAGGGAAGTGTGTGCGTCCCTGGCCCAGCCCTCTCTCCCCGGCCCTGGGATGTTCGTGAGGGAGGGAGGGAGGGAGCTCCTCCGAAGGGCTGCTCTCTCTCTCTCTCTCCTCCCAGGTGGGGACTCACTTAATAGCAATCTGCTACACTGGAGCTTCTTAAATTTAAACCAGTACAGTATAATGGAATCTATCTGTGTGATGCAGTACGTATAGCAAATAAGGATCTCTACCAGCCAGCCCAAGACTTAAGAGCGAAAGTTCCAACAATGTAGCACTTTGTAGCACTGATAGCAAAGAGGCTACCGGCTGATAAGAGATACTGTAGAAAACAAGGCAGTTGAGCAGCAATTAAAATGGTAAATGGTAGCAATTGTAGCAATTGAGCCAGCAGGAAAGCGGGGTGAGATAATCTGCTGGTCCTAACTGCTTCTCTTACCCACAAAATGTTAACTTTTAGCAGCTCCTAAACAGCGAGAAGCCACCGGCAGCGATCCCGGTACCAGTAAAAATCCTTAAAGGGGCAGCTCTACAGACAAGCAATAGAAAGAAAAAGAATCCTCACTTTTTAAAAGGTTTTTAAAAGGGGGGAAGGTGGGGGGAAGCGAGAGGTGGGCTCTGTGTGTGTGTGTGTGTGTGTGTGTGTGTGTGTGTGAGAGAGAGAGAGAGAGAGAGAGACACGCAGGGGAGAGAGAGAGAGAGAGAGAGAGAGAGACGCGCACACAGAGTCTCTCCCTAAAGGGGAAGGCAGCGTCTTCAATCGCCCCTCTTTTCTTCCTCCTGTTTCATCTCCTCCCCACCGCAAATGCCACTTTTCTCCTCTTCACTCACACAGCCTAGCTAAAAAAAAAAAAAATCGAACGGGAGGGGAAATCACGAGTCTGCAGCAACCAGCAGCTATGGCTCTTCGGTGCATTTTTACAAGCTTTTAAAAGAAATACGTGTCTTTGGAGCGACAGCAAAATGGGGAGAGATTTTTAGGGGGGGGGAGTTTGCTGGCGGGAGGGGGGAAGGGTCTATCACTATGTCTTATTTTCGGGTTATGGCTTATATCGCACAATTGCTTAGAAATCCTGCTATGTCTTATATTATGCCTACGTCTTAAAAAAGGAGAAACACGGTATCCCCCTCCCCAATAAAAGGTACTGACTTTCCTGTGTTGGTTTACTAGTCCAGTTTGGGACTGTCCATCTAAGCATGAAAGATGCCTGTTGTGAAATTGATGGGTCCTTTCATTTCCTCTCCGGGTGATTCCCCCCAGCATGTTCAGCTCATCCTGGGAGAATCTGTGTGCCCCTTGCCAGCTGCCCTTCTGCCTCCCCTGTGGCTGGAAGGAGAACATTGCATTGTATCATTGGAATTGTTTTTGCACTAGCAACACCTGCCTTCATTAATCAGCTGCTTGGGATAGCTCAGAGGTTTCCCCATATCTCTTCCTGTGTGTGTGTTTTGTTTTTTTAATTTGAATTCAGTTCTTGTATCACTGGTTTCTTTGGTTGTGCTCTCCAGCCTTTTCAAACCAAAGACTCATCCATACCTCCAGCCTGCAACATGAAGTATGGTAGTAATTTCGATATTTATTCTCTTGCATTTATATTATGCCTCTCTTCCAACATACAACTACAACTCCCATCATCCCTGATCACTGGTCCTCTTAGCTAGGGATGATGGGAGTTGTAGTCCCAAAAAATCTGGAGGGCTGAGTTTGCCTATGCCTGGTATACATTATCCCATCTGGGATAAAACAAACCGAAACTCCCTAGCTTCAGAAAGTTAGTGGCCTCATGTGCACTCAAATACCCTCCACCATTCCTCAGATGAAAGTAGAGATATTTCTCACTCCCACCCCAATGGACCCTCCTCAACCCCCCATTTTCTTGCCCCTCCCCAAAGCACACACCCTCCACCGTCCTGAGAAAACCCCATAATCCCAATTTTATTTTATTCTTTGGTAGATTTACAAAAAGAAAGACATGCACCCATAAATAAATTTTAGAAAGGGGCAAGATTAGACACTGATGCAGAAAGCATTAAAAAAAAAATCTAGACTCTTTGAACTCTGCTCCGTTCTGTCTTTCTTCCAGGGCAGCCCTGCCCTCTTTCTGCCCCTCAGAGCCAGAGCGTCAAATGGTGTTTGGCCTCGGTAGTGCCAGCCTCTCGTCTTCCTTGTCTGCTCTCTAGCAACTGCTACGAGCTACCCAAGAGAGGAGGTCAGCAGCAGTTGGCGATGGAGAGGCAATGGGGTGCTCCCTTGCCGCTGCTGCCACTTGGGACAAATGCTGGCTCATCCTCCCTGAGCTTGGTGGTGGCGCAGGCGAGGAAAACAGGGGCATTCTGGGATCCAATCAGAAGCTTTTGTAATTCCAGAACCATTCCTGGAAAATCGGGACGCTTGGAGGGTATGCGCTCAGACCTCACAACATGTTCATCTTTCTCTTTCTCTTTCTCGCCTCTCTCTTAGTTCCCAAGCTGCACTCTACATTTGTATTGCACCACTTGAAACAAAAATATCGCACCACTTGAAACAGTCACAGCTTCCTTCAAAGAATCTTGGGAGCTGTCATTTGTTAAGAGTCCTGAGGGTTGTTAGGAGACCCCCCCCCACTTCCCTCTGAGTGCTATAATTGCCAGAGTTCCCTGAGTTGAACCACTCTGTGAAGGGGGAAATCGTCCCACAGCAACTTACTTTTTTTAAAAAAAAAGCATACACGAAAGGGAAAACTTTGTGTGTGTGTGTATAGCTGTATAACTAAAGAAGAGGACAATAAGTCTTTGTGAGAAGAGATTTTGGCTCACAATGCTGTGGAAGATAAACAAAAACAATGGCAAAATGATGCCAACAGAACTGAAAGCATCCATCAGAAAGGGTGGCTTAAAAGTCATGTACTGCCTAACCTAACCTTTCCGAGTGACTCAAGGTCACTTTAATCCTGCAGCTGCACAGGGTTGATTTGTAACAGGGGGGATGTCAGTCAGTGATAATGGATTCAGCCCCTGAGCTCTTAATGACTTCCTGGGTGATCATCAATGGAATGGATTTTGTCCCTTCGCACAAATATGAGTGTTAATTCACTAAGTGGAAATTACTCAGTAGCATAGAAAGATTCAAGAAGGGGCACAGCAAAGAAAAGAAATTTCAGAAGCCTTTGATTAGTCTATGGATAGACATGATGGCAAAATGGCATCTCCGTCAGCATAAGCAGTATGGTCCTCCCAGTTCAGAGATCCCTGGGATTGCTGGATACGACTGACTGGCTGGAGCACCTTTCCAGCTGAAGAAAGCTTGAAGAAGATGTTTAGTTTAGAATAAAGATGGCTGGAGAGATGGGCACGATGACATTATGAACAGGATGCAGAGATATTTTCCCTCTCTTTCCTGCCTTTTGCTAGAACTCATTGTGTCTGTAATGAAATTGATGGGCAGTAAGAAGTATGGAACTCCTTCACATAATGCACAATGAAACTTATGGAATGCATTGCCACAAGATTAACTTAAGCTGGATCTAGGCATGCAGCAGAATGAAGAGATAAGTGTCATGAAATGGCAGAGTGGATTGTACTGCAGGTTGGAGGTTGGGGACACCTTTTAGGAATGTTCCCTGTGTGTGTTTTGCTTTTTAAAAAAACCCCTGCAAAGAAAAAGCTAACACTCCAGGCTGCCTGCTGTGCTAGCTTTCTACCTGCATAGATAGATAGAAAAAAAGCAGAGACATCTAAAAAGCAGAGACATCACCTTGCCGACAAAGGTCCGTATAGTTAAAGCTATGGTTTTCCCAGTAGTGATGTATGGAAGTGAGAGCTGGACCATAAAGAAGGCTGATCGCCGAAGAATTGATGCTTTTGAATTATGGTGCTGGAGGAGACTCTTGAGAGTCCCATGGACTGCAAGAAGATCAAACCTATCCATTCTGAAGGAAATCAGCCCTGAGTGCTCCCTGGAAGGACAGATCGTGAAGCTGAGACTCCAATACTTTGGCCACCTCATGAGAAGAGAAGAATCCTTGGAAAAGACCCTGATGTTGGGAAAGATGGAGGGCACAAGGAGAAGGGGACGACAGAGGACGAGATGGTTGGAAAGTGTTCTCGAAGCTACCAACATGAGTCTGACCAAACTGCGGGAGGCGGTGCAAGACAGGAGTGCCTGGCGTGCTATGGTCCATGGGGTCACGAAGAGTCAGACACGACTAAACGACTAAACAACAACAAGATAGATAGATAGATAGATAGATAGATAGATAGATAGATAGATAGATAGATGATAGATAGATAGATGACAGATAGATAGATACCCTCCCTGAGCTTGGCAGTGGCAACCCTGCTGGGAGAAATAGTGACATTCTGGGATCAAATCAGAAACTGCAATGGCTTTCATAATTCTGGGACTGTCCCTGGAAAATAGAGACATTTTGAGGGTATGGCAGGTGGCTATTTATATCAGGCCCATGCAGGTGGATTAAGCTAACTCTCAGCATTACCCCCTGATGACCAGGGCCGTCTTAAGCGCCGCTGGCGCCGTGATGCGCCGGATCCCTCCGGTGCCCCCCCGCCCCGTTTCACAGCGCAGTGGGCGGGCAGGCACAGCGCGGCTGCCACAGGCGCTGCTGCACGGCGGGCAGGCAGGCACAGCGCGGTTGCCATGGGCGCAGCTGCGCGGAGGACCGGAGGACCGGTCGGCCAGCAGGCGGGCGCAGCTTGCAGCGCCCCCCCCTGGTGGATTGGCACCGTGGTGCCCTGCGCCACCCAGCCTGGCCATAGGGCCGGCCCTGCTGATGACATAGGAGCTGCTTGAATGGCTTCAAATTTATATTAATTGAGGTATTGTTCCTGGACCTTGCTTTAGCACCTTTGCAGCCTGCGTCCACAGACCTCACTTGACAAATATGAGGCCAGACTCTTCTCTCTCCGTGGTGTCACCAGTATGATTTCTACTCCACAACGACCCCTTAACAGCTCCCCAGGTTTGCCCTGGAAAGAGCTTTCTTTTGACACAGATAAAAGGCTAATGGTCTTTCAGAGTTACCCTGTCAGCAATGTTCATACCCGGCAGAAAAAGTGAGAGCGGAAAACACCAGTGTAACAGAGAAAATGGGGTAAATGATTCCATTGCCATAACCAGGGCAGGCAATCATTTACCTTGCACATTCATTTAATCAATTTCTCCATTAAAAAGCTGAGACTCTTAACAGCAAAACTAATTGAGCTCAAGGTCCCCGTGGGTAGAAGGTTAACGCAAGGGCAGCAAGCAGCACTTTGCCTGGCTGTATGTCACTGGCGATAAATTACACACATGTGCAGGTGTTCATAAGCGCATCCATCATGAGACAGCCACCCTCTTAATTATACTAGACAAAGGAAGAGCATTTGGTACAGCAAACTCTGAGCATCTGAAATATTGTGTGAGGGAGTTCCTAAAAGAACGAGCATGTGTTCCTGGATAAAGCTATTACTGCTTCTGCTTACTACTACTACGACTACTACTACTACTAAAGAACAAATTATGATTTTGTGGGATTCACCCCCATTGCTGCACTCCTCTCATTAACATATGCTGTTGTTTTTCTTTCAGAGTTCTTAACATCTAGGACACAACTCACCCACCTAGAAATATACATTATGCCTCTTCTTTAGTGAAACATGATCTCCACAGACTTGGCTGAATGTCACAGTAGCTCATGCCCTGTAGGTCTTACTCCATGAAATCAGTTGCCGAGACTAAAGGTCCCTCATCTCCCCGCAGCCGATGGTGTCTTCTCCTTGCCAGGGCTTTTCCCAAGCAATTGGAGACTGCGCCCACACACAGCCTACCTTTGCTCCTCCCTTTTCATACCTCTCTTGGTTCTGTGAGTTGGGGGAGGAGGAGCTTGACACAGCAGGAGGGGGAGACACCTGTGAATCTTTGCCAGCCTGGCTCATCTCTGCCTCTTGGCCTCCCTCCTCTCCTGCTTCTGCCTCTCCTTCTGCTTCTGGACTTCTTTCTGCCACGGACTCTCCCAGCTCACTAAGTCCATCCATCATCGCCCCCTCATCACTGGGCTCTGAGTCTTCTTCCCTTGGGGATTCCCCAGCTGGTTCCGGGACAAATTAAGTTCTAAACTAGAGGTACCACTGTAGTAAGGCAGGGGCAGCCAGTGTGGTGTTGTGTAAACTACCATCTTCCCTGGCCACTGACCTTGTTAGCTGATGGCTGAGAGCAGTTGCAGCCCAATCACACTCAGAAGGCATCACGTTGGCTTCCCTTGCTTTGAGATATTATGTAAAAATTATATAAGTGCTCAGTATTATTATTAGAGATGCAAAGAGCTTGTCTGTTCATATGAGGCAGGAGCAATCTGTACATGCTCAGAGGGGCTCTTATATAATAGTGCTGAATTAGATGGACCAATGGTCTTGTTCCATTTAGGAGAGACACAGGTGGTGCTGTGGTCCAGAACCGTCTTTCCTATTGGGCTGAGTGGTGCGTTGCGCCAGGGAGCCGGCCTCTCAGGGGCGCCCCAGCGAGTGGGGGAGTTGCGCAGCTTTGCCGGCGGCCTCCCCTTTCCATGCATGCCTGCCAGCTGTGCCCTGTCAACCATATGGCTGGTGTGTGTGCGGCTTGCGTCCCAAGCCTCCGTGGGAGGAGAGCTATCCCTGCAGAGGCTTAGGATGGAGGCTGTGCCCTGCCAACTATTTGGCTGGCGGGCATGCAGCTTGCGTCCCAAGCCTCCACAGGAGGAGAGCGATCCCTGCAGAGGCTTGAGAAAAGGTCAACAACTCTGGGAAAGTGGGGAGGGTGCTGGAGGGATCTTTGCACCACGGCGTAGGATATGCTTAAGACGGCCCTGCTGTGGTCTAAACCACTGAGGCTCTTGGGCTTGCTGATCAGAAGGTCGGCGGTTCAAATCCCCGTGGCGGAGGGCGCTCCCATTGCTCTGTCCTAGCTCCTGCCAACCTAGCAGTTCGAAAGCACACCAGTGCAAGTAGATAAATAGGTACCACTGCGACGGGAAGGTAAACGGCGTTTCCGTGCACTCAGGTTTCTATCACGGTGCACGGTGTTCCATTGCGCCAGAAGTAGTTTAGTCTTGCTGGCCACATGATCCGGAAAGCTGTCTGTGGACAAATGCCAGCTCCCTCAGTCTGAAAGCGAGATGAGCACCACAACCCCATAGTCACCTTTGATTGGATTTAACCATCCAGGGGTCCTTTACCTTTTTTACCTTTACCTTGTTCCGTTTAAGGCAGCTCCTATGTGCATTTGTTTCTTTCAGGGAGGAAATGGGAGATGGCACTGGAGGGCCATAGTTGAAGGGTGGCAGTGAAACAACAAAGCCAGCTGTTCCTGCAAGAGATCATTGTTTCTGCTTCCACCGCTGTTAAAAATGTCACCGTGTTTTGCACCGGAACGTGCACACTGTGGCCCTGAAACAAACAGCACATTCTGTTCCCTCTCAGCCTCAGTGGCTGCTGCTCACACAAATGTCCTTGGGGTTTATGATGTCACCAGGCTCTCTCAAATGAATCACAACCTCATAGTCTCTTTGGGGCCACAATTCCCTCCCCCCCCCATGTCTCCATACGCTGCAGAGAGCAACCTTGTCAAATGACGTCTTTAAAACTTGCCCTTGGAAGAGAGTGGCTTTTAACAGTTATCCATTAAAGTCCTAAAATAGGAAGTAAAAAAAAGTGTAAGGGGGGGGGGGAGAGACACTAAGTTCAACAGAAAGGTGGGATCGGTTAGCCAAATATTGAAATATCTGGGCAGTGCTGAGGAGGAGAAGATAGGATGATGACACGCACTGGAGGGTTTCCAATTTCCACGAAAAACAGTTGTTTCATCATGACAAGTAACTGTGGTGGTTGGCAGGGTTCATTTGGGCTGTGCAACGTGGTTCGGGACTTGGCACCTTCTCCCCATGAAAGAGGCAGGGAGATGGCCAGAATCCTGAGAGGTGGGGAGACAGGTGTCCCATTGAGACTCATCGCTTTAACTTCTTTCCTAATGCAAAGTGTGTGTGTGTGTGTGTGTGTGTGTGTGTGTGTGTGTATATATATATATATATATATATATATATATATATATATATATATATATCTTTGGTCAAATCCATACCACACATTTAAAGCACATGGCTTTCCCTCAAAGAATCCCGGGAACTATAGTTTCCTTGGGAACCGTAGCTCTTTGAGAAGCAAACTACAGTTCCCAGGAGTCTTTGGGGTGTTGCTGTGTCCTTTAAGTGTATGGCGTGGGTTGCTATTTTATCCTCTCCCCCCACTCCGGCCATTGTATGCCAGGGCAATTTGATACATTACTGTTGTAGCTACTGGAGTCATTTTCATGTAAGGACATGCAAGATGTTTGCCCCCATACTTTGCCACCTCCCCCAACATTCTCTGAAGTCTCCTTTGCTTGCCCCTTGCATCGTCCTATGCCGTTTCCTTTAGAACTTCTAAGGAAAAAAACCCCCAAACCAACCCACCAAATAATTACATGATCCCAGCCAATTGAGGACCGCTTTCATGATGTGACACAGCCAATCCTCTCTGGCTACGTGACAAAATTATATATAGATACAGATATAGTTTTATTAACACTTTTCACAGTACAATAACAGACAAGCTAGTTAAGCAAATAATAATATTTTTTTAAGAAAAAGAAAATAAAAGAAGAAAAGATAGAAGAGATAGAAAAATACAGGATCCTCTCTCATAAATGCATCTTAACTTTTGTCCCATACAGAAAATGGTATGTCCTCCCAGCTCTCACCTGGGGGCATCCCTCCCTTCCCCCAGGCTCTCATCCTGAGAGATTTCCCCTTCCCTGTCTCTCACACAGGGACCTTCAAACTGCGCATTGCCTTCATCAGCATGACAAAATAATGAAGATAATTAAGAGTGAGGACAATGTTTCCTGCCCTTACTCTTAATAGGAAAATGCTTTTTACTGTCTGCAGGGTCTCCCTAAAAAATCATTGTCAGATGCTACACTGAACTGGAAATATCTGTATGTAAAGTACCCCATGGGGGATAATTTGGTTATTTCCTTATCTCACTTTCATGAGCAGCAAGGGATGGACCCCTTGGCTCAGCCACCAGCGGTCATATAGAAACTGCTTCGGTTTGTTTAGATCCCATGTTACACCTGGTAACATGGGCTGGTACAGCTGACTGACATTTATTTATCATTATTAATTGCATACAATTTATACACTACTTGATTGTTTTTTGTTTTTTAATCCTCCAAGCAGTTTACAAAAGATAAAACAGTGAAATTAAGGGAGGGAGGATACAACTATACTTTAAAACACACAAAAGTTAAAATACTAAGAGTTTAAAATTAACTCAACTTTTAAAGCATCCGGGTAAAGGTAAAGGTAAAGGGACCCCTGACCATTAGGTCCAGTCACGGACGACTCTGGGGTTGCGGTGCTCATCTTGCTTTACTGGCCGAGGGAGCTGGCGTTTGTCCACATGACTAAGCCGCTTCTGGCAAAACCAGAGCGGCGCACAGAAACACCGTTTACCTTCCTGCCGGAGCGGTACCTATTTATCTACTTGCACTTTGATGTGCTTTCGAACTGCTAGGCTGGCAGGAGCAGGGACCGAGCAACAGGAGCTTGCCCCATCCAGTGGTGAACGGTGCCCCTTGGCTGCCCAGGGCAGCACCCCCTGGGGGTGGGGCATCACTCCGCAGCACGCATGCGTCCTGACGTCATGATGCACGGCGCTCGTGCCAGCATGAACGGTGCATGTGCAGTCCGTTCATGCTGGCGCTGCTGCTCCTGTGGCAACCTTACAATCTGCCAAGCAAGCGGCATCTCATAAGGCTGCCACGCATGAACAGCGTGCGTAAGGCTGCCCCATCCATGCTGCTTTTCGCATGCTGCAGCCTTACGAGTTGCCGCTTGTAAGGTTGCTGTGGGAGCAGCAGCGTCAGCCTGGATGGACTGCGCATGTCCGCACATGCGCAGTCCATCCAGGTTGGCGCTGCTGCTCTGCTCGGCCGGCGCGCTCTGCTTTTTCCTGCTTGAGTGGAGGAGATGAGGGGCGGGCCAGGGAGGGGCGTCAGTGGCCGCCACTGACGTCCCTCTCTGACCCGCCCCTTGCTTCTGCCAGAACAGGAAGGAGCAGAGCGCACTACGGAGCAGGTTGCTGCCGCAACATTGGGGCATCTCCGCGATGGCGGTCGTGCCACGGCGGCGGGTGGGGAGGGGCCAGGGGCACTGCCCCCCGCCAGAGTGCTGCCTGGGGCACCCCATCCCCATCGCCCCTCCCTTGCTACGGGCCTGACCTCATTGCGGGGATTTGAACTGCCAACCTTCTGATTGGCAAGCCCAAGAGGCTCAGTGGTTAGACGACAGCACCACCCACGTCCCACGGGTAGGCTTGTCTAAATAGGAATGTTTTAAGCAGGCACCGAAAAGAGCAGTGAAGGTGCCTACTTGATCTCAAGAGGCAGGGAGTTCCAAAGTTATTACAAATACGGAAAGGGTATTATGCAGCACCTGCAGTGGTGCCAAATCCACCAATCAAAGTGGTCGTGTGGGCATGTGCAAGGGTAAGACGATCTCATAGGTGGTCCAAAGATTCAGATGTCTGGGTCAGGCGGCTTCAAGACCCCCTTCTGCCTTACAGTTATGAGCAGATATCTCAGAACGTGCAGTATATTCCTCCAATACCATGGACTAGAGGCAGCTACATATTTGGTATCTCCAGTGTTCCCCTCTCCCCCGCTTCCCGGAAAAATAGGTACCGGAACTCACCATGAAGTTGTTACAGTAAGTCACTGGGCGATTCTGGGCAGCCCTGAACAGATGCCGGTTTGACAACAGCCCATGGAGATGCTAAAAGCTATGGTAAGCTGCCTCACTAGCTGATTTGGAGGTCACCCTAGTTCTGCTGCAGGTCAAATAAATGTGACCCTGCCTCCCCCGTTCTCTTAGATTCAGGCAAATGACTAGCGCACCTTGGAAGGGTCCTCACACAAACGGTAGAGGCCTGGCTGGAATGATAGAGGCCTGGCTGGAAAGCTTAAAGCATGCCTCCACTATATGAGAGACGGATTGAAGAAAAGGAAATATGAATTGGCCGCACCCTTTGGCTTGACCAATCATGGGTAGGAGCAGCTAGGTGGAGTCGTAGATCTAAAAAATGTGTTGACTTGCACAAGCTGGCCAGCTTCTGTTTTGACTTGAAATGTTCACTCGGGGCTTCTCAGAAGGACGTCAAGGCAAGAAGTGGGTGGGGGAGGGAGTGATGGCCCACAATGGCACCCACCTGAGAGGTGCTAGAACTTGGCTCCAGCTGGGGGGGAAAGGCACCGGGTATGTCTGTCTACATCTCCCTGGAAAATGACATATAATAATAAGCGTAACGTTTATTTTTCTGAACAATGGCACCAGCCCTCTTAAGTGGTATTCACTTCTAGGTGCTTTCCTGAAGGCCTTGTTTTTGATGGGGAATCTTAGTGGAAAGGATAATTATGAAAAGCCAGCCATGCCCCCTTGTGGCTGGGAGAGAAAGCTCTTCCCTGCAGGCAAGCCACGCAGGAAAACACTAGCTCAGACGTGCATCCTTGATATGAGAATGCTAAACAATCTGATTAAAGATGGATCAAGTTAGGGCTGCCACCAACCTTTCAGCATCAGCATCATTTTTTTCTGAAAGAAACTGATTGAGTGACTCATGGAGTTATGAGGACGGAAAAGGCTGCACTTGTTAAATATCTCTCCACCTGTCGCAAAGCTGTTGAACTTTAATTGTGTCCTTTTCCAGGAAGAAGAGGATCAGTCTTAGATAAGCTTAAAGGGGAGTTCTGTACCTTCTGGAATTATTGGGGGAAGAAGATAAAACAAAAAGGCAGCACAGGATATGAAGAAAAGAGAAGGAAGGAAGGAAGGAATAATAATAATAATAATGTTATTTATTACAGGAAGGAAGGAAGGAAGGAAGGAAGGAAGGAAGGAAGGAAGGAAGGAAGGAAGGAAGGAAGGAAGGAAGGAAGGAAGGACTTGAGATTGTCTGGAAGTCACACACTTCAGCATAATAACAACACACTGAACAGTCCTCTAGCAACAGCAATACCCATATACGAAGCCAGAGAGGAAATGATTTGGTCTGCTCATTTCCATGAATTATAGCAACTGGTCAGCACCAGGGATAGCTCCAGGAAGGCAAAAGGGTATGCCAAGAATGCATAGTTTATTTTGGAAAAGAAGTGGTGACACAAATGCAGAAAGGGTTGGTTCTTTATTTTTATTTTAAATACATTTTTCTGTTGTATAATTTAATCTGAAGAGAACAGTTCTTTTTCAGGGTCAACAAATGTCTAGGGTTCAGTTTTTGCCAAGTCAAGTGGCACGGTGGTTGGAGCTAGGCTAGGTTAGGTACGACGATGCCATGGCAAGGTGGAGGGAAAGCAAAGAAATACATTCTGTGCCTGAGAAGCTTAATAAGTAAAGTTGGCTGGATTTGGGTGGGGTGGGGTGGAGGAGCCAGCTAGTTTTCTTTGCATGAAATTCAGCAGGAATGAGAGCTACCCATCACATCATTAACTACTCTGCAGTACTGGAACATTCACCACAGGAAGAGAGCTCCACCAATTCCAGTACTCTCTGAAATGAGTGCTGCTTCCTTGCTATTTGTGAAACATTCAAATGATGATACCCTCTTCCTTTCTCAACTGGGTGGGGGATTTGCCTCACTCAATAATGGGATTCCTTTGTGCAGAAACTTGCGTTGCTTTGGCACCTCGATGTTTTCTTTCATGTCTGACAGAGCCACCAGACTCCTCGGAGCGATGCGCATATCTCTGGCCTGCCACACGGGCTCGGCAAAAGAAATTCCTGTAATTACTGCATCATGCTTTTCACTGAAACCAGATTTCATATCTGTGCTCCTTTGGCAGCCAATTCATTATCGGTTGCTATGGCGATGGTTGCCATGGCACCATAAATCTCTTCTCTGCAAGGCTGATCATTCATATTCTAATAATATCTACATGAATGAACTTCAAAATGTAAGAACCTAAGACCTGCCTTGCTGGGTTAGATAAAATATCCCTCTGGTCCTGCATTCTGTTTTCAGTACCCAGCCAAATGGAAGTCCTTAACTGCAACAAAATGAAAATAGGCACCCTCTCTCTTTTTAAAAAACCTATCATCTGTAGACAGAGATATTCATCCTCTGAATATGGAAGGCCATGGATACACTCATGCTTTGTGATTTTGGCTAATCCTTTTTTAAGGAAGCCTAAACTCTTGAGAGTCCCATGGACTGCAAGAAGATCAAACCTATCCATTCTGAAGGAAATCAGCCCTGAGTGCTCACTGGAAGGACAGATCCAGAAGCTGAGGCTCCAGTACTTTGGCCACCTCATAGAAGAGAAGACTCCTTGGAAAAGACCCTGATGTTGGGAAAGATAGAGGGCACAAGGAGAAGGGGACGACAGAGGACAAGATGGTTGGACAGTGTTCTCAAAGCCACAAACATGAGTCTGACCAAACTGAGGGAGGCAGTGGAAGACAGGAGTGCCTGGCGTGCTCTGGTCCATGGGGTCACGAAGAGTTGGACACGACTAAACGACTAAACAACAACAAAACTCAGTTCAAAAGCACACCAAAAGTGCAAGTAGATAAATAGGTACCACTCCGGTGGGAAGGTAAACAGCGTTTCCGTGCGCTGCTCTGGTTTCAGTGTTCTGTTGCGCCAGAAGCGGCTTAGTTTTGCTGGCCACATGACCCAGAAAAACTGTCTGCAGACAAACACCGGCTCCCTCGGCCTGTAAAGTGAGATGAGCGGCGCAACCCCAGAGTCATCTGTGACTGGACTTAACTGTCAGGGGTCCTTTACCTTTTTTTAAACTCTAGAGTTCATAACCACACCGCTTTAGTATTTGATTCCATGCCTTAAAAAGGTGATGAACTGGGCTTGCATTGGCCAACCTGATTTGACTCGCTGCCATTTTTTAAATGATAAAACTTTACTTTGGGATGTCAGCAGTAATGCTAGCCTATTTATGAATTCTGTATATAGCATGTATATGAATTCTGTATATGGATTTGCTTGTTGTCAGGATCTGTCTTCCTCTGTATTATACCAAGCTTTCCATCTGCTGCCTAATCCAGGGGTAGCAAAAAGTTGCTGGACTACAATTCCCATCATGCCATGCTGTCTGGGGCTGATGGGAGTGAGGATCCAACAACATTTGGAGGGCATTACACCAGCTACCTCTGCCCCAATCCATATTCAGCAACTGGAATTCTGGAGAAGTTTTCTTTTTTTCCAGGGCCCTGGTTAGAGGAATTTCCTGAATTATCTGTATTTCATGAATACTCTGTGGGAAAAGTCAGTGAGTCAAGCTATGAAAATTCTTCAGAAAGTATAAAAGTTAAGATGAATCCCAGTCAGAAGAAACTTCTCAATCCTAGTGACGTACTTCAGTGTGGTGAATAATCCACCTCAGCAGAGGAGAGTGGTAGAAATAATTTCTTTCCTCAGGGAAGCTCCAGTTCTTTCCTCTGAGTCATTCAGAAAATTGTTTTCAAAAGAGATTCTGTAACTGGGTTACATATTTCGACTTTCACATGGAACTTTCAAGAGTTGTTTCCATGCGTTTGGAGTATTTTGGGAAAGTATTTTTGTCTCCAGTAATGTTCCAAAACAGCAGAGAAGTCAAACTTGTATATTGATTTCTGCACACACACACACACACACACACACACACACACACACACAAGTTTGTTGTTCAAATACTTCTGGCGCAGCATCGCTTGCTGATGTGAAAACATGGTCTAGAGATTTAATCCATCTAGCCTAGGGGGTGGGGCCCACACTTGCCTGAAGAGCCAAAAGACTCCAGGAGGCCATTGGGACACTACTGCTGCTGCTGTAAGTGTGGAGGGAAGACCGCTTCCTGCTGCAAGGTCCACCCCCTGAGAGGGAGGAACAATCAAAAATGTTTTAAAATGTTTTAAAATAGTTTTAATCTCTGGTGTCTTAAATGTTGGGTTTTTTGGTTTTGTTTTGTGCTATATTGGGATAAATGTTTAGTTGGGGCTGGGTTTAGTTTCTTTTTAGTGTTTTGTTTTGTTTTGTTTCTACTGCTTTGTTGTTGTTTAGTCGTTTAGTCGTGTCCGACTCTTCGTGGCCCCATGGACCAGAGCACGCTAGGCCTCCCTCAGTTTGGTCAGACTCATGTTGGTGGCTTTGAGAACACTGTCCAACCATCTCGTCCTCTGTCGTCCCCTTCTCCTTGTGCCCTCCATCTTTCCCAACATCAGGGTCTTTTCCAGGGAGTCTTCTCTTCTCATGAGGTGGCCAAAGTACTGGAGCCTCAGCTTCTGGATCTGTCCTTCCAGTGAGCACTCAGGGCTGATTTCCTTAAGAATGGATCGCTTTGATTTTCTTGCAGTCCATGGGACTCTCAAGAGTCTCCTCCAGCACCATAATTCAAAAGCATCAATTCTTCGGCGATCAGCCTTCTTTGTGGTCCAGCTCTCACTTCCATACATCACTACTGGGAAAACCATAGCTTTAACTATACGGACCTTTGTCGGCAAGGTGATGTCTCTGCTTTTTAAGATGCTGTCTAGGTTTGCCATTGATTTTCTCCCAAGAAGCAGGCGTCTTTTAATTTCGTGACTGCTGTCACCATCTGCAGTAATCATGGAACCTAAGAAAGTAAAATCTTTCACTGCCTCCATTTCTTCCCCTTCTATTTGCCAGGAGGTGATGGGACCAGTGGCCATGATCTTAGTTTTTTTTTTGATGTTGAGCTTCAGACCATATTTTTTTTTTATTTTTTTTTAAAAATATTTTTATTAATTTTCCAATTAAAACCAATTATATCACATTCAATATTTCAAATTATACACATATATATATCAATCCAACCGAATGTTATGCCAAATCATCTAAATAATTTATTTTTGGGTTCCCATGCTTCAAGAAATTGGGAATTCCTCGCAACTGTCCACTGCCGTCTTATTTCTAAAGTTCAAATCGTCGAGCTTCAGACCATATTTTGTGCTCTCCTCTTTCAACCTCATTAAAAGGTTCTTTAATTCCTCCTCACTTTCTGCCATCAAGGTTGTGCCATCAGCATATATGAGGTTGTTGATGTTCTACTGCTTTATTGGTGTTTTATATAATTAGTATTTTGTTCTTAAGGGGAGAGGGTCAGGGCTGCCTGGGAGTGGGCCCCAGCAACAGAATGACTGGGGCAGATTCCATGGGGGGATCCCACCCCCTTATTTGGACTCCATTAGTGGTTGTTAAAGGGCCTGGGAGAGATGGGCTGAAGTTGCTCAGCAAGATATTTGAAATTCAGCCAGCTATTTCCCAACTCATGGAGTGACCATCCTAAGACAATGGGGACCCAAGCCCCAAGTAACACATAAGTGGGTGGTGGCAGCAGAGAGAGAGAAACCAGGTGGGGCATCCTTTGCTACCAGGCTACCCTACAGGGTTGGCGTGAGAGCAGTTGGTGCCCTTCTGCTACACCTTGCACTCGTATAATTATGAAAGCCGCTAAAATCCACCCAGTTGTGCAGCAGTAAGTTTAACTACTGTATATAGTTCAGTGAGGTGATGGTGGGGGGGAATGTTTGCTTTCAATCTGTGCATGTAAACACAAAACTTGAGCCTCCATTTGTGCACGGAGGGATTTTGTTGCTGTTCAAACTACTAATTGATTTTCCCTAATAATAGAATTCTAATCTAGTACCTAGGAAGCAAATGGCGATGCTTCAGTAGCTTTTAATAGAAATTGTTTGGCTGTCACTGTGCATATGCACACATGAGATTGGAGTGAGGGTGATCCAACCATATTAAAATCTAATCCTCTGTTCTTATTTATTCTAGCATGCCTGTAATTAATTGCCTCTGAAGTACGTTACCATGCTTGCTTGGGTCATACACATCTACAAACGACATCTCCATGGTCAGGGGATAAAAATCCTTCCAGAACATAAATGACTTGGGGGCAGGAGAGGATCTAGCTCAAATGTACCTGGCAATGTGCTCTCCCATTGAAATCCTGACTCTACCCTGCCAGAGGAAAGGAAAGGCTGCTATCTGTCTGGTAGAGCTGGGTAAAAAACTAGCCCGTTTTCTAAATACAAAGGGGCTAATATTTGGTTCATTTGACTAAGGCAGCAGAATGTCCAAGGGACTTAGGGCACAACTGCATGGTACATTAACAATGTGAAACTCCTAGGTAGAGTTCATTGAGGCAGGATCTGGAACTAAGGGCAGAGACACACCATTCAACACACATTTAAAGTGTGTGGCTTCTCCTGAATAACCCTGGGACCTGTAGTTTGTTAAGGGCGCTTTAAACTGTAGCTCTGCAAGGGTGAAACGACAGTTCCCAATTTGGGCAGCATTATGTGTTTTAAATGTGTCTTGAGTGTTCTTTAAATGTCACTACAGAGGAAAAGAGGCACTCAAGAGGATCAGGTGCCAGGTAATCCATCAAAAGTGAAAGCAAAGGGAACTATAGGCTGGAACCAAAGTCTAGCTCAGGGTTTCCAAAGCTTGGGTCTCCAGCTGTTTTTGGACTACAACTCCCATCATCCCTAGCTAGCAGGACCAGTGGTCAGGAATGATGTGAATTGTAGTCCAAAAACAGCTGGAGACCCAAGTCTAGCACCCTGGTCTAGCAAAAGGTGGCACATAATGCCGCATGAATCACTGTTCAAGCAATGGCCCAAGCCTGGCCTGAAATTGTTTATATATAATATACAGTCATGGGCCATGACTGTAGGAGCCAATAGTGTGTACAGAGGCAAAATAATTTTGCAGCTTTAGTAGCTGTCCATAGGAAATTTTAGCAGGTGTGTGTTGCATTACGGCACAACTGTTCATTATGTCAGAGTTGTGCCCTCTTTTTCATCTGGTTGCCCTAGGCTCTCTGCAGGGTGGGGAGCTATGCTAGAACTTAGGAAGGTGTTTTTCCTACATGGTACAGCTGCTGCTCACAACCAGCAGCACCAGAACAGAGACCCAGAATCACCCAGTTTGAAATGCAATGGTACCTGCCTATATGATGTTGGTTTTGCTTGCTAAAGTTAACCATACATCCTATGCAGGGTGGTTTTGTTTCATTGTTGCTCTCTCCTTGAAACCCATCTCCCCTGTGCTGAAGTCAGACCCTGGTATTCATTCATGCTGTTAAAGCATGCTTAAATCTCTTTATGCATTTCTATTTTTAATGTCTCACAGAAGACCAAAGTCAGCACTGAAAGCGGTCAGCTGGGAATGAGAAATTTCAGAAAAAGAGCCGCTGTGTTTTTCTCTCTCTCTCATGCCTAGGAGGCTCTGCAGATTAATAATGAGATAAATTAAGTGTCAGTAAGAGGGGGAAATGGGTGTCTGCAGTGAATAAGATACTGCTCTCTAACTTATTCCAATTCAACTGGATAATGTGACTCACGGCCAGTGCTGTGGGAGGAAAGAGGACAGTGTATATCCTATGTCTGATGGGCTTTGCAAAGCTGATTAGCTATTGCCCTAAATAAGTACAGTACTGTATATACAAATACACCAAAGGGGCCATCAACTAGGATGTTCCCCTGCACAAGCCAGTGTCAGGTGCTGCAGGGATTAATTTGGTATCCTGAGAAGCAAACACTTTCTATCTCTTTGTAGGAATCAATGGGCTGTGCATGCTAACCTGAGCTTAATTGAACACACAGGACTTATGCATCTGAAACATGCAAAGATTGGTTGAAGCCTTGGAACTGTACTAATTTGTGTGGTGTGCGAGGTGAGGAAAACATGTCCCTTTATTACAAAGAAGCATCCTTTTAATACCTAAGATATAAACATTAAGTCTCCTTTCGCAGCCATGTCATATCTTCCCAGCATTCATGTGAGGTAGGTTTGGTTGAGTTTGATGACCAGCCCATGACAGGAAATGAGCAATTTTTTAAATGTTTATTTCAGACCCTCCAAGTGTCCCTATTTTCTAGGGACAATCTGGGATTTACAGAAGCCATCCATTTCAGATTCGAAGCCAGAATCCCTCACTTTTCCTTAGGACGTGCATATTTTCATCAGAGAAATATCAAAGGGTATGGAGTTATCCAATCCCCAATCCATCTGAAGGCAGCCCTGGAGAGTGAAGTTTTTTTAAAAAAATATTTAATGTTTTATTATGTTCTTTTAAATATATTGGAACCTGCCTAGAGTGGCTGGGGCAACCCAGTACCCAGATGGGTGGGATATAAATAGTAAAATTGTGGTTGTTGTTATTATTATTTAATAAGACGTCCCTATTTTCATCAGGGAAATGTTGGAGAGTATGTTATTTTAAAGATGAACTGAGTATATTCTCTTTGTTTATCAAGGATGGTAAAATGTTTCTTTTTCAGATACCACACCACATTCTTAGGCCATTTTTTAAAAAAAGGTTAGGTGGCTGATCGGCCCACCCCCAACAGAAATTATTGGACTGAGGCAAGTCTAGCAGTAGAAACATAGGAGCCAACTCCTAGGGGCCAAGGTCCCTTCGGGGCCCCGAATAAAATATTTGAGGGGGCCAAAGTTGATGGCCATTGACATTCAAATGGTGTGTGCATCCCATGCCATGTGATCAAATATGTGGGCAGGGCTTACCTTCCTCTCCCCCCCCATATTTTATTCAAGTTGGCACGGCTGGAAATCATGTGGTCTCATCAGACAGCAGTTTCCTCTGTGGGAGGTTCATGGGAACAGGGCCGACTCTACCATTAGGCAGAGTGAGGCAGCCACCGCTGGCAGCAGGTGCTGGGGGGTTGGAGGTGGCACTGAGGTGTCCCTGGACAGAGCTGTGTGGGCCATGTGGCCTGGACTGCCCTCACTAGCCTTGCCTGCTGCCCTCAGGAAGCTCACCTTTCTATCACCAATGCTGATGAAAAATTCAGTTGTCGGTCTGTACTGTATGTGGAATTGGAGGGCACCATCCTGTTCATTACCACAGACAGCAAAATGTTTTGGGCCAGTCCTGCGATGGGGACTTTAATTTTGTCCCATTAATTCATTCCTTGCTCCACACTAGCAGTTCTTTCACAGTACAACACTAATATGCTCCGGTATCTAGTCTGGGAGTTACTGAGCCTGCCGCTAAGAGAATGATATTTCTCGTTTGGGAATTCCCTGACTGAATAATCTAGGGAAAGCAGCACTGTATCTAAAGGATCCCTTGCAAAATCGTCTGGCCAGAGTGATGCAAGCTGCATGTCTCCTTTCTTTTAACAACAACAACAACAACAACAACAACAACAACAACAACAACAACAACAGCCTGTTCCTTTGCTTCATCCAGGTTGTTCCAGGATAGAATATCATTCTCATACACCAGCATTTATTTTTAACACTGATGTGCCCTCTAGTGGCCAACATTATCAAAAAATGTTTGGGTGTTTGAAGCAAAAAACAATAGGTAATCAACTGTGCTTTAACTGTATCCCAAAATGTCATGATCAGGTAACACATTTTGGGGTACTGTTAAAGCATTGTTGGTCTGCCTCACCATGCCTAGAGTAAGATATATGTTTGACAGTGAAGCTTATGCTTTTCACTCATTGGGGTGGAACAACATGTTATGATGCGAACACAGGGCTCATTCAAATGTTCATCTTCCAATGTGATATATGTATTGAAACGTGATATATTCCAGCAATGCTTGCTCTGCACTCCATGCAGAAGAAACAGGTGCACAAAAGAATACAGAATAAAAACCAGAAATTGCAACATTCAGAAACTAGGGCAAGAACATTTCAGTCTCCTTGGACACTTTGCTGCTGCCCTGAAAGTTGCTATTCTTCAACAAAGGAATTTTCAAGGAGAAATTTCAACATGAAATTGCTGAAGTAGAACTTGTCAGGAAGCCTATTCCCCTTCTTTAGGCAAAGATGGAGACAATGGTATCCTGTATCACTCCACAGTGCCAAATGCTATACAGTAGTTGTGAATAGTAACTTTGCATATCTTAGGGTCAAATTGTTATTTAAGATAAACGTGACTTTGTAAAAATGTGCTTAAACAGGCCATACAGACCCTATTTGTCACTTTTTGCCAAAAAAACAGCTCCTATTCCCACCCCCACTCCTGTGCCAGTTACTGCAAATAAGCCCCTTTAGGATCAAAGAGATTTGGGATCAAAAAGAGCTGACTTGAGGGAATTTTCAGCAGAAAATGGTGTGGTATCCCAGCTCACATAGGGAACCCCATATAGACTGGAGCCTCGGGGTTGTATTTTCTTCAAGATAAAAGTGGTCCATTTAAATTCACTCTTTATGAAGCATATTTATCCTGGCATGTAGTTTGGCCCTCAAGCTTTACATAGAATTGTTGCAGACAGTAGCTACTTTTTGAATTCCCTGGTCATTTGGTCAAGCTGTTTAAAAAACATTTCATATATGCCAGCCAGGATAATACTTCGTGCACCTGATGAACAGGACTCTAGCTTATGAAAGCTCACATCACAGTAAATCCCTTAACTGTCGTTGCTGTTGCTGCTGTTATTGTTGTTATCATTATCATTATCATCATCATATTTGTACCCCGCCCAAAACATCTGACTGGGTTGCCCCAGCCATTCTGGGTGGCATTTGATAAATGATTTGGATTCTTTGTTTAAACAGAAACAAAACTGCCTTTATGTAGGACTGGAAGTCTAAGTTTGCTGAGATTAAAGGCCCAAAGAACTAAAATATCTGCAAGGCATTCCCTGATGACTTTTTACAAAGAGGCTTTGTTGGACTCCGTGATGAATGGCTTATTGGAAGGTGGACAATTAGCATCCTGGACCATTTTAGCACATAGATAAGAGCTGGAACGCAATACAAGCTAACTTTCTAGCTAGTGATGTAAAGCTACAGGGTATATCAGACTTATCAGGAATAGCATTTCTATCTCTTTTTTTCTGCAGACAATGTGTTTAAATAAGAAACAAATCTTACATGGACACAGACTGTAAGATTCTCAGGACTCTGGAAATTCCAAGTAAGTTCATTTTCTGCTGGAAGTACTTGTACCAATAAGCATGTGCCATAATTAAATCAACCAGTTCTTCGATGCTCTTTTAATATATTTTGTAATATAGTTTGTATATATTTTAATAAAGCTGTATCTGAATAAATTCTCAGATAGGGAGGAGATAACAACGGGCACACCCGAGGCTCAATTCATACACATTCCTAACAGCTTTTTCAGGATTTATATAGTAAGGAACTTGCCCCTTCAGTCCAGTGCAATTTTCAACACAGCAAAACTGCACATGCGCTAGCAATCTGATTGGTTTCTGTGAACAAGAGCTACATCGGCATCAGCTTAGCACTGTCCCTTGTTCCACCGAACTCCTTTCTATTCAGTTCCAAATAAGTACTGCTACACAAGTAATTCCCATGCCCCAATAAAGCCCGAAATAGTGTCAGTTGAGGCAAACTACTTTGCATGGCGGTTACAGGATCTAATTTTCAGATGGAAACTCCGCTGAGACCAATATGCTCTTTGCCTACGGTATATTGGCTCACGTGGAAGCAAGCAGGTGACCAGAGCCAATATTGAGGACCCTTTTAGTCTGGTGAAAAATGTGTTCCCATTTCCCAGCCATAGATAGCTACAGCTGTCAAATAGCTGAGATGGGATTCCCCTCTGGTGTTATTCTTCCCTCGAATGCTTCACAGTTTTGTGTGGACTTACCCAATTGGTGCTTGGAAGTTAACGGAGCCAGTTGGCCTATCGATAGAATCATAGAATTGTAGCGTTGGAAAGGGATCCAAGGGTCATCTAGTCCAGCCCGCTGCAGTGCAGGAATCTCAACTAGAGCATCCATGACAGATGGCCATCCAACCTCCGCAGCAAACCTCCAAGGAAGAAGAGTCCACCACCTCCAAGAGAGCAACCATTCCACTGTTGAACACTTCTTACTGTCAGAAAGTTCCTCCTGATGTAACTTGTAACTCGAATCCATTGGTTCCAGTCCAGTCCCACAGTCCAGACCAGGAGACGACAACCTAGCTCCATCTTCCATGTGACAGCCCTTGGGATATTTGAAGATGGCTATCTTATCTCCTCTCAGTCTCTTCCAGAAATAACATACCCAGCCCTACTGTTTCAGTGTATCTGAAGAAGTGTGCATGCACATGAAAGCTCATACCAATGAGAAACTTAGTTGGTCTCTAAGGTGCTACTGGAAGGAATTTTTTAATTTTTTATTTTGTTTCCCTAACATGGGTTTCTGAACACCTTCTGTTACTGCCATGGATTCTGTTATGTAAGGCTGTGTACGCATTAAACCGCATTGAGGTGTTCTACAATAGGAAATTTATATAAAAAAAATTTTTTTAGAGTTTATTCCAGCTCCGGTGCGCTCCCAGCTGCTTGTGTTCAAAGCCACAATCCAAACGTATTGTATCCTGTAGTTTTTGATAAATATGGCTGATACTGATCCACTGGGAAGATAAATCTATATAGTCACCTTTATTCAATGAGTAGAAGTCGTGACAACTCTTGAAACATAGGAACGGGTAGCTTATAGGTTGTGTGTAGGCATATTGGAAAAGCATATATATATATATAGGTTATAAATAAATGTATGCCTGTTAGAATAATATTTTCATTTATAAACATTTGTTTTAGACAAGTATGTATATAATTATAGTGGGGGGTGTTGTGGTTTTTTTTTCAATGCACCTTTTACTTCATTATTATTTCCCCTTGATCTTGTTTAACTGAAATATTTTCTTCATTTAAAAAAAAAGCCGGGAGAGAATCACCACAGTCCAGCAGCAGCAACGCCGCCGCCGCCGCCGCCTCACTCTCCCCTCACGGCCCTTTTGCCAACTGGCCGCCTCAGCGCACGGGAGGTCACGTGGGCAGGGCAGTCGGTTGCTCGAGCGAGCGGAGGGGCGCGAGGCGAGGGGGGCGTGGCGTGGCGGAGGGCGGGGCCTCCCCTCTGTCTCGCGGGCGCTATAGCCGGAGCCCTTCAGGAGGAGCTCCGTGGTCCCTCCGGTCCGCCGTCGGGATGCGACGGTCGGGCTTCCAGCCGCCGGTGCTACTGCTGCTGTGGTTCGTGGCAGGTACCCTCTCCGCGAGCGTTCCTCTCCCTCTGTCCCCTTCCTCCTCCTTCCATCCTTCACCCCACAAACACACACCCTTGAGGTACCGGGGGCGGGGTAGGGGGGAGGAGGGAGGCCGCGTTGCCACAGTAACCGGGGGGGGGTTGGGTTGCCACCTTGTTCACGCAGCTCCTGCTCCTCTGCTCCTTCTGGGAAAGGTCGGGCTGCGGCGCTCGGCTCGTGTCCCTTCTTGCGAATGGGGTGGTGGTGGATGTAGGGTTGGGGGGTTGGATCATTTTTCTGGATCAGTTGGCAACAGGGCAGGGCCGGATTTAGGTTTGATGAGGCCCTAAGCAATTAAAGGTAATGGGGCCCTTTATATGTCCAGCTGTCCTTTGTCAACAACAAATCATCGCTCTTTTTTGTATTGAATATAGGCTATATGGTAATTTATGGACCTAATAGGTATCTAAAGGCATATTCACATAACAAAATATGTATTTTATCAAGGTAATTGTTACAGCTAGCCCATGCAGAATGTAGGCACCCTATATATAGAAAGGAGCAAACCAGTGATATTTTAGGGAACAGGCTAGTAGGCGGGGCCCATAACTTACATCATAGAAGCCTACACAACACAAAACACTGTTGCTGTATGTACATTTTATTTTATTTGTTTTTTTATCTTATATTTTGGAAATGTACATCCAGGTTTTTTCCCTTTAAATTTTTTTGGGCCCCCCAAGATAGCTTGTTTAGCTTATATGTAAATCCGGCACTGGCTGCGGCGCATGCGAGCAAATGGGGACGCTCGCTTCGGCTCGTGTCCTTTCTTGCAAATGGGGGTGGTGGATCCAGAATGTGGGGGGTTGGATCAGTTTTCTGGATCAGTTGGCAACAGGATCTGGGGAAGGGGAGAAGGAGGAGGGAGGTGTGTTCATAGCAGGTGTAGGAATGGCGTGCTGCTCTCATAACCTGTGGCTGCTCTTTTCCCTCAGGAATCCTGTTGATGTCTCCTTCTGGGGAAAGCCTCTCCGAGGTAAGTTTAAGGATAGTGGGGGAGGGGGGGAGTAACGAGAAGAACACATTATTTAAAGAACTCCCATTGGTGTCCCACCACCCCCATCTTCTTGTGTCGTCTACCCCAACCTGCTGCCCTCCAGATGATTTTTGGACAACTCCCATCGGCTGATGGATGTTATCGTCTGGAACATCTGGAGGGCAGCAGGCTGAGGAAGGTTGTTCTAGTCCTTTGTTTATATATGTATAATTTTTTTTTTAAAGGTGCAGTGGATTTTGTTCAGTCTGCATTCTTAAGTGGAACTAATTCACATCCCTTGGCTAAAACACGGATAGGAACGTAAATTATCCTCTACATTTCACGCTTGCTAATTTTTCAGTACAGTCCCCTGCTCAAAAAACAAAGGGAATTAACACATACAAAACTGATGCAGATAAGAAACAAAGTAATTCAACCACACCGAAGCTCAGCTTGCAGTTATGGGTACCACCTTGTCAGATAGCCCTCTGCCCCCCCCACCCTTGGCTGCATGCATGGTGTGGAGTTAAGTTTGCAATAATTGCATTCCTACAAAGTTGTCAAATGTGAATTGAATGGAACTCATGCAATATGTGGATGGAGTTGCGAACTCAACTTTCATGATACCTATTACTCCTCACAGCTACACGTTATCATGCTACTTTATCTGTGTAAACTGATTCTGTGTGTAGGCTTGCTTCATGAAAATTGGGATTTTTGAGACTTGAAGAAATTCTACTCTGAATAAACATTTCAAAAATACAAGTTGAGTAAACATCAGTACTGTAAATCTGTTCATTCTCAGCCCAGATGTGACTTATATTCTCTACCTGGATGCCCAAGGAACTTTAATCCTGTTTGTGGGACTGATGGAGAAACTTATGCAAATGAGTGTATGCTTTGTGCTGCAAACAGGTAACTACAGAAGTCATGGGTTTACAGATAGTCAACCCAGACTTTTAGTTAATCATACTTTTGAAGCTATTGGTAAGAAGTCTGCAAAACTTTCATACTTGATTAAATGGACCATCACTTTACTGTACTTCAGTATCCTGTCACCAGAGTTAACCACTCTCTGAGAAGTAGATGGGAAGCTTCAGAAAATCATGGTGCTGAAAGAGGCAAAAGACCCCTTGGTACATTCCCCTGTGTACATTCCCAGTTCAAAAAACACAATTCAAATTATAGTGTAGCAGAAATGGTGTACATGCACTACAGAAGAGATTTGGAGGTCCATGGGAATCTTAACCATCAATTCAATCCCCACACTGCAAGTGGAAGGAAAACTTGAAAAACAAACAAGATACTTCCAGGTCATTTTAATAGCAAACATGGTGGCCCTGTGCCAACTAACAGGCAGGAGACGGGTTTCTGCATACTTGGAAGAATGAATGAGAAGGGTTGCATACATATAATGCCATTGTATAGGAATGGAACATGAGAAAAAATTAAATCCTACAGCAATGGAAAAAAGAGGGGTGGGTGATTGGACCTGGTGGATCTCCACTGATTTACAACACTGCAATGCTTAGGTTCATGAAGGGCTGTTCATCTTGCAGAACATCAGTTGTAAATTCTCAGAGACCCAGATGGTGAGCAAGGTTAAACTTTCCAACACTGTACCACTTCACCTGAACACCTTGCTGCACAACCCCATGATATAGAGCTATAGTGATCAGGTTTCGGGTGATACAAAGTGGATGGAGGTGACACTCCTCACCTTGACCCTCAGGATGGTGACTTGGTAACCATACAATAAAATACAAATGCCTTTATTGGCATTACGAGTTAAAACATTTCAAAACACTAGGATAAATTTAAAAGGGACAGGAGTGAGGCTGTCGAGAATCACAAGGTACTTGATTGTTCTGCTTCACCCTGTCTGTTCCCTAGAGCAGGCATCCCCAAACTTGGCCCTCCAGATGTTTTGGGACTACAATTCCCACCATCCCTAGCTAACAGAACCAGTGGTCAGGGACGATGGGAACTGTAGTCCCAAAACATCTGGCGGGCCAAGTTTGGGGATGCCTGCCCTAGAGGGATGAGTCATTAAGAACCCTTCAGGTAAGATGGAGATTAAAAAGGAAGCCACTGGGGCAGTCACATCCTTGTCCCTATCCGCTAGGAGAAACCTCATTTGGATTTCTCTTGGAGCTGTGGGTTGCAGATCCAATATCTTGATCAGCATCTGTTTGCGGAGTCTGCTGTGCAAAGGGCAGTCCAAAAGAATATGGTCCAGTGAATCTGGCACTCCCTGATTACAGGCACACAGGCGGGCTTGATAAGGAATTTGCAAGTATCTACCTGTGGTCACTGCGGAGGGGAAAGCATTTAGTCTTGATAGCATAAAAGCTCTTCGTTGGGAAGGAAGTAGTAGGTCTTTGAGCCCTCACCAAGTCATTAATTTTCTGTTCCAAATATGTCAGCCAGTGGATCCAGATGTGGAGTCATCCCAGAGGAAACTTAATTGTGTTCACCTCCATGCCATGACTTCTAGCTGCAGCATAAGTATGTCTCTGGCCAGAGCAGGCCCACCCATGAAGTGGTACAGAGTGGGATTAGCAGAGGGGAGCAGCAAGATGCTGCGATTCCCATTTTGCCTCACCCCTGTCTCTGGTCCTAATGTCAGAGCAGAGTGTGATGCTTGTAGAACTTACCTCAGCTACAAATAATAATAATAATAATAATAATTTATTATTTATACCCCGCCCATCTGGCCGGGTTCCCCCAGCCACTCTGGGCGGCTTCCAAAAAAACAGAAATTCTAAAATACAAAAATCCATCAAACATTAAAAGCTTCCCTAAACAGGGCTGCCTTGAGATGCCTTCTAAAGGTCTGGTAATTGTTCTCTTTGACCTCTAGTGGGAGGGCATTCCACAGGGTGGGTGCCACTACCGAGAAGGCCCTCTGCCTGGTTCCCTGTAACTTGGCTTCTCGTAATGAGGGAACCGCCAAAAGGCCCTCGGAGCTGGACCTCAGTGTCCGGGCAGAACGATGGGGGTGGAGACGCTCCTTCAGGTATACCGGACCGAGGCCATTTAGGGCTTTAAAGGTCAACACCAACACTTTGAATTGTGCTCGGAAACGTACTGGGAGCCAATGTAGGTCTTTTAGGACCGGTGTTATGTGATCTCGGCGGCCGCTCCCAGTCACCAGTCTAGCTGCCGCATTCTGGATTAGTTGTAGTTTCCGGGTCACCTTCAAAGGTAGCCCCACGTAGAGCGCATTGCAGTAGTCCAAGCGAGAGATAACTAGAGCATGCACCACTCTGGAGAGACAGTCAGTGGGCAGGTAGGGACTCAGCCTGCGTACCAGATGGAGCTGATAAACAGCTGCCCTGGACACGGAGTTGACCTGTGCCTCCATGGACAGCTGTGAGTCTAAAATGACTCCCAGGCTGCGCACCTGGTCTTTCAGGGGCACAGTTACCCCATTCAGGACCAGAGAGTCCTCCACACCCACAAACAGTACTTCTGTCTTGTCAGGATTCAATCTCAATCTGTTAGCCGCCATCCATCCTCCAACCGCCTCCAAGCACTCACACAGGACCTTCACCGCCTTCACTGGTTCTGATTTAAAAGAGAGGTAGAGCTGGGTATCATCAGCATACTGATGGACACCCAGCCCAAACCCCCTGATGATCTCTCCCAGCGGCTGCATATAGATATTAAAAAGCATGGGGGAGAGGACAGAACCCTGAGGCACCCCACAAGTGAGAGCCCAGGGGTCTGAACACTCATCCCCCACCACCACTTTCTGAACACGGCCCAGGAGGAAGGAGCGGAACCACTGCATGACAGTGCCCCCAGCTCCTGCAGAATGGGCTCCGTAGGAAAACAGGTGCTTTTGTGCTACCTTCGCTGCACTTAAAACGTTCCATCACCTTTCTACTGTTTCATTTCCTTGAGGTTAGTTGGGTAAGTGTGAGTTTTTATCCCTCAACGTTCCTTTGTTTCCTTATAAGGCCTATAACACTACTACAATAATATTTGGATGGGGATCCCTGCAAAAAAAAAAAAATTCTCTTGAGATGGGAGTCTGGCTGTTTCCACACTAGGTAGATTCCTTGGAATAGCTAGGATTTTATTCAATCCCTTTTTATGAAGCATGTACATAATGTTGTAATCAAACAGTTATTCTCTTGTGCCCCCCCCCCCGGGTTCTTGGGTCTCTTTTCAGACTTTAGAAATGGAAAAGAAACACTATCTCCAAGAGGTTTAGATTTCTTTAAGGCTGCTTTTTCATCTTTCTTTCCTTTTTGAAAAAAGACATGCCATTTGATGACTGCAGTGACACATTGGGTCATTGAGCTTATTACTATGTGCTTGCTTTTGTAAACCTTCATTATTATTTATTTATTCAATATACTTATTTACTATTTCTCATGAAAATAATACCAACACAGTATACAATGAAACGATTACTTTTTCTATTAGTGCCATTTTGTCATTGTGGTTGTTAAAAAAATTTTTTTTTCATTTGCTCAAAATGCTTTTTCATACATTTTAAAGTTAAATATTAATAGCACTTTAAATTTACTTTTAAAAAAATACACTGCCTTTCCAGTCATCAGATTAGCACACCAAATTGATTTTATTTTATTTTTTTGTAAACGAATTGCTTAGTTATAAAACACTTTGTAGCAATTATTGGGTAAAATCCCCTAAATACAAAGCACTTTACATACAGATAACTGATTAACAAAATTGGAGAAATTGCATGCTCAAAATTGTCCCTTTCCAGCCCAAGTGTCTTATCATGCACTCTAATGCAGATGAAATATAGCAGGAGGAATACACTAAGTGCTGTTCTCCGCCCTCCTATACACATACACACAAGTCAATTGCAGTTCTGTAGGTAGCTTAGTGCAGATGACTAATGCTTTGCCATTCCCTTTATTTGCATTCTCTTACAGAGAACATGAAAAAAATGTAGAAATTGCCTATAAGACATCATGCTCATGAGATAAGCTTCAAGAAAGATACCTCTGTAGCCTGTTCAGTAACTGAAACTGTATTCTAAAAATGCCTTCCAACTGATGCAACAGAAACAAACTCGTTTGCTCTACCCAACTTTTGAATTTGCTTAATACAGGTGTTCTGTTGAACAAACAGGTGTGTTGCTTCATGTGTGTGTGTGTTGAGATGCAGCTATAAATTACAATCTTTGGAGATTCCCCGTCTTCTTTTTTATTGTGTTCCATGTCCCGGTGATTTTAGCTTCTATATATAAACATGGGGTGAGTTGCAAGCTGAACAAATAGGAATCACATGGCTATTTTAAGCTGTTGTAGAACATGCAGGTGGGTGGCCACAGTGGGAAGAGGCCACTTGTGACTGCCAACATCATTCACTTGTTAAGGGGTGGTTCCTTCTTGAGCAAAGAATGCATGAACTCACAGGGCTTCAGGGGGAGGAAAAGAATGTGTGCTACTAGCATGGCTTTGTCAGCAGCCAAAGGAAGCGATGAAGGCCAAGAAGGAATCTTGGGAGGGACTAGCTCTGTCTTGAAAGACAGTCTGAAGGGCAAGTAATGGTAGTTCTGTAACCCTCTGATCTGAAGCATTTGTTAAGCTTGCTTAAACTCTGTAAACACATACTGAACTCCACATAAATCCATTTACTTGACTTTCATTGTGCCAACTTAAATGCAACTCAACATGGAAAGTCTGTGAACAGTCTCCTGACTTTTTATTTTTATTTTTTAACCTCTTAAGGGGTAGGGAGTAGCCATGTCAAATCTGGCTTTTAGTGGGGTTATTCTCTTCCTATTTTGGGCCACCATAAAAGGTTAAGTTGTATCTTTTCTAAAAACACAACATTATGCAAAAGTCGCACTGGACTTTGCATTTTCATATTTAAAGCTGTTCCCAATTTGATAGTCTCGGAGTGTTTTCACTTGCTTCAGTTCAAATGAAAACATAAAACGTACATTCAAATTCTAAATGGCTTTCTTCCCATTCTTTTCTGCTGCAATAATTACACATTTGAATAACACAGTGGATGCACAAAACAGTAATAATTTATCAGCAAACTTGCAAACAAACTTTCGTTTATGATTATGGAGTAAGCCCATAGTTTGCTTTTGTTTGCTAGTAAACGACTTTAATAGCTGAAGGCCTGGTTTGGTTGAAATTGTTTTATATAGATTATTCGGGTTTTTGTGCTGAACCATATTGAAGATACTTGGAGCTAATTACTCGGGACTGGGGTGGTGAGAAGTTATGTCAGCTTTTTTTCTTATTTTTAACAGAACAGATTAGAAGTCATGTTGCTAATGGGAAATTCTCTAGCTTTGAAAGAGTATTAAAAGCTTGTGCAGTGTGTGTGTGTGTAGATCTCATTTTTCATTCTCCCACTCCACCACCAGGAAACATGCAGCCTTTTTTGTGCCTCCACTTCTGGTGGTACCTGGCATTGCTTCATCCAGCATGGATTAAAAAGCACTCTATAAGCTTTTATAGTGGAGGCCCCTGTGGGTATGCCTTAATTTGCTGATGGGAGGAGTGTTGCTGGAGTAGAAGTGCTGCTCTTCCACCTAGCTATTTCATTGGGGGAGGGCTGGCTAGACCAAAACCAACATTCCGTATAATTCTGCAATGCTTTTGAGCTGGCAGTAGCACACTGGGGCTAAGGGTAGCCTGTTTTGGGTTTAGCGCTTCAATGATGCTGGCTGGGATAGAATTTAGGGACCATTCGTAACCTGATGCAAGAAAAAGCATGTCTTTGGTGAATTGAGCTGGGGTACAGGCAGATGCAAAGCACACACATTCCCAAGCATCCTGCTGTCTTCTACGTATTGGATTTTGTGCCATACCCTTCTTAGGAGATTCCTGGTTATACAGCCTCTCTTAATTCTTACACGCACATCCCAATAAAAATTTCCAATCTTTGGGGAAGGAGGGAAGGAGACTTGAAATCAGGAATGAGCAGATTCAAGCCATGTCTGCTCAAAATATTAATGGTCTTATATGGCTATGTCTCCAGCTTATTACTGGTCCTATAAGGCTGCAATTCTGTCACATGCAATGGGGTTTACAGCCCATTCTTGGGCAGGTCTATTCCGCAGAAAGCATATTGTACAGTAGAATAGAATAAATGAGAGGTAGAGCTGCTGATAATACTGTTGAGTCGTAACTCATGTATATTGCGTTTTGCAAGTTGTCTCGTTTCTATAGCCCAACTTGCTTACAACCCTAATTTATTGAGAGTGATTTGTATATACAGATAGCACTTACTGCATTCTAGGCTGGTGTGGTCCATCTTCACTAGACTATTTAATTTTCAGAGAAGCCAGTTTTTAGAGGCAATAAATTTTGGTGGAGATAAAAGCATGCTCTGAAACACCCAGCGTGACAAGGATCAAAGTGAAATGACCCCCTTGTCCTGTTCAGTATTACTTATAGAGCTTAATCACAAGGGGGCGCTCGCCCCTTCTAAAAGACAAGAAGAGGGTACGGTAGCTAATGCAGAAGCAACTTATACCCAAATACAAGGAGCCTGGCTCTTTCAAAGCCCCCTGCCCAGGCACAGCCATGTCATTCCCTTGATAGAACTATTACTGAAAGATTCCACAGTGCAATATACATGCAGGGCACTAGTGTGGGCACGAAAGATGGACCTGACACTGAACAGGCAAAATGGGAAGCAATTTGCATTTTTTAAAAGATATATGCATAGTTCCAAGGGTTTATCCACACTTACCTTTCCTCCGCTGTTTCCAGGTACAATCTGCAATTTAAAGCTCTGTGTCCAATCACCTTTTTGTTGTTGTTGCTCCGGAGCTTTCACTGCGAAAACCTGCTCTTTAACACTCAATCGAAACAAATGACAATCTGCGGAAAACCCGTATTGAGGTGGGCTTTGATTCAGAATTAAGGAGTGGGTTTTTCAGGGAAAGCTCAGGGCAACAACTAGGACTGGGCGATATATTAATGTATCATCCAAAATGGGTTTGACATCCATATCGTGATAGCGGTTTCTTAATTTTTGACCTGGCAATTTATCACGAATCATGGTGTGTGTGTGTGCTATGCAAAAATCACAATGCAAGAAAAACTGAAACCAGCCAATACTTCTCCCGCTTCTTGCAGCCCCTGTTAACTCTGCCGGCTCAGCTGTTCCTTACCTCCTTATTTCAGACATCATGATATACAGTATCAGTATATCACAATGTTGAGCTGGTGATACATTATTATGTTGAAAACCAGATATTTCCCAGCCCCAGAAGCAGCAACAACAAAGCTCAGACATAAATTGTGGACCTTTGCCTGGAAAGCAGAGGGCAAAAGGCAAGAAGGGAGTTTGGATAACCTCCAGGAGGCAGATATCATAGCCAAAGCAATCTGTTCACCTAAGGCACATAGAGCAGTTGCATGTGGTTGTAAGTCCTTTGCCACCAAACAATCACAATTGCACAATATCAAGCCACCATAGATGAACCAAACACCAAACAGGTTTCTATAGTGCTAAAAGGCTCATAGGGGGAAAATGAAATTGATAGTCCCATAAGGCATAATACAGAAATTAACGTTATAGAATTATGGTGTTGTAATGTGAGTCTTCTCCATGTCATTAAAGAAAAGAAAGCTGGAAAAGCATTTCAGATATAATTAAAATTTTGTGCCTTTTTATAGAGTCAAAAAATGGCACCTGCCACAAACGTTGGAATGATAGTGTGTTGGGTTCACCTCTCATGTCATTGTCACAGCTCATATCAAAACCACAACAAGTGTTATAATGAATGTGTGCTGAGGTTGATATGGCCCACCCACAGCAGTTGTATCACGTCCACTAGTATTGGTGGAGCATAATGGAATATATGCATACCGTAGGGAAAGAGCCGTACACCTAATAGTGTGGGAAGTCAATTGCAATTCTGCTTCTTGCTTACAGCCAAAGAGCAATGATTGGGTAGCACCCTTCTGGAATCACCCTGTCTTATCAGGAAAACTGGCTGTGTCCTGTTTACAGCTTAACAAGGACCAGATACTGTCTTCCATCTTATTATGTGGGAAGAGGCCCACACAATCCAGAACTGTAGCATTGTCCTCATTTTTGCTCAGAAAGGAGGAGAAAGTTCTGACGCCACCAACTGTATTTACAACAGGTCGTTATCAAAATGTGTTATACACTGGGCTGTTCTAAGCAAAATATCTACGGCAATGTTTTATTACGGCTTCCACAGATGTTTATTTGCCTGGCTCATTGCATTGTGACAGTGCCTGCCGGCCTCTCAAAACAGGTCTGACAGAAACCATCAATATCAGAACTTGATGGATGTTCACAAAACCCACAGCAAAACGTTTATTGTGTACACCCATGGAAAGGCGCCAGGAAGCCCTGCCCCAGACCCTAGAGCATGCAGCGCCACAAAGCTGACAGCAGCGGGATATGCTAAACCACCCTTCTTCACCGCAATTTGAAAGCTGTTTCTTGAGCTGTGCGAGGAAAGTTGCTTTTCGACATTCCGCGAGGAAGTGAACTCCCACTTCACAACTGTGCAGCGTGGAGCCCAAGCCTTGTCTCTAGGAGACAAAGGAAATGTGCAGGGCAGATAAGATCTTGGTGATCCTTCCTACACTTGGGTCAGTGGCTCCAAAACTCATTGCTCCGTCATCGATTTAGGATGCAAAGTGTACACACTTACCTGTCGCCACCAAACTTGGTGAACCTTATTTCCGAGGGCAGGATTGCACTAATAATCTTACCTTTGTTTTGGGACCCAGCTGCCCAAAATCTCACCTATTGATTGCCGTGTCCTGTTTGCTTCCAGCATTTCTGTCTAGCTAGCAAAATGCTCATCATTGTGGTATGTGGGGAGGGCCTGCATTACAAGGACACTTGAGTGCGTAGGGCATTTGAGGGTGTAGAACATCTATTTGCATTTTGCATAACAGGATCTTCTTCCCATGGGGATCTGTGTCATCCTGGGAATCACTGATAACATTTGAGAGTGTAAAAAGGGAGCACTCAACAACACCATTAGGTTAGGGGGCATAAATCTGTCCCATACACCAAATGGACCCATTTCTGGATGGCAAGCCAGCTTTTGCACCCTCTCACTGTCTCAGACTTAAGTCCCTTTACTGATCTATAAACTCAGTGGACTGCACTGGGTAGAACGGAAGGGTCCATTCTGCCTAATGGGAAAGTTCTGAAAACCCAGATGTTGCTTTTTCAATCCTCTGTAGATTACTTCCCCTCCTTTATATGCTTCTGAATCTTTCCTTGCATGCTGAATAGTTCTGCTACTGCACCGTGGATAAGATTAATTCCCTACTTAGTTTGGCAATCAATATTTCCAAGCTAAACCAGGATGTGCTAGCCCACCAATACTTTCCCAATGCGCTGTGTTGATAAGAAATCTTCATCTTGCACGAACTGCAAACTTTGCTCTCACAGTAATCGACACAGATCTTGTTAAGAGCAGCAGGGGGAAAAGTGGGGGTTGCAATAATGGGTGCCAGCTTATCATGCACTGTGCAGGCAGTAAAAAGTTTTCACAGGCAGTAAAAAATGGACAGAAATCAACTTGTCAGCTATGCATCCACAGCAACCCCCCCACAGTATCTGAGAGGTACAGTTCACACATTGCATTAATTTTTTGTAACCCGCCCTCGGACCTTAGGGTGAAGTGTAGGCAATAAAATACAATATAAATAGAATAAATAAATATTATAGCAGCAGCAACAACAACAACTATAAATTATAATACATATTCTGTATGCTTATATATATATATAAATAAGCATACATCTGCTATGTGAATTAGGACAAATGCATACTTGAAAACGTGTGTCATGCAGGTATATGAATCAGACATCTCTGATTAGCTACAGTTCCTTATTGGGTGTGCTCTTGTGAGCACCCTGAAATATGCTTCACTGAGAAATTCAACATGTGCCTCCCTGAGAACTGGTTGTTGTTTTTTTAAAAACCAGGCTGTGAAAATAAAGCTTGCTTCTGGTTATGTCCTTACTGAAGATGGAGCTGCTGTTTTGGGGGGGCTGGCTGGATTTGGCGACTGAATGCATGCGATTTTTGTCAGACTGCTTTGGCTTGTAGGCACATGCCCTTCTAGGAAAAGATGGGCAGAATCTCGCTCAGGAATTCCCTTCAGCACCATAACCTGCCACTTCTACCCGTAGGGCAAGCTCTCACCCCTGCATCTCCTTTTGCAGAATAGCTCAGTCGGTAGAGCAAGAGACTCTCAATCTCTAGGTTGTGGGTTTGAGCCCCATGTTGGGCAAAAAGATTCCTGCATTGCAGAGGGTTGGACTAGATGACCGTCGCGGTCCCTTCCAACTCTACAATTCTAAGATTCTAAGAAGTGCCACTGAGGTGAGTTAATAGTTACGAATCTCTGTGAATCTGTCAGGATTATGGCTGCTGAAATCTCAAGTCTTCACTGCTTAGGTGGACAGCTCCTGCCCAGAAGCTATTGCACAAAAACACTGCTGGATGCTACTCTCTGATATAGCTGGATAGGCTTTGCTTTGCTGTGTTAGGCTACAGGCACAGGCTGCTGCAACAGTCCAAGGGTCTGAGAGCAGAGTTCCCTTTGTGCAAAAGGCTTCCCTTCACTCTCCTGTCTCCACTTACCGCACAATCTGCTCTGCAAGTGGCGCAGCAACATTGGATACAACGCAAGCTTCTTCCCAGCCTGCTGCCCTCACTAATAAGTCTCCGAGCAAACTGATCTGTGGCTTTTCATCTACCAACTTGAGAACATGTTCAGTTACTACCAATACAAAAGCAGTATGTAATTTAACTCTGGGCACATTTTTGTTGTTGTTGTTGTTGTTGTTGTTGTTGTTATATTTTTATGAAATTTTCAACAAAAAGAAAAATGAAACAACAATAAATGCAACAACAACCACAAACAAAGAAAACCATACAGAACAACAATATCAAATCCATAAAATGGGATTCTCCGAATCGCGTGACACCCCCCCCCCGGTTCCTTAAATTCCCTTTTCAACTGCATGTCATTTCTACTCCAATTTATTTTTTCTACCTCAAATTTTCCCATATTAACTCTAAAATTGCAAGTTTTAAAAAATCCTCTCAATGTATTAACCTGTTTACAATACTTTTGCAAATACATAATAAACATTTCCCATTCTTTTTTAAATTTCTCATCATCTTGGTTTCCCTGGGCACATTCAAAGAATATATGTGGCTCCCCCTAAATCAGGGGTGTCCAAACTTTTTCCAAAGAGGGCCAGATTTGATGAAGTGAACATGTGCGGGTTGTTGAGTTTTTTTGGGGGGGGGGTTGAAGTTGTTGACCGACTTTACACATGCCTGCCCTAAATATTCCTTCCTTTCTCTGCAACAGTATGTGCACTCAGTAAAAAAAAGCAATGGTGCTCATCTACTTTTCAGGGTTTAACAATTCATTTTGTATGAATTTATGAGTCAGTTTTTTCTACAAGGCATTCAGTGAACAGTAATCCAAAATAAAATCAGCTACCCAAGTAAAAGGGAAAGGGGGAAACCCTCAAACCAGAATAGAAAAAATAAAATAAAAATCAGAAGCCACAACCCATCCCTGACTGGGTATCCTTTTCCACACACACACAGGTTCATACTGCTAGGAATGAGAGTATTCTCTTTCTCCTTCTCTGCCGCCCGGGCTCAGGGCAGCTAACAACAAGAATATCAAAGCAAGCATAAAAGAAATAATTCAATTAAAATGCATATTAAATACAATGTTAAAATTCAATTTCAAAATGAGGAATCTACAAGTGCAACCTCATTTAAATATCTGTAGGATAAAGCCTTAGGAGAGGGGAACACTGGGGTCAGACTGAGTCAGTCCAAAGGCCAAGCAGAACAGCTCTGTCTTGCAGGCCCTATGAAAAGATGACAACTCCCGCTGGGCCCTAGCCTCCTGAGAGAGAGCATTCCACCAGGTCGGGGCTAGTACTGAGAAGGCCCTGGTCCTGGTCGAGGCTAGTCTAACCACCTTGTGACTTGGGATCTCCAGATGTGACAAAATCCTGAGAATTGTAGTTTGTTAAGGGAGCTGGGAATATTGCTCTGCCATGAGGGATTCTTTGGGTGAAGTCACGTGTGCTGTATGGTGTGTGGCTCTGCCACTATTTTAATATCAATGATGTGATCTTCAAAGTCCACTTGACAAGCTGGTCTTCGTTGCCCCAGGGCAGCTTGGGTGGGGCAGCTCTGAAGCCAACTTCTGAAGCCTGATGGAAATAGCTTCACTGTTCTAAAATTGCTGAGCAGGCTGGCAAAGAAGTCAGCTCCATGTTTTATGTAGCGACAAGGCAGAACGGCTCAACCATTGCCGAACAAGGCATTATTCAGATTGTTGCGAAAATGCCTCTCATCCAATTTCCCTGCTTACTGCAAGACCCAATTCCTATGTTATGAGAATGGCGTGGGAGGAACCAGGCTAACCTTCCTGGCCTCTGATATTAGTGTCCTAGCTTGCAATTCCACCCTTCCTATTGTGGTTTGTGTCTTCTTTCATGACTGCGAGTGGCTTGCGTTGGAGAGCAGCAGCTCCACCGACCCTACATCTAAGATGCAGCTGACAAAGTAGATGGGAATGTCGCCACACGCCCATATCTTGTTCATCTTGGATAAGATGCTAACAGACCTGCTTCTTGTTTCGGAGATGAACAGATTCTGGAAGGCCCAACTAGACATGGCGAGATAGGCATGTTTTATTTACGCAGGTGTCTAACCCATTCGTTGCACAGAGTGGGGAAAGAAGGTATATTTTCGTTTTAAACTGAGTGTGCAGGTGAGGGGAGCAAGCTCTTCACTCATGTTACCTGGCTGCCTTCCATTACCTCAATAATTTTTCTGCCACCCACCCCAATTGGCTTGTTCTCAGGTGATGACATCAACAACGAGGAGTGGATGGGTCGGCACAAGACTTGCATTGGTAGCAGAGCGTGTTTGGTTTGTGGTTTTGCGAAGGATTGTTTGCTCTGCTCTGTTTGGTGCGCTGCTAAGAGAGAGGATTAGAGAGATGTCAAAGAGTTCTGGCACTCGGAACGGAAGGCCGAGGTCAGTGCTGGGTGCAATGTCCTTTCGGAGGGATTGGCTCTCAGCTCTGACCTGCTTCCTGGGGGAGGCTGTGTATTTCAGCGCAAAGAATGCCGGTCACCGTTTGCCAGAAGTGTATAGATGTCTGTTGCTCTCAGCTCTTTTGCATGCCCTGGAAATCAGGATGGCAACTTTAAAACCTCGAGGGGTTGTGAGATGGGAAGGAGGCTGCTGATGTGGGGATCCCAGCATTTTAAAGAAGGACAAGATTGTCCTACTGGAGGGGAGAGAACCAGTGAAGAAATTGAGCTTTGAGCTAGGACACCTGGGTTCAAATCTCAGCCCGTTTGCCCCTGAAGAGGGTGGTCAGTGTCAACCATAATGATGCTCGCTGTGCCCCCTTGCACGAGCCACTCTCTCTCAGCTTGACCTACTGCACGGCCCACCCATGAGGCAAGGTGAGGCAACTGCCTCAGGCGGTAGGATCCAGAGGCAGCAGTCCCAAAGAAGATCTTTATTTCCCCCTTGTTCCTGATGTAGATCTTCACTCACCCCTTCTTCCCTGGTGGGGAGAGGGGGCGCAATTTTGTGGTTCGCTTCAGGGGCCAAAATGTCTTGGGCTGGCCCTGGCAAGGGGATATGGTGAGGATAAAACCATGCATATTGTAATGGGTTCCATAAAAGAAGGGCAGGATAGCAATGTAATAGTTGTGTAAGATCTCTCACCCTAAGATTCTCCGTCCCTTTCTGCAATACAGGAATGAGATGTGTTTGCTTGTTTGTGTCTTCCTTTGAGGCCGAAAAGACTCCCACAGCAGCTTACATAAGATCAATGGGAAAATAAACAGCACCTGCCCTCAGGCTTCCAATGTAAAAGACACAGCACAAAAAGAAAAAGCGATGAGGAGGGAGAAGAAAACCAGCTGCTGCAGCAGCAACCCTAACCTCACTTGCCTCACTTGAATTCATTAGGACTTACTTCCTCTTAGACAAATTTAAGATGCTAGAGGTGGGGGAACCACACCCTTAAACAGTCCCTCCTGGGAAGATACCCCTCTGGATAGAAAGGTAGCAAAATGAAGCCATTTTCTCTCTGGGATGCTAAAAAATGACATTTCATCCAGTGTTGGGTGAGGGGAAATATTCAAATATATAACTTCAGCCAGCAGCTGAAGTGATAGAAACCCACAAAGTTTTACTACTTATTTCTGCTGATTGTATCCTACAGTGTCATTGTTGTTGTTCCTTGTGGGAGCCGCTTGTACACAAGGTACAAACATCCATATCTGCCACTACTGTGAAGAGTTTTGGTTCCCTCTTAAGGAATTTCCTCATCGCAGAAGGTTCCTTCTTGTTACCATAGAAGGTAGTAAAGAGGTTGGGGGAGAACAGCATCTGTCTCACAGTGGCCAGAGGCGAAGGCAGTAGGCTTTTGTGAGCCTTTGATGTGAGCATAAAGCTGTAACCTTGCCTTTTTACAGCTGTGGCACGGAGTCACTGCAAAAAAAAAAACACGCCAAAAAATGGTATTTTTAAAAGGATAGTATGAAGAGCATTGCTGCTGGATCAGGCCTAAGCAAGCTTCATCCAGCCCAGTGTTTCGTTCTCACCGATGAAACTCATGAGCTGGGCGGCTTGGCTGATGCTCTGGAAAATGTTGCTGTCTCCACCCACCTGCCTGGGTTTTCTCACCTGTGTGCATCTGGGCTGTTGCTGGCCAGTTTTCTAAGATGGGCCACTTCTGCCACGTTTGACAGCACATACTCTACTCAGGGCAAGGTGGGTAGCAGGATATATGTGGTCAGGACAATATATCTATATATCGTCCGAAACTGGTTTGAAGTCTATATTGTGATATCGGTTTCATAATTTTTGACCTGGCGATATATCGCAAATCATGATGTGTGTGTGTGTGTGTGTGTGTGTGTGTGTGTGTGTGTGTGTGTGTGTGATGCAAAAATCACAACATGGGGAAAACCGTGAAGCCAGCCAATGCTTCTCTTGATTCCTGCAGCCCCTGTTAACTCTGCTGGCTCAACATCCCCCTGCCTCACGCAGAAGGCAGCGAATTACAAGAGCGGGCGCTGGCAAAAATCATGATGCGGGGGAAACCGCAAAGCCAGACAATGCCTCAACACAGCTCCATCCTTATTTCAGATATCATGATCCTGTGCTTTTTTTTCTGGGGGGGACGCAGGGGGACGCATACCCCTAAACATTTTGTGAATCTAACGGGAGAAGAAATTTAAAAAACTTAGTTTCTGCTCTAGCACAGTGAAACATCAAAATGAGAGTACAGTCATACCTCTGGTTACTTTTGCTGCGGGTTGCGTATTTTCAGCTTAAGTATGCGGTGGCCCCGGAAGTGTTTACTTCCGGGTTCTGCCGCACGCGCATGCCCAGAAGCGTTCTGCACGCTTCGCGCATGCGCAGAAGAACCGCTCCAGATACGTACTTTTCGGGGTGAGAACGGCACCCTGGAACGGATCAAGTATGTATCCAGAGGGACCACTGTACCCCTAAACATTTTTTTTAGAAAAAAAGCACTGTCGTGACCTATCAGTATATCACAATGCTTAGCTGGTGATAAATTGCGATGTTGAAAACCAGATATCGCCCAACCCTAGTCAGGGCACCTGCCAACCTCCACTACCATGGCAGCCCCAAGGCTGATGCCTGTCTTGGGTCCATATTTATTTATTTGCCTTTAATGTTCTTCCTATCTCCTGGAAGCTACCTACTTTGTTCCCACCAATGCACCTAAAAGACTGGTCACTGAGGTTTTAAAGAAGAAAACTCTAATAGGTTTGCCTGGAACAAAGAGATAGATGGATCTAGAGCAGTGATCGTCAACTTTGGGTCCTCAGATGTTGTTGGACTACAACTCCCATTGCGCCATTGACCGTTGGCTAAGCTGGCTGTGGATTACGGCCTACATTCCCTCCCAAATCACTTTCCAAGGGCTACAGGATGCCAGTGGCGTACAAGGCCAGAGGCAATTGACGTAAAAGGCTAAAGCATACCCTCCAAGCATCCCTAATTCCCCAGGGCATTCACGGAATCACAGAAGCAATCCTGGCCTCTGATTTCATCCAAGAATGTCCTGTTTTTCCCTCTCTAGCACTGCCGCCACTGAAATGGGAGGAGAAGGAGCCACTGCTTGCAACTGGCATTTGCACTTAGCAGCAGAACCTTTTTTTTTTTAGTTTTTCTTTATACTTTTCAAGTTTATATATTTCATTAGTTTTACAATCAATTTAACATTTCAGAGTTTGACTTCCTCCCCCCCTCTTTCTGTGGTTCCTTAAATTTATTCTTTAATATCTTCTGCATATCCACATTCATTTAATTTGCTCATCTAATTATCTACTTTAAATATATACTCTTATGAAACGGCAGGCTATTACATAGCAGCGGAACCTTCGTGGAGTGGAACCCTTGTGCGTGGGGGAGGCATTTAACCGCTGGACCAGAGGTGGCAGGTGTGTACGATGCTCTTGCCGGCCACTCTCTGCTGCCGCCAAAGCCACCGCCACTGTCATGGTGGTGTGAGGTGTGGTGTGGGTGGAGGAAGTGAGCACAGAGGGGAGGTGGGGCAGGGAGAGGGGAGGCGGCCAGTTGACTCGTGCATCTTTTGGTGCTGTGGTTCTGTCTAAGCCAGCTGACATATGTCCTGATTTTCTGCTGAAAAATGCTGGAGAGTATTGCTAAAGTAAAAAAAAAAAGCAGGTGGAGCAATGAATGTGACTTCATACAGGAAGCACCATTCCTGCCATGCGGAAATCAGAAGGTTCTCTACACACACAACATAAATCCAGATACTCTCCATAATTCAGCCCAGGAGGCAGCAAACTTTTTCAGCAGGGGGCTGGTCCACTGTCCCTCACACCTTGGGGGGGGGGGGCTAGACCATATTTTGAAAGAAAGGGAAAAAAGAACGAATTTCTATGCCCCACAAATAACCCAGAGATGCATTTTAAGTAAAAGAACACATTCTACTCATGTAAAAACATGCTGATTCCCGGACTGTCCGCGGGCCGGATTTAGAAGGCGATTGGGCCGGATCCGACCTCCGGGCCTTAGTTTGCCTACCCATGATCCACCCAGAGAAGCGAGACGCCTTAGCACATTTCGAGGACACATTTCGGCCAGACCAAAATATTTGGAGCAGAGCCAATGTGGGACATGGCCTGGAAAGAGTGCTGAGGGCCAGATCGAGGCCTGGAGAAGCACATTTGGCCCCCAGGACCGAGGCCTCCCACCCTCCCCTTTAAAAGTCAAAAGCAGCCCAACGACAACACCTGGGTCATTTGAATTTTCTTTCCACAGAATTAAACCATAGGAACATATCTTACCTCAGGCACCCTTGCCTGCGTTGCGATGCTTCTTGTAGCAATCAGGTAGCTTCGCCATAAAATGTCAGTACAGGTTGTTTATCATTTCTTTCTAAATGGGAGTCATGGGGTTGGAATTTCGCCGTGGGGCTGCACCCCATGTTCCCTGCCCTTGTCATCAGCTGCTTGCCAAATGTAATACTAGGAAGGACGGCACCCTTGTCTGTTGTACGGAGTAGATGCTTGCCTTCAACAAAGCGTTTCGATTTGTGGAGAACAGAAATCTTCTGCAGCTTTTAGCCGAATTTGCTAAGTGGAACCTCCACGTACAGAGGCAGGATAGCTCAGGGAACAAACTACAGCCGGAGGGGGGGGTCATTACATTTGTGTCCTGTTTGTGCCTTGCAGCCCTGTTGGGCCTCTCTCATCCATAAAGGTGATTCTCAGGGGGCTTTTTTGAGTAGGAACTCGGGGGAACTGGGTTCCCTTACCTTTTAAAAATTAAATAATTGTGGGGGGTTTTTTGTGAGGGGGGCTGGAATGGATATACACCCAATGCCTGAGCTAAAAATTCACCTGTATCTGTAATCAATAAAGTTGTGGCCATTTCTAATCCTGGTCATTGTCTGCTTGAATTTATTACTCACATATCACATTCAGCCATAGCCAGGGGTGGGGGTGACACTACGGGCCTGCAACAAACAAACAAACATTGTAGTTAGTTCCCCCACCATTTCCCTCCCAGAAAAAAAGGACTGGTGATTCTTAAGGTCTTTTGCAGACCCACAAAGCAAGTTCCTTCCCAAGGAAACTGATGAATGCATTACATTTCTGGCATCATCTCTCCTTTTACATTACGGAGCTATGTAGAATTTTCTAACAGTCCAGACTTTAAAAATGCACTCTCCTTAGGCATGGAGAAAACTAGCATTGCATATTAGGGTCTTAACGAGGGGGGACAGAATGAAAGATGCTTCTGTAAGGACCCCTGAAAACAGAAGTGGTGAGATTTGCTTGTTTCTTTTCACTACCAAGAAGACACAAGCCCCTCCCTTCAGGTCTGCTCCCAGGTACAGTTCCATGGAAATTCTGCTGCAAAACATTGCCCAGCAGTGACACAATGCTTGGGACCAAGTGAAATGTGCAGTAATCAAAACCAGACGCAAGTCTAGTCCAGCCTGTTAAATCCGTCTCCAAATCGCTTCGTTCCCAAGGGTCAGATCTCGATCGGGAAGGATTCGGGGGAGGCTGGGAAAAGAGACTTTAGCATTTCCCTGACATTTACTGCACACTTTTTCTCTTGCTGCTAAAAGACCCTGAATCCATTTGGCTGCCAGGGACCGGCTAAAATAGCACCGCAGCTGGCCCCAGATCAGCTGCAATGGCAAATCTGAGCTATTCCTTGACAGGAGGGGTTTTGCTTCTTATCTACAGAACGTCCACCCAAATTGCTGTTTTTCACACTACTTGGAGAGAGTATGTGGGCGTTTATAAGAATCTAGAGCCACAGCACAAAAAGACCAGAGGAAACCTCATCCATCAGAACTCTGCACAAAGAGCAAACCTCTTCCTGTATCTTAAACCCACTTTCCCCCATCCTAGGACCTCCTGATCTTTTTGGACTATAATTCTGATGGGAGTTGCTGTCCAAAGCATTTGGAGGGCACCAGGTTGGGGACGGCTGCCTTAAACCATTCTTAAACTAAAGAGTTTAACGCATGCACAGCTGAGCTTAAAAGCGTCTCCTGATTTTCAGCCAAGCTTCCTCAACTTCGGTTTTTGAGGAAATGCAAAAGTGACCAGGGTGTTGATCCCAAATCAGACAGACAAGATTAGGGATTAAAATGCTACATTTGATCAAACCAACAGTGTCAGTAGGGGAGTGTAGCAAACATCTGTGTTGCGGATAAGATCCAGATGCTTTTGGAGAAAACTGACTTTCTAGATCCATTTCAACCAGGGTTTAGGTCCAGATCTGGCATAGAAACTGCTTTGGTTGCCCTTTACATAGCTCCATTGCTATAGCTTGGGGGGACGGGACGGACGAAGACCCCTTGGCTCCTAGGAGTTGACTCCTATGACAGGAGCTCATTTCCGGTGGTCTTGTCCCATGAAATCAGTTGCCAAGACTGAAAGCCCCTGCCTCTCCACAGCTATCTATGTTCCCTCCTCTCCAGGACTTTTTCCAAGCAATCAGAGCCTATGTCTTCAAGCAGTTTGCCTTTGCTCTACCTGTTTCAGTCCTCTTCTGCTTCTGGGAGTCAAAAGTGGAGAGGAGGAAAGCTCGTGACTCTACACTAGCCTGGCTCATCTCTGCCTCTTGGCCTCCCTTCCCCTGTTCTTCTGCTTCACCTTCTGCCCCTGATTCTGGACTTCTCTCTGCCACAGACTCTCCCAGCTCACAAAGCCTTGCTGCCTTCTCAGCTTCCGACATCACCTCTTCCTCATCTTCTCCCTCTGGCCACTCATTGTTGTTCCCGCACCACCACTAATCCCTGGGCTCTGAGCCTCTTTCCCTTGGTGGTTCCCCAGCTGGTTCCTCTGCATCCATGGCACACTGCCTTTCCCAACCACCACAAGGTCATGTCCTCAAGCCCTAAACCAGCCAGTCGGCCCAAAAGGATGCCAAGGACGATGACATTGAAAGCTGGGTCAACAGAGGGTCAACAGAGTTGCACATCCATTCCATGGCATAAGTCATCCACGAGGGTGACTGGGTGCAACAGCCCTTGCAGCTTGACTCACGGTGATGACAGCTTCTGCGTGCTTGCTTTCTGCTTCCTCCTGAAGCCTCTTGTGTTCCTCTTCAGGTCTGCCTGCCGTGGTGATGGCACCCTCTGCTACGCTATGGGCCATGATGCAGCTTAACTGTGAAGGCAGAGAAGTGAGAGACAAAGCAGAGGCCAGCTACTTCCCAAACTGGTGGATGTGGGTGGGTGTGACTCTCACTTCTGCAGAACTGGGGAGGAAAGGACCCATACTCTCCTTATATCACTGCTGGACAGCATCAGGGTGAACTGAGAACACAAACTGTTCACTTACACAAGGGCATTATGGACTTCGTCCCATTGACAATGATCCATGGATCTGCCTATTATAAATATTCAGCCCAGCCTTACCTGAAGGAGCGTCTCCACCCCCATCGTTCTGCCCAGACACTGAGGTCCAGTACCGAGGGCCTTCTGGTGGTTCCCTCATTGCGAGAAGCCAAGTTGCAGGGAACCAGGCAGAGGGCCTTCTCGGTGGTGGCACCCGCCCATCAGATGTCAAACAGAAAGAAAAACAGCTACCAGATTTTTAGAAGACACCTGAAGGCAGCCCTGTTTAGGGAGGCTTTTAATGTTTAATAGATTATTTTATTTCATTTTTCTGTTGGAAGCCGCCCAGAATGGCTGGGGAAACCCAGCCAGATGGGCGGGGTATAAATAAATATAATAATAATAATAATAATAATAATAATAATAATAATAATAATAACAACAACAACAACAACTGGGCTGTAGTTCAGTGGCAGAGTGGCACATGCATTGCCTACGAAAGGTCTTAGGTTCAATCCCTAGCATCTCTAGGTGCAGATGGGGGAAGAGTTGGATCTGGAATCCTGGACAGATGCTATTACAACATTTTAAAAAATCCTTCCAGTAGCACCTTATAGACCAAGTTTGGCATTGGTATGGCCATTAGTTGGTCTCTAAGGTGCTACTGGAAGGATTTTTAAAATTTTGTTCCGACTACATCAGACCAACACGGCTACTTACCTGTAACTAGATGCTTATTACGGTAAGTAATTGTGAGGTAGAGATGGCATAAGGCAGCTTCCTATGACCCTACCAGAAATATAATATGGAGTACATAGATTCAGTTTCCAGATTCCCAGGCTCCAAATTTCAATGGCTCTTTGAAAAGCATTCTGTAACTTTTAAAGCACACTCAAAGCATGTTTCCCCCTTCAAAGAATTCTGGGCACTATAGTTTGTTAAGGGTTTCTGGGAACGATTACTCTGTGAGGGGCAAACTACAGTACCCATAATCCTTTGAGCAGGGGGGTATGCTTTCATAGAATCATAGCACTGTAGAGTTGGAAGGGACCCTGCGGATCATTCTAGTCCAACCCCCTGCAATGCAGGAAAATGTCCCATACAGGGATCGAACCTGCAAGCTTGACATTAGCAGCAGCACGCTCTAACCAACTGAGCCATCCAGGCTTTGACCGTGCTTTAAAGGTATAGTGTGTATGTCTGCACTGTTCATGCCCGGCCCACTTCTCAGCCTTCTGCGGCCCTCCATGCTGGGCTCCCTCTCACCACAGTTCCCGCTTCATGACTCTTACATGGCGATCTTGAGGGAGTGGCACTTTCCTCCCACATGTAGCTACATTTCCCGAGTACCAAGCAGGTAAGTCATCCTCGCACATGTTTTCCCCTGCGCAATATGTGACGGGCATTCATGTGCTGGGCACATGCACACAGCATATTCTCTCTCTCTCTCTCTCTCTCTCTCTTTCGGTTCCGGTGTGCCCTGCTCAGATGCCAGGATGTGCCCACACCAAACTGAGCGCACGGCTTTTGTGGAGGAGCTGGAAGTTGCAACAGAGACATGCCTCCCTTCTCTGTTTGGTCTATATGTACATTCCATCCCCCAAAGGGAAACAACTTGAGGTTAATTAGGCAACTGGCAGGATGACACTCGCAGTGGCAGAAGTCCAGCAGAACTCATGAAAACGACTTCCTCGGAGGGGGCGAGGGCTCCTTGGACGGGCTGCAGCAGCATCCTTCTTTGGCACTCCATAACCGGCTGCACTCCGCAGAAACAAGCCAAGAATCCGCACCCTTCTGTTCTCGCTCCTGCTTTCATCTGCTCCTAAGGAATCCTGCTTTTTGTTTTATGGGAAGAGGGGGTGGAATTGCAACCCAGAAGAGTTTAGCAGATATATTTGGAGAGGACACACACACACACACACATATTCCTGCATAAGCAAGCTGACTGCCAAACCTGAATTGCAGCAGGGAGAGCGGCTGAACAGCTAAGCAGCTGCTGTGAGTTTCAGTCTGCCTGTGGTGCAGGTTTTTCAAGTCACACACACACACACACACACACACACACACACACACACACACCTGCCTGTCACACACTCCTCTCATTCATATATACACACACACACACACACACACACACACACATGCAGAAAGGAGCTGTTTGAGGTTACCGCCTGCACAGGTACTTAAACATTCTTGGAGGATCTCGGCTGCTTAAAGAAGATCCGGTTCTTCACCAGGTAAGTGCAAAACTGAGCAGAACGCATTGATCTCACCTGAGAGCCCAGGCTGAAGTTAATGATTCATTGATGCTCCTTCTCTGGTGGAAGGCAAAAAGGGGTCTGGAATGTGCAAGGAAGCCGGGGCAGCTTTAGGAAAGGGGATCCAGGAGGAGAGGAATGTCATTTGCTTCCAAACTACATGCTGCAGACAGGGAACATTCTTCCTGCATCTTTGCTGCTGCTGCTGCAGGTTTTTTGGATGTTGTTTTATAAAGCACTGCCGAGTGTATGCCACTCGCAAAGCAACAGCAGAAGATGAAAAAGAAAGATGCATTTACAATCTACATTTTGAAGGTATAGGGAAGGCAGAGTCAAAAGGAACAAATAACAGAGGTGGGGGAGAAGTAATGGCCAGCTCACTTTTGATGTCAAAGAGAAAAACAACTACCAGACTTTTAGAAGACATCTGAAGGCAGCCCTGTTTAGGGAGGCTTTTAATGTTTACCAGTAATAGATGACTGTATTTTATTTTTCTGTTGGAAGCCGCCCAGAGTGGCTGGGGAAACCCAGCCAGATGGGCAGGGTATAAATAATAAATTATTATTATTATTATTATTATTATTATTATTATTATTATTATTATTATTGACATTTTCATACATGAGCATGTTGCCTTGATAAAGATTACCTTAATATATCTACAGTACCTCTTGACATATCATTGGTTTTAGCATCTAATAGCATTAGACAGTTGACGTGAAACTGTGTTTTATGATGTGACAGCGACAGAACACCCAAACGATGCCAACGAATCCAAAGTACTCCGATTTGGAGAGGGAAATGTTACATTTCAAAAAGACAATTCGAATGCTGAATTCAAAACGTATCTTCCCCATTCAAAATCTGAGCAGCAACACATGTGTACCAGACTCCAAATATTTGCAAGTATTTGCTTTGGCTCCACAATCCTGCCTTATGCAAAAGTGTATTGGACATTTATGGTACCTTTTGTAGGAAACTGCTCATTTACAATGTACCAGCTCAGCCAGGGGGAGCAGGCAAAATGAGGATCTTTTTGCGTTTGGCGTGTCTTCAAAGGCAAAAGTTTCCCCTTCGTATCCGCAAAGCGGCTTCTTTCAAATCAGCCGCGAAAGTCAGACTTGTTTTCTCCAACTGTCAAGATTCTAATTTTTTTTATGGATGCAAATTTTACCAGCTAGTAACCACCAGCCATCAAAAGTCAACAAACTATGCAAAATCCTCAAGAGGCGATCATATTGTATATAGAAAAATCAGGTGTGAAATAATGCTTTTGACTGTTGAGTTTTGCTTTATTGTTTGCCAAACTCCAGGTTGTATACATGCCATACATTTAAAGCACATCTAAAGCACACGAGGACCTCCAGAGAATCCCGGGACCTGTAGTTTGTTAAGGCTGCTGAGAGTTGAAGCTCTGTGAGGGGTGGGGAACTACACTTCCCAGAATTCTTTGGGAGAAATCATGTGCTTTAAATGCATGGGGTATACGCAGCCCCTGTTCGCCTTGTTCATTCTGCTGTGGCCCCTTGTAAGCTCAGCAAATTTAGAAAACCAGAGCTTGGTAGAAAAACTATGGAATGTATGTGTTTTCCTATAAAGATAGCCTATGCCCCTTTCCATGAGGATAGCGCTTGCCAACAGTTTGTTCTGAGGAGGATGGAAGGAGTGAGAAATAAACAGAGGCTAAGAATAGCAACTTGAGCAATGGCTTCCAGCATGATCCAGGGACCATTGAAAGGCCGTGCTGAGCACTGCAGGGCTCCAGAAACATGCATTATTCAGGTGTACACTTGTCAATTTATGACAGAGCTAGGAAGAAAAGAGCATGTTAACAGAGAGGTTTCTCTTCCGGGCAGAATGAGAAGCCTGTCGTTTGTTCTTGGAAGACAACCGCCAGCCAAATACCTGCTATTCAAACAAGCTGCTTGATAAGCGATATTTGTTTGATGCTCTTGCACCTGTTCCCTAGGTTCCTTAGTAAATAAAAAAATAAAAAAATCCCAGGGACAGGTCACTGAGACAGGTGGCCAGGGTGACATTGGAGGACTCAGCTGAATGCATCAGGTGCCCAGTTTCAGAAGTGCCAATCTCTGTCATATTAACGCTCCCGGAAGCTTTTCCACCTTTCAGTTGGGGTGGGGCAAGGTTCTTGGCAAGGTTCGAAGGCCTGCTCCTGAAGATCGTTAAGATTAAATTGCAAAAAAGCACACACACAAAAACAAAACAAAAACAAAGAGTGTTTTGGAAGAGCGTTTGTTGTGGTTGCCTGGTGCTAGCTTGTCGTTGCAACTAGGGTTGCCAGACTCAAGAGAGGACAGGACTTCTGTGCCTTTAATTGCCCTTCTCTCTTTTGAGTCTGGAAACCTTAACGAGAAACCAGCAGACCCTTTGTTTAATTTCCAAGCAAAGGGTCTGCTGGTTTCTCTTTAAGGTTTCCAGACTCAAAAGAGAGCAGGGCAATTAAAGGCACAGAAGTCCTGTCCTCTATAGAGTCTGGCAACCCTAGAACCCCTTTGTTTCCCTACCCTTTCTTGTAATACTACCATGGAGGTTGGGGTGCAGTTGAAGGACTGGCACAATGGATAAGGGAAGGCTGCTTCAATATTCCCCTACAGGCCAGTTCTCCCCTGCTGCAGTTATCCTCCTTCAAACATCAACCCCAACTAGACTCCAAACATGGACGCGATGTGCCTGGGGAGAGCGCCACAGGCAATGACATTTGCAGGGGAGGATTGGCCGGTGTCCCAGTGGCTAGATTTTCCTTCCTCCCACTTGCCAACCCTCTTGCAGCCTCCACCCCTGCAATATCTTAGGAAACATGGGATAAAGACACGTTTGCCAAGGTATCGCCTGAGCAACGTCTTAAAACATTAGTTGCTCACTGCCCACAGATGATTGTCTCCAGCTCACCTATGCTCAGGTGAGCTGAGTATAACCCAATGGCTTCCTGCTGCGTGGAGGGCTAGCTCAGGCTGTGTTGGCAACTCAACTGCTAATTAAGAAGTGCCACTTGCTTAGGCATTTTACTGGCCTGACTAGAATTTTACTGTTTGGGCCAGCAGCCAGCTGTGGAAGATGCATAGCCAGGCTAAAAATCCAGATGGTGTGTGTGTAGGTGTGTGTGTGTTGGAGTTGGAGCACACACATGCACCATACCCCCCCCCAACATTTCTCTGATAAAAATAGGTATGTCCTATTCCATAATAATGATGATGATGATAATTTTACTATTTATACCCCGCCCATCTGACTGGGTTGCCCAGCCACTCTGGGCAGCTTCCAACATGCATAAAAACGTAATAAAACATCAAACATTTTTTTTTAAAAAAGCCTTCCCTATACAGGGCTGCCTTCACATGTCTTCTGAAGGTTGTATATAGTGGAACCTCGGTTTATGAACACCTCGGTTTATGAATTTTCGGTTTACGAACTCCGTGGACCCATCTGGAACAGATTAATTCACTTTCCATTACTTTCAATGGGAAAGTTCGCTTCAGTTTATGAACGCTTCAGTTTATGAACAGACTTCCGGAACCAATTACACCCATGCTTCGGGTTAAGTACGCTTCAGGTTGAGTACTCTGCGAACCCATCTGGAACAGATTAATCCACTTTCCATTACTTTTAATTGGAAAGTTTGCTTCGGTTTATGAACGCTTCAGTTTATGAACAGACTTCCGGAACCAATTGTGTTCACAAACCGAGGTACCACTGTAGTTACTTACCTCCCTGGCTCTGGGGTCTCATGACTCCATCATACTCATAGCTGCCAAGTATCCCGTTTTGCCTAGGAAACCCCCATATTTTCTTACTGTTTCCTGCTGGTCTCCCGAATGGATTTATATCCCGTAAATCCCCCGGAAAGCAGCTCCTGCCGGCGGCCATGTTTCTGGTGCCGCTCTGCCCATTTCCAAAATGGCCGCAGCACCAGAAGTTGCTTCTACGCATGTCCGGAAGTCGCATAGAAGCGACTTCCGGTGCTGTGCTTCTGCTGGTCCTGGATTTTTCAATCCGGAACTTGGCAGCTATGATCATACCTGACACGGGCGCTGCTATGCAGTTGAATGCGCATGTGTACTCTGTCCATTTCCCACACCCAACCGCATGGCCTCGGGCCCTGGCAACCCATGCTACGCCTCTACATGGAGCTGCCTTTCAAAAGGGCACAGGAACCTGTGTTTGCCCAAAATAGTGCCACCACACTGTTCACTGGGACTGGCCAATATAGATTATGCTGACACTATGCTGTCAAAACTGGCTACCAGTCAGTTTCCAGGAGTCCCAGTTCAAAATTCTCATGTTCACTTTTAAAGCTAGAAGTGGCTTGAGGCCAAGCGACCTGGAGGATACGCACATCCACACCTTTCTGGACCATAAGGTCATCTTCAGAGGCCCTTCTCCAGCTACCCCTACGAAATGGGGGGTGACAGATGACTAATGGGGATAGGGCTTTTTCTGGGGCGGTGCCTCAATTGTGGAACACCCAGGGAGGCTCTCCTAAGGCCCACATTGTAGTATTGTCAGCACCAGGTGAAGCCCTTTTGTATTGCCCCAGGCCTTTCAGAAAGTGCATTTGAGATCATTTGCACAGCTGTCTCTTCTGTTGTACGTTTTGACTCTACACTGTGCTGTTTTTCTATCTCAGATGTCATGTGCATTGTGCATCATGATTTAAACATTTTTTGTTTAAACCGCCCAGAAAACTTTGGTTATTGGGTAGTATAGAAACGCAAGAAATTAAATAAAAATAAAGAGAGAGGAGGAGTCAGCCAGACCATAACCCTCCACATCCCACCAACCCTCTGCCAAGTACCCAGGTGGCGCTGTGGGTTAAACCACTGAGCCTAGGGCTTGCTGATCAGAAGGTCGGCGGTTCGAATCCCTGTGACGGGGTCATAGCTGCCAAGTTTTCCCTTTTCTCGCGAGGAAGCCTATTCAGCATAAGGGAAAATCCCTTAAAAAAAGGGATAACTTGGCAGCTATGGACGGGGTGAGCTCCCGTTGCTTGGTCCCAGCTCCTGCCAACCTAGCAGTTCGAAAGCATGTCAAAATGCAAGTAGATAAATAGGAACCGCTACAGCGGGAAGGTAAACGGCGTTTCCGTGTGCTGCTCTGGTTCGCCAGAAGCGGCTTTGCCATGCTGGCCACATGACCTGGAAGCTGTACGCCGGCTCCCTCGGCCAATAATGCGAGATGAGCGCGCAACCCCAGAGTCGGTCACGACTGGACCTAATGGTCAGGGGTCCCTTTACCTTTATATTACTTTCATCCCCATTCAGCTATTATAAATTTATATATGTATTTATTTAAAATATGTATAGATCACACCTTTTGTAAAAATGCAACAAGGCAGTATGCAGTGCTCAAAATGACAACAAAGTCCATAAAAACATCAATATAAATTAATTATTTAAATGTTTACAGACCTTACTTTTCCTTAAAAAAAATACAGCAAGGCGATAGACCACACACAAGCCAATGTAAGACCATTAAAAACATGAATAAATGATGTTGCACTGAACTCTTGGGTTGGGACTCAGTATGTTCAAATGGACATTGAAAGTGGGGTCATGTATAACCGCCCCAATAATACCATCATGAGCATCCCCTCCAACATGTTGATACCAAAACCCAGGAATCGTGTCTTCCCGGCCCCGCTCCCGTGTGAGTCACATGATTCATGACCCCACGTGTTTTTGTGCACCGTGCATGGTGCACAAAAACACGTGGATGTCCCGTGGATGTCCCGATTTAATTGGGGCAGTTGAGGGGTATGAAATAATCTTGAGTGCACAATAAAAAGAACTGTCCGGAAGAGCCCTAACTCTCCAACCTCTTCTCACTGATTTGGTTTCACTGGAAGAAGACACTGTGGCGCTTGACACATTGCCACAGCTCTTTGCTGGCACCGCTTGGCGAATTAATATGCCGAGCCAACCTTGGCCTACTCGAGCTTTGAGCAGGGGGGCTGAGCACCATAGCACAGCTATTCTCTCCTCGGGACCCAAGAGCTGCCAAAGGGTTGCTGAGTGAGCAAGGGCAGGGAAGAGCGAGCAACAAAGCTGTGCTTCCTGGAAGAGAGGCTGGTCCGGGATTGAGTTTCTATTCAAATCGGGGACAGAACAATCCCAAAAACAACCTTTGGTGAATGAGCCCAGTGTGCTCTACTGCTCCATCCTTGGGAGTGCCAGGTCAGCCGGTTGCTGTTAGCAGGTAGCTAATGATCCTTGGGGTGAATGCAGTCGGTTGACAGGAGTTATATAAAGCTGTATTTGAGTAAAGGCTATTCAGATAGAAATGAAGGGGGCATCACCAAGCCTGCACGCGCTTTCTACAGTCCTCAACATTCCCGTTCGCATTTGTTAGGCAAAACACGGATTTCATATTTCAAAATGCGAGTTTGCTAAGCGCTCTGTCAGCACAGCAGCTTACGGCTTGAGCGGGAAACAAAATTAGGCATTAAGTAGCTATTTCCATGTAAGGTGCAGTTGTGCGCGGCTTTTTTAAAAAATAAAAAAATGCAAATAGCATCAGCTATGATGCTAATAATTATCTGGACAGCAGCAGGCAAGGGCTGGAAAATTAATCCTGCCGCAGACCGGAGGAAGACCCCTCTTTTGAAGCTGGTATTTGCTTTGAAAAGCATCAGTGGGGGATTTCTTCTTAATGCAAGTAGCAACTCAGAGGAGGGCTGCCCCTTGGGACCACAAGATGGGGAGGAAAGGGTTAAATTTCCCTACCAACTCCTACTATGCTCCTGATAATTATCAGAACCATGCAGATGATGCCATCTTCATAAAAAAACAAAACCCTGCAGTTTAAGTGTAAATACCTTAGTAGCATGAAGGATGCCTAAGATTATTCCTCTTTCAATAGGCTTCCTGCCTACAGAGTTGTTTGCTTCACTGACTTCCGAATTGATTCTTGCAGGTTCTATATATGGAACGCGTTGTGGTGGGGGTGTTACAATTTACTGACATGAGCCTTTGCTGCCAGCCAAATTGGATGTGCCAATCTGCTCGTGTGCAGGATTATGTCTTCATCCCTAGAAACGCAGGGTTGGTCCAACCCCAGTGCATTAGTTAGCATTATCCAATTTCCTCTGCTTCACATTAGACCAGAGTACAATAGTCCACACCCACAAGGGCTTGGATTTGGATATGAGGAGCAACTTCAGTCTTTCCCCATGAGCACAGATCAGCTGACTGTGCATTTTGTTTAGTTTAGCTTTGCATTCTTTAGGAAGGGGAGAATGAAACTCTGCAGGAACCATCAGTTTCAGGTAAAAAAAAGTAGGTCATCTTCCCCAACCATGCTGCACTTTAAAAATGGGATGTGGGTGGTGCTGTGGTCTAAACTACTGAGCCTCTTGGGCCTGCCAATCAGAAGGTCAGCAATTCGAATCCCCGCAACGGTGTGAGTTCCCGTTGCTCTGTCCCAGCTCCTGCCAACCTAGCAGTTCGAAAGCACGCCAGGGCAAGAAGATAAATAGGTACCGCTGCGGTGAGAATCATAGAGTTGGAAGAGACCACAAGGGCCATCCAGTCCAACCCCCTGCCAAGCAGGAAACACCATCAAAGCATTCTTGACAGATGCCTGTCAAGCCTCTGCTTAAAGATCTCAAAAGAAGGAGATTCCACCACACTTCTTGGCAGCAAATTCCACTGTCGAACAGCTCTTACTGTCAGGAAGTTCTTCCTAATGTTTAGGTGGAATCTTCTTTCTTGTAGCTTGAATCCATTGCTCTGTGTCCGCTTCTCTGGAGCAGCAGAAAACAACCTTTCACCCTCCTCTATATGACATCCTTTTATATATTTGAACATGGCTATCATATCACCCCTTAACCTTCTCTTCTCCAGGCTAAACATACCCAGCTCCCTAAGCTGTTCCTCATAAGGCATTGTTTCCAGGCCTTTGACCATTTTGGAAGGTAAACGGAGTTTCCGTGTGCTCTGGTTTCCGTCATGGCAGTAGCGTCGCAAGGGAGTGGGGGGGGCGGTGCACCCCGGGTGCCATATTTATTAATTAATACACCACCATTATCTTCCAGGAAGCTCGAGGTGGTGCACATGAGGTAGGTTAGGCTACGAGATTGCGACTGGCTCAAGGTCGCCCAGTGAGCTTCATGGCCGAGTAGAGTTTCAAACCCTTCTCTCCCAGGTTTGAGTCCAACGCTCTAACCATTAGGCCACGCTGGCTATCCAGGGGAGTGAATTAGGCAAGTCGCTTCAAAGAACAGCCTCTGCCCAGTGGATTTTTATCACTAGAGTACTTGTGTTAGTTGGCTCATTGGGTTGTCTGCACGATCAGTTACAAGAGGCTCATTTGTGAACAATCACGTTTAATAAGGTAACAATCATTGGGGACCTCCAGACTGGTGTTTAATTGCAGGTGTATTCTGCAATATATAGCACCTGCCCTTGTCCTAGTGCATTTGTGGTGCATTTGTTTTGCTTTATTAGGGTGTTTCAAGGCAGGAGGCTTAGTGTGCAAGTCTAGCTGGTTTTATCGCTATCAGTTTTCGCCATCCCTTTTACAGGTCCGATACTTTGCTGCTTTATCCCTTTTGTTCAACTGGCAGGATGGGCAATGACAGAACATGGGCAGGACTTGGGCTGTAGCATTTCCGATCTCCTTGGAAACCTTTCTCTGCACCCTCTTTTATACATATGCTTCTCCATTGTCACCACATTATTGCTGTCTGGAAGGCTTGTGGTGCAAAAAAGAAGCGAGACACACAAACACTGGTGGCATGAAAAGCTATAGGATTTTGACATAAAGTTGCACAATATGCACTGATTGGAAATGAAGCAGCATGAGCTTCCCAAAACTTTTGCAGGTGCAAATTAAAAGCAGGGTCACGGATGATTGCCCCAATAGCATTGCGAGTGCAAATCCTGGTTAATGCACAATAAGGAGGACGTCTGTACTTTTGGGATTCTGAACATGTGTACCATGTACAGTACATGCATGCTCAGGATTAACCTTCATGCATCTGATGAAGTGGACATTGGTCCACCAAAGTTTGTGCAACAGTTCATTAATCTTCAAGGTTCTTTGTTGTGTTTACTTCAAAGAAGATCCATCAACAGCATCAAAGTCATATAATGTTAAAAAAAAAAGACTTTTAAAGGATACAAAGGATATCTTGGTGTTATTTTTGTATCTCTCTGCAGAGGCTTAAATATTGCCAAGGAGCATCACGTCCGGTGGTTTAGATAGATTTGGAGACAGGAGAATAATCGATTTCCTTCTGTGGCTTTCTGCTTCTCTGTTAACCTTGATGAAGTTTCTTTGCCATTCTGCGTCTCTGTTCTGCTGCTTCTGAAATGCTGCTACCAGAGTCTGCATCAACACCCACAAAACAGAGAAATAGATTGGTGATTATTAGGACGGATTAAAAGGCTGAAAATTGGACTGTGGATTTGAGACTTTGTTGGAGGAGAGGGAGGGCCGGGCCTTGGGGAGAGGAGGGTTGCTAGAATAAATATATTGTAAATAAGAATTGGGTATGGAAAAAAGGTTTGAAATTAAGGAGGTCTATTGAGGGGAAAAATCAGGCTAGGGAAGGAAAATAGATTGTGATTAGATTGAATTAAGATAGTTTATGAAAGTGATAAAAATTATGTTTAAAAATTTGTATGTAGATTAAGATTTGGAAAAAAGAAATTGTCAAAAATGATTTGCAAAGGAAAACTGGGAAAGGGGAGGTTGGGGAAGCCCCTATAACAATGTTTATGGAAATGAATATGTATTTTTCCTTTTTGTTTTTTATTCTGCCTTTTTTTGGGGGGGGGTTCTTTATGGAAAAGTGGCTGGGCGGACACTCCCCTGGCTTCTCCCTTGTATCTCTGGGGCTCCTCGGTGGCAGGGGGGCTTTGGGATGGGGGAGGGGGGAGGACAAACCCAATCCTAAAATGAATCATCATCGGCTGTTCACCTTCATGGGACCCGCTCATGGCAGGAGGGGGCTTGTGGGGGGGGGGACGGAAGTTGGTGGAATCAAATTATGTTATGTATATTCCTTTTGTTCTTTTTCTTTCTTGTTGCCTTTTTGTTTTTTTTAAAAAAAATTAATAAAAATATTTTTTTCAAAAACACCCACAAAACAGCTTTCCTGTTTTCCCCCCAAAAAAACCTTCAGGGGTTGTGGGTGAAACTTCTAAAGGTGGGAAGGAACAGCTGAAAAGTTTGGGGAGAATGAGTGAAAGTCAGTACTAGTTTTGCTACATTTCAGCAATTCTACTGTGTTTCCAAATAATGCCAGCACAGAGCAGCTTGGTATTGAAAAATGGCACAGTGATGCCTCGCAAGACGAATTTAATTCATTCCGTGAGTCAATTCGTTTTGCGAAAAATTCGTCTTGCGAATCGCGGTTTCCCATAGGAATGCATTGAAATTTCTTTTTTTTGCCCATAGGAACACATTAATTAAATTTCAATGCATTCCTATGGGAAACTGCGATTCGCAAGATGAATTTTTCGCAAAACCATCAGATCGCAAGATGCATTCATCTTGCAAAAAATTCGTCTTGCAGGGCATTCATCTTGCGAGGTACCACTGTACTAGGGACTGAGTAAACTAGAACATGTTCTAGGCAGGCAAGAACAGCAGGTTGCCTCTAATCCTGGAGGAGCACATAGCCAGCAGGAGTCATTGATAGCCTTTTTCCTCCAAGAATTTCTGTATTTCTGTGGGCAGATTTAACCATATGTTTAAAACACATCCAACATACATTTAAAGCATGCGACTTCTCCCAAGGAATCTTGGGAACTGTGGCTTGTTAAGGATGCTGGGAATTGTACCTCTGTGAAGGGAAAACCAGAGTTCTCATGATTCTTTGGGGGAAGTTGTGTGTTTTAAATGTGTGTTGGATGTGCTTTAAATGTATGGTAGAGATCTCATCCATCCCTGAAGAAGCAGTGGCAAAACTAGGCTTTATTTCACCCAGGTCAAAGACCCAGTTTGGCACACACATGGAGCCTTAATGACGCCCCTCTGGAGGCTTCACCTGGGGCAAAAAACCCTGGCTAGACCCCCCACCCCACCCCATAGCTACAACTCTGGAGGAAGTCCTATATGAAAAGCTTGCCTCCTAGATTCTCCACTCCCAATTACCTCCAGTGATTTCCCCCCCTTCCAGTTGTTGAAGTCAAAATAAGGTCAAATGTCAGTTCTGAACAGCAGCTAGGAGGGGTGATTTGGGGGTGGCAAAGCTGTAGGTTAAACATCACCCCTCTAAACTTTTGGGGCTGCTTCTCAGCTCCAAATTTCCCCCTACTGAGGCTGTTCTTCTGTTCTTTCTTTTTTCTTTTTTAAAGACTGTGTTGAAAGTTCTTGCGAATAATATGCAGTTAAGTCCTACACATTTAAATTTCTAAAACGGGGGAAAACCACACCCACCACCAAGCAGGAGAAATTGCAGTCCATTAGAGAATCATGAGCCACAGCAACCCTAACAATATAATTCTTTCCTTATCTGCTGAATTATTTACTGAGTTACCCATTCCCAATTCAGGAGAGTCTTTTTTTTAGAAATGAGGAAATGGGTTCGGTTTCAGATGCAGCTCGGCAAGCATAAAACCAACACGCTATTTATAAACAGAACAGCCAATTCCGGGTATTCCGTCTCGCTTTAGCACCACCCCAAAAAGTGGGTGACCTTGACAGGGACAGAATGGGATGTCTGAATGCTTGTGCATGCGCTCATGAGACATCTCTCTGCACAAATGCACACAATATATGAAGGAGCAGGCCTTGCAGTGACGTCATGGTGATGTCAGGTCGTTGCCATGTGTTGCTTGGTGTTATGCATGGGTCATCTTGTGTGGGTGCCGAGTGACTTGAAGGAACTTCCAGAGATTCTGAGGGAATAGTTGTCAGTGTGGCTGCACTGCATCAACACCACAACTCTTCCTGTGCTTTGTATTTTGCTGTCAGGTGTGCAGAGGATGGTGACTTAGACTGCAGCTTGCAACAGCTGGTGTAGCAGAAACCATCAGATTGGCCTGGCCAGGTCGTCTCAGCAAGGAGTTTCATCTCTCCATTCATTCTAAACATGAAGTGGGAAATGCCAAATAAAATGGTCCAGCCTTCAGAGCTACTTGTTAAATTCTTATTTAACACTTATATCTAAATCTTGATATACTATATTACCTCTACAAATCCTCCTCTACAGCCTCCATGTACTTCCAAATCTTATATTAAACATTTCCAATATTGCAATTATTTCTTAAATATATTTTGAATTTCTTCCAATCTTCTTCCACCGACCCTTCCCTCTGGTCACGAAGTCTCCTGGTCAGCTCGGCCAGTTCCATAAATTCAACCATCTTCATCTGCCATTCATCCACTGTAGGTAGATCTTCACTCTTCCAATTCTTAGCCAATAAAGTTCTCGCTGCTGTTGTGGCATACAGAAAAAACATAGTATCTTTTTTAGGTATTTCCTCTCTAACTATCCCAAGTAAAAAAGCTTCTGGTTTCTTAACAAAGGTGTTTTTCAACACTTTTTTCATTTGTGCTTTGGATTTTACGAAGGGGGGTCGAACATGCAGATTACAAATTCAGCATTTCACATTTAAATGATCAATGGCAAGATTGGACAATTTTTGAGAAGGGTCTTAGCTCAGTGGTAGGCCGTCTGCTTGGCATGTAGAAGGTCCCAGATTCCCTGTCTGGCATCGGCAGGCAAGACTCCTGTCTGAACCCATGAAGAGTCGCTGGCAGTCAGTGTAGACCAGTGCTCTCCAACATTGGGTCCCCAGATGTTGTTGGACTACACCTCCCATCATCCTCAGACATCTTAGCCAATGATCAAGGATGATGGTACAGTAGTTGTAGTCCAACAAAGTCTGGGGGACCAAAGATTGAAGAACACTAGTGCAGACAATTGTGAACTAGGTGGACCAACAGCAGAACTCAGTAAGGCAGCATCCCCCCCCCCCCAAAAATTGTGTGTGTCCCCAAAATTGTCTCAGTTGCAGCAAAGATCGGGTCTGACTCCGCTGTCCCTATGCCTTTCTCCGCAGCTCACTGTTGCAGGCAAACTTGTGCCAAGAGAAGATGTCCACCAATACGGCGGCCAGCCCCACAGAGGAACAGATAGAGATTCTGGAGTATAACTTCAACAAAGTCAACAAGCACCCGGACCCAGCCACCCTTTGCCTCATAGCTGCTGAGGCAGGACTGTCTGAGGAAGAGACTCTGGTGAGTGACTGAGCCGCAGAACGCAAAGGCCAGCTGCGACCCCAGGATCCAGGCCTGTAGGGACCAAATCTTCTCCCTTGGTCTCAGTGCTTTCAAAGGGTCTTCCTAACCACAGCCTCCCACTGGCTGGAGATAGCTCAGTTGGTTAGTGTGGTGCTGATAACACCAAGATTGCAGGTTTGATCTCCATATTATTATTATTATTATTATTATTATTATTATTATTATTATTATTATTATTACTACCTTGCCCATTCTCGCTGGGCTGCCCCAACCACTCTGGCAGGTACGGTAGCTTCCAACACATATAAACACATAATAAAACATCAAACATTTTTTTAAAAAACCCATTAAAAATGGGACAGCTGCATATTCCTGCATTGCAGGGGGGAGTGGACTAGATCAGAGTTTTCCAAACTGTGTGTGGCGACACGTTAGTGTTCTGGCTACAGTGTGTAGGTGTTTTGTGCGAATGCTTCCAGGGCTGGAAAGGGGTTAGTTTAACCTCCGGTTTGCTATTAAAACTGAATTAATGTGTCACGAAATGATACGTGTCCAAAAAGTGTGTCACCAACATGAAAAGTTTGAAAAGCTCTGGACTAGATGATCCTCAGGGTTCCTTCCAACTCTACAATTCTATTATTCTCTCTCAAGAAAGATGTTTGTCTTTCTCAACGTTTGCAACAGCAAGGGGGTGACTTGGACATGTGAATTGGTCGGCAGAACCACGGACAAGACCTCTGTGTCCCCACCTCACATTACCTCAGGGCCAAACTTAGAAGTGGTGACTGGGGGGTGGGGGTGGGGGTGACAAGGCCAGCCATGGTTGCTGAATCACAATAAATAGAAAAGGCTTCTCCTTACTTCCCCGATTGTGCTTTTCCTCCCAGCATGATGTGTTTGTAGTGATGGATTGAAAGAAGGAAAAGCAGGTTTGGCGGGAAGATCCAGCCCCTGTCTCTAATTAAAATTAGACTTCCACCCCAACAACCCTATTAATGAACAAGATAGGCATGTGATTATTATTTTTTTAAGGTGGATCTAATCTGAAGGGACGCGGGTGGCGCTGTGGGTTAAACTACAGAGCCTAGGGCTTGCCGATCAGAACGTCAGCGGTTCGAATCCCCATGACAGGGTGAGCTCCCGTTGCTCAGTCCCTGCTCCTGCCAACGTAGCCATTCGAAAGCACAAAGTGCAAGTACAGTCATACCTCGACATCCGAACACTTCGACTTCCGAAGTCGACAACCCCGGAAGTCTTTTCGTCGTGCGCGCTTCGACATCCGAAAACCTCGACTTACGAAGACGGCCGCGGAACGGATCGTCTTCTTAAGTCGAGGTACCACTGTAGATAAATAGGTACCACTCCGGCGGGAAGGTAAACGGCGTTTCCGTGCGCTGCTCTAGTTCGCCAGAAGCAGCTTAGTCATGCTGGCCACACGACCCAGAAGATGTACACCGGCTCCCTTGGCCAGTAAATCGAGATAAGCGCTGCAACCCCAGAGTCGTCCGCGACTGGACCTAACGGTCAGGGGTCCCTTTACCTTTACCTTTAATCCGACCCTCAGTGGTTTTCATTCCATTAGGGACCTTTCACACATTCAGCTATGAATCATCGACTTTTTGAGCAATCAAGTGACACAGAACTGGCCTGACAGTGTTTCAGTACCTCTCTGGGGCACCTCCAGCCATGTTGCTAGTGGTTTATCCTGCCCACCATGTAGTGAGTTTCGTACTTCTAACGCCAACGGCACCCACCATTAACAAGAGGTTGGGGGTTACTTCATAACTGTCATGATTCCAAGCAATAAGATAGCAAATTGGCCAGGATTGTGAGTGGGAAACTTGATACCAACATGAGGTCCCCATTGTGATGAGCAGAATCTCTAGGTCTCTCGCTGGCTCAAGTTAGGCCCGAGGGGAGGCTGCCTTCCCTTGAGTCACATATTTCAGATCTATATCAGATGAAGCCCAAATTATGCTCAAGATTAAACTCAAGATTTGTTTCCCCCCCCCCAAACCATTGCAGTGTAAAATGTATGAAAATCTAAAGTATACACTATATGGGTCTGGGGAGGTCTGCCCCTAGTCTGCTATTCTGGCTCTGATCTTTTTCCTTTCCTGGGAATGTCTTGTTTCCTCCATATTCTAAATAAGTCATTGCTTCCTATTTAGCCTGATTATATTTATTGTCCAAAAACAACAGCCTGCAGCCACACGGGGCAGAAGTTCGTAACTATTGAGCAATGTTCCCTTCTACCTTTGATGGCCCTATTTGCAGCAAATAACAGAAGAGAGGAAAATAGCATAAAGAGAAAAATTAAACTCTCTCGCTAACGCATTGTAGTCCATAGCTGCCAAGTTTTCCCTTTTCTCACGAGGAAGCCTATTCAGCATAAGGGAATTTCCCTTTAAAAAAGGGATAATTTGGCAGCTATGTTGTAGTCCCAATCTAGATTATCCCACTCCCATAACAGCTTTTGCTGAGGAGAATTGCAATTTGTAAGTGTAATTTTTAAGGCACAGGTGCAATGTAGATTAGGTCTGGCTCCTAATCTACAATGCAGCAGAAGGAAGTCGGAATGAAGTGGTGGAGTCTTGAGGTTCTAGAATGGAGTGTACCACAAGCTGCAAGTGGAGGACCATATATTTAGAATGTCTCTTGTACTGGGATGAGGACCCTCTCTGAATGCAGAAAGCTAGCAAGAAGTGGATTGTGTAGCAACCTTTCTCCCTGATGTGTGAGTTTGCTCACCTGCAGGAACTTTTTTTAAAAAATGGGACATTCTAAAATATACAATATTTTACCTGCAGTATGAAGTGGAAGTGGTACAGTCCACTCAGTCCCCTCCCCCGCACCGGATCTACCATCACATTCTGCTGTGTACAGGTGAAACTCGGAAAATTAGAATATCGTCGAAAAGTGCATTTATTTCAGTAATGCAATTATTATTTATTATTTTTACAAAAGCTTTCTTTTGGAAATTCCACAGTAATAAAACAAATACAAAAATAAACATCGCTATTACATTTCATTAATTACATTCCATTTATAATTGACCCGCCTAACGACAAATAATTACAATTCCAACAAATAAAGGCTCGACATATCTTGCTTTGCATGTCATGCATCTATTGGTTTCACCTTTTAAGTTGCGTTGCTGAAATAAATGCACTTTTCGACGATATTCTAATTTTTCCGAGTTTCACCTGTAGACCAGTGTTTCCCAACGTTGGGTCTCCAGCTGTTTTTGGACTACAATTCCCACCATCCCTGACCACTGGTCCTCCTAGCTAAGGATGATGGGAATTGTAGTTCAATAGCAGTTTGGGAAACCATGAACTAGACCATACCTGGCTCAGCATTCTTCTCCCTGTGCATCCTGCATTCCCAGCAGCTCACCCTCAGTGAAATTACCATATGCCCTCAGCTGTATTTATTATGCCAGCTCAGTTTCTCTGTTTTCATCCTGCCACGTCTCTTTCGTTTCTCCAGAAATGGTTCAAGAAGCGCCTTGCGGAGTGGAGGAGGTCAGAAGGGCTCCCATCAGAGTGTGGCTCTGTCCGAGACTGACTTGAACTCTTCTTCGAGAGACAATCCTAGAAAGCTGATGGCGTTCATCGATTAATTCATGCTGCGGAACATGTTACTATCCAAACTAATTGTGTCTGTTATTTAACCTGCTGCCTTATTTAAAATGTACATAACCCGAGGGGGGTAAATAATTATATAAAACCATATATATAGATAGATAGATACATACAATTTGCAATGTATTCTTGTATAGAAATTATAAAGGAAGAGGGTGCAACTGCCGCTGGCTGCAGCTACTTTCAAAGCAGCACAGAGTAGTTTAGGATTGATGTAATAACATTCCCCTTGATTCGTGGCAAAGCTAATATGAATGAGAAGGCTTAGCAGGAAAAAAATGGTCTGTCCAGCACCTCCCACAGGATCTCAAAAAATGAGCTCACTTGCAGAGCTCAGGAAAGCAGCATCGAGAAAACCAACTGCATTGACAAAAAGCTGGGGCGTGATTTCACTCTGTTTGTGTGTAGGCAACGATGAATGCAAAGAGGAAACCAAACTGAACATTGGGCGTTGCGTCGGCAGCGAGGATTGGGCACCATGATGACACCCTCCACCACAGCACACTAGGGAAAATCCCCGCAGCAGGACATCTATCCTCACTAGCCCCAGACAGGTGCAAACTGATCACTGATATCAATGCATCTGGACCCACTCTTCCTCAGTGCAGCCAGATTCTTCCGCTCCGCTCCCCAGATCCCTGGCCTTAAATTGTCAGACATTAGTCCACTAGCCTCGGATGGCTTGGTGTAAAGTGCCTAGCAGGCAGGTACCCAGGATCAGGATTGGATCATGCCCATAGTTCATTTGATGCCAGCGTTACTAAATGAAAATCTGCGCATGCTTACGCCGTTGCTGCATTTATTTCATTTTCTTCCAAAAGGCGTTCCCTCTGAGTTAAAAGGAGTATTTCCCTCCAGATGTGTGAATAAAAATGGAAGTTAAAAACGACTGGATATTATGCATGCTTCTGGTTGATTTGGTCAGCCTGTCAGTTTATCATCTAAAAGTCCACCCCTGGAGTTCTTGTATGACCAAGAAACAGAACCCAAGAAGGGCCAGCAGCAGTGTTTCTGCTCCCTGGGGGGCGCTGGAACAATCCGGGGGGACGGGGATGGTAGTAGCCTCGGGTGCAATTGGGGAGCGTTGAATAAAAATAAAGGGGGTGGTGGAAGCATAATGAAAGAAGAAAATGTTGAAAAACCATTTGTACATGTAACGTAGAGCAAAAGTCGCCATGATTATTTTCCAAATCAACACACCAAATGTTGTAGGGGGTAGGTAGAAATATAGAGACATAAAAGAATGCAAATATGTCCCTGCATCTTTCTGTTTGTTCCCTTTAAAGGAGGTAGATTTCCAAGGGAGTGCCGAGTAATATTTTCCACCACCACCCCCCGGAAAAGGGGATGGTAGGCCAAATAAGTTTGGAAACCTCTGGTCTACACAGATAAGAAAAGCTCACCTCTTCACCTCAGTTTCACAGTTCTATAATATTACGCGTAGCCAGAACCGAGTCCATAGAACCACTACAAAGTCCACATTTAAATCTCTAGTTGGAGACGAGAGTGGGATTAAGCACTTACTGGTGTTTAAACCAATACACTGTGAATTTTGATAGAAATCTGAAGAAGAGTCTTTTGAAATGTTTGGTGATGACTTGACCCCCCTCAGGGCCAGCTGTTAAAAAAATTATTCCCATGAGTGAGGTGGATACATGCCATTGAAATTTCAGTTTCTGAGGCAGTGTAGCTCCAACATTTGCTGGGAACCATAAGTGGGAGCAGAGCTGTGGCACTCAGGTTCTTACACATTTCCCATTGGTGTCTGGTTGGCCACCATGAGAACAGGAGGCTAACAGGAGGCTAGATAATTGCCCTGACCCAGCAGGGTTCTTATTAAATCAATGTGCTTGTATGTAACTAGGGCATGGGACTGGAATTCAGGAAAGAGTCTCATTAAAATCAGGTGTTGAAATCAGAAATAGAACCTGCGTTTCAAAAGGAATATTTTTGGTTGCTTTAAAAAAAAAAAAGTTCTGGGAGCCGGTAGCACCGCATCCATTAACTACGGAAGACAAAAGTGAAGCCACAAGACAGTGAAAACAAACCATGCCAATTCATTGCATGCTGATATGTGTAACAGGAAAGATGTTGCAAAATGGAATGTTAACACCACTATTTCACAAGTGGGCATTTGTATATGCATTTTACCAAAATGAAGCAAACAGCATGGAAATTAGGAAATCCAGAATGGTGGGGGTGGGGGGGAGAGACAGTACTTTCTCCATTATCCTTGAGTTACACTCATGGGAGAAAAATATCCCACGGTGTTGTCTTGCTGGATTGATTCGAGGACGTCAAAAATGGTGAGCAACCACCATGCTTGCACTACAAATGGAGTTGTTGTTGCAGTACTCTGTTGCTGTTTGCTGAGGACCATGAACGGCCATCTTGTGCAGCACCGTGGCTGTTGTGTAGTTGTCCTTGCAGGTCTCTCCAGGTCTGCCCCCAAACACCCTGGCCACTGCAGCCACTGGGAGCATTGGTGGAAACTTCTGCCATTACCTTCCTCAAAGCATGGGAACAGCAAAAGGCAAAAGGTATGTCCACAAACTCAACTTGCTGGAAGCAAAATGTATGCTGGTGGCAACATCAAGCATAGTAAAGGACTTTGGGAAGAATCACTGTTGGTAACGTCGAACAGGAACATCGTCATCATGTCCCAAACTGTGGAGGTAGTGGTAGTGGTAGTAGTAGCAGCAGGGGTGTAGGAAGCGGTGTGTGGTCTGTCCCTGGTGTCATCCCTGAGGGGGTGATAAAATGGCACACCACAGGGTAGGGGACTTACCACGGGGCCTGGCAAGCAACGCACCTGAGTCACGCATCTCTCCTGGGAGTGACTCGTGGCTCGGGGTCCTGCTCTGCCCAAAATGGCAGTGTGGGGCTTACGTCCGCCAGGCGGACTCCGTGGGCACCTCGCCACAGTGCCCCGCTGGGCAGATCACCACGGCACCCCCGTGTGCAAATTGCCCCACCCCCTGGGCAGATCACCCCGTCCCTGCCACTCTGGGTGCCTGAGCAGCTAGCTATGCCCCTGAGTAGTACTACTAGTAGTAGTACCAGTAGTAATTTATTATTTATACCCTGCCCATCTGGCTGGGTTTTTCCAGCCACTCTGGGTGGTTCCCAACAGAATGTTATTAATAATAATAATAATAAAGCGATAAAACATCTAACATTAAAAACTTCCCCACCCACAAAACAGATCCTCTTTTGATGCACTCCTTGTCATTCTCACAAGGGAGCAATGCAAATGTACACAGCATTACACTTTTGCGCTAAACTGAGAGCAATAAAAAAACACAGTCAGTTGAAAAGGGTGGGGTGTGTTTGGGATAAGATGATGTGTGAAGATCAGCACAGTATGCAGATTGTGCTTTAAAATGCAGTGTTTGGATAGACTGAATAAATAGTGGAAGAAAATACACATTTAACAAAATTATTGTGTGCTGTTAAATAGTTCAGCTGTTAATTAGTCCAAAAAAACCAAGATCATGGCCACTGGTCCCATCACCTCCTGGCAAATAGAAGGGGAAGAAATGGAGGCAGTGAGAGATTTTACTTTCTTGGGCTCCTTGATCACTGTAGATGGTGACAGCAGTCACGAAATTAAAAGACGCCTGCTTCTTGGGAGAAAAGCAATGACAAACCTAGAGAGCATCTTAAAAAGCAGAGACATCACCTTGCCGACAAAGGTCTGTACAGTGGTACCTCTACTTACGAATTTAATGTGTTCCGAACACACATTTGTAAGTCGAAAAAAATTGTAAGTCGAATCCCATAGGAATGCATTGGGAGAAAAAATTCGTAAGTCGAAGCAACCCTATCTAAAAATTCGTAAGTAGAAGAAATCCTATCTAAACCACATCCAAGATGGCGGACGGAGCTCCATTTGTAAGTAGAAAAATTTGTAAGTAGAGTTATTTGTAAGTAGAGGTACCACTGTATAGTTAAAGCTATGGTTTTCCCAGTAGTGATGTATGGAAGTGAGAGCTGGACCATAAAGAAGGCCGATCACCGAAGAATTGATGCTTTTGAATTATGGTGCTGGAGGAGACTCTTGAGAGTCCCATGGACTGCAAGAAGATCAAACCTATCCATTCTGAAGGAAATCAGCCCTGAGTGCTCACTGGAAGGACAGATCCTGAAGCTGAGGCTCCAATACTTTGGCCACCTCATGAGAAGAGAAGACTCCCTGGAAAAGACCCTGATGTTGGGAAAGATGGAGGGCACTAGGAGAAGGGGACAACAGAGGACGAGATGGTTGGACAGTGTTCTCGAAGCTACGAACATGAGTTTGACCAAACTGCGGGAGGCAGTGGAAGACAGGAGTGCCTGGCGTGCTCTGGTCCATGGGGTCACGAAGAGTCGGACACGACTAAACGACTAAACAACAACAACAAATAGTTCAGCACCATTTCAGACCCTTCAAGTGTCCCTATTTTCCAGGGACAGTCCCGGATTTACAGAAACGGTCTCAGTTTCTGATTTGATCCCGAAATGTACCGCTTTTCCTTGGGACATGCCTATTTTCACCGGAGAAATGTTGGAAGGTTTGGAATAGGATGTTGCTATTTTCATTGGAGAAATGTTGGAGGGTATGCCAGTGTGCCCAAGATGGTGGTGGAAAGAAAGAGAGGAAGGCAATCACAGTTATTCTCCTAATTTATTTAAAATTAGGTCCTGGGGGGTAGAGAGAGGTTGGTACATTTGATGAATTAGCTCAGCGCTGGACTGCCTGCGCTAGCTCCTTGACTCTTGCTGAGCAGTAGGCCTTTTTAGCAGTCTCCTTCACAACAAAGGCATCTGGGTTAAACTGGACAAATTGGGTCGTGGCCCTGCAAGTGCAAAGTAGGAGGGGGTAGGTAGTCGTCAGTCTAAACAATGATCTGTGATACAAAATGGATCTGAAGTAATAACAGAACAATCCCACCCTGACGTTATACCTGCTGGGCGGAGATCATAGCTGCCAAGTTCCGGAAATGCATAGAAGCGACTTCCGGCGCCGCTCTGCCCATTTCCAAAATGTCTGCAGCGCCAGAAGTCGCTTCTATGCACTTCCAGACATGTGTAGAAGCGACTTCTGGCGCAGCGGCTATTTTGGAAATGGGCAGAGCGGCACCAGAAACATGGCCGCTGGCAGGAGCTGCTTTCCGGGGAATTTACGGGAGATAAATCCATTCGGGAGACCAGCGGGAAACGGTAAGAAAATACGGGGGTTTCCCAGGCAAAACGGGGTACTTGGCAGCTATGGCGGGAATAGGGTCGCTACCAAATTTGGCAGAGCCAATGGAATGGTAAGGTACACAAGTGTTGCGAATATATGTGGGTGTTGCGCCACTGTTGTGCCAGTAGCCAGCTGGTGTGTCTCCAACCTTAAGGCCTTTGTGTGTGTGTGTGTGTGTGTGTCCCCCTTACATTTGCAGGAGGATAAAGTATGGGTAGAATCAGTGATAGTGTCTGGGGTGGGATGGAGAGTAATGAAACTTAGTTCACAGGTGATGTTCTCAAGTAGGGATAATAGAATTGTAGAGTTGGAAGGGACCGCAAGGGTCATGTAATCCAACCTCCTTTAATACAGGAATCTTTTTTGCCTGACACGGGGCTTGAACCCTGTGAACCTGAGATTGAGAGTCTCACTGCTGGAGTTAGCTGGGAAGAATTCATTCACAATAAACACAATACAAAAATTAAACCAGCCTTCAAAACAATAGATTACATATAATAATTATGTATAAATGTTTACAGGTAGCAGGCAAGTCACCTGACAGATTCTGCTTCTTTGCCATAGACTGCATGGGTAGGCAAACTAAGGCCCTGGGGGCCGGATCCGGCCCAATCGCCTTCTAAATCCGGTCCACAGACGGTCAAGGAAACGGCATGTTTTTACATGAGTAGAATGTGTGCTTTTATTTAAAATGCACCTCTGGGTTATTTGTGGGGCATAGGAATTCGTTCATTTCCCCCCCTTCAAAATATAGTCCGGCCCCCCACATGGTCTGAGGGACAGTGGACCGGACCCCTACTGAAGACGTTTGCTGACCCACGCCATAGAGCCTAGACTTTGACACCAGAAATGTGTATTTTTAGGATCCATTCTATTATTGTGATTGTATTTTTTTAATATAAAAAAACTGTTTTACTATTGTATTTTGAATCATTGCGACCTACCAAGAAACCTTTTCTTCCTCCACCATCATCATCACCATCTATCTAGAGACTTATTTAATTCAGATTTTCAGAACTTCGTGAAACCATAACTTGACTTAGGCAGCAGCCTATATTTCTAACTATGCTCCCTGGAAGCCATCCAATTTATTCTGAATTTGTCTTGTTATTGTCTATTCCTGTTAAATCTTATGCAGTGTGTTAATTTAGTCCCTGAAGCAAACTCCCACGTTTCCCATATCCATCCCTCCTTAGGTAGAATTTCTGTGTATCTCCATTTCCCTAACTATACAGTACAAGCTCCTAGTTCTCTGCCATTCTGCCTTACTGAGTCTTTTATATAAGTGAAAAAACAATGGTGGATCTAATGGAATCTCATAACCTAAAATCAGTGTTTTTTCTTTTAAAAATGTTTAGGGGTACTCTCATTTTTCCTACTCATATTGAACTACCGCCCCTCAATGAGGCCAAACTTAGATTCACAAAATGTTTAGGAGTATGCGTACCCCTGCGTACCCCCCAGAAAAAAGCACTGCCTAAAATCCTCTATGAAGCCATGAAGATGGTCACAGGTCCCTTCTTTCCTGACTCCCCCCTCCCCCGCCTCAAATCCATACCCTCCAACTCCTGGTAAGAAAAATCCGGGATCAGCAGCATGTCTGGACATGCGTAGAAGCAACTTCCGGTGCCGGCGCTGCCCAATTTCCGGTGCCCAGATATGGGCAGAGCGGCACCCGAAATCGGTTCTGCGCATGTCCAGACGTGCAGAAGGAACCTCCCTGGCGGGTAGGAGATCCGGGGGATTTACGGGATTTTTCTCTATTCAGGATAACAGCGGGAAACGGGTTTGAATATAGGGGTTTCCCGCGAAAAACGGGAGACTTGGCAGCTATGCTCAAATCTGAGAATCAACCAGACTCTGAGCGCAAGCAAAACATATTCATCGAGTCATCCCAGGAAGTCCCACCTTGCGACAGGCTGAGCAAGTTCACCAAGTCTAGGCGAAGCCACAGCATGCTTTGCCGCCGCTGAGACAGGCCACTCAGGGGGACGGTCAGGGAAACTCCCCGGAGCGGGCACTTTTGGTCTCGCAAGCTCTATTAACCTCAGAGTTGCCACCGCATTCAAGGCAGCCTGGGTTACCTGTGGAACAAAGCAGGAATGTTTGCTGCTGAACAGCACACAATTGATTAAATTCAGTACAGTGGTACCTTGGTTCTCAAAAACCTTGGTACCCAAAACACTGCAAACCCAGAAGTGTTTCGGTTTGCGAACTTTCTTCGGAAGCCAAACACGCTCTGTTTTGAGTTACAGGAAGGTAGCCGTGTTGGTCTGAGTCGAAGCAAAATAAAAAAATTCCTTCAGTAGCACCTTAAAGACCAACTAAGTTTTTATTTTGGTATGAGCTTTCGTGTGCATGCACACTTCTTCAGATACGTTTTGAGTGTTACGCTTCCAATTTGAGTGTTACGCTGAGGTCTGTCTATTTTTGCTATTTATTTTGCGTTTTTGCGGCTCTTTGTGTTTTATTTTTGTGACTTTGTGGAAACCAGTTCAGCTACTGATTGACTGATTGTGTGACTGCAGTCCATTGTTTATTGCTTTCATTTTATGGATCAATGGTCTCGTTAGATAGTAAAATTCATGTTACATTGCTGTTTTAGGGGTTGTTTTTAAGTCTGGAATGGATTAATCCATTTTGCATTACTTTCTATGGGAAAGTGCACCTTGGGTTTTGGAATGCTTTGGTTTTGGAACTGACTTCTGGAATGGATTAAGCTTGAGAACCAAGGTACCACTGTGTCCCTGTTCTGTCCTCTCCCCCGCCCACCTACTCCCAGCCAAAGCAAATGGCTTCTCTTGTCCCTGTATAAAGCTCACCACCCATTCAAACCAACCTTTAATTTCCCTCACACAATCGCTTGGAGTTTTCCATTGCACCAGAACGCCTGGCATCCCACGACATCCCAAAAGCTCACCGTTGCAAGGGTTTGGACCCTCAGGATCCCTCACAGAGCTTGCTGTCAAATATCTGTGATTCTATGATCAGGGCTTATACAGCAAGCCCCAGTTGTTGTTGTTTTTTTAATTTTTTAATTTACATATTGTAAGGGGGAGGGCTTATAGGGAACAGCCCCCCCCCCTCAACAGGAGCAGCCCATCTCCCAGCAGTAATGAAAGCGAAGGGTCGGAAGGGGAAGGTCAGGAGACGGAGAGGGAGTGCCAGAGCTCTGGCAACATCCAATAGCCACTGCTCCTCATGCAGGAAGAGAGGGAGGGGGAAAGAGAGGAGGGGACTCAGATGGGCCGCAGACCTCCCCCCCCCCTGACGCCGGAATTAAGGAGGAGGAGAAAGGGAAGGAGGTTCGGAGTCCCGTGACTCTTATGTTGGTCCAGATCACGAAAGGGGGCAGTGCCTGATTCTGATTTGGACTGACGAGACATGAAACCAGCAGCTCACTTCACTGTAAATAATGTGCACTAATAAAAACTTCTGAAAGACAAGCATGTGGAGGGTCGTTACTCAAGAGTAGTCACAACAACCCTGACACATATATTTCTTTATAACAAAGCGTAGCAACAGATGTCAAATAAAATAAAAGTAGAAAGAGATATCTAGGACTAAACAAGCTCAACTTGGGACAAGGAACTCTGCAGAACAGCGTGTAACTGCCAATCAGTAGAACAGCTCCGACCGCAGGCCTCCCTTGCCAAGCAAGGAACTATCAGGGTAGTTCCTGATACCACACAATTAGAACCGCTTCCAAAGTACATTTAAAACACATGACTTCCCCCAAAGAATCCTGGAAGGGTAGCTATACACACACACACACAGAGAGAGAGAGAGAGAGAGAGAGAGAGAGAGAGAGAGAGAGAGAGAGAGAGAGAGAGAGAGAGAGAGAGAGAGCGCTACAGTTCTGAGCATTATTAACAAACTACAGTTCCCAGCATTCTTCAGGGGGATGTCATGTGCTTTAAATGGCGCATTGGGTATGTTTTGTACATATGGTGTGGCTCTCTTCCCTGCCCAATTCAGCCCGTGGGCTGGAGATTCCCCGCTTCAGCTGTGAAACAACAGCCCGATCCATTTTTACCTACAAGCGATAGAAACAAGTGCAGGATGTGGTGAAAATGTTACCCCTCAATCACCCAGCTATTAAAGAACCAAAGCAATAGAATTACGGGTCGGATCGGAGCCTCTTTGTATCTGCTGTCGTAGCTCAAGGGATCTCTCGTCATCTTCTGTACCGGTCGGGAAATGCACATGATTCTTGAGGATGCTGAAGCACGCATTGCAGACCTACTAACACGCGTTTCAGCCTACACAGAGCAAACAAAGCAGCAGTCTTTTAATTTTAGGACAGGCGTTACAAACAAGAGCAAAGACAAAACACCTCAAACACATTATTACATACACTGTTGTTATGTACTGAGCTGAATCCTAGAACAATAGGATTCATTATTCTAGGATTCAGCTCAGTACATAACAACTGTAATGCACAAACAACCTCTCAGGTCAGGGACTTGCAGAACCACCGGGAGAAGTGGAGCTGGAGTCTGATTTGGGAGAGGGGGTCAGGGATCTGCGGAGAACTGTTACCAGGCAGGAGGCAAGAGTCAGAGGCATGGGAAGCATCAGAGCTGGAGGGTGGAGCACAGAATGGATTGGAGGAAGAGACAGATCAGGCAAGTAAAGGGCCAGGTGCTTCCCCACCCTCTCCTGCACCACTGTCTCCCAGAACCAGGAGGGGAATGAAAAGGGAAGAGCAGAGGAAGTTGCCATGCAGGCACAGTCTCCGGCTGTGTGCTCCCAGCCCATCGGGGGAAGGTACATAAACTGGTGAAGGGCGAGTGCTTCCCTGTTGCTGCAACTGCTCCATGAAGCGCGGACCTGGGAATAGCTGCCTAGACGCTAGCTTGGGTGTGTAGATTTCCAGAGTTATCTTTGACAATGAAGTTTTAACTATCTTCTGGGTACCTTCCTTTACCTTTACCTTTACCTTTACCTTTACCTTTACCTTACCCTTGACAGCTCAGGACAGTGCTGCATTGTTGTTCTGCAGCTGTGCCTTTAAAAAAAAATCACATATTGTCCGTGCGGGGAGCCCAATTTGGATCAGGGCTTTTACCCTTTGAGCCCCACTATGATCCAATCCAGATATTCCTCTTCCTCTTTGCACATGTAATTTGCATTCAGGGGAGTCTTTTTGATTGCTTCATGACTAGGCTTTTATTTTTATTTGGGGAACCTGTTAAAGCCACATAATATCACAGGGCCAACCAATCTACCTTCTTAGCCTGTTTCTTCCCTGGACGGGGCAAGAGAGAGAAGGGACGTCTGTCCACCCGTTTGAAATAAGAGCTGGCCTATTCAGCCTCACGACATGCGAGGAGCGGGAGAGAAGCCATTTTGACAATTGGCTTGTACCTCAGGGGTCTACCTTGCCCAGCCATGGGGTAGGGTGTGGGGGGGGGGATATGCAGAGGATGTGTCAGCGGCAGATGGCTTGCTCCCTGTTGTGGAAGAAGGAATAGCTGGTTGGGAAACAGGCTTGTGCCTGAGAAACTGTCCCTTTTACGTACACACACACACACAAAAAAAAACACATATTGAGAAAATGGCTTCCTCCACATTCACTTCAGTTTTCTTGCCCTTTATGGGTGGAAACAGCTATAACCGAGAGCTGCTTCTGCCCACGTCTGCAAAAAAGGGAAGAGTCTTGGCAGTCCACTCTGTAGTATCCCCCCCTATTTTACGCATTACTAAAAGAAATAGTCTATGTGTGGCTGCCGAATGTCACCCCGGCGTAACAAATCTTACGTAACAGGAAGGCTGGCCACCCATTTTAGCTGAACAGAGTGGGAGTGCATTGCATCAAGCGCAAGGAAGAAGAAACAAGGATGAATCGGAGAATGAAATGAGGTGTTTTTTTATGATGTTTGGGTGCGTGATGCTTACATAGAAAGGCCCTGAATCATTTCAGTTCTGCAATCAGCTTGCTGGATATGGAATAAAGGCCATACCATACCAGGATGGGAGCCAACTCCTAGGGGCCACGGGAGATTTGGCACCCGGATTAAAATATTTGAAGGGGTCGGGCACCGCAAAGTTGATGGGCATTGTCATTCAAATGGTGTGCGTGCATCGTGTCATGTGATTATGGGGGCGGGGCTTACCTGGGCCCCTGCAATATTTCATTCAAGCTGGCAACCCCTGTGTCTTCTGTGGCATTTTTATTTTTTATTTGGCACAATGATAGTGTGCTCAGCTCTTTTAAAACAGTTCAGCTGCAGCGAGGAGGGCAAGCTGCGGGCAACTTCCCCCCAAAGCAGTGGCAGAGCCCTGGGTCCTCCTTTGTAGTGCAGAAAGAAGCACAGAAGACTTCACAGGACAGGCAGAACCTGTGTATGGAAACGCTGGTTGGAATTGTCATTGTTGATGGCGTTCTCTGGTTCAGCAGCATCACTGATTACCTCTTTTGGAAAGCAGAAGGATGAGGGCAGGCTTCGCGGATGTGAGAGGCTCAAAATCCTCGGGGAAGCTTCCCAACAAAGTGCTGCGCTACTGACAGGCCACTCCGGGGAACTACGGGGCCTGCAAGCAAACACAAACAGGGGACCATTAGCAAGTGGCTGGTAACTCCTCACTGCCCCCACAACCAACCCCCCACAAGTGTGTAGTTATATGTATCTAGCTGTGAGTTCTATAGCTACCTGACAGAACTGCAACTCATAGATGCGAGTGGCAAGCATAATATCTATACAGTGGTACCTCGACTTACAAACGACTCGACAACCGAATTTTTCTACTTACGAATGGATCAAAAGGCCACATGCTTATGAATTTCTCGACATCCAAACGGAAACCGCGGCGGTTTTAGATAGGTTTTTTTCGACTTACGAATTTTTAGATGGGGTTGCTTTGACTTACGAATTTTTCTGTTTACAATGCATTCCTATGGGAAATTGCGTTTCCAATGGCACTTTTCGACTTACGAATTTTTTGACCTATGAAGGTGCCTTCGGAACGGATTAAATTTGTAAGTCAAAGCCCCACTGTATAATGTCTATAGTGATGTGGGTGTATTGAAAGTGCTCTTTTATATGCTACACCCAGGGCATTTTTCCTGCCAGAACTCAGTTCCGGAACCTCTCAGGTGGGTGCCATTGGCATTATAAGAGGACAAGGGAGAGTTCCAGCACCTATTTTTCTAGAAAAATAGCACTGGCTACACCTAATATAAAATCAGGGGTGTATGGGGTGTTGGTACTTCGAGTGTGTGATGCATTGTGATCCTTTATGACAGGGGTGTCCAACAGGTCAATCATGATCTACTGGTAGATCCGCGGGAGGTTTTGGTAGATCATGGTCAATCGTTGGTTCCCTTTCCTCAGTGGTGGTAAACTAGACCTGCCCTCCCCCCAAAAATGGCTTAGGAGTTGGCCGTCCCTGCTTTATGAGATAGTTTGTCCACCTTTGGTCCCTGCCCTGCACTCAGCTGTCACCATGCAACAGTGGCCACACCCCAGGAACGACTTTGACTGGCTGGTTAAACCAGGTGAGGGAAGCTGATGGGTCTCACACCTTGGGTGAGTTATGGGCTTCCTCTGCATGCGTAGACAGGCTCTAGTGGTGAAATATACTCAGAGTCGAGAGTGAATTTCATGCTCTTTATTCAGCTTTTAGTCATCAAGGAGAAGAAGAGAAGAAGAATACCCTTTTCCCAAAACCATCTGCTTATATACATTATTTACACAATGGGCTTTGCGTGATTGGCTACTTCAGGGCTACACCTGTGGGGCAATCAGTTTGTGGATTGACTTCTGCCAGCAGCCTGATTGGCTGCTCCTGCAGGCCAATCAGGTTGCGGATTCACTTCTGCCAGCCGCCTGATTGGCTGCTCCTGCAGGCCAATCAGGTTGCGGATTCACTTCCACCTGGAGTTGGATTGGGTGGCTCCTGCGGACCAATCAGACTGCTGATTCTGGATCCTATTGTTCTATGATTCAGCTCAGTACATAACAAGTGGATGGCGCAGATGAGACCAGAGGATAAGGTTTCTGCACACGCTGTAGAGGGAAAGATGGGGCAAATGGGGCTCGTCAACCTGGGAAGGTAGCCCATCTAGGAAAAATAAAACTCTGATCCTAAACCTCCGCATCCTTGCAGGATATCTTCGGGAGAAGAAAAGGCTAAGGAGTAAACCCTTCACAAATCTAGAGTGGCGTCCCTAAGACGGTTGGATGATGCCTTGTACACCTCTTTCCATCAACTCCTACAGCCAAGCTGGTACCCAAAGTATTGCTCTGCTTTCCTCTGGATCACATCAGTGAAGCTGAGAGGTGGGTCTTGGTATCTGGGCAGCCCAGGACCTCCATACACACTGTCCAGGCTTGCAACCCAGGGAGGCGCTAATGCAATGCTTTGATTTCACTCTCGGAGGCACACTCCATTATCTCTTGAGACAGACAGTTATAACAATAATAATAACAGACAGATATAACAGACGGATGATATTCTAGGGTGCATCAACAGAAGTATTGTATCCTGATCAAGAGGAGTAATAGTCCTACTCTATTCTGCCTTGGTCAGACCATACTGGAGTACTGTGTCAAGTACTGTTGCTGTTTAGTAGTTTAGTTGTGTCCGACTCTTTGTGACCCCATGGACCAGAGCATGCCAGGCACTCCTGTCTTCCACTGCCTCCCACAGTTTGGTCAGACTCATGTTCGTAGCTTCAAGAACACTGTCCAACCTTCTTCTCCTTGTGCCCTCCATCTTTCCCAGCATCAGGGTCTTTTCCAGGGAGTCTTCTCTTCTCATGAAGTGGCCAAAGTATTGGAGCCTCAGCTTCAGGATCTGTCCTTCCAGTGAGCACTCAGGGCTGATTTCCTTCAGAATGGATAGGTTTGATCTTCTTGCAGTCCATGGGACTCTCAAGAGTCTCCTCCAGCACCATAATTCAAAAGCATCAATTTTTCGGCGATCAGCCTTCTTTATGGTCCAGCTCTCACTTCCATACATCACTACTGGGAAAACCATAGCTTTAACTATACGGACCTTTGTCGGCAAGGTACTAGACACCACAATTAAAGAAGGAAATTGACAAGCTGGAACATGTGCAGAGGAGGGCAACCAAGATAACCAATGGTCTGGAAACAAAACCTTATGAGGAACGGTTGAGGAGCTGGGTATGTTAAGCCTGGTAAAGAGGAGACTGAGAGGAGATATGACAGCCATCTTCAAATATCTAAAGGGCTGCCACATGGAGGATGGAGCAAGCTTCTTTTCTCCTGCTCTGGAAGCTAAGACGTGACCTGAACCAATGGCTTCAAGTTACAAGAAAGGAGATTCCGATTAAACATCAGGAAGAATTGCAATAGCAATTGCAATATAAACAGTGGAACGATCTCTTTTGGAGGGTGGAGGGCTCTCCTTCCTTGGAGGTTAGATGTCCTGGATGCTTTAGCTGAGATTCCTGTATTGCAGGGGGTTGGACTAGATGACCCTCGGTGCCCCCTTCCAACTCTATGATTCTACGACTGCCAACCACAATATAAACTCACCACTAACACAACATTGTCCCCTACCCCACAGGGCAGGATAACTTCACACGCCTTCACTGTCCCAGCCTTGCACCCTCCTTGGGTGCTTCTGCCTGACTGGAATGTGCCCATTTACTCTGCCCATGCTTTGTGCTTGCCTGGCTGAAGGGGGATAGAGAGAGCGTTGTGCGAGTATGAAGAAAGCCGCCTCGGGTGCAGAGATAAAACTCGCATTCAGCACTCCACCCTCTCTTGCCTTCAGCACGTTGGCCCTGGAAGGCTGCCCAGAAGGGAGGACGGCTTTTGGGCTGGAAAATGTTCCCCACCCCTGCCACGGGGTGACTGTAAGGACACGCAGGCAAGAAAAATCATACAAGTCTCAACCGCATGTTAAAGTTTCTGAAAATGTTTTTGATTTACCGTTGCTTCATCTGTCTCTGTGGCTTTTTCTGCCCCACCGTTCAAGCGACCATTCACAGTGTAATGCTTGACACAGCAGTGTTGCCTTCTGGCCCTTGTAAATATGGCTGCTTGCACACTATGCCTTTAAAGCAGATTTGAAACACATCCCGCCCGCCCCAAAGGCTTGCCGGGAACCGCAACTCTGTGAGGCCTAAACTACAGGGCCCAGGATCCTTGGAGCGCATGAGGAATCATGCGCTCCAAATGTGCTTAAAAAGGTACAGCGCACACACAGGCATTATGCTGAGTTCTGCGTTCCTCTCTAGGATTGAAAATCCATTTGGTGTTCCTCCTCAGAACCCCGACTGTGCACTGTCATCATGCAATGACTTAGGCCGTACATCAAACAACATACAGTGGTACCTCATGTTGCGAACGGGATCCGTTCCGGCGGCCCGTTCGCAACATGAAACGGCCGCAACATGAAGCGCCGCATCTGCACATGCACGCGACGCGATGCGGCGCTTCTGCGCATACACAAAGTGTGATTTAGTGCTTCAGCGCATGTGCACAGGTCATGGATGCACCGATCCTGGAAGTAACCCGTTCCGGGTTCAGCGCGTCTATAACCTGGAAAGACGCACCATGAAGTGGATGTATCCTGAGGTATGACTGTATAATGTATAAATCTGCTTCTGATCTTCATGACTTAATGCTGCTATTTTGGACTGTCCAAGTACCCCTATTTTCTAGGAACAGTCTAGGATTTACAGAAGCCATCCCAGATTCTGATTTGATCCCAGAAGATCCCATTTTCCCTTAGGATGGCCCTATTTTCATCGGAGAAGTGTTGGAGGGTATGGAGTTATGTGACTCCCGAGCCAACTATACAACCTTTACAAGTCACCTGAAGGCAGCTCCGTATTGGGAAGTTTTTAATGTTTTTATATATGTTAGAAACTGCCCAGTCAGGTGTGTGGGGTATAAATATAAATACAACAACAACAACAACAACAACAACAACAACAACAACAACAACAACAACAACGGGTGGTATTGTGGTCTAAACCACTGAGCCTCTTGGGCTTGCCGATCGGAAGGTTGGTGGTTTGAATCCACATGACGGTGTGAGCCCCTGTTGCTCTGTCCCAGCTTCTGTCAACCTAGCAGTTTGAAAGCACACCAATGAAAGTAGATAAATAGGTACCACTGTGGCAGGAAGGTAAATGGCATTTCCGTGCACTCTGGCTTCCGTCATAGTGGTTTAGTTGTACTGGCCATATGACCCAGAAAGCTGTTTGCAGACAAATGCCAGCTCCCTTGGCCTGAAGTGAGATGAGTGTCGCACCCCATGGCTGACTTTGACTGGACTTAACCACCCAGGGATCCTTTACCTCCTCCTCTTCTTCCTCCTCCTCCTCCTCCTCCTCCTTTAGGACCTTCCTATTTTTATTGGAGAAACATTGGAGGGTATGGTATTTGGGGCCCATGTAACTGAATGCTCCTTCATACAAAATTCCTTACACACAGAAAACCAGATGCTAAAGAGAAGGGATGTATAATAATAATAATAATAATAATAATAATAATAATAATAATAATAAAATTTATTATTATTTATACCCCGCCCATCTGGCTGGGTTTCCCCAGCCACTCTGGGCAGCTTCCAACCAGCTTCCAACCGAATATTAAAAACAGTACAGCATCAAACATTAAAAACTTCCCTAAAGAGGGCCGCCTTCAGTTGTCTTCTAAAAGTAAAATAGCTGCTTATTGCCTTGACATCTGCTGGGAGGGCATTCCACAGGGCGGGTGCCACTACCGAGAAGGCCCTCTGCCTGGTTCCCTGTAACCTCACTTCTCGCAATGAGGGAACTGCCAGAAGGCCCTCAGAGCTGGATCTCAGTGTCCGGGCTGAACGACGGGGGTGGAGACGCTCCTTCAGGTATACAGGACCGAGGCCGTTTAGGGCTTTAAAGGTCAGTACCAACACTTTGAATTGTGCTCGGAAACGTACTGGGAGCCAGTGTAGATCTCTCAGGACCGGTGTTATGTGGTCCCGGCGGCCACTCCCAGTCACTTGTCTAGCTGCCGTGTTCTGGATTCTGGGTGTAGCCACCCTGACATGCTTGTTTTCTATGTGCAGGGATTTCTCTCTCCATTATCATCCATTCAGTCATGTGAGCCCACTGCAATTCGTACCGACCAGGGAAGGGTTACCCCTTCACCAAAGCCTTGCCTTCTTTCTTCAAAGAGGAAGACCAAGAGGCCGAGATCTCTGTGTATGAAGAGAGTTTAGCAGCAGTTCTCGTCCCATCCCTAGGCCTCTTCTCTGATCTTTCCAATTTTCCCACTGCTTCTGCGAAGCTGCTTTCTTTTTCATGCCTCACCCTCAAGTTTTATAGCTGGTGGGAAAAGGGGAGCAGACAACCGTCTCATTCGACTGGCAGCAGATCAGCGAAAAGAGGTCCAAACACGTGAGGAGGGAGAACTATTGTGTATATGATGAACAACTGAAGCATTTGTACAGAGAAATGAATGGCAAAAAAATTATGGCAGCCTGTGATTCTGGCCAAAAAGCAAACCGACAAAATGGATAAGGTCCAAATGTTATTGAGTGGCTTATCAAGTGAAGAAGTAAACATAATTAGGCTTCTGTGTCACATGACACAAACAGTAAGTGGGCGCTGATAATCGGCTGCTATTCCTGCAGCTAGAAATGCAGATCACAACTATCGTTCTGTTTGTGCGCATGTGCGATAGAAAATGAAATAAGTTTGGCAGCTTGGCTGGTATCAACTTCCAGAGGGGTCTCTCCAATATAAATGTCATTCTTTCATGAGACCACCCCTCCTATCTAAATCAAGGGCATTTTACTAGTCCCAAATGCAAAGGGCAGCCCTCCTAAATATCAGTTGCTTCTTGCTATTGTAAAGATGGCGTAGAGATTCTGAAAGGAATTTGGGCCAGTTCAGGATTCAGGCCATCGTTTTATATGTGTGTGTGTGCTGAAGAGGCAACTGCAGGTTTCCATTTATAGATTTTCATATTTCCATCTGCTCGGATCCTTGTCCCCTTTCAGTTTTTTCCCATGACATCACCTCTTTCCACGCTTCTACTTCTCCCCAATTTTTACTTGCAACTGTGGGAAAGTGCAGCTGAAAAATGGGAGAAGATTGCATACCCTCCAACTTCTCTCCGATGGAAATAGGGACACCCCGTTCCATAATAATAATTTTACTATTTTATACCCTGCCCAACTAACTGGGTTGCCCCAACCACTCTGGGCAACTTCCAACATATTAAAAAACATAATAAAACATTTAAAAAACCTTCGTTATATAGGGCTGCCTTCAGAGTTGGCTCAGGAGATCGGAAAACTCCATACCCTCCAACATATATCTGATGAAAATAGGGATGTCCGAAGGAAAAGCAGGACATTCCAGGATCAAATCGGAAACCAGGACAGCTTCTCTAAATCAGGGACTGTCCCTGGAAAACAAGAACACTTGAAGGGTCTGAGATTGTCAAGACCATATGATCTAAAGCTCTACCTTCTCATGCCCAGGGACCACCTTTAACTAAAACTCACTTTTATTTTTTTAACTGCACATGTCCATATGACTGTAGCGGTACCTATTTATCTACTTGTACTTTGATGTGCTTTCGAACTGCTAGGTTGGCAGGAGCTGGGACTGATACTCCCCTTATAATTTGCTAGGTTCCACTCAGGCTCTGTCCAGTTTCTACCACCAGGGGATTAGTAATTTGAAAGTAAGATATAATCCTATATAATAATGTGCAAGTGTCCCTGCGCCTAGTCCCTGTGTCCCTGTGTCCGCGCCACTGCGCATGTGCCCCACTGACACAGGGATTGGGCGCAGAGACTGGACACACACACGCGCACGCGCTCTTCCCACCCCCTCACTCCTCTGCCTACCGTTTACCTGCGGCCACCAACCGCTGCTCCTGGCCGGACAAGCGCCTCACTGCGCGAGGAGGAGGCTGCTTCCTTTTCCTCCCCCCCCCACACTCCCCCCACGACCAGCAGCAAGCGGAGCGCCCCAACGAAGCAGCGGCCGTGGGCACCGCCACCGCAGAAAGAGGCTGAATCGCGGCCTTCTCCTGGGCACCCGCTGGCCAGCTGGGCTCAGCGGAGCGCCCCGACGAAGCGTCTCCGCCCCCGAAACAGGCCGAATGTTCTAGCGCCCGTTTATTTAACGGGCTGAATGACACTAGTGTTGTTAATATTTTATTTCCTGAGGAATGTGACACCCAAAGCAGGCCATGGTCTCTGAGGATTTGTCTATAATTATGTTTGCATTACAACGCACTCTATATCTAACGGGTTCCCACTGCTACCTTTTGAAGCTGCATTCACACAATGTCAGCCCCAATCCTTATTGATCCTGTCGCTTCTTGACAAATACTGCTGTTTGATGCTTTCCCCTCCCCCCACCTCAAATCTTCGATCTAATTCGAAAATGCACAGATGAAAGCTTCACGAGTAGGAATTCCGAGGGGTGATTTGCTGTTTGCAGGGGTAGGGAAACCAAAAATGTCTGTGGGCATCACGGTGACAACATCCCTGCAGGGGCAGAAGAAGCATAGTTGCCAAGTCTCCCGCTGAAAAATGCGGGATCAGCAGCGGCGCGGCACCGGAGGTTGCTTCTACGCATGTCAGAAGCGACTTCCGGTGCTGCTCTGCCCAATTTCCGGTGCCCAGACATGGGAGAGTGGCACCCGAAATGGAGCCTCCCTCGCAGGTAGGAAATCCAGGGGATTTCCGGGATTTTTTTCTATTCGGGATAACAGCGGGAAACGGATTAAAATCCAGGGGTTTCCCACGAAAAACGGGAGACTTGGCAGCTATGAGAAGAAGGTGTCACTACTGAGGCGGGTGAAAAAATGCTGGGCGGCACTCACCCACCGCAAGGCCTGCAACATCGTGTGGCTCGGGCACCCGCAGGCTCCGCCCTGCCCCAAACAGTCCGCCCACCGCCTCCCTCTCAGCTGTAGGGCAACGGAGTGGAAGGAGGTAGGCAGACTCCTCGGAGACCTCGCAGAGTGTCCTGCCCTGGCTCACCCCATCCTGCAGACAGCTGGCCCCGCCCTTGGGCACAGGGCATGCATGCTGCCCCAGGTGCCTAATCAGCTTGCTCACCTGCTGCATCCTTGCACTTTCTCTGATGTGAACAACACTGAACAACTGCAGTTTGAAATGCAGCGGGGAGAGATGAGCATCGAATGTCAACATGCCGTAAGCTGGTTTCAGTGCATATAGCCCTTTCTCTACCCATTTTCAGACACATGTTGTTTTCTTTGAGGGCTGCAACTCTTGAGGTGCTACGAAGGCTGTGCATATGGGCTTCTGATGCCTGGGAACTGACGGCAAGTTAGAACAGCTAGGAAGACTAGCTCTCCAGGCACAGACCAATCTTCCACGGACATCATGGCAGCTACTACTGTGGTGTACAGTAAACGGGACGTTTATATAGTTTCCTCCCATGTAAACACTGCCTGCCTGGGAAGAAGCCAGCAATTCATGTGAGGAGGAACAAGATCAACGGCCTCTCCAACACGGTTCCTTCCTAAACACACTGCAGGTGTGTTGTGGGACCACAAACATCCTGAAGGCAACCCCCACCTTTCTGTGGTGGGGAGTGTGAATAGCACACACTTTTAGAAAACCGTTCACCCTTCCTTCCAACAAGTTCTGTGTTGGAAACCTACACAGAGCCCAGCAATCAACACAGTTGGCAGCAGGAGTCTCTCACCTTTGTTTCAGGTAAGTTTCTGGGCATCTTCTAGGTTCTGCTAGCTGTAATATCCGTTGGCTCGGGATTATAGAATATATTCCGGGGGGGCGATGCCAGATCTCAGATGCACGGCCACAACTATACAGATGGATGGACCTTGGAGAAACCGCAAGGCGTCAGTGGAGAAGAGGCAGGGCATGGCATTAATTCAAGCAGCAAGTCAAAAGTGTGAGTTCCACCTTATTTTATTCATCCTGGTCCTACGTCGTGGTTTCTTTATTTTATTTCTTTATTATATTTATATCCCACTTCCCCCCCCCAAAGGAGCCCAGGGCTTCTGCATATGATTAATATGAGCAACTGCACCATCCAGAAAGAGAAGGGTTCTAAGCTAGCCTTCTCCATTCCATCATGGATTTTTTTAAAAAAAGCATTTGGGGGTGGGGGTGGTTATTTTAACAAACAAACAAACAAAAAATCCCAATTTTTAAAAAAGTGTATTGATTTAAAAAGAATATCCAAGTTCAATACAAATGTATTAAAGACACACAACCTCTTGAAAGGGAATTGTGGCAATTTATTAAAGGCTGCTTTTCTAGGGATCTCTGCTCAGGTATAATGCCAAACTGGCTGGCATTGTATTAAGAAGCCACAAGAAGAAGAAGAAGAAGAGTTTGGATTTCATATCCCGCTTTATCACTACCCTAAGGAGTCTCAAAGCGGCTAACATTCTCCTTTCCCTTCCTCCCCCACAACAAACACTCTGTGAGGTGAGTGGGGCTGAGAGACTTCAGAGAAGTGTGACTAGCCCAAGGTTACCCAGCAGCTGCATGTGGAGGAGCGGAGACACGAACCCAGTTCCCTAGATTACGAGTCTGCTGTTCTTCACCACTACACCACACTGGCTCTCACACAAGGGGCCTTGGGTTTGTGTATTCCCTCATTCTCCTTCCTCCCCTCATCACATCCAGTGATTTCCTATCTCCAGTTCTGGTTTGCAGCAAGCCATCATTTGCCATTTCATCCAAACAAGTATTCTATGGTCTGCGCCTGCCTGCAAACTGCAATCTCTGGAGCGGCACAGGTTCCCCATCACTGTCCTACACATTGAAAAAATATATAGCCATCTTGGCTAGAAATTTTCTTGGAAATAAAAGGGGGGAGTGACATTATTAAGAAGCTGAATTCTGTACTATTTCTGCCTCTGAAAGGCAACAAACACACTGCCATTGATATAACAACACTTGTGCGATGGGCACACATTCACTTAAAGCTGATATTTCTTGCCCCAAACATGAATCTAGGGGGCAAGTCAAAGGCATGGAATATGCACTATATAGACTGTGCTCAAATCATTCCATGAATTGTTCCACTGTGCTTGAGGAGCTGGCAGTCAAAAGCGCCCCAGTGCTGGGCCTGGAATTCAAATTAAAACATCCTGCAATTCCAGCACAAACAGCTGCTCGCTTGGTGAGTCAGATCTCTTGGCAACCCAGAGTAACCCTTTTCACGATCTCTCCCTTCTGCCTGCCAGTTGTTGACAGAGAACCAAAATTAATACCGAATGCCCTTATTATTACTTACGCCGTGAATAATTCACACTGAACCTAGAGAGACACCTTTGCAGCGGCAGAAGGTGATAATAATAGGAGGCTAACACTTGGAGAAAGCAATGGCCAATTTTGGGCATGTGTTCCTTACAAAATATATATTGGGAGGGTTTTATCACTGTTAGGACCTCCCCCAAAGAATCCTGGGAATTCTAAGGCACTGGCAAGAGGGCATTGCCACGAAGACAGTTTAAATCTGTGCTACAGGTACGCGGGGTGGAGGAAGGGGGTTGCGGTGGGGGCGCGCCGCCCCGGGTGTTACCACCAGGCCCGGACACTGGAAGGGCGCCAAGTGAGCGCAGGGTTCCGGCGATCTGGCCAGGACTGTGCTCCACGAGATGAGAGGCTGTGCCGCGTCTCTCTCCTTCTCCGAGGACTCCGCGCTGTGCCTCCTTCTCGTTTCCCCAGCGCTGGGTTCTGCTCAGTCAAGCTTCGCCACCAGCGCGCGCACAGCGCCCAAGCAGCTCTTGCTGGTGCCGCGGTGTGCGCGCTGGTGGCGAAGCTTGACTGAGCGGAACCCAGCACTGGGGAAACGAGAAGGAGGCGCAGCACGGAGTCCTTGGAGGTGGCCTCCCACTGCTGCCGCGGTCCGCTTGGCACTCCCGGGTCCTTGGAGGGGCTCTGGAGGGGGGGGCGCTGAAGGGACCTTAGCGCCAGGCCGCTGGATGGGCTTAAGACGGCCCTGGTCACCACTGAGGGGGGGTGACAAAATGCTGGGTGACACTCACCACGTGGCCTGCAGTGCGCCCGAGCCACGCATCTTTCCTGGGAGAGACCCGGTGGCTTGGACATGTGCAGGCTCCGCACTACCCAAACAGTCTGCCCGCTTCCTCCCCCCCCCCCAGCTGTAGGGCGGCTGAGTGGGAGGAGGCAGGCAGACTCCGGAGGCCCCGTCTCTATGGGCGGCTTGCCCCGCCCTCGCTTCGCCCTTATGGGCAGTTCACCCCAGGCGCCCGAGCGGCTTCCTTCGCCACTGCAGGTACGGTCTTGGAGCACCGCATAATACTGTAATCCAAGCTCAGAAGCAACAAACACCAAAAACAGCAGCATCACTTCTTGCCAGCGGTGTGGTGTGGGTTGCTTTCTGCTACCCATCTCTCCCCACAGCATATTGTCTGTCTCCCACTCCATCTGCCGTGCGGCACACCTAGAGTCCTGCTTGTGACAGTGGGTGCTAGAGAGGAGAGAAGGCCTTAGTCCAGGGAATAAGCGGGAGGAGATACAGCAGCCTCCTTGTCTCGCACCATCACAGACACATTTCAAAGTATGCACTGTCCCAAATAGAAGCCATTAAATCGTGTGTGGGGAACCTTTGGCGCTCCAGACGGCGCTGAACTACAATTCCCATCATCCCTGGCCATTGACCATGTTTGCTTGGGCAGATGGGACATGTACCGTAGTTCAGATGTGGTCCAAAATTTCCCCACATCTGCCTTAAACGTATAGTTTTTCTTCTTTGCTGGGCAGTCTAACATGCCATATAGCAAGGTAAAATAATAATAATAATAATAATAATAATAATAATAATAATAATAATTCATATCCCACCCTTCCACTGAGGTCCAGCTCCAAGGGCCTTCTGGCGGTTCCCTCACTGTGAGAAGTGAAGTTATAGAGAACCAGGCAGAGGGCCTTCTCGGTAGTAGCGCCCACCCTGTGGAACGCCCTCCCATCAGCTGTCAAGGAAATAAACAACTATCTGACTTTTAGAAGACATCTGGGCAGCCCTGTTTAGGGAAGTTTTTAATGTTTAATTCTGTATTGTGTTTTTAACATTCGGTTGGGAGCCGCCCAGAGTGGCTGAGGAAACCCAGCCAGATGGGTGGGGTATAAATAATAAATTACTATGATTATTATTACATATTATTCCTCCCAAACCTTTCCGCTTGGTTTCAAAAGAGGCTTGCCATAAACAGCATGGGAAGCTGCAGTTCAGGAAGCACAAATCCAAAGCTCCGCATGGGAATCAGAAGTACAATCCTTGATTTTGGCCTGAACCCACTCAGCTCCTGTATGCTTTTAAATGAGGGAAAGTAAGAATGACAAACCTGCGTTGGAGATTTCCATCTAGTTTCTTGGGTTTTGCCAGGCCTAAGACTCTTGAAGTTGGCCGACACATCAGAGCACGTGAGGAAAGGGGCCATATTGTCTCTTGGTTTCCCCAAACTAACCTACTGTTGTGAATAAAAACAACAAAAGTGCCACTCAAACCATGGTTAGACTGTCCTGCACACAACCATAGATCAGCGTTTCTCAACCGGTGTTCCGCGGCACACTACTGTGCCGTGAAACACTGGCTGGTGTGCCGCGACGAGAAGGGCGATTTGCACTGTCACGTCGCTGACCCGCCGGAAAGGAAGCCGGCCGGGTCACGACGCGAGGCGAGCGCCCGCGTCGTGACCCGGCCGACTTCCTTTCCGGCGGGTCAGCGTTGTTTATTGGCGGCCGCCAGGCACGTGACAATGCAAATCGCCCTCCTGGGGAGGAGGAGGCAGGCGGGGAAGGCTGCGCAGGGCTTCTCTTCGCCGGGCCAGAGCGGCGGCGGCTGCCTGGGGCGGCTGGGAGGGAGGCGGCGGCAGCTGCGCGCCCGTGTCTGCCCGCCTGGGGTCTGTTCCCGCTCGCTCCGCAGGCTCTGCGCCTGGTGGGTCCGCCTGGCTACCGCGCAGCAGTTCTTCAGCGGCATGCTTTACCGGTACGTCTCCCCTCCAAACTAAACTAAATATAGGGCGGCACAGAGTTGGTGTGCCGCGGGATTTTTTTTCATAGAAAAGTGTGCCGTGGCCCAAAAAAGGTTGAGAAACACTGCCATAGATTATCGCATTAAGCATCTATTCTTATATTACGCAAATCACTCACACTCACGTATGCTGTTATAATTGTTCTCACCCGAAATCATCTATAAAGATCTGTGACTTTCTGGGAGCAAACTGATTAACAGTGGTCTTTCAATGGGAGGTTATTCATTTGATGGCTGTGGTTCACCGATTTGGCTGGCTACCCTTAATTTATACATACAGTGGTACCTCGGGTTACAGACGCTTCAGGTTACAGACGCTTTGAGTTACAAACTCCGCTAAACAGGAAGTGGTTGCTCCAGGTTAAGAACTTTGCCCCAGGATAAGAATGGGAATCGCATGCCAGCGGCGCAGCGGCAGCGGGAAGCCCCATTAGTGAAAGCACGCCTCAGGTTAAGAACCTACGTACTCCAAATCGCCCGTTCAGTTCATTTACCCCACCAATTCAATTCTCAACAGATCATGGTCCAAATTAGTTTGATTCTCCTACAATTGCCTCCCCCCAAATTATCTCTATGTCATGTAATAATAATAATATTCTACCCAAAAAACAAGATCACCTCCTCCAATCTTAATTTTCTCCAAAATTCATTACCCGTCCAGAATATACAGAAAGAAAACTATTCGGGACCTCTACTCCACAAGCCTGTCCTTGCTCTCAACCTCTAATAATGTAAAAAATGGAGCTGATAATATGGGTTTTTAGTACAAGTCTGTCATAAGATAATGCGACAGCTAAGACTCCATCTGCACTATACATTTAAAGCACTATCATACCACTTTCAACCGTCATGGCTTCCCCCAAAGAGTCCTGGGAACTGGTTTCTTAAGAGTGCTGAGAGATGTTAGGAGACCCATATTCTCCTCACATTCCCCTCACTTGAAGCACAATTCTCCTGGTGTCTTGATGCTCAGTCCCTCTTCCCAGGGGCATAGCTGCCAAGTTTCCCGTATTCCCCGGGAAACCCCCATTTTTCCGGCTGTCCCCAGCCGAAAAAACAGATTTTTTTGTTTTCCCCCGGTTTATTCTGGCGCGGCGGCCATTTTGGAACTGGGCGGAGCATGCTCAGAAGCAACTTTTGATGCTGCTTTGCCCAGTTCCAAAATGGCGGCAGCGCTACTTCCGGTCTGCTACTTCCGGTCCAGTCCCTTATTTCTCAGGCCGAAACTTGGCAGGTATGCCCAGGGGACTCTGGGAATTGTAGCTCTGTGAGGCCAAACCACAGTTCCCAGAATTCTTTGAGGGAATAAAAGTGGTATGAAACCACTTTAAATGCATAATGCGGATGCGCTCCGAGCACATTAAGGTGTCAAAACGTGAATAATTCTTATTGTGATTCACATCCTTTATGAAGCCATGCAATCTTACCGGAAAAAGTTGCACACGTCTTTGATCTCCTTTGGTTTTGCAAGCTCTTCCAACCTGGAACTGAAAACTTGTACAGTTGCAAAACAAGCAAGAAAAACATAGGTGGATAAAACCACTGTGCATAAAGTATAAGTTCCCTTCCAGGGCTAAGGAACCTTTCTTTTCCACTTTCCCTTTCTGAGACGCTACATGCCAATGGCGAGTGAGGCCAGAAACCAAAGTCGGTGTGGCGAATGATGTAACTCTTACCTTTGTACAATTGCCCACATTCTAACCAGGCAAAAACCAGGCCAGGCCACACACAGAGACCTCCACCCAGGCAAGCAAGACTGCAAGTATATTTTAAAAAGGTAAAGGACTCCTGACAGTTAAGTCCAGTTGTGGACGACTCTGGGGTTGCGGCGGTCATCTCGCTTTACAGGCGAGGGAGCCGGCGTTTGTCCGCAGACAGTTTTCCCGGGTCATGTGGCCAGCATGACTAAGCCACTTCTGGTGCAACGGAACACTGAAACCAGAGCAGCGCATGGAAATGCCGTTTACCGTCCCGCCAGAGCGGTACCTATTTATCTACTTTTTGGCGTGCTTTCAAACTGCTAGGTTGACAGGAGCTGGGACTGAGCAACGGGAACTCACCCCGTCGTGGGGATTCGAACCGCCGACCTTCTGATCGGCAAGCCCAAGAGGCTCAGTGGTTTAGACCACAGTGCCACCCGCGTCCCATGTAAGCATATTAGGTAGAGGTAAAGGGACCCCTGACCATTAGGTCCAGTCGTGACCAACTCTGGGGTTGCGGCGCTCATCTCGCGTTATTGGCTGAGGGAGCCAAACAGCTTCCAGGTCATGTGGCCAGCATGACAAAGCCGCTTCTGGCAAACCAGAGCAGCGCACGGAAACGCCGTTTACCTTCCTGCTTGGAGCGGTACTTATTTATCTACTTGCACTTTGATGTGCTTTCAAACTGCTAGGTTGGCAGGAGCAGGGACCAAGCAACGGGAGCTCACCCCGTCGCAGGGATTCAAACCGCCGACCTTCTAATCAGCAAGCCCAAGGCTCTGTGGTTTAACCCACAGCGCCACCTGCGTCCCTTGTAAGCATATTATACCAGTGCAAATGTTTGGGATCAGAACACCAGACAGTCTATGCAAAATGTTCTTATTAGAATTCCAGTCAAAGAGCTTATTCTGTTTTAATTTTTGTTTTATTTTTTATTATTTGCATTTCCAGAAGCAGGCTGGAGTCTTTGGGGTTCCTGTATTCCTACTTCCCTGTTCCTACTGCTCTGCCTTGAGAACGCTTACAGAAAATTGACAAGAAGATGACAGGTTATGTTCATTTGAAGCAAAAAACCTAGATAATGGACTTAGTCATTCTGTCATGTACAAAACTTGCTCCTAGGCAAAGGCTTCCTTGAGAGACACCTCTGCACCTGAGGCGATAGGCCTTTTCTTCAAGCCAGGACAAGCCAGGACACTTTTTATAAGCAAACAGCCTCCCAACCAAGCAGGGCTTATGATGATGTTTTCTTGACAGATAGGGGCAGGAGAGTAAATACCACGAGAGGAAGAGAGAATGAGAGAGTTCTGCATTTCCTCCCTTTTCAGCAGTTTGTTTAAAAAAAGCAGGGAAGTTAAGCACAGCGCAGTCAGGGCCCAGACCTGCTGTGGGTGGGGTGTTCTCCATCCCACAGTCTTGCTGAGAGTAACTGTTGACCTGGCAAGGTGGGGAGATCAAGTATCTAGGGTTGCAAGACTCAATAGTGGAGAGGACTTCTGTGCCTTTAATTGCCCTGCTCTGTTTTGAGCCTGGAAACCTTAAAGAGAAACCAGCAGAGAGCAGGGCAATTAAAGGCACAGACGTCCTGTCCTCTATTGAGTCTGGCAGCCCTACAAGTACAGTATCTAGGATTTCCTTGTAATTGAGACTGTCTATCAATCACAGAGGCTGATGTTGCACATCTGTAGCACACTTAAGACCAAAGTACAGGCAGCCCCAACCAGACTAAGGCCCAGCTATGGATCAGTTTTGTGGTTCTATCCATAGCTGCCAAGTTTTCCCTTTTCTCACGAGGAAGCCTATTCAGCATAAGGGAATTTCCCTTAAAAAAACGGATAACTTGGCAGCTATGGTTCTATCTCCGACAGATCCCAGCAATTATTTTTTTTAAAAAAAACCCTTCCTACAGTCAACTTTCTCCAAAGGATTTGCAGGTGACCAGGCCCCTATTTTGCTGGCCGACCTCTAGCCAGATATCTGGCTGTACTTAGCCCAGTCAGACAGAAATTGTGTGGCGATCCTGGCACAGGTTTTGTTGACGTGCTAGTAATGACAGACTGGAGTAATCTAGAACCACGAAACTGGCCAAGGTAGCTCCAAAACTCTGTATGTAAACAGATACCTTTTTCCTGTTCCTTCCTGATTTGCTTCCAGGTTCGCTTCCATCATTACTGTAAAATCCAACACCTAGAAGTTGAAAGCAGCTTTTGTGACTGGGCTCAGGTGCACAGGCGGCCCTAGAATGTTACTAAGGAGAATAGAATCATAGAATTGTAGGGTTGTGGGTTCGAGGTCCAACACCCTGCAAGGTGGGGCTCGAACCCACAACCCTGAGACTAAGAGTCCCATACTGTTCCGACTGAGGTATCAGCCTGACCCAAATGTTAAGATACATAATAGAGAAAGTAGAGCTGAAAAACCGGGAGGGACAGACCCCACTGAACTTCTCTGCAGACGTCCTTGTTTTCTTATGCGGGACAGTGTAAATGGGGAGGGATGACTTTAGTGCATTAGAAAAGAGCCAAACCTAAACATACTGTCAAATAATTACTTTGACAGGAGAATTCCAACACACCCTTTTCTTGCTTGATACAGGGCGCCCTCCCGGGTTTATTTGCTATTTGTCATATGCATTTTTCCCCAGGACTACACCCCAATGAAAATCTAGTATCATAGCCGGTATCATCACCTGCCTTTGTCCCTCCTCCCACCTCCATGGACAATCAGTTGCTACAGGAGAGATAAACACAGATTAGCACAGAATATTAGGTGGAGAGAGGCATACAGAAACTCTACAGTCCCCTTCAGTTTCCTCTACCTGCCTCCAGGTGAGCTTTCAGAACTCTGAACAGTCAAAGCGTGGCTTAGCTAGAATCACAGAATTGTAGAGTTGGGACCGCGAGGGGCATCTAGTCCAACCCCTTGCAGGGCTGGATTTGGGTTTGATGAGGCCCTAAGCTACTGAAGATAAAGGGGCCTTTTATATGTCCAGCTGTCCTTTGTCAACAACAAATTGTCACTGTTTTTGTGTTGAATATATGCTATATGGTAGTTTACGGACCTAATAGGTATCTAAAGCCATTTGTATAAAATATGTATTTTATCAAAGTAATTGTTCAACTGAAATACAATTAAGAAGAAGTATATTAATAGTGAAATAATTATTAAGCTCTAAATTAAAATGATTATTTATTCATAACAAACTTAATAATGCAAACACATTGGCATTTGGCGATAACAAAAGTTCCTTTAGAAACACAATTTACAAAGACTTATAATCTAGTCTCTAGAAACTTGCTATAACATGAAATAATAATAGTAGGTTTTATTTTGTTTTCTATCTTACATTTTGGAAATGTACATCCAGTTTGTTTTTTCCTTTAATTTTTTTGGGGGGCCCCCAAGAGAGTGGGACCCTAAGCTATAGCTTGTTTAGCTTATACGTAAATCCGGCACTGACCCCCTGCAATGCAGGAATCAAAGCATCTATTACAGACGGCCACCCTCTGCTTAAAAACATCCAAAGGAGGAGAGAAAATCTGGAGCTACTTTTCACTGGAAAAGTACTACACCGTGTAGTTGGGCTCAGAGCTGGTTCCTATGAGACCCGCCAATTCACGGGTCATTCCATCACTGTACCTATCAGCCACCCCCACACCACCCCAAATTCCTCCCAAGAATATTGAGTTCAAGCCCCACTTTTTTGGGGGGGAGATTCCTGCATTGCAAGGGGTTGGACTAGATGACCCTCATGGTCCTTTCCAACTCTGCAATTCTACGATTCTACGAAATAAACCTGTAGCACCTTAACATTGTAGCACAAGCTTTCTACAAGCAAGAGCTTGCAACTCCAGTTCACAAAAGCTCGTGCCGCACCTGTATTTTTTAATGCCAACCTCCAAAGACCATGCAGAGAGGCACATATTGTCCCAACCCACATTTGATCTTCACAACAATCCTGAGAGGTAGGTTGAGAGCTAGCTTCATGGCCACGTAGGGTTTTGAACTCAGGTCTCCTCCCTGTCCTAAAATCGACAGTGTCTCTCTCCTCTATGCAGGGACCAGCTCTTGACAGATCAAACAATAGATTTGTTACTTTGATAATGGTACAGTGGTTAGAGCAGAGGTTCCCAAACTTGGGTCTCCAGGCTATTTTTTGAACTACAACTCCCATCAACCCTAGCTAGCAGGACCAGTAGGCAGGGATGATAGGAGATCTAGTCTAGAAACAGCTGGAGACCCGTTTGGGAAATTCTGGATTAGAGCATCAGAATAGGACAGGGAACACCCCCTTCAGCCATAAAGAGGGTTGAGTGACTTTGTGTCTACTCAGCCTACTCTTCCCTTCAAATTGTGCTGCGAATAAAATGGGAAAAGAGAATCACCTACTCTGCTTTCAGCTCTATGAAGGAGAGATGGGATACAAATGTAAACAAATGCTTTAAAACTCTTTAAGGTGCCACAAGATTTGTGGTTGGTGCAACAGTGGATCAGGAGGGCTCAACTTCAAAAACAATATATTCCTAATAACAGGCATTGCATAAGATTTTGTTGGGAAAGAAAAAAAGTGAAATCATTATTTATATACTTTGCCCAGCATCATTAATATGTAGAAGTTACAAGTGGGGGTTACAATGTGTGAGTTCTGCTCTCCTCTCATTTTTGTTTTCTAGTGTTGCTGAAATATCTTGCAGGCTGGATATTGTAAAATGCAGGTGGTTAGCATGCCACAAGCAACAATTAAAATCACACTCAGCAGAATGCCTGTCTAAGAAGCTGCAGCCAAGGAGGAAGCAAGCGATGGTTACAGAATTTGGAGCAAATAACCACAGAGGCCCTGGAAGTTCCCTCTTACCTTTCACCTGATTGAAAACCAGGGAGATAAACTGCAAAGGAAGCAAAGAGAGCAGGTGGGTTTTAATGTCTGCAACCTGTGCACTCAAACCTCAAATTACCGGCAATTACATACAGAACAAATGCTCCCCATGCGCTGACTTTTAACTAACAAGGAGTTTCCCCACCTAATTAAAGGTTACTTTGTTCCAGCAAAGTGATGGCTTCGGCATTTTCTGCGTTGCGACTGATGGCAACCCAGCATCTCCCTTGTATATCAGGGTATCGGAATGAGAACCAGGATACACTGTCAGAATGCAATTCTACCTTTTGAATTCACACACTGCCCCAGATACACCTATACCAGCTGAAATCAGGAGGTTTTTAATGTTTGATGTTTTATTGTGTTTTTAATGTTCTGTTCTGAGCTGCCCAGAGTGGCTGGGGCAACCCAGTCAGATGGGCAGCATATAAATAAAATTATTATTATTATTATTATTATTATTATTATTATTATTATTATTTTATTACTTATACCCTGCTCATCTGGCTAGGTTTCTCCAGCCATTCTAGGCGACTTACAGCATATATATATATATATATATATATATATATATATATATATATATATATAATTTATTTATTGAATTTATATACCACCCTATACCCGGACGTCTCAGGGCGGCTCACAGAACAAAACCAGAAGACAAAACCACAAAAGATATAATCAAAATGAAAGCAACAACCCAATAACCCATAATAAATATAATAATACATCAAACATGAAAAAAACTTCACAATACAAGGTTGCTTTCAGGTGTCTTTTAAAAGTTATGCAGTTCTTCAACTCCTTGACATCTGAAGGGAGGGCGTTCCACAGGGAGGGTGCCACTACCGAGAAGGCCCCCTGCCTGGTTCCCTGTAACTTCACATTTCGCAGTGAGGGAACCGCCAGAAGACCATTGAAGGTAGACCTCAGTGTCTGGGCTAAGTGATGGGGGTGGAGATGCTCCTTCAGGTATACTGGGATGAGGCTGTTGTTTTTAATTAATTAAATTAGTTAATTATTTATTACTACTATCCGCACAAGTATTACAAGGACATTGTCCTCTTTTGTATCTGGCCACTACCCTGGCGCTCTCTCTCAGTAGCATCCTGGGCAGATGTGGAAAGAAAGCGAAAGGTAGAAAGTGAAAGGTATCTCATTCCCTCCTCTATAAACACCAGCCTGCTAGCACCAAGCCGCCCCCTTCCCCCCCCCCTTATAACTGCAGGTTTATAGAAGCCTGGTTTGCTGGACACCAGATGGCCTTCTGCAGGGATGAGCACTTTTCAATAGGGGCGGGTCTCTTTCTTTCCCACATTGTTTCCGCGCTGTACTCTTTTTGTTTCCTTCTGATAAAACGGAAATATTTCCAAAAAGAGGAGAGAACTTTCGGCACACGCTCAGAGCGACTGGCTGAGAAAGTTGCTCCCCGTCGGAAACAGAGCGCGCTCTGCACATGCTCACAAATCACACTCCTATTAAGCCAGTTTTTTTTCTTCAAACGACGACCACAACGTTGCTATCTTAAGAGAGGAGGATATGCAGAGGCAAACTCCTCGTGGTGCCAGATTTTTTTGAGCTCGGCAAGGGGAGGCAGGTTGGGTTGCTCCCGGAAGGAACTGTGGCTCTGCAGAGTCTTCTTTTCACACGCACCTTCCTCTGCCTGCACCATCCTGCGCGCTGAAGCCGCACTGAAAGCGCCTCTTCTAGATCTCCCCGCTGCAAAAAAAAGAGAAAAGACACGCGCTCTGCTGGCGCGCCAGTGTTTGTTTCGGTTGCCGGGGTAACCAGCGACTCACGCGCTTCCAGCCCGCGCTCCCTCGGGGCCTTCTGCACTGGCCGCCATGCGCTTAGCCAGCCGCCAGAGGGCGCTCCGACTGCTTTAACTTCTCTGATTACTTTGAAGAATCAGAATACTGTAGTAAGAGTTGGAAAGGGACCCCGAGGATCATCTAGTCCAACCCCGTGCCACGCAGGAATCTCAGTTAAAGCACCCATGACAGATAGCCATCCAACCTCTCCTTAAAAACCTCCCAAGAAAGCCCCACCGAAGTGAGCATGACTTACCTTCAACTTAAAACACTTACTGTAACCATATTGGGAGGGTTAGTCTCTTGCACAGCACGTCAGCACCTATTAACTTTTGAGTGAATATGATGCTTGCCTCAAGGGTCAGCATCAGACACGGTAGACCACCAGGGCCTCCTGACCTTGCACCTCCTCCTTGCTCCCACTCCCTGTTTACATGCTCGTCGAAGGAGAGATGTTGCAATGGAAGCTGAACCCTTGGCAGTTGTAGGGGTTGGGCCCATAGTGAGAGGGCAAGCAAAAAGGAAAAGGCCCCACCTCACCAACTAATGTCATCTTGCTGAATGCCTCCCCCCCAACTGGAGCCATTACTGCTCTACTCTCCCCCCCCCCCAGTAGCAACGTTGCTCAACCTGGTCAAATTGGGGACAAATGTTGACCTTGTGCCCAGCATTGCATTTGGCTAGCTGGATTTGCATGCTACATTGAAGGCTTGAGCACAAGCAGGATACTGGGTGGAAGATGCTTTTGATTTGATATCGACTAAATTCTCATGTTGCTTGCGTGTATGTTAATATGAAGGTGCATGTGGGAATGCTTCCTTCCTCGCGGATAAATCTTCCTGCACATAAAAGTGGTATGAGAGGAGAAACGCTAGGCTGGACCCTTTTCCGACATAGCTTTTGGGCTTTTTTAAAATAAGCTTTCAATTCAATTTCAATGACCCCCTACACTTTGATTTTGCTCCCAAGTTCTGGGAGGGAACAATCGGTATAACCCACAAGGGCAGCCTTTCCCAACTTGGGTGCCCACCAGATGTTTTGGGCTACAACTGGTACTGCTTTGGCAAAGGCCGCACCAGTGTAGTCTCCGTCACATGCTGAAATAAATGCAAGCTGCTCAATAACAGAAAAGGTGCTGGTGGACTGCACCCAAAGAGACAGGGACCAGGTTCAAATGAGAGAGTCAGGAGAGGTGGGTGTTATCAGTTGGCTAAGTAACGTTGCCATCTTTGTCCCTCAATGGTATCTTTATAAAGCCCTCCACATTTCCTATTTCGTCTGCAATTGTGTGCTGCTGCTATTGCATGACTTTGTGTTGAATATTATAAAGCGGTTGGTGGATGTTTTCCGATCCTTCCAGAAACGGTGGGGAGGGGGGCACACTGGATGCTGAGCAAATGAGTGTGTATAAATAGCCATAGACAGCAAAAGAGGCCAAAGCACTTGCTTCATTCAGATTTAGGCCCCATATGCACTATACATTTAAAGCACTTCTATACCACTTAAACTGCCATGGCTTCCCATCCAAAGAGTTCTAGGAAGTACTGTGTGCTAAGAGTTGGCTGAGAGTTGCTAAGAGGGCCCTGTTCCTCGCAGAGAGTTACAATTCCCAGTTTCCTAGGAAGAGAGATTGACTGCTAAACCATTCCAGAAACTGTAGCTCTCTGAAGGGAATGGGAGTCTCCTAGCAATTCTCAGCACCCTTAACAACCCACACTGCCCAGGATTTTGTGGGGGAAGCCAGAACAGTTTAAAGTGATAGGATATAGTACAGATGGGGTCATAGGGGACAAGAAATGATACTGGAGACAAGAACAATAAATGATCTTGTGGTACCGTGAAGGCTATGGAATTTATTATGACATAAGCTGTTGTGGAATGGAGTCTAGAACATCAGACGCATGAAATGTAATCCTAAATTGACAGGCATATATACACACACATAGTTGTGAAGGGGTTGGGCAAAAAATAAGCAGGTCGGAAGGAAACAAAATGCAAAAAAAGAGAGATAGTAGTAATTACATTAAAAAATATAATTGCAGTGGGAATTAATATGCCGACACAGCACTGATAAGCTGATTAACACATGTAGTGATAAAAATCTGTCATCTCCATTCCATCAAAAGCTGATGAAACTTGACAGCAAATGCAGGTGATGAATGTTGACAGGATTGGAGTCAACAAGGAGGCAGCGAGAAACAAGAGGGAGGTATCAGCACGTTCAGGGTAACCTTGAAGTTTGCAGGAACAGAAAATGTACAGTATTTTAATAAGACAAAAAACCACCTAAGTGTAGTAGTTAACTAAAGATACTGATTTAGGGTAGTTGCAGAATGTGCAGTAACAGTTGGGGAAGGGAGAAATGGTGTGTGCGTGTAGGAATGCTCTTGGAGGAAATGGCCTGGAACCCTAAATAGGAGCACCTTGTAGGAGGGAGGATACACTATAACATTTTGTTTGACAGTTCAAACCATCTAACTCAGGTGGCTGGGTGCCTATCAGTTTGGAAGCAAATTGGGGATATCCAAAAATAAGGCAATGGTTTCTACATACCGCAGGGGACACCTTAGGCAAGCAGATGTACATTTTGGTGAGTTCAAAAAATACAACATAGATCACCACCACTAAAAAAAACCAACAACCAAAAACCACCCTGTCTTACAGAGACCTGTGAGCTCACAAACTTTTGATGGCAGTTATATTTACAGAGAAATGTGGCACTGAAGAATCTGGACCAGTGTTTTCTGCTTGTGATTGAATAAGAACAACTCTGTTGGTTACCAGTAAAAGTAACGTAATGGTCATATATTGCACTCCATGAATGGGCAGACTTCAGGTTTGTGGGATTTTCCCCCTCAACTAGAAACTCTGAGATCCACCAACTGGTGCAAAAGTCATACCAATAATTCCCTCTCCCCCTAACTTTTGAGGGCACACCTCTCTCTCTCATCTTAGTGGGGAAGGGGAACCACAGGGAATCAGAAGGGGCATGGCAAACACCATGACCATGTGAATTAAGCCAAGACACCAAAGTAGAATAAAAATATTCTGTCTTTATATAACGGAAGTGTTTCAGCATACAACTGGAGGGGAGACGTTGCTAGAAAACATTTGTACAATTTCTACAGTTAACAAAAACATTGAAAGGTGTATATATAGCAATAGGGATATATGTACACACAGTATTTCCTTCAGTGTAATAAGAAGTACAGTGTTTAAGTAGTTTTCCTTATCTTGTCACTGTCAATACAGGTTGGTCTGCATTAACATCACCTGAGAAACGTATTAAGCAGGGGGAGGCAGACATGAATTTTCTTTTACTAATGCTGGCACCTGATAACACTGTTTTGGACCTTTGAGGAAGAAGCTACCATTTTCAGGGTGAAATTGTATGTGATGGCAGCAGATCCAAGATTTCAAACAAAAGTTCATTGAGCCTTGATTAGTAAATAAGTGGCATGACGTCCCCAGAATAAAGTGAGAGGTCAAGCTTGGCTGACAATTCTGCTTCCTCCAGTCTCATCCCCTTGAGCTCTCAACAGAGGAAAAAATATGCCTTTGCCATTGTCTTTGCCCTATCTCCCTGAAATGGCTCTTCCTGTCCTCTTGCCACAGAGCTGGCAAAGAACTAGAAATCCTTGTAAAAAGTCCTCCCCTGAGTCTCAAACAAAAAGCAAGAATGCCATCCCTTCTGTTTATCAGTGCAATGGCCAGTCAGCTAATTAACTGACCAGCTCCACTCAGATCAGCTGGCCAAAAGGGCCACACTAAAGTAGGTATGTACACTACAAGAAAAGCCCAACAATTCATTAAGTCTTTATCTAGATTTCCCCAGTACTACTAGTTAACAAAAACAGGAAAGTACTAAGGGTTAAGGACAGTGGTTCTGTTCAGATATTGTTTCTCCCTGGGATTATTCTGCAGAGAGATCAGGAAGGGGTTGTGGGATCTCTCTCTCTCTCTCTCTCACTCCCTTCGTCATGGCAAAGAAAGCAGGAGGCTATAATACTCTCAATCTACGTATCAGAAAGCACAAAAAGAATAGGAAAAGTGTTGCAGAATCAAAAGAACAGGAAAATCTCTTACACTGATTTTTTTTTAAAAAAATCCTTCTGATTAAGAAAGTGAGCCTAAGAGAAAACATGCATGAAGTTCTTGAGAAACATGAAGCTCAGTGCCTCCCTGTGTTAGGGTACACACAACTTTGGATTGTAGATCTGCATTCTGAGCAAAATCACCTTCCTATGTAAATTTGTGCTGCTTTTCCATGTCAGCCTCTCATTCAGTATAAACCACCACACAACAGAGCCTCAACTGATGGCAACAGCAGTTGTCTATACAGTATTTGGCGTCTTAACTTGGGAGTGTCCAATAATCCCATTTTCTTTCCACGTGTTTAAAACAGGGTGGTTTTCCAAATACACACATACTCTATTTTTACAACTTAAACCACAAGGTTCCTCATGACTTTGAAATCATCTTCATTGCAATTCCATGCCCAAGGAATCACCACCACCCCCATCACCACCATAAGATCTGAATTTAAAATAGCTCTATTTATGGCTGCAAGCTGGCAAGACAGGAATACTCTAGGTCCTAACATGGTACCCTATTCCAGTTTCCATCACACAACTTCTGACACCAGCTGTGCAATCAGTTCCCGTGTGTCTTTCAAGCTGGAAGAGATCTCTAAGCCATCTTCTGCCACATGAGTACCGATCAGGAACATCTTTCTCTCGTCTCCAATTTCAGATAATGCCAAAGCATCATGAATGTCTGTGATACAGTATGCACCTTCAATATCCTGTCCAAGAGAAATGGAAAAGGTTATACCTTAAGCTACCTATCTGTTACTTTGAAGAAAAGTAACACCTGCTACCTGAAGAACTGCAGAACAAAGAGCACATTGTGACCCCATTAGAAAATGGCACATTTGGAATGCTGGCAATATCAACCCTCTTGGACCCTGAGACCTTATTAGTGATGCTGCCACTACCCAGCTGGCTGTGACCCAAGGCAGGGCCTTTTCACTAGTGGTTCCCTGTTTGTAGAATACTCTCTCTGACAAGGTGTGCCTATCTCCCTCATTATTGTTGTTGTTTAGTCGTGTCCTCCGACTCTTCGTGACCCCATGGACCATAGCACGCCAGGCACTCCTGTCTTCCACTGCCTCCCGCAGTTTGGTCAAACTCATGTTGGTAGCTTCAAGAACACTGTCCAACCATCTCGTCCTCTGTCGTCCCCTTCTCCTTGTGCCCTCCATCTTTCCCAACATCAAGGTCTTTTCCAAGGATTCTTCTCTTCTCATGAGGTGGCCAAAGTATTGGAGCCTCAGCTTCACGATCTGTCCTTCCAGTGAGCACTCAGGGCTGATTTCCTTAAGAATGGATAGGTTTGATCTTCTTGCAGTCCATGGGACTCTCAAGAGTCTCCTCCAGCACCATAATTCAACTTTATTACATGCATTATTAACTTTTACAAATAATTTGAAAATATGCCGAGGCATACCCAGGCATTTGATGGCTGAAAGACACTAATGCTAGCAACCCTGAGATGACTGGATGAGAGAACATTTCAAACTGGTTTTAGAATGCTATTTTTTATTGTAACTGCTTTCAGAATTTTTAAAAAACATTTTTTTAAAAAAAATGGATGTGGTTTGCCACCCTGAACATCTGGAGAAAGGGCAGGATTTAAATTGATTAAAACAAAAACAACCTATCCTTGTAAGGTATTAAAGCAAGGAGCACAAACCACCAACAAAATAAAAGAGGAATCAGGGATAGAAAGAAAAGTGAAGCTTGCTAAACAAGACACCCAAGTGAAACTCTGTTATTATCAGAAACTGAGATGTGCAAATCACAATGGATCAGCTTAGAAATTGTCCCCCAGGGGAGCCATATACATTCTACAATGACACACTTTCAAAAGACAAAACTACAAATTTTACTCCAAGTTCTAGAGTTCACATTTACCTGCTTATTGGCTAGAATCATAAGAGGTAAGGTGGAGTTACTCTGGACCAACTGATGCAGAAGCTTCTTTGCAACAGGCAAGCGTTTATGATCTGCTGAATCCACAACATAGATTAGTAGCAGGATTCTTGGCAAGTACTTCTTCCAATAGTCCCGTAAAGACTCACTGCCTCCAACTGCAAGTCAACAGCGCAAGAAGACAATGCATCAGCAAACTTGCAAACTAAAGCCCCCAATTGTTCATCAAAACCTTGTCTGTATTCCTGGAACATCTGCTTCCAAATAGTTTTTTTTGGAACTCAGGAAAAACTTAAGGGAGAATGCAGTCATGGCAGACAAATTCCCTGAGCAGTTTCCCATCACCACCTGCCATTTCTTACACTACATATAGCTGCAGGAAAACACCAAATGCAGTATGCATCCACTCAAAACATTAGGCGTGCCTGTTGTTTATCAAACCATTTTTGTTTGATAAGCCTGATCTCTTGCCTAGCAACTTAAATATGGTTAATTTACTGCCAAATAACCACCATATGAAGCCAGGGGTTGCTGTTTGTGTTTGAATTTTGATTTGTCTTCACTATGGCTTGGCATTGTTTGTGAACCCAGCATTCTTCCTTAATTATGATTTGTTTGGCCACCCCATTCCAGATGCTTATTATTAAGCTTATTATTAAGCTACAAAGGCATGAGACTAAAAAACAAAACAAGCTTTCATTATTTGTTTGATTGGCTGGGGGACAACTTGTGGTTAGGTCACGTTCTGATAAACAAAGCATGTCTGTGTCATGTGCAAACCAGGGCAATCAATTCATTTGGGACTTCTTTTTTAGTGGACAGTTTTGAGGTCTTGTATCCCATATTAGTCTTTAGACAGATCATATCCATTCCCTTGGTCCTTCACTTATCAGCCATTCAGTTACTATATCAAACAGACATTTTCTGGTAAGTTCTTCATTCTTGTATTCCTGACCCAGCACCTATCTTTATAAACTTAAAACATTTACACTCTGCTCTTCTGCTGCAAAAGCACCACTCAGGCTGGCTTACAATGTTTAAAATTTCATAAACACCTGAACAATATTGTAAGATAAAAAATAATTTTAAAAAGCATAAAATAGTGGAGAAAAACATCCAGCAATAAAATAGTCATTTAACAGTGATAAAAGCCTGGGATTTGTTTTTATAAAATGTTATTTTTGCTAACTACTTCCCTGGGAAGAGAGTTCCACAAACAAATGCCATAAATGTGAAAAAATAAACACTTCTTTTTCTGTTCTGCTTCATTTTGTTGAGCACAATCTTTTAATAACTAGTGGACAGGCTGTCCAACCAACATGTAGAAACTGACTAGGGGGTCAACAGACAACATTGTTTCATGTTACCGTTGCAGGCCTCAAAGGCAAAACCACAACCAAGGAAGATATAATCATTGATAGTGTTTTTATGTATATTTGCCATGCAAAAAAGAGTTGCGATGTAATAGTTATGAAAGGGTCAAGGGTTACTTACTATATCAATTCCAGGTGCACTTAATCGTCTCAGTGTGTTTTGGGCCAACAGAGGGCACGATTTGCATGGAGACACCCTGAGGTTCAATATCTAACATTCTAAAATAACCAAAAGGATCTCAGGTGGCAGTGCTGTAAAAGGCTCTTCCTCGAGATCTTAGAAAGCTGCTACCAGTAGTAGACTCCTTAAGCAAAATGTTAAAATAAAGGTTGCAAAAAAAAAAAGTTTCTCATTAGATACCTATGCTTACTTTCTAGGAATTCCATCTTCATTTCTTCTGTGCTGACACACACTGCATTGAAGCCCTCCGTGGGAGCTGTGCTGCGCTTCACTTGGTTAGTTGCTAGTGAGTGCAGCACACTGGTTTTTCCAGCTCCATCCAAACCCAGAACCAAGATTTGCTTACTTGGTGGTACATCCTACAAGGCAAAACAACCAACAGATCATGCCAGAGATACCGGTACATACCGGCTAGATGGACAAACACACTGTTTGGGGGTGGGGTGGGGGGAGTGTGCCACCAAGGGTGGGGTTGTGTGTGTGGCAGAAAAGAGGGAGAAATGAGAAGGAATTTTCACAGTAGGCAACAGTAAAATGTCTTCTGGCTCCATAACTGTCAATAACAACAGGCCTCCTAGCTTCCTTAACCACCCTGATTTCTTCAACCAAACTGCCTAACAGTAAGATTTTACTTTCGTAATAAAGAGAAACTGTCAAAGTTAATAAGGGAAAGTCATTATATGGTTTAGTAAAATATAGCTGTGGGGGGGGGAGAAATATCTGGAAGGGCAGTAAGGTGGAATGGAAACTTTTTGAGGGTGGTTGTGTTTTTTTTAATTGTAACACAACTGCAGTGGTAACCTGACCCCCCAAGTTACTAAACTAAATTTAATCTTCTGTGACTTCATTTCATTGGGGCAACAGATCTTTAATCCGGTGGTAAGAAGATTAGTTGACAGAGGAAGAAGAGGGAAGGAGGGAACACGCAATCTGTAAAGAACAAAACCCAACTGCTGAACATGAATCATCACCAAGTCAGCTCTGCCTGCCTGAACGGATTCCAGCCAAGGTGGAAGAGCCACCCTCAGGGGGGTTTCTATTCTAATCTCTTTCCTCTCTACGACATTAATAGGATTCCACCTTACAGGTTTTAGTTTATAATCCAACCCTGGCCTCAAAGCATCACTGAAGTCTGCAGAGCACAATGTCTATGCCTCAGTATCAGAGTGAACATGAAGAGAACTATAAAAGCTACCAAATGTTTCCAGAAATTGAAGTTAGGCCCTTATTTTATGCTAGGTTCTTCCCCTCTTCCCCCCAAACCAATCTACAGGTATTTTTTTTTTTTACCAGCTCACCTGCCCTCTAATAGCAAACAGATGCAGTGTGTGCCAAAAGCTACATACTAACTGGAATAGCAATGCAGGGAATCAAGTGGGAGGTATCAGCATACAGTACTGAGGTTTGCAAAAGTTGCCGTTTTACAAACAAAACAACCTTAGATGGACAAAAAGCCCCAGATATTCACTGTGGACTGGGCATGCTCAGTAGTCATGGAATGCTGAGCATCGGAAAAATAAGCAGAAAACTGGAACGGGAATTGATTGTTCTGCTTCAGCTATTTTCTGCTCACAGCATTCTGGAAAAGGGCTTGGCTGGCATGCTGAAAAGGAGCAATTCAGGAAGGGATGAGGATGCACTGCAACATCTCACCTGTGTAGCTATGCTAAGACATTTGTGTAACTTTGATAGCCAGAAAACAACAAACTTTCTTTCAGTTTAGGAAAGCTCCCAAGTTTGGTCACTGCAAATGTGTTTTTGTGGCCCAGGCCAGTGACTGCTGACAAGCTGAATTTATAAAATGAGCTTCTGTGCTTCCACAATACCCCTCTTTATAACCTCATTTCATCCGATTCCACTGGGTTGAATCTGCATGTAGGAAACTGCAGAAAAACTGCATGACAAACTCCACATGGGATTTGCACATTTGTGTTGTCATTTTGTTATTTTTTTACAAAAGCTCTCATGCAGCTACAGAAACATAGGTCTTTTTTTTTATTAGCAGAAGTTGCAAGAGAGCCAATCTGGTGTAGTCGTTAAAGAGTGCTGGACTAGGACCTAGGAGACGAGGCTTCAAATCCCCACTCAGCCATGAAGCTCATAGGGTGACCTTGGGCCTGTCACTGTCTTTCAACCAAACCTACCCCACAGGGTTGCTGGGAGAATAAAGGCGAGAGAGGCAGAACGATGCAAAATTTAATCTCCTTGGAGAAAAAGTGGGATATAAACGTAGCTGGATCAGATTCACATTCATTCAGAAGTATATCTCACCGAATTAAAGAAGGTTTGTGACAATCTGTGAATTCAACTTCAGCAGTCAAAGTTCCTACAACTTTTGCCACTCCTCCTTCCAAAAACAGGCATGCTGCCTAGCATTTCCTCTCTCCCAGCTAGGCGAAGCAGACAATTAAACCCTCCAAAGTACAATATCAATATCAGCAGCAGCAGCAGCTCTTCCCAAACTATGACCTGACACTGCTCTCCCCCACCCAGAAAACAACAGTTTTATGGTGAACAAAAGCAAAACAAAAACCGACAACCATGAAAGGAAATTTGTGGGTGTGCATAAAGCCTTCCAAGTGTCTAGACTGCATTTCGTGCAACGATGGCAAATATAATTCTCGCACACGGGAGACGACCAACCTGCGTCTGGCTTGCACCTCTTCAAAAATGTAGGATGGAGAGTCTCACTCGACAGAAACCTAAGCAGAAGTCTATATACAGGTGAAACTCGGAAAATTAGAATATCGTCGAAAAGTGCATTTATTTCAGCAAGGCAGCTTAAAAGGTGAAACCAATATATGAGATAGATGCATGACATGCAAAGCAAGATATGCCAAGCCTTTATTTGTTGTAACTGTAATTATTTGTCGTTAGGTGGGTCAATTATAAATGGAATGTAATTAATGAAATGTAATAGCGATGTTTATTTTTGTATTATTGTAAAGAATTGTTTTATTACTGTGGGATTTCCAAAAGAAAGCATTTGTAAAAATTAAAATAAAAAATAATAAGTTGCCCTACTGAAATAAATGCACTTTTCCACATATTCTAATTTTCCGAGTTTCACCTGTAGAGCAAGAGCCCTCTTCCATGCTGCCTTTCCCTTTCTGTGCGCTGGGATTTATTTCCCGCTGTGCTTTCGCCCAGGCGAGCCTGAAACGGGCGCAGGGACAGACACGCGTTTTAACTTCCGTGCTGGCTGCTCGTGAGAACCGGGCCTATTAAAAAAAAAACTCCGAGGGGGCAGCGCTATATAGGGTAAACGCAGGGTGCTGGGTTACCTATAGAAGATGCTTACCTGGCTCTCGGGGGCCCTTGCGCAGCCCAGGGCAGCCCTTTCTTGAGCGCTGAGTAAGGGCTGCTGCTGCTGCTCCTCCTCCTCGGGGCCCTGAGCAGCTTCTGAGGGGAAATAGCTCCTCCACACCGCGTAGGCGACCCCGCCGGCGACAGCAACCGCCGTCCCTACCAGAGCGACCTGCCGCAAGCTGCCCGCCATAGTCAGCAGGAGGAGGAGGAGGAGGAGGAGGAGGGAGGCGGCAGCTCAGGGCGCCGCCCCTGCCGCGAGGCGGGAGGCATCGTCGCCCAGGCCAAGGAAGGGAGCGAAGGGGCGCCGGGAGTCGGAGTGAGAGGGAGGGCGCGCACCCGCGCGCGTTCTCGCGCTCCCTCAGAGGCGGCTAGGCTGGCCTTTCCCACTGCTCCGCCCCGAGTCGGAGTCCCTCTCACAAAATATTTTGTGGGGGCTGGGGGGGCACAGTGCCGGATTTACGTATAAGCTAAACAAGCTATAGCTTAGGGCCCCTCTCTCTTCGTCCCCCCCCAAAAAATGTAAAGGAAAACAACAACTGGATGTACATTTCCAAAATAAAAGATAAAAAAATAAAATAAAACTTATATACGAATACTTTATTACGGTCGAAGACCAGCTCTTATAAAAATTCCTTTGGAAGAACAATTCCAAAGAACATATCATACATGTGACGCTTTCAAACCTATATACAGCAACAGTGTTTTGTGTTGTGCAGGCTCCTATTTGTTATGTGCAAATGGCTTTAGATACCTGTTAGGTCCATAAATTACCATATTCAACACAAAAAACAGTGACAATTTGTTGTTGACAAAGGATATAGGTAAAGGTACCCCTGACCATTAGGTCCAGTCGTGACCGACTCTGGGGTTGCGCGCTCATCTCGCATTATTGGCCGAGGGAGCCGGTGTACAGCTTCCAGGTCATGTGGCCAGCATGACAAAGCCGCTTCTGGCGAACCAGAGCAGCACATGGAAACGCCGTTTACCTTCCCGCTGTAGCGGTTCCTATTTATCTACTCACATTTTGACGTGCTTTCAAACTGCTAGGTTGGCAGGAGCTGGGACTGAACAATGGGAGCTCACCGCGTCACAGGGATTCGAACCGCCAACCTTCTGATTAGGAAGCCCTAGGCTCAGTGGTTTAACCACCTGGTGCCACCTGGGTGACAAAGGATAGCTGGACATATAAAGGGCCCCATTACCTTCAGTAGCTTAGGGCCTCATCAAACCTAAATCCGGCCATGGGGGGGGGAGGTAAGCCCCGCTTTGCATAATCGATCACATCACACACACACACACACCTGACCCCCCCCATTTGAAATGGAATCTCCCTCAATATTGAGGGGGTGCGTGGGGGGGGGAGCTGGATTCCTCAAATATTTTATAGCAGTTGGCCCCTAGTTTAGTCCGTCAGAGCATAGAAGCCAACTCTTAGATGCTGAGGACCCATTGCCCCCCCTCCAATAAAAAAATTGAGGGGGCCTCCCCCTCCAAAGTCGATGGGCAATGCCATTCAAATAGTGTGTGCTATATCATGTGATTGTGTCATGTGATCAATAAAAAATTTTTATTCAAGTGGGCACCCCTGCGCCAGAGGGAAGGCTCACTTCCTTCCAAATTAATATGGACTGGCCCACCCGTGTGGCAAGGTGGTGACTGCCTCAGGTGGCAGTTTCTACAGGGGCAGCGGAACCCGATGTCACAGAAATCATAGTCCTAGAGCTGGAAGGGACACTGAGGCTCCAGGCCAGGGTTTCCCATACTTAGGTGTCCAGCTATTTTGGGGCTTCAACTCCCATCATATCTAGCTAGCAGGATCAGTGATCAGGGATGATGGGATTTGTAGTCCAAAAACAGCGGGAGACCCAAATTTGGGAAACCCTGATATAGCCCAACGCCCTGCAATGCAGGAATATGCAGCTGTCCCCTTACAGAGATCAAACCTGCAACCTTGGTGTGATCAGCTAACCAAGTGAGCTATCCAGCTAAAATTCTTGCACCTGTCGTGGAATCCAAGGGTGGCATACAGGGGTGCCAATTTGAATAACATATTGGGGAAAGTTCTTCTTGATGTTCACCTGGACTCTTTTCTTGTAACTTGAATCCACTGGTTCAGGTCCTACTCTCCGGAGTAGGAGAAAACAGGCATGCTCCATCTTCCTTGTGACCCCCCCCCCCCTTTTCCAGGCTAAACATGCCAAACTGTATCAAAAGGCTTGATTTCCAGACCCTTGATCATCTTGATCACCCTCCTCTGCACACATTCCAGCCTGTCAATATCCTTCTGAAATTGTGGCACCCAAAATTGGACACAGTACCCCCAAGAGTTGTCAGACCAAGGTAGAATAAGAGCAGGACACTATACTCCTGTTGATGCAGGCAAGAACAGCATTAGCTTTTTTGCTGCTGCATCACACTACTGTGGCCTACTAGGACCCTGAGATCCTTTTCACATATACTAATGGCAATCCATCTTACATCTGTGCAGCTGGCTATTCCTGCTCAAGTGTAGAACTTTACATTTGTCCCTATTGAAATTCATTGTTAGTTTTGCATGAAAAGGAACACGGATGTAGTAGGTGGCATAGAAATTGATTTTAAAAATTCACAGAAGGCAAAGATACACACTGAGGGCGACAGAGTTAGGACATATTTCTTTAAAATATTGTTCCTGTGCGAATATGGATAGGGTAAAGATTAGAGCTAAAAGAAGTTTGTTCCTCACAGTTCTTTGAATTTTGGTGTCAAATATTCTTGTAACATCCAACAAGTTTCCATCTCAACTGAGAAGTAGTATGTGGCAGAATTTATTATTTGACAATTGAGAAAATGAGATTATGACATTTATGTGTGATCCTAAAACTGGAGTTTTCTGGATAGCTTACAGTGGGGGAAGATGCAAATAATTATATATATATATATAAGCGTATTACTGGCACTCATGTTTGGAGGAGCTTATAAACCCAAACCTAAAAAATTAACAGTTAAAATATAAAATGGAGCATATGTGAAAATTCGGTTCAGCTTTACCTTCCACATATCCAATATTTATTACTAGGTACCAGAGATGTTTGCACCATTTAAGTATCAGGGTCACTAAAGCTGTCCAGAAAGCTAAACTAAGAGAAAAGTGCTACATTGCTAAGTAAAAGTATTTTTCTCTCCTAGCAAGTCTAGCGATAATAAATTACTTGCAGACCCTACAGATGGAGACCTTGAGCATGACATTTCTACGCACTGAGACAGTAAGGAAACTATTCGCTTTGTCTGTAGATTAATGGATACAACAACCCTCGGTCTCCAAGAGAAAAATCTTAGTTGTTATTATTTATTAAAAGTATTTATGCATTGCCTTTCTGCCCACAAGGCCCCCCAAGGCGACATAGAGCAAACAATACATACCGGTATCAAAAACACCAATTAAAAGCAGAAAAGGACTATCATTTACACAAATCCACAGAACTATAAATGCATCAAAAAGCCAGGCAGAACAAAACAAGGTTTTACAGCCCACCTAAAAAAATAGGCAAGACTGGGCCAAGCTGACCTCCCAGGGGAGGAATTCCACAATGGTACAGAAAAGACCCCACCCAAGGTATCCACCAAACTAGCATCTCTTCATAGTGGTACGTACAACAGGGCCTCTGATGAGGGTAATAATTTTTGGGCATGCTCATACAGGAGGAAGAGGTATCCTGGCCACAAACCATTTAGAGCATTATAGGTAAGAACCAGCACTCTGAATTGTTCTTGAAGCAAGTGTAGTTTATGTAAGACTAGTGTTGCGGTTCCATAAAGTGCACACTTGATGAGAGTTTTGCACCAGCTGCAATTTCTGATCACCCTTCAGGGATGGCCTCATGTAGGACAACCCATGCAAGACTGAAAACAGTTCCCTTAAAGCCTGGAATGAACAGACAATGACAATGCCACCATGCATAGATATTGGTATGAGTAGTAGTAATACCCCCAATATCACTACAGAGTACAAATATATATATAATTCAAAGGGAGAACAAAAGGACACATATCCACCCGACTTTTTGTTTGACCTTTATTCTGCTCTCGGCATTCACAATTGGAAAAAAAGGAAATAAAAGGAAGACAGGCAATTTCAATTTAAACAGCCTGCTTGCCATGATCACCAGCCTCCTTTCCCACCTTTCTTTTTCTTCTGCTGCTGTTTCTTCTTTGTGGCAGCTGCGCCAACAGGCTTTTGATGCCTTGGCGGTATCATGTTGCTTGTTGATGCAGATGGGACTGCCGTTACGGTGCCAGGCCTTGGGGATGTAGGTGGACTACTTGCAGTCTTGCTAGCATCCCTGTAGACAAGGAAGAGACAAACAAGATTAATTATCACACAGAGCTTAGATGTACGGTATATCTTCTGTCCTGCTGTCAGCAGCAAAAACAAAACTGGTTAAACTTCACATACAGACCCTCACATACTTGTCATATATTACCGTTTGCAGTGAAGAATTCATTCCTTTACATAAGAGAAGAACACCACTTATAAATTCTAGCTTTTTCTTTTCATTTTTTTTCACAATAAGCTGTGGGCAGAATTGAGCCACTGCTAGCTAGCAGTGTCGTACCTTGGATCCCGAATGCCTTGGTACTCAGACATTTTGGCCCCCGAACACTGCAAACCCGGAAGTGAGTGTTCCGGTTTGCGAATGTTCTTTGGAACCCGAACGTCTGACAGGGCTTCCAATTGGCTGCACGGTGTGGATTTGCCAAGCGTGCCTTCCTCTTAGCATGTTTCTCCCTTGCGTCCTGAGATCGAGTGTCTTCAAAGCCCATGACACCTTTGGTAAAGGCTGTTCTCCAACTGGAGCGCTCGCAGGCCAGTGTTTCCCAGTTGTCAGTGTTTATACTACATTTTTTAAGATTTGCCTTGAGGCAGTCTTTAAACCTCATTATACACCTTTAGGCACCAGGTGAAAACGTTCCTCTTCAACCAGGACTTTGGCTGCCTATCATCCTATATCCTTTTAAATGTGTCTGGGGGGGCGTTATTGTTTTGTTCTTGTTTTTATTATGAATTTTGTGGTTTTATCTTGTGTTTTCATGCTGGGAACCACCCTGAGAGCTACAAAATTTAAAAATAATAATTAAAAAAAACCCTGCATCGAGTATCAGTGCCAGTTCCAAAAAGCCAGTTCTTTAAGCCTTTTGTGAATGGCAACTGCAGAAAGAGGGCAGGGTTGCCCCCTTCTCCACTCCCTTACTGTCACTCTCATTCTCTACCTACTCCTGGAGATTGTGTGCAATAGTGATCTTCCTTTCAAGGGGAGTAGCTCTCTTTGATTACGTTACTTGCCCTGGGACACTGAGAGGGCTCTAGAATCAAGGCTCGCAAAGCTGGTTCCCGTTACTCACAATTCAGAAGAAGCTGCTGTTGTTGTTGCTCCTTGGGTTCCTTTCCCAATCTGGTCCTTCTTTTTGCCCTTCTTCCGCCCGCGATAGTAGGAACGTTCCCGCATTGGAAGCCAGCGCTCAGGGTCAGGAGCAACTTTAGGGTCATAGTTCTTTGGCAGTTTTCCTAAGGAGTAGGTTAAAAAAACAACAATACTCCTTTTCTGAATACTAAGGAGTATTCAGCATGGGAGACTCATCATGATTTAAGAACAGCTACACTGCAGGTAAACACCTTATTAGCCAAAGCTGTACAGCACTCCATGGTCGGAGACAGACAACGCTCTCTCTGTGCGCAAACCACAAATACCTTTATACTGACATGCTTTAGCTTTTCCTTGCAGCAACAAAAATTGGGTTGTTGCAATTAGCAAGCTATACCTAGACTTTAAATACTGTGGAGAACCCACTTCACATAAGAGCATGGAGACCTACTCAAAACGTTCGTGTTAGAAAAAAAGCTCCTAGATCAGTCCCCAAAATATCCATCTATTTTTGTCTCCGACAGTGGCCTGCAAAATGCTTTAGGGAAGTTCGCGTGCAGAAAATGAAGGCAACAGCCCATCCCTGCTATTAATCCCTGCAACTGGTATTGAGAAGCATGCTGCCTCTAAACAAGAAGTCCAGGACTCTAACATTAATGTCGCATGATTGCTGGAATTTCCTGACTTTGGCTCAAAGTCAACTTAATTTGAACTTAGCTTCTTGAGTCGTTTTTTTAAAAAAATTCCACCCTAGTACAGCGGGGTTTAGATGAGGAACCTGTGGCTCTGCAGATGCTGTTGGACTCCCAACTCCTATCTGCCCTAGGCAGCGCTGCTAATGGGCAGAGATAACGAGCAGTTGATAAATATTTAACTTTAATAAATAAAGTATGTATTTAAAATATTTTAATAAATAACAGACACATAAGAAACTGACTTATACTGAGCTAGTCCCTTGGTGTGTTGAACCAAAGGTGGACTGTTCCAGAAGCTCTGCTAATGCCATCCTGGTAGTCAAGGTAACATCAAAATTAATGGTAGTTGTTGTAGCAATGATTTCATATATTCACTTGCTTTGACATAGGCTAATTGGTTTGTTTTGATGCTATCCTTATTTGTGGGGTGGGGTGCTGGGCTCTAAGTCCAGAAAGAGGAATCTTATCTATGCCCTTATCTGGTCAGGTGGAATGATGGAAAGTCCTGGCCAAAGTGCCATATGCTTCTTTGTGTATAAAGAATGAATGAATGTGTGCTTGGGTGCGGACAAGACATCTTCTGGCTGCAGTGCCCATCCCTCGTCTGTAAAGGCTGGGAGACCCAGCAGGCTGATCTGCTGTAAGTCTACACCTTTTTTAATAAAGCACTAGAATTGATCACTCTGGTGTTTTGACATCCTTCTTTGGTATCCCTGCACCCAACCACTCACTCCCACAAGCCCTCCTTTCTTTGGGCCTGCGGTTCAGAACAACTGGTCCATCCAGTAACTAGTTCATTACCGTCTACACTGACTAGCAGCTGCTTTTAAGGTCTCCAAGAGAAGTCCTTCCCAGACCTACTTGGAGATGCTGGGAATTGAACCTTCTGGGAGATGAAGTCCAACAACAACTGGAAGGTCAAAGGTTCTCCACTCCTGGCTTAGATAGTTTTAGCCAACTTCTCCAGAAGCACTTTTGAACTCCAAACAGCAAGGCAGCCATAGCTAACAAGACACTCACCCTTCTTTTTCTTCTTCTTCTTCTTGACATCACCTTGGCTGAAAAAAGACAACAGCATATGATCACACCTGAGCCTGCTTGAGATGCAGCAGAAAGAACAGAGCTAATGGACGCCAAGGGGAGCATATCTAATGGCTTTGTACAGGAGAAAGAAATAGTTTGTAGTTGGAAGACAGAAAATCTATTTTGGTCTGGACTTCTTCATATTAACACTGACTCAGGATGTCAAGGTTTATTTAAAAAGCTTCTTTACCCTTGTTCTTTCTGCTGGTTCTCAACTGTGGGTTTCCCTCCTTTCTTCCGAATGTATGTAGCCCCATGCGAGTTTTCAAGAGCATCCACATCTACTTTCAGAGACATTGTGTCCGAAGAAGGCAAGTGTTTGCTAAGTCTATTGTAAAGGAGGGGTTAAGGAATAACAATATGAACACATTAAGCAAATAAGAGAGAGAGAAAATCATTCTCAGGATCTCAAAGTCAGTTTAGTGGGTACAATAACGACAGAGAGAAACTAAGGTAGGAGACTGGGAAGAATTCTCTGTTGTATAGGAAGGGAACATTATATAATGGGGTAACAAATTTCTTTTTTACTTTCTGGAAGGGCAGAGTGACCATGAGAGCCTGAGCTTCTAAAAGGAACAGAGGTGCTTGGCATTTGGGGATCAAAACAGTAGAATAGTGTTTTTGTATCTCTGCTTGATGAAAACATGGAGTTAAAAGGAAAGACTACCAACCCAGCTGTACCTGAACTTCCTAGTTGGTTGTGTGTGTTGTATGCACCCTATGAGACAACAGTGATGTACAAAGGTCGGTGAGATGTGAAAGTCTTAGAACATGCACAGGGGAATTCCAGAGACTCAGGATTTCTTTGGCAGAGAACACGGCACCATACTCCAAAAGCTGGAAACTTTGAAAAGCATCACTGCAGCAATTACTCTGATATGAGGAAGTCGTCAAAGAATGCCTCCTTGTCTCGCCTCCCTCAGCCACACAAGGAAGGATACACTTTCGCTTTCTCACCATCAACCAGGGAGTATGCAGAAATGAGCTGGGCCAGGGTATGGACATCATCTGGATTTTGCCTACAAAAGTAAAGAAGTGCGAGAGTTATAGCCTGTTCTAAAGAGAGCAGTCAGCCCAGTGTTGCACACCACAGGAAGGACACCTCATACAGTATAAGCAAGCCAATGAAGCACCCTGCCTCCACCTTCCATAGGAGCCACAAAGAGTATTTTCAAGATGCATGCTGGCTCAGGTAAAGCTGCAACTTAGAGATGGGTGGCAGGAGCAGCTCTATCAAGGGAAAGGGACAAAAAGAGAATCTAATGAGTGGGGAGGTTGCTCACTCTGTGGATGTTCCAGCAGCTCATTGTGGCAACACCCGTTCACTTCAATAGCTTGCCAAAGACCAGGTGTGCCTACATATATATAATGGATTGCAGGGTGAAAAATGTGTGTCCAAAGCACAGGTTGAGGCACCACAAACTTCCCCCTTTTTTCTCACGCAGCCCCCACTGCACACTCTCCAGAGGGACCCACTGAAGTAGATTTTGGGGGCACGTGGGGGGAGTAGAGGAATAATAATAATAATAATAATAATAATAATAATAATTTATTACTTATACCCCACCCATCTGGCTGGGTTTCCTCAGCCACTCTAGGCGGCTTCCAACAAGAGATTAAAAATACATTAAAACACCAGTCATTAAAAAAACTTCCCCAAACAGGGCTGCCTTCAGATGTCTTCTAAACGTCAGATAGTTGTTTATTCCTTTGACATCTGATTGGGGGGAGGGGCAGGAGCCACTACCGAGAAGGCCTTCTGCCTGGTTCCCTATAACTTTGCTTCTTGCAGTGAGGGAACCACCAGAAGGCCCTCGGTGCTAGACCTCACATGTCCAGGCCGAACAGTGGGGGTGGAGACGCGCCTTCAGGTATATTGGAAGGGTAAGTCCCACTGCACAAGTGGGATGCTGTTCATGTAACACCAGGCACAACCCATTTTTAATATGCCTTATCTCATTTGCTGCATAAATACATTTTTAACACTACTGAAGTAACTGTCAACTTCTGTTTCAAACGTTAGTGGGGCCACTGAGTCTTTTGCAGTAAAATTCACTTATTAGCTCTCAGGAAGAGACTTACTTCCACAGCTCCTCTAGATCGCTGATGGCTTCCTTCTTCCGTCCGTGTTTTAGCTTGAAGTTGACAGCTTCCCTAATTAACGACAAATGAACTGGAGACTTTGGCTGGGGGTGAAAAACAGGTTTGCTTAAAGTTAAGTTTGAAAACAACTAAAACAATGACATGAGGGATGACTCTCTTTTTTTACCTGCTGAAGAGACCATTCACACTTGGAGCCATCAGAGTTTAGGGGACTCTTAACAGCAGGGTGTGAAGCCAACAAAGGTTGCCAGACTCAATAGTGGACAGGAATTCTGTGCCTTCAATTGCCCTGCTCTCTTTTGAGTCTAGAAACCTTAAAGAGAAACCAGCAGACCCTTTGTTTAATTTCCAAGCAAAGGGTCTGCTGGTTTCAAGGTTTCCAGACTCAAAAGAGAGCAGGGCAATTAAAGGCACAGAAGTCCTGTCCACTATTGAGTCTGGCAACCCTATTTCTCATTCATACAAGAAATTCCCCCTGTGCACCCTCAAATCTGTTCTGGGTTCCTCCTCCACCCTCCATATCAGATGGGAACACGCAGAAGGGCAAGAAGTTCCACTGAGCCATTGAAAGTCCTTGCATGAACAGGACAACTTTGTTGGGATACAACTGCAATGGTGTATTTGTCTGTTACGAGCTGCAAGACTGCAATCACACTATCAAGCTCAGAATACTGGCTTTCAACAGCTGTGGGATTATAACTACTCCAGTGTGTAACCGAGTTTTCCCTTTGTGAAAATATGGATAAATCAGGAAAGTTCTGGACCGACTACAGAACAATTTTTTTGCAGACTTCCAAACAGCTGAGGCGCAGCACACTTCCCCTCTCAATTAAACATGAAAGCACATTTCACCTTGTGCACACAAAGAGGTTCACACTTAGAGCAGGAGCTGCTAACCTTTTGGAGCCTTGAGCATATTTTCAAACCAAGAAGCTGTCACAGGCACCATATGTACAATGCACCTATTCTAATGGCTGCAACAGAACTCCTCTTTCAATTCTGATTTCAGAGGAGGGGTGGGCACTGCAGGTGCCAGGGAAGGCCGCTGCTGGTATATGTGCACCTAGCATGTAAGCAAATCTTGACTTAAGTATGTGTAAATGTGAGAGCTACCCCACACTAGGGGATCTCTCCTGAATTTTTGCATCCATCTCTTTGAGGCCAGTTAATTCCATGGACTCTGCACCAGGAGCTGTTAGATGACTCAAATGACATCTACTGACAGATAAATTGGAGAACTGCTCCAGTGAAGGATTGGAAAGAGACAAGGCCAGAACAGGCAATCATGCAGAGAGGCAACAGGCAGCCTCTCCATTGCAGTGGAGATTTGGGGCTCATGGGAAGCTTGAATTATTTAATTCATTTCTTGCAGCACAGCAGCAGTTACAAACCATTTATGAATACAATTGGCTGGCAAATTCAGATTATAAATGTCCGTTTACATTATAAAGAGCTACGATGTACTGAATATATTTTTACTATTTTGTCAGGGATGTAAAGCAACTTTAACACAAAATACTGGGCAGCTTATCTGTTGGCATCTCATTGGACTATTACTTGCCTGAAATTCTTGATACCATTCAATCGCTTGAGCCAAGACCTCTATAGCACTATCAATATCTTCTTCATGGCTATACATTGTCACTAATGCAGATACCTATAACCGTTTAGAACACAACGTTAAAGTCAGAAATATTTTTAGCAAGCAATAAATACTGGAAAGTATGACAGGGCCACATTTTTTTAAAAAATATAAATGTAACTTTACTACTTCATTAAGAAGAATACTGTCGCCACATGAAAGCGTGCGCACACTGAAGCAATATTTACTTTTCTTTTACTACATTTCTTCAAAAGTAAAGGAGTCAAGGGGCAGTGCTCAAGGGAGAAAGCAGCCTTGACTTAATAATTCAAGAGTGCAAGTTTTCTTAAATAAAAACCAACCTTGCTGTTATGTGCTTTGCTCTCTCCAACACATGGTATCTATACAGCACTTTTTCAAAATGTCCAAGCATTTCACTTACATTTTGTTAATATTCCTTATAACTACCATGTAAGCTAAGCTATTCTAATCCCTGCAACGGAGTGAGCTCCCGTTGCTCGGTCCCTGCTCCTGCCCACCTAGCAGTTTGAAAGCACATCAAAGTGCTTTCCCGCTCCGGCGGGAAGGTAAACGGCGTTTCCGCGTGCTGCTCTGGTTTGCCAGAAGCAGCTTTGTCATGCTGGCCACATGACCCGGAAGCTGTCTGCGGACAAACGCTGGCTCCCTCGGCCTATAGAGCAAGATGAGCGCCGCAACCCCAGAGTCACACACGACTGGACCTGATGGTCAGGGGCGCCTTTACCTTTAAGCTAAGCTATATCAAAACTTTATGCACTGCTTGTTCCCATGTTGGCAGAACCTTGATTAAGATGCATGTTGGAGGCATTGCTTTGGAGTGCCATCTTAGAAAATTTAGTGAGCAAACAAGAGACAGGGCCTTTTTGGTGGTAGTGCTGCAGCTCTGAAATACTCTCCCAAATGAAATTATTTCACCAAAAACTGAATAAACTTTTATTCTGACAGGCTTTTAATGTGTAACACCCTAATTTACTACCATCAGTTTAAGTATCTTTTACCCCTGCTGCTGTTAGGTTTTTGTTTTATTTTTAATTATTTGCTGTATGAGTTGCTGTTTGGTACTGCTTTTAGAAATTGGCTATTAGTTGTACTTTTGCTCAATTGCATTGAATAGTTTTGTGTTGTATGCTTCTTTTAGCAGAAAGCAGGATATAAATATTGTCATTCCCATATTGGATGAGCAGGAAAAGCCTGAAATATTCACGCAACTTAGAAATTAAGCAAGTCATGGAAACTATATAAGACCATAACATATGGGATATCTTGGTGCAAAATTCTGGATACTGTATTTACAACCTTGCTTCAGGGCCAGGTTCGCAATCACTGCTAGATTAGTAGCCAAAAATTCATGTTGTTGAGTTACACACCTCTAGCAACAGGAGGCAGAAGAGATCAAGATGTCTGTTATTGCTAAGTCCTGTGGACCAAACACATTACTGATCAAGAGTCCAAACAGAACTTATGCATACAAAACAAAGATGCAAATGAGCAACTTGTAGTCCAACTATGATGGGACTTGTCAACCTGGGAAGGCAGCCCATCTAGGAGAATGAAAGCTCTAATCCTAAACCTCCACTGTCTTGTGGGATGTCTTCAGGAGAAGAAAAGGCCAAGGAGTAAACCCTACACAAATCCAGAGTGGAGTCCCTAAATGGTTGGATGGTAGAAGAAGAAGAAGAGTTTGGATTTGATACCCCGCTTTATCACTACCCGAAGGAGTCTCAAAGCGGCTAACAATCTCCTTTCCCTTCCTCCCCCACAACAAACACTTTGTGAGGTGGGTGGGGCGGAGAGACTTCAGAGAAGTGTGACTAGCCCAAGGTCACCCAGCAGCTGCATGTGGAGGAGCAGGGAAGCGAACCTGGTTCACCAGATTACAAGTCTACCGCTCTTAACCACTACACCACACTGGCAATGGTGCCTTGTATACCTCCTTCCAGCAACTGCTGTAGCCAAACTGGCGCCAAACATATTGCTCTGCTTTCCTTTGGACCACACCAGCGAGGTCGAGAGTGGTGACTTCTAATCTGGGCAGCCCAGGACCTCCAAAAACACTGCCCTGGCTTGTGCCCTGGGGAGGTCACTTCAGTGCTGCTAACAGAGTGGTTTGACTCCCCCCGAAAGCTCCATTGTCTCTTGACATAGACAGATGTCAAAAAGAAGAAGTCTAACCACCCAAGCTAAGGTCAGAATGGCATGCTAGGAGAAGAATGACATTGGGGGGGGGTGTCAATAGGATGCATAAAGCTCTGCATGTGTTTAGCTGCAACCTACCATGCCTGGTTTGTGCCTTAACTCTTCTATAGACCTCAGGATGATACATGCTTTCGTGACACTGCCTTTGAGAGAGAGGGGAGGGAGGGAGAGAGAACAAGAAGTGTGGTTATTGGCAATTGTCTCCAGTCCTCTGTGCTAGGACATCAGTTCTCCCATCAGGCAACTCTCTTTTTATTAGACAGATAAAAAGGAGTGATTATAGAAACCATCAAACAGGGCTGCATGCTTGCCACGATTCTGCAGAAGCCAGCTTCATGAGAAACTCAGCCTTTTAAATAGCGAAAGTTACTAGCCCTTATGACTGCAAAAAATATGTGTGAAAGCATGTGGGCAATAACTGAAGTATCAAAAGCCAAAGGGGTGTTTAAATAAGAATCTCACTGGTCACAGCTGAGAGGGTTCAGGACTCCATATTTTTTCCCTTATCCCACTCCATAATTAGTAAAACTTGAATTATGCAAAAATGCTGCTATTATTATTGTTGTTGTTGTTGTTGTTGTTGTTGTTATTATTATTATTATTATTATTATTATAGCTCTGTAAGAAAATTGTATACAAATTTGTTCAACTTGCAAACTTTCTAGATGGTGAAGACTTCAGGTATTGCCCCTTCCTGCCTTTAACCCAAGCTCCCCAGAAGGCAGCCTCCCTTTGAGAAAAAAATGAGCTAAGAATGAGTGGTCACTGTAATACCGTGTTTCTCACATTTTAAGGCGTCCCTATAAAATAAGACATGGCACGATTTTCTGGAGGCAATAAAATATAAGGCATCCCCCAAAAATAAGACATGCTGAGTGGGAGCAGTGGTGGGAGCAGGTCTGCATGGCGCTTTTGCAGCGTGCGCCTCGCCGAGCGCTGCTGTTTCTCCCGGGTCCCGCTCAGTCGGGACTCTGCGCGGTGCGCGCTACTGTCCTTGCCGGCTCCCGCTGAGTCGGGGCTCAGCACAGCGCACGCAGCTGTCTTTGCCGGCTCTTTCTTGAATGAATCCCCCACCCCGAATTCGACCAAGCCCAGAACAGCCTGCCAATCACACCAACGTGCAACCAACGTCGCTTGCTCCCAGCGGCCGTGAAGGGGCGGGGCTCCGCTCGTGAGCAGGCCGGAGGGAGGGTGAGAGCAGAAGCGGCCATTGGGTGAGAGGCGTTTCGCGCCTGAAATGGCCGCCGCCGCCGCCGAACAATGGACGAGCCTATGGCGGGAGCAGGGCCCACCGCGGCCGGTCCTGTCGCCATGGGTGGGGAAAACGAGGCTGAAAGCCGGCAAGGCCCCGCGGACCGGGCCGACGGAGAGTCGCGGCTCAACCTGTTGGACACTTGCGGGGTGTGCGGCCAGAACATCCAGAGCCGGCGGCCCAAGCTGTTGCCGTGCCTCCACTCGTTCTGTGTGCGCTGCCTACCCCCTCCGCATCGCTACCTCATGCTGCCGCCTTCCGCTGCACCTTCGCCGGGCGCTGGCGGCCCCAAAGACCCGCCGCTGCCTCCGCCGTTGCCTTTGTTTCAGCCTTCCCCGGCCCCCTCGTCGCCCGTCGCCACGCCACCCTCGCCGCTGCACTGCAACCCGGGTAAGGAAGCCCGCGCGGCGGCCGTGTAACGACTGGGGGGTGAGGAGGAGAAGAGCTCGTAGTTATCTCAGAGAGGGAGAGCCCCGACCCAGCGGGAGCCAGCAAGGGCAGCAGCGCGCGCCGCACCGAGCCCGACCCAGCAAAACTCTGAAAGCTTAATACCAGTAAAAAATTAAAAAGCTTAACAAAAAAAATAAGACATCCCCTGAAAATAAGCCATGGCAGGTTTTTTTGGAGTAAAAATAAATATAAGACATGACTTAAAATGTGAGAAACACGGTATGTGGAAACAGTGTGAAAGTGTAGCTGAATGCTCAGGAAGCTTCTTTCCAAAGGAAGTGAGGCTACAGTACCTTGAGCAACTTTCAACTGTGCCATCGTCAGCTTAATCTCTGCTGCTTTCTCAGGGTGCTGATCGGCAAACTCCTACAGGTCAGAAATGGAAACACAAATCAGGAGGCTTTCAAACAGAATCAGCTTCAGAATTTCCAGAACAGGCACCTTGCAATGAATAGCAATTGCACTGTGGAGTCTCATTTCTCTTGACTCTCCTGCAACAAACTCTTGAGTCCCTTGAACAGAAGCGCTTCTATTAGGTGACAGATACACAGCTATATGTTAAGGAAGGGTCTCATTTGCTATGCCATTACCTAAAATATGCTTAAGTGTAAACCATGATCTGCAGTAGAGCTTAGAACGATAGTTTTCGGCCAGGCACATTTATGTACTGCACCTGTCAGGGGATTGTTGCGGCTACTCTAGAGTAACGACGCTCCACATGCTTGTCTTTCAGCAGTTTTTATTTAGTGCAGTCTATTTACAGTGAGCTGGGTCTGTACAACATGTCTGCTTAGTCCGACGCAGAATCCGGCACTGGACCGCCCCTCGATCTTTTCCAGCATAAGAGCCTAGGGACAGCAAATCTCTTTCCCCTCCTTCTCCTGCGTAATTCCGGAACCGGAGGAAAGGGTCTGCGTTCCATGTTTTCCTTCTCCCCCCTTTCCCCCTCTCTCTCTTCCTCCCTCCTGTGTCGCAGGGGCTCTCCCTTGCTGAGAGAGCCCTGGCCCTCTCTCTCCACTTCCTGACTGGACTCCTGAGCGTCCTTGCTGTTACCGCTGCTTGGGGACGGGCTGCTTCTGATGAGGGGAAGCGGGTCCCTATATTCTCTTCCCCTTACAGCACCTATACCAAGACACACTTAAGACACACTCTTGTCTCTCCAATCCCTCACTGCTTGCAGATCTCAGACAAGCAGATCTCACTAGTGTATTCCCATACATAACCTCTTAGGGAAAAGGCTTAGCTCAACAAGCTAATCCATAGTTTCACTGAATGCTTGGGCTGGTGCAAAAATAACGCTGCCTAATCTAACTATGACTCCCAGTGCCCAGCATGTTCATGGATTCCCTTCCTCCTCAACCTCCTCTAGATGAACAGTGATTCAGAGCTTTGTCACCTCTCTTTATTTTCTCAAGCAGCAAACCACAGCCTACCTGTAGCAGCTCTATTGCCTTGGTATGCTGTTTCTCTCGACACAACTGTGCTGCCTGGATTAGCACAGGGAGGAGATGTTCGGGGCTCTGTGACTGTAAACTTGATGCCAGCTTGCGACATTGATCTGCCTAGGGAACAAGAGAAAAAGATTAGCTAGTTAGGAGTGCTGATTCTACAGAGAGAAGGCAGGATTTAGAAGTGTAAGCCAACAAACCAAGGTGCTCCCTGCCCTCCTTGGGAACAGACAATTCCTCAAGGCAATTAAAGTTACGTAACATTACCTGGTTGGTGTACATGGCCAGCAGAGCCTTATTGAATTCTATTGCTTGGAGCTGTTTCTTCGAGAGTTTATGTTCAACACCCTCAGCGTTGGTCAGTTTCACCTTTTTCTTTGAGTCAAAGACATTTTGGTCCTGTGAAAGACAGCATCCCAAGATCCGTCACACAATCAATAGGAACATGATGTTTCCCAGGCTGCAATTAAGACACATATCACACTCCTTTTGTGTGATTTCTTCTGCAAAACATGCTTGAGGAATTACTAGGTAGATAATGCCATACCTTGTTAATGGTAATGATGTTGTTGGCGATGACAGCAAGCAACCCGACGTCTGTTGGCCTGCAGAGAACAGGGCATATGTGCATTTGTAAATATGTCGTCTTTTTTTAAAAAGATGCCAAGTCCACTAATGCCACCATTTTACAGAAGTCACTTACTTCAGTTTGATTATCTGATTGTAAAGCTGCAGGGCTTCCTCTGTGTGACCTTGCAACTGCAAGATATAAGCCATCTGACCATGAATAATAGCCAGTTCAGCCTCAATGTCTTCTTCGGTAACATCCTAAAAGGAAACAGTAAAAAAAGAAGAAGTTAACGCACAACCTTGAAACCTTGCACCAGTTATACATAGCTGCCAAGTCTCCCGTATTCCCCGGGAAACCCCCGTTTTTCCAGCTGTTCTCAGCTGAAAAAACGGAGTTTTTTGTTTTTCCCTGGTTTATTCTGGCGTGGCGGCCATTTTGGAACTGGGCGGAGCATGCTCAGAAGCGACTTTTGATGCGATGCAGCTCTGCCCAGTTCCAAAATGGCTGCAGTGCGACTTCTGGCGCGGCGGCCATTTTGGAACTGGGCAAAACAGCATCAAAAGTCGCTTTTGAGCATGCTCCGCCCAGTTCCAAAATGGCGGCAGCGCTACTTCCGGTCTGCTACTTCCAGTCCGGTCCCTTATTTCTCCTACAGGAACTTGGTAGGTATGCAGTTATATAATATCCACAAATCAATGGGTGGAATCCAATATCAAGTCAGTGGACCTCAACCCTCCGGAGCAGATTTTTTGGGGAAGTATTCATGGGGCTGTCAAGGAGGGGAAGGGGAGAGAAAACGTAAATCCAATTTGTGCAAGTTGGAATTTAGTATCACCTAAACCTGCAAATAAATCTATTGGTAACTAGCAAACTTACTAGTAACACAGCTAGAGAGTAAGCCTCATTGAATAGAGAAAATAAGCATTGGATTGCACTCCTGGTACCATTTCTCTCGTTGAGTGAGTCACACAAGCATGCAAATCTCATCCATTGAAATCAACGGGACATAAAACTGCCTCACTTTGCCATTATTGTGTTCACTAAGAATACTTTTTTAAATGGCTTCAGCGGATAAGGGAAGCTCTGGATATTTAAATTGTTAATACCAGCAACGGCCCTTGCCACAGAATTCGCAAAGTTTGATTCCACACTGTTAACACTTCTCAGTGAAGCCATTCATGTGGAAGAGGCACACTGCTATTTAAAGGCAAAGAAGTAAAAAGAAAAGTGCTGATGGAGAGCACTTTAAATCCAGTGTTACGAAGGAAAGCAGACAGGTAACACATAACCAAGCAGATTTATGCAATTAGCTTACGTGCACGCATACGGAGAATATTAAAACCTGCCTAGCGGAAAAAGTATTCTCGGGTGTAACAATAGTGACTCACCGAATCTTCTGAGAGAGACTGGCGACACAGATCTACAAGGAAAGTGTGACACATTAATTTTGGACATAAGAAGAGCCCTGCTGGATCAGACCGAAGGCCCATCCATTCCAGGACGTACCTTGTTCTCAGTGTGGTGAACCAGATGCATACAGGAAGCCTATAGGCAGAAGTGCAGCAGCACTCTTTCCACGCGTGCTGCCCAAAAACTGGCATTCAGAGTCACACTGCCTCTGACAGTGGAGGTAGCACACATTTTGCCATAGATATGAGCCACCAATCACAGTTCCACCACTGATTAACACCTGCCTATAGAAACTTCATTCGCATCACAGAAGTGCAAGGATGCTGATATTTCTCTATACAGTGGTACCTCTACTTACAAATTTAATGCGTTCCGAACACACATTTGTAAGTCGAAAAAATTTGTAAGTCGAATCCCATAGGAATGCATTGGGAGAAAAAATTCATAAGTAGAAGCAACCCTATCTAAAAATTCGTAAGTAGAAAAAATCCTATCTAAACCGCATCCAAGATGGCGGACGGAGCTCCATTCATAAGTAGAGTTATTCGTAAGTAGAGGTACCACTGTATTTGACAGCATCCTATAATCATTCTCCACATACCTTAATTCCTAATCTGCCCTAATCTTATACTAGATCCTAAATTTCCAACTGCATGTCGATACATGATACAATTATGGATTTCTTAGTCGTACAGTGGTACCTCTGGTTACAAACTTCATTCGTTCCGGAGGTCCGTTCTTAACCTGAAACCGTTCTTAACCTGAGGTACCACTTTAGCTAATGCGGCCTCCCACTGCTGCCGCATGATTTGTTCTCATCCTGGGGCAAAGTTCTTAACCCGAGGTACTCCTGCCGGGTTAACAGAGTCTGTAACCCGAAGTGTTTGTAACCTGAGGTACCACTGTACTATCAATTTAACCATCTTGAATTCTCCCCAAATCTCCCTTCAGTTCTATTTTGCTTGGTCTTTGCTTGCTTTTCCAGGTTGCTATGGTGGCGGGGGGCAGATTTAGCTATTCGAAACTTGATTTTGCTTACCAAAATGAATGCAAATTAGTGCAGGGAGGAAATCCTGTGCAGTCTATAGGAATGACAGGTTACTGGTGGCTGTAAAGGCATTCTTGAAATACATTTGCAGATGCAGAGAATAAATTTAGGGCCACAATATTCCCCATATCTATTTTCTCAATTTCATTTATTAAAGGCTTTAGATCTTGTGACGGCTTTCCACAAAAGCAGGACAACAGGTTACAAGGAAAGGACAAATTAAACTTATCATTCATTACCTTCTGCTTTTTGTAGGCTTTTCATTGCCTCATTCAGCCTGGCCTGCCCAACCAAAGAACAAGCAGCATTGTAACTCAGCTCATATGTGGCTTCTTGAAGGCCAAGATCCTCCTGGACAGAGCAAAAATAACTAAGTAAGTGAAGGGATACCTTGTTCCGAATTACAGTGTGAACCAGTTTGCATGAACACTTTGGGTCAGATGGCTAGACGCAGATCAAAACAATTATTCCAAAGCATGAAGGGTTCTTGAATTAACATGCAGTAAAATTGAAAGCCACAAGCAGGTGATACATGCCAACAGGAAGCTGTATGAACACCCTTCTTTCTAACAAAAGAACAATATGCAAGCAAATCATCACACGATTCTAGAAGTCCAAGCTCCTTTCATCAAGCTTTTTTTTTCATTCCTGAGCACACATCGGCGGCAAGATGTTGTAGGAGCATATTCTTTTGCATATAAGCAGATGTTAAGTAAATTGCTAAACAAAGGATTATGCATACACATTTAAGGCAACAAACAATAACCACAAGAAAAACGCAAAAGTAACACTCAACCAGTATAACAATCAATATAAAAAGGCAATCGGAATTTTAAAAACTGTATCTAAGGAAGATTGTAGGAAAATGCAAGTTTGTTTTTCTAACTGTCCACCTAAATATACGCAACCCTGTGTTCAAGCAAGCTTCCTTGGGTGGGGCACTCCATGGTCTTAAAGCTACCACAGATGAGGCCATTCTGTGTTTCCAACTGCTGTACCTTCTCATGGTGTGTGTGTGTGTGTGTGTGTGTGTGTGTAGCAGGACCAGTCTCTGATGGCATGATGGGGCTGTGGAATGCATCTCACCTCTGGTCAGTCATGTCAATGCTTGCTAGGAAGTGAGAGAGGCGGCAGCAGTGAAGTCAATACAGTGCAAATGCACTGCCAGAGCTAATCCGGAGCTCCTGCTGGTGCATTTGCACTGTGCTGACCTTGCACCTTGCCCTCTACCTCCCAGTGAGCAGCAGTGGTACAACCAACCAGGAGTCAAGTGAGCAGCAGCTGGGTGTTTATCCTTCCAGCCTAGAAATATTGCAGAATCCACTTTTGTTGTCTATCAGCCCCCACGTTAAAGGTAAAGGGACCCCTGACCATTAGGTCCAGTCGCGGACGACTCTGGGGTTGCGGCGCTCATCTCGCTTTATTGGCCGAGGGAGCCGGCGAACAGCTTCTAGGTCATGTGGCCAGCATGACTAAGCCGCTTCTGGTGAACCAGAGCAACACACAGAAATGCTATTTACCTTCCCACCGGAGCGGTACCTATTTATCTACTTGCACTTTGAAGTGCTTTCGAACTGCTAGGTTGGCAGGAGCTGGGACCAAGCAACAGGAGCTCACCCCATCACAGGGATTCGATCCGCCAGCAAGCCCTAGGCTCTGTGGTTTAACCCATAGCGCCACCCACGTCCCCATGTTACAGGAATTTTAAAGTGTATGAATTTCCTCAAATGCCAAATTCCATTTGTCCTCACCCCCCAAAGTAACAGAAATAAACTATCAATGTAGTTTGACAAAAGCCTTTTCAGCATCAAGAGAAATAACTGCAGCCACATCAGCTCCTTTACTGTTTGAAGCATCCTCTTTTCCTACCAACCTTAAATTATCTGCTTCTCATCTTTGGCAAATAATATCAATGTACTACTATAGCCACCACAGTCTGGTTAGCAATGACTGCTATTATTATCTTGCTGACTACAATAATTAAGGTGATTGGCCTATAATTTGGACTAGTTTGGTCTTCACCAGACTTGAGAATAACAGAGGTATGACTTCATACGTAGGTGTTCCAATAAGACACATCCCTGTATTTCATGGCGTTTATGCAGTTCACCTGTTGTAGCCTTACAGCAAGAATAGATGAAGGAAGAAGTCTCTCTCTCTCTCTGTTGCACGTGCACATACACACTGCCACAAACTTACTTACTGGCACGACTTTCTCCCATGTGCTCTGTGCAGCAACAACTGCAGAGAGGTTTGTTTTCCGTTCCTCTTCATAATCATCTTGTGAGTTGCGTATGAGGTCCCGGTACACAGCTAAACAGTCGTCGTAACGTTCTAATCTGTACAACTGGAAGGAAAAATCTAGATTAGCAGCTCAACAGAACAGAAAATAGTCAAAACTAGGTCTGCAAAATAAAATAGCAACCATAATATCTCAGTAATGTTTATACTATACCTGTAATCTAGGCAGGTATTGGACGGGGTTCAACTAAGTTGCTGCATGCACAGAACGTAGTCAGGTCGCAAAATGGGATTTCCTCTTCTCCCTTGCATCCCCCTAAATCTTCATTGGAGTGATGGGGAACCCCCAGAACAGGTTTAGGGGGCACACAGGGGAAGTCCCATTGTGTGAGTAGGCCTTGTTCTGCACATGCATACCCCACTTTACACTACTGTACAATGAAATCCACACCCCCAGTTCTTCTTCTTTTTTGGAAAAAAAAAACTTTATTGAAAAAAAAACACAAACATGCACAGTGTTATGGAAGAAACACTGAACAAAGACCAAGCCCCATCCATGGCGTTCATGTCACTAAGCAACAACTTTCTTCCAGCAGAAAGAGTGAATGTATAATAGTTACCAAGGTCATAAATTCCAAACTATTACCTCTGGTTGTTGAGAAAATCAATCCCAAAAGTTCTAGGCTGAAGAGCAACAACATGGCATGTGCCTATAGACCCAGAGTTGTCATGGGAAATACACTCTTCCTCCAATGCATTTTGTCCATCATAAAATATCCCTCTTGGTAATTCTCAGAACACTTCACAATTGCTGGAATAAGTTTCCATGCTAAGCCCAGGCAATTCTAGTTTCTACAAGATGTTTCTCTAAAGCATTTTATCACACCTTAATCCTCAACCAGGAAGATATTGAAAAGCAAGTAGAAGATCAAAAATTTATTCTTGCCTTTATTTATTTATTTATTTATTTATTTATTTATTTATTATTATTATTATTATTATTATATGAGTCCAATAGGTTCATACATATGCAGAATACCCCCATAAATGAAAAAATATTATCACTTGCTTATATTGACATTTCCAGCATTAAAACCTGCTGGTTTTAAAGATCAGTGATCTTTAGGTGAAGTGAAATACCAGTGAAGAATCATATAAAATTCTGATCTCATGATGTTGTGCACTATGAAAAATACATGACTAAGCTGCATTTTCAGTTTTGAAATGTTCTTATTTCATAGCACCATCCACGAGGACAAGAAAGATGGCAAAAAGTAAGAACAGGTCGGCTTAATTAACAAGAACTATTATAATCAGTCTTCATTATTCAACCCAGTCTTGGTATACTGTCAGCATCCATTGCTGCAGGACTATACTGTGGCTGACCTATTTAGGCGATTGCTAACCTGCCGTAAAAGAGCACACATTTAGATTGAGAAAACTCCTCCACCACAGCATCTGAAGCCTTATATCCAGTTATTAAAAGCAGTAAGAGTTTGCAAGGCAGTAGTTACCACTTGTCCATACAGCTCCTTTAGCTTGTCTGTCTGCTGACTGGCTCCTTGAATGGTCTTCAGAGCATTTTCAATCCTATTCAGCCTGTATTCACAGTAAGCCTTCTCAAAGGCTATCAAATCACTGAAACATAAGCCAGAAGTGGGATGTGATTTCTCATTATCAACTCTTCAAAAAGCAGTTGTGTTTGCTAAGACTCATTACTGAAGAGGGAATCCTATATACACTGACATTATATTGAACCAAACAACACAAGAAAAGGGAACTAATACTTTAGAAATCATAAAGACATATTTTTGGACATGTGTCAAGTTTGTAATTATGTAAAATAATCAATATGATAAGCTTCAAGAAATGTGCTAATATTCATAAATTTCTCATTGCATCAGACTAATATGGCAACAATATTCAAACAAAACAGATATATTGCAACACAGAAAAAGCAAAGATAGAATGGCTTCACAATAATACGGTAATTCTTATTTGCTTAACAAGACAAAGGAGTGTGTCTATATTTTGTGCACTGAACACATAATCCTTTTGCACGCCACACTGAATGGGTCTGCTTTTGAAAGTGCTGGCTTACTGACTGATACAATCCTTATTTGACTGATATTTTTCTTGATATCCCATAAACTGCTTTTTTATTAACACTATATTAACATTCTTGCATTGTAGGGGGTTGGACAAGAGGGCCCTTGGGTTCCCTTCCAACTCTACAATTCTATGACTTGTCTTGTAGCTTCTTTTCCCACAATGCAACTAGGAAACCTTTTTTGATACATACAGACACACAGGATTTAGGTCAGCAATTATGCAGCTGCATGCTGGGACATATTAGTGTGCTGCAAAAGAACTTCTACTGTACCAAGAAACTCATTCAACAATAAAAAGCTCTAGTGCACCTAAAAGCACACATTCACACTGAAGGCTGCCTGTTGCATCTCTGCATGGTCTTGTCGCCTCCCAATTAGCTTTCACTGGCAGCAGCTAATTCTGTTGTCTCTCTGTATGGGTGTGATACAGAGACTCACCAGTGTTACCCACCCTTAGCAGAGGCTGCAACATGAATTTGTTGGGGAATTACCGGCCTTCCAATTAGGAAGAATGCTCATTACAGTAATGCACATAGAAACCCAACTGAATAACTCCTGTAACATCTGGGATTTTTTTTAGCCTACACTTTTGAGAATTAATTGACTAAGAAGAAAGAAATTTTTCTTGAAACTGTATTTTTCTTTATTTTGTAAATGTTTCCATTTGCATATTTTGAAAAACTGAAAGAACTCTTGCACCGTCTAAAAGCCATGTTGTTTGATAAGCAGCTAATATTCAACACTCACCTGGTTAATACTTTGGTATGGGTGTTAATCACACTGAGGGCTTCCTTAAAACTTCCGTTATGGATAAGGCATACCACTTTGCAGTGAAGAGCAGTTGCATCATCCTTGCTGATCTGCAGTACTAGGAAAAGCAAAGGCAATGAATTAAACAATGAGAACCCAGACACTGTTATTGTGAGGGACAAAAGGTACAGAGAGCCCCCTCCCATACTGAAGAGCAGCTCCTCCACCAGCAGCAGCGCCAGCGCGGAGGGGGAAGAGTCCAGCGAGTCCGGCTCTGGCAGCATAGGAGAGCCTGTGCTCCACGTGGGACAGGAAGAGAGAGAGGGGGAAGAGGGGGAGAAGGAAAACATGGAAAGGAGACCCTCTGGCCCTCCGGTTCCGGAATTACGCAGGAGGAAACGCGGGAGGAGATTTGGGGTGCCCAGACTCTTATGTTGGAGGAAGACGCGAAGCGCGCCATTCCAGGGTTCTGACCAAGACTGAGCAGATGTATCCTGTATAGCTCTAGCACTGTAAATAGCCTGCACTAAATAAAAGTATGAAAAGGCAACGGTCTGGAGTCGTTACTCTAGAGTAGTCGCAACACATCCCCTGTGACAGTTATTTATATCTTGAAAACAACCAGTTTAGATTATCACAGCACTTTTCCAACTGTGGTCCAGGGAACCAAGTAATACCAGTTGGAAGCTTATTAAAGGCTCCTTAGTGAGAAGTTTGGTGGGCAAACCTCCTTCCTTGGGAGGTTTTTAAGCAGAGCGTGGATGACCATCTGTCATGGATGCTTCAGCTGAGATTCCTGCCCTGCAGGAGGTTGGAATAGATGACCCTTGGGCTCCTTTACAACTCTACAAGTCTATGATACAATGGTAGAAAGTCAGATTGCTAGGGAACATCAACAGTGAGAGGGCAATGTATAGCTGCAGGAGGGAATACTTTGCTGCAAGCCTAAACACACATTCCAGGCATTAAGTCCCACTGAACATAGCAGGACTTATTTCAAAGTGATATGACAGTTCCATAGATTAGCATCCTAACTCAATTCAGTATGGCAATTCAATTCTTTAACCTACAGATGCATAACTGTACAACCCGCTTCCTATTTACATACGTGGCAAGTTTTTCCCTAGCACATCCCCTGTACAACCAAATAACAATTCAGCAAGCAAGTACAGTGACATGAATGACCACATCAGGTATTTCTGCCTGTCACACAATTGTTAAAGCCACAGAGCACTTCAAGGAATAAGTGGCTGCAATCCTAGCCTCACTTACCTGGGAGTAAGTCCACTGAATTGAACTGCACTGTTACTAATACTCAAGTTACAGCACGCTTTGAAACATTCAAAACACTTTACCTGCATTATTACCTCACTGCGGTCTTTACAAGCACCCTAGATACCAGGCCGATATTGCCGTTAACCATTTTTAATGTTTGACGTTTCCTTATGTTTTTAAGATGTGATGGAAGTCGCCGAGTGGCTGGGGAAACCCAGCCAGATGGACGCAGTATAAATAATAAAATCATCATCATCATCATCATTCCCATACTGAAGTGGGGCAACAGTGCTAAAGTTGAAGGACTAGGGTGAACCAAGCCTTGTCACTCATGAAGATCCAAACGAGGAGAGACTTTCTTAATGCAGGATCAGCACGAAAGGGGCACGGGAGCACAGCCTGCTGTGTGTTACTGGAGTAGCTAAGCGATTGAGCCACCCCTCAGCCACCAGCAAATCTGAGGCAAGCCGTTCTTCCCGCCCTGAAGGGTTGTTGTGAAGGTTCCAGCGAAGCTAATGCACGCGAAGCGCTTGGGAACGTGTTTCGAAGCTACCTCCCGCGCAAAGGGAAGGGGGTTAACTAAGAAAAAGTTGCCGGCTGCCCGCCACCGCCACCCCACCGCGTCTCCCCGAAGGGGCGCCCCAGAGCGCCCACCCTGGAGAGAGAGCATAAGGGAGGCGACGCCAGGCGCAAAGCACCGTCCGTCGCCCTCCACTCACTTTTATTGACCGACTTGAGGGCGCGCCCGAAGTCGCCGTTCTGGCCGCAGCGGTTCACTTCGCTCCACAGCGAGGCCACCGAGGCAGCCCCGGCCGCGCCGGCACCACTTCCGCCACCCGCGCCCGCCGCCATCTTGGCAGAGGGAGAGAAGCAACGGAGGGCGGGGGTGCAGGATAGGCCAAGGAAAGTAGTCGCCGGCAATGGCCTTTCGACCCGGAAGTGCATCCGCGTAGCACTATAAGCCTTCGTCGTGTACAAAACCCCCGCGCCGCTCTAGGATAACGGGGGGGCAAATGCGCATGCGTCTCCAGGGCCCACGCGCTCGGGCCTCCCAAGCAGGCGTGCAGCGAAGCCGCATGCGCAAGTTGTTGAGACTGGTTTGGCTTAGAATCATAGAGTTGGCAGGTGTCCCCCGAGGGTCAGCTAGTCCAAGCCCCTGCGGTGGGCGTGTTTTATTCCCTACTCGTTTCCTGGGAAATCTTGGCGCCTCTGGACATACCGTAGGCAGAATTCCTTTACCTCAAGTGGTGTTGCTCAAACTTGGGTTTCCAGCAGTTGTTGAACTACAACCCTGACCACTGGTCCTGCTAGCTAGGGATGATGGGAGTTGTTGTCCAACAACAGCTGGGGACCTAAGTTCATACCCTCCAACACTTCTCCGATGAAAATAGGGACATCCTATTCCATTATTAATTTTATTATACCCTGCCCATCTGACTGGGTTGCCCCAGCCATTCTGGGCAGGTTCCAACATATATAAAAACACAATAAAACATTACACATTTATTTTTTTAAAAACTTCCCAATACAGGGCTGCTTTCAGATGGCCCCGGGGTCAGACAACTCTATACCCTCTGATTAAAATAGGGATGTCCTAAGGAAATCAAATCAGAAACCGGGGTGGCCATACTGAAACTTCAAACCTGGGCCAATCTTGGCCCTAAAATGCTGCATTTCCCCCTTGGTCCACGTGCTTCTTTTGTTGTTATATAGCAATAAGCAAGAAAGGCCAATATCCTTTCACCTGTGGCACTGCTGCCCTCCAAACTAGTCTTTCCTTTAATGCTCCACAGTCTCTGCAGATGAGTAATACCCTGTCTTGTGAATTCGTGATGAAAAACACAGGAGTCCCCAATGGCAGGTAACAAAAATACCAAGTGTAAACCATTTTCACCCCTTTTCTATGAATGGAAAATCTTGTTCCTGTAGTTTTGGTTTACATAGTGGCACTACCGGTAGCTTGTATACATTCAGTGACCTTGGCTTGTATTAGTTTTAGCTTATTGTATTATCTGTAGTTCATTGGACTATTCTGTACATGTTTAGTACATCAATATCACTTTTACTTTTGCTAAATTGAGTTCCTGCAACTTGTGAATTTGTGGAGACAGAATTTGCAGTGAATTTTTATTTTTTAGATGGGGAATACACACAGCTCTGTCTATATGCTCAGCTTATGGCACAAGTCTTAAAGCAGGGGTTCCCAAACTAAGGCCCGGGGGCCGGATGCGGCCCAATCAGCTTCTAAATCCGGCCCGCGGACGGTCTGGGAATCAGCATGTTTTAAAATGAATAGAATGTGTCCTTTTATTTAAAATGCATCTCTGGGCTATTTGTGGGGCCTGCCTGGTGTTTTTACATGAGTAGAATGTGTCCTTTATTTAAAATGCATCTCTGGGTTATTTGTGGGGCATAGGAATTCGTTCATATTTTTTTTTTCAAAATATAGTCCGGCCCTCCACAAGGTCTGAGGGACAGTGGACCGGCCCCCTGCTGAAAAAGTTTGCTGATCCCTGTCTTAAAGAGAGCCAAGCCATAGATAGATCTATTTGACTGTCTGAGTCAATTTCATCAGACCAGCTAACGTCTATATATCAGGACTAGGTAATTGGCTTGCTGCTCTCCAAGCATGAAAAACTACTTCACACATTATAGTGAAGCTGGATTTCTATCCTGTTATTAAGAGAAGATGGTCATTAAAAAGCCAAAACATTCTGATATTTAAATTTTTTATTGTTTTCTCATCAAAATTTCTCTTTGTAGAAGGATGGCAATGCTGCTCAGTGCATATTACATGAAGAAAGACATACCTCTCAAATGTCTAACCTGATAATAGGAGACAGCACTATGTCTAAAAATAAGCAAGATCACCACCACAATGCTGTCCACACAATTAATACACAGAAAATACACTACTATTAAATATAATAGACTTGGCGCCCAACTGAAGAGTAGCCAGTAATTTCACAAAGAAAAGTAACAGTACAACAGGGGAGAAGAGAACTCATTTGCTATAATACATGATTGGAAGGATCACTAAATGAGTTATCTATTTGACAGCTATAACTGTTCCACTGTCAATGTAAAGAATTTCCAAAGGAATTTCAGGGATTTGAGAGCATAAATATCTGTGTCATGCAGAAGTCATGCTTCAACATCCTTGAAGGACCTGGATAAATGTTCAGACATTTAAAACTTGGACCAAGATTCAAATAACTGGGCACAAGTACTTCACAATCACTTTGTACATGTCCCTCTTCTCCTCTTGAATCTCAGGACAAAAATGCTTTTGAAGTTACAATAGGGATGTAATTGTCAATATCACCCTCAGACTTAGTTTTGAATTTTAAGTCGGTATCACATTATTTTTTAGGAAACAGAACCCATTCATCGCCTATGCTTCTGTAGACTGATGCCCTGATAACTACAATCTGTTCACCAACTCCTTTGTTTTATGATGCCAGCACATGAAGGAGGACATGATGCAGCTTCCCTTCCATGGACAGAGTTCTCTCAGTAAAAGGATGCAGCAAAGAGTTTCCATTCAACTCTCCTACTTGCAGTGGGAGACCAATGCATACTCACTGCCTCTATCTCTATCCAGATGCCCCTCACCCTCCCAAGATCCTGGGGAGGTGAGGGATGCCTAGATGGGTATGTGGAGCATGCATGTCTATGAACCAGTCAGGGAAGGAAAGAAGAAAGCTCCACTGAGTTGTGCCAGCAGAAAGGTATATTAAGAGGGGAATGTGTTCAGGTGACTATACCACTTGGCTAGACTGGGCTAGTTTGCATGACTGCATAGACAGAGCATAGACAGAGACATCTGAGTATCTTACTAACGAGTCACCAGCAAAGCACCACTCCAAAAGAATTGGGTCTACAAAATACGGTTATTTATGGTTAATGGAAAAGACAATTAAGAGGTATGCAACAAATATAAATATTGTATGGTATGTGTAATATACTCTAACAGAACTACAATTATGATTAACATTTATTAATGCATAAACCGGAACATTGACAGGACCACTATAAAACCTTCATAGTCAAAGATCTTGCAAGGTAGCCAAGCTTTGACTGTATATCAATACAATAATTGATCTGTCAGGTAAGTTATTACCTACAGTGAAAAGTTTCAATCTAGATTTGAAAAGCCTTTTTATACCATTTATAAAATAAATTAAAAAGGGAAGCAGAAATTCTCCTTTTATACTTTGCAAACATAGTGGGTGCAGTCCACTCAGTAGTTCTCCTGTACATGTCACGGTGACAATGAAAGTGAGCTGGACAAGAGTACTACCATTCATTTCTATGTGGCCTGTGCAGGAGATCTTCTGAGTTGTGCCCATAATCAGTAGTTCCATGGGTGTTCCTTTTACCTCCCCTTTGGTAAAACCTATAAAGAGTTGACTTCATAGATTTTCAAAGCGTATAATACATATAAACAGAAAGATTTCAAAATGGGATTTTTAAAAAGTGGATTTTAAATGTCAGACGTCTTCCACTTCCCATTGAGAAATTAGGTTTCCCCCTCCTCATCTGGAGTGTCAACAATAAAAACTTGCAAAATATTTGTACAATGAGCATAAACTTCCAAAACAATAAAAAAATTCCCCCTTATTAAAAGCTATCCCCATACCATTGGCATTATCACATTTTCAGCTGTCTATGGAAACAAGCAACCCATTAAGCACTGCAAAGCTCTTTACACTTCACTTCCAAAATCCCATAACCATGTACACATTTGCTAATAAACAGCACATGCCAGCTATATCTAAGCACTTTCTATTTATTTCAAAAGTGGGTGAGCGTTGAGCATATGCTTCACTCCTACTGAGTTCAATAGGACACGTGAACAATCCTATGCACACTTGCTTGGGAGTAAGCCCTATTGAACTCAGTGGGACTTGCTTCAAAAAATACCTGTGCAGGATAGGGCTTCAAAAACACTTCCATATGACTGGACTGTGTCCTCCATTTGTTGCCAGTTTGGTTACACGATTGTACATTGTAGCTTAAAAATAATTCATGGTCAAAAGATCAATTTTATATTTAAACGCAGTTATGTTCTTCAAAAAACAAAACAAAGAAATAAAACAGATTTAAACATCACATTTAAGCATTCTGATCCCCACATTAAAGTAAAGCATTAAACTGAAACAGCATCAACAATTAATAACATTTAAATCAAGCAAGACGTTAGAAGTTGAATGTGGAAGGAGAGGAAAAGTGACTACAGAGTATCCTACACCTAGAGTCCCTCTGTGGAAAGAGTACATTCGCTTTATTGCCCGTTCTTGCTGTTGGATGGATGGCCACTGAATGAAACAAGATGCCGATAGTTCTCTTTCCAACTCTTTTCACCACTGTTGCCAGCTGAAGTCGTCATTGCTGCCAAATACCAAGAAAAACCCTAGGATGGTAGCAAAGATGACTGTGTTTCCTGTGAGAACAAGCGCACAGGCTCCCCAACGAATCTATGGTCGAGGGGGAAAGGAGAGTTACATGGCATATACAAAGAAGCAAACAAACACGTACACATTATGCTACCTATTGAGTTGCAACCAACGTAATTGCTCTGTGAATGGAGGAAGCTCTTTCTGTTCAGAGTGATTACACTGGATGCAAGCCACTTCATACTTTTATAATATTTGCTTATATGTGGAACCCATTGTTCCTAGGAGCTCAGAGGGTTCCCAAGTGGCCTCCCAAATAGATCCTATTTGTTTCAACAGTTTTATGTGCCTGATACCATAATCTGGGCTATATATCTGCCAGATGCTCTGTCAAATAATCTAGAGTCCTGCCTACAAGCTTTATAAACTACCCATCATCGTTTTCCCTGTTCTATGCTTCTCACTTTTTAAACAAACAGAACACCACAGTGAAACACATGCTCAAAAGGAGGAATTACTAACCAGTAGTGCTCTGGCAAACACAATTGGGAGCCCAAATGCTGAGACAACAATGCCCGTCGTAAGAAATATGGCAAGTTCCTTGCAGGCATTACTTGTAGCATCTGTGTCTTCGACGACTCTTCTTGCTATGCAGTATGGAATTGGAGAAAGGGTGTAGAAGAACAGGACAAAGAGAGGCCAATATTCGCTAGAAGAAAAGAAAGCAAATAGCATTTTACAGGTATTCTTCTTCTTGTCCTCAGAGTATCTTTAGATAAAGTCTGCCTTTACAATACACAGCAAAACACAATAAAACAGCCACACCCATATATAAGTAATGTAATAATTTACGATAAAGCAAATAAAAGTCATGTGCAAAGACAGCTGGGGAAAATACAAGCCCAACAAAACATCTAAACCAAGGCTTGGTGCCCTTTGGAATAGGAGGGACCATTTTTTTAGGACCAGCTGAGGTACACGGTAAGAAAGCTTAGGCACTACCGATTAACATCAGCCCATGTGAGATTGATGCTCAGACCTAATATGAGTTTTTGAAATAATCTCTTAACATTGGTTTGTCCACTTTAAGAACAAATTTATTAAGCATATAAGCAACTATTCAACTGTAGTAAAAAACTGATGCACTGAAGAGAGTGGGATAGAAAATCATACGATTTGTTTCAATTTATAGTTCAGGCTTTACCCAAAGCTATATTGTAGAGCAGATTGAAGCTGTGAAGGCCACTCTGTTTATTGCTTTAGGACTCTTCAGAAGAATAAACGTTTTGGATTACAACCTGAGAGGCTTTCCATCTCCAAGTCTATACACGATTCCGAGATAAGTCAATGTGGTGCTCCTCAGATATTGTTGGACTCCAACTCCCATAAACTCCAGCCAGTATGGCAAAAAGGCAGAAATGATGGGATAGCGATAGTCCAGCAGCGCCTGGGGGGTCAAATTGGCTGCCCCTGAACTATCCAGTATGGATTATAATGAACAGAGCACCTTTGTAGCTGCAAATTACAATTAGAATTTCATCACATAGCTAGGAAGGGTCTGTGCTCAGTTGGCAGACGTTGGGAAGGGCAGTGGCAGAAGACCCTGGTTTCAATCTCTGGCATCGCCAGACAGGTCTGGAAGACAGTCTGAAATGCTAAACAGTTTGCAGCTAATGTGATGTTACTGACTTAACAGACTAATTGTCTGATTTAACATAAGACCATAGCTTGCTTCATTTTCTCACTGGAGTGTATCAACAAAGGGGTGCTAGTGATTTGCCAGGATTGGTGTTGGTTTTGTTTGCTTATTTAAACCCAATAGCTACGAAGTAAGAAAAGAGAGTTAGAAATTAAAAGGAAACTACGACAACAGCAAACATGAATATGCTTTTGAAAATGCATTACGTACTTGTACTGCGGAAGGGCACAACCAAGCATCAGGAACATTAGTCCAACAGCTCCCCCAAAGGACAGGCTAATCAAAGCTGTAAAGACAGACATAAAACTGTATCAGTCCTCCAAAATATTTGATCATTTCCCCCCTCTACTAACAAGAACTGCAGGCAGAAGGGAGACCAGAGTACTGCTTCTATTCCTCTCATCTACAGCCTTCTCATTCAGTCACTTTGAATATACCATACAATAGCAAAGATGCAAATCCAGCTTGGGGAAAAATAAGAGAGGGGCATTACTAAATAGTGCAAATGGCCCCCTTTCCAAAAATTATATCTATATAAGCTGTGAGCTGCTTTGACAGCTCCTGGTAGAATGTTCTTTATGAAAATAATACAAGTAATGCATTATGTGAGATGAAAAACAGTTGTATTTACACTTTCTAAATTTGATGCTGATACTTGGGGATCTCATGACTGTTCTGTTGAATTTAAGTACTGCTGGTGAGAACCCAATTTTATGCTGGGTTGCTGCTGATTTTATGGAAAGGAAGGACATCAGTACATAAATTACTAAATGATATTGACTGAACTGTTAAGACTGCAAAAGTCTTATATGGCCTTTTCTGACTGTTCATAGCACTTCGCAAAAATTACACCCATCATTCCTACAAGATCTCTGTAAGGTAGATGAATATTATTTTTTCCATATTTCAGACTGGGACTGACGCGGAGACAAAGTAGCTTACCTAGGTATACCGAGCAAGTTCATGGCAAAAGCAAAAGCAAAATCCTATATACTTACATAAGATGAAGTCTCATTCTTGAACTCAAAAAGGCTTACTTTTGTGTTAATTTATATAAGTTTGTGTATTAAGGTATCAGCACTTCCCTGTTGTCTGCCCCAGTATCAGTGATTGAATCAGTGAGTTCTCATAAAGCCACTCCACCTTCTTTTATTCATGCTTGCCAATTTACAAAACTTAGCCCAGCCTCCCTCCAAGTATGTATGTATATTGCTATTTAAAGGTGTAAGATTAACATTGCGAACCACTTCAAGATGAGAGACAAATAAGAAATGTGTGAAATAAACAGTTATTTAAATGCACAGGAGCCTCATCGTCCTCCTTTGCATCTGATAACTTTTACTGTAGACTCAATAGGTTGCACGATCAAGTGTACTTACTGGAATGGATTCAGTCCTTCTCAAACGTGGGTCCCCAGCTGTTGTTGTATGCAATTCCTATCTTCCCTAGCTATCACCCCTAACCACAGCTAGGGATCCAAGTCTGAGAAACATTGGTAAACCTATGTGTGTTTCTTAATCAGCAAATTTTTCCAAGCTAAATGGTGCTGAATTCCAGAAGAAGCTGCATAGTCTAATGCAGGCATCCCCAAACTGCGGCCCTCCAGATGTTTTGGCCTACAACTCCCATGATCCCTACCTAACAGGACCAGTAGTCGGGGAAGATGGGAATTGTAGTCCAAAACATCTGGAGGGCCAAAGTTTGGGGATGCCTGGTCTAATGCAACAAAACCATCAAAAAGTCCTTTCACAGCTCAGACTAACAAATTCATTGTGGCAGGATCTTTTGTGGAAGAGATCAGGTTCATAGTTTATGCCACAATAAATGTGTAGCTGCAATCTTACACACACTTACAGTATTTGGCAGCCCCACTGCACTCAGCGGGGCATTGCGTCTGCCTAGAAAGGCCACAGGATCACAATGTTTCTTGCATTTTAAGGTACCGCAAAGCTTGGCTGACAAAGTTTAGCCATGCCCATTGCCACGAGTGTGCATCAGGTTGCGGCCCAAAGGCTTGCAGAGCTCAAGATTTCATTTTGCATGACAATCGGAATACCTTTGGAGAGCATACAAGAAGGGCAATTATTATTATTATTATTATTATTATTATTATTATTATTATTATTATGTGTTTTTAATATTGCATTTTTATGTTGTGAACCGTACTGAGATCTACGCAGATCCAGATTTAATAATTAACAGTAACATTAAGTTGTCATCCCCTCCCTGGTCTGTCCCAGTACCTGGCTCTAGGGAAAGTGGGGGGAATACTATCTCTGCACAGGCTCTGCAGCAGCATCTCCTACACCCGCTACCGGTAACTCGAAAAGTTAAAACTCCTATGAGGCGGGCCTTGCTTCCGGCAACAACACTGGGATCGCCTTGTGACCCGGCCCATGCCTAGGGATGTCGGAACCGGACGTGAGGGGTGGGGAGCGTCAAACCCACACAGGCCTTGAAATGTGGGTCCAGGTATTGGGGGGAGGAGAGAAAGAGACATCGAGACACTCGTTCCGTTTGCGCGCTTTTCTAGCCAAGCGGCGCATCCTCACAGGCGGGGAAGGCGCACGTTGCCATGGAAACAACGCGGCCCCTCCCCCCCCGACAGAAGACGTCACCGCCAGGGCAGATGGGCGACGTCCTCCTTTACAGGGCACGGAAGACCTCCCCCCCGCCGCCCGCCCGCCTTTAGCTTTCTCCCAGGCCCTTTCCATGCCACCCCTCGGAACCGCCACAGCGGCGCTACCTTTGATGCCGGCCATGATGCTGCTGTTATTGTCGCGCACAGGCCGCTCCCAGCCAACCACAAAGCGGGAGGAAGACGGCCAGACAAAACCCGGAAGTGAGCGCTCTTTAAGACGAGAGGAGGATTTCGGGCGGTCAGAAGCCGGATGGCACCATAGACTTAAATAAAAAATAAAAATGGGTAGATAGACACGTAGGGCGCAACTTCCAGGTTCTGTAGGGCGTTTCGCCTGCGCCTTCCTCCAGGGCGGAAATAAAACACGTCTATTGGAACAGGGATTTTAGCGCAAGATGCGATCGGACGGCGCCTTGGCTTATCCAACGAAAGCCAGAATGAAAGAAGGGGAAGGGGCTTTTGATTTCAAATCTAAACCAGCTTCAGCTCTATCTCCTCCTTAAAATATTAACGGAAGACAGTCACTCTCTCCCAAATACAGCCCCATCCGCCTTGTAATATAGAGATAAGAGAATTGAAGTAGCGTTAATTTTCACGTAAAATAAGAACTGAGCTGGAAGCAGCGTGAACTCCTGTCTTTGCAGCTGCCTTTTGTTGTTGGTGGTGTTTGGAGGGGGGCTCTTTGTGCCCAATAATACCTACTACACTTTAATATTCTAGATTCGCCTATTGCGTAGGCAGCTTTCACTACTTTCCTGGGGTAATCTTAAAAAAATCATGGCTTCGACCATGAATCTGGAAGTCCGTCACCCCCGCCGACAATGAAATATGTTACCCGCCTGCTTATATTCTTATTTCTTTGATTGAATGTATTTGGAGGTGGGCAACTCTTGAACCTCATGGGAAATTCTGTTCTGTCGCGCATGATTTAGTTGAGATTCCTGCATTGCAGGGGGTTGGACTAGATGACCCTTGGAATCCCTTCCAGCTCTACAACTTTATGGTTTGAAAGGTAGAGATGATGCTCTTTCTCATAAGAGCAGGGAATGATGCAATCCTGCCGCCCAGACACCAAAAGGGAATGGAATTCATGCAACCTTTTGTCCTGCCTCCTTTTTATGCCCTTTTCCTCCAACCTCATTACTTCCCTTCATCACCATTCAACATCGCTGGTTCTTCTTACTAGTGTGGTAGAGTATAAGCAGCTTTCTGTGAGACCAAGTTAAAACTGTTTGTATAACACTTAACTTTTAATTTCATGGTTGTGTGTACAATGGTGTTGCAACAAGATGCAAATAATAAAATCATTTAAATTGTACCAGTGCCTGAGCCTATTTTTTGAAACCACACCTTGATTCAAGGAAAATCATCAATCCACCAAGTCCAGAAGGCATGCAGAGATTCCCTGGCCTAGGATATTCGCAACAGCTCTCAACAAATATATGTGTAAAATTATTGTGGGGGTTTTTTAAGGTGGCATCGTGTATGCTCTATAAAGCAATTGGAAGGCATAAGAGTGTTGTAAATCAGTACAGATAATTAATACAATTGAATGTGTGTGGGAGTGGGGAATTAAAGGTCAAATATCCATGGCATTGGAAAAATCATTTTGTTGCAATTACTTAATATAAAGGAGCCAACACCTTTTACTATAATGTCAAGTAAATGTCGAAGGGAGATGGTGGTGCTGTGGTCCAAACCACTGAGCTTCCTGGGCTTGCTGATCAGGTCAGCGGTTCAAATCCGTGTGATGGGGTGACGGTCCCAGCTCCTGCCAACTTAGCAGTTCGAAAGCACACCAGTGCAAGTAGATAAATAGGTACCACTGTGGCGGGAAGGTAAAAGGTGTTTCTGTGCACCCTGGCTTCCATTGCGCCAGAAGCAGTTTAGTCATGCTGGCCACATGACCCGGAAAGCTGTATGTGGACAAACGTCGGTCCGAAGCAAGATGAGCGCCACACCCCAGTCGCCTTTGACTGGACTTCACCGTCCAGGGGTCCTTTATCTTTACCTTTTACTATAATGTCACTACCCATAGATCAAGGTGCTGTTAAAATGTCAGGTCAGGCTCTTTTTAAAAAAAATCTCCTCTGTTCACAACCTTAACTGAATCATAGTGCATTGCACGGCTGGGTAATATATTGCATCATATATTATATCTGTTGTGCTTCATGCATGGATTTGCGCAAGTATAGCCCTGCCTACAACAGCTCAAGCCACATTGTGCTCAGTGTAAGGTGTCACAAGACTCCAGCTTGCTTGCCACCAAACAACCACAATAATAATCCACTATCACTGGGGAATTTTTCCCGTGTCCGGTCCCGTGTTCCTCAAACTTGGGTCACCGGCTGTCGATGGACTACAACACCCATCATCACCCGTGACGATTGGTCCTGCTAGAAAGGGATCGTGGGAGTTGTAGTCCAACAAAAGTTGGGGACCCAAGTTTGATCCCTGTAGTATTATTAATCGCCCCCTAAGCGGCCTTTGTTTATTGACACTGACTCACCGGAAGCGACACTACACTTTAATGTACACCCAGCACAAGCCCATTGGTTCCCGGCTGCTGCTTGCTTTGCCCCGCCTCCTATAGCAAGCAGAGCCAATGAGAGGAGAGGAGCTTCTCCAGCCAGCGAATAGGATTGCCGGGCGACAGGTGGTGGTGGGCGGGCGGAATGGCCAATCATCCCATTGCCTTGTCGGACAACCCTCCAGTCGCGAAAGGCGAGCAACAAATTCCCGCCCCCCTCCAACTGCGTGTCGGTTAAAACACCGTTGCGCTGTCGAGAAGGTTCGATCCTTGAAGAAGGCAGCAGCCGCGAGCCGGCGAGGGAGCCAATCACAGACGTCGAGATCTCCGACGCCACAGTCGCTGAGAAAGAAGACTCGTCGGCGGAGGCGCCGCGATGGTGGCGCCGCTGAGGCTGCCGCTGGTCTTGCCGCTGTTGGTGGTGCTGACGGGGACCGGGCTGGCGTGGGGCTGGGCCCAGCAGGGTAAGGCCAGGCCGGAGCGGCGGGCGTGTGGGGAAGTGGAAAGGAGTGTTGCCGCTTCCTTGACACCGCTTCCTGACATCCTGTCAGAGGCTTCTGTTGTCAGTCTTGACAGGGAAATGGGGCTTCCAGGCTCAGGAGCAGTTTACCTCGGAAACGCCTTCGGTGCGGGAGGGCGGCTCTCCCGGCGTCCTGCTTGCTTGGGAGCTTCCGGGTTTTGGCGTTCGTTGCAGGCAGAAGCGGGACCGGCCACGCCAAAAGGTGGCATGTCGGGGCGTCCAAAGGGTGACAGCCCCCAAAAGACTGAGTTTAATATTTGGAAAACACACTAGAATTGGACATTCAGTTGGAGTTTAAAATTTGAAAAGTGCATTGGAATTAGATATCAACAGTTTGTTTTCAGAGTTGTTTGCTTGTAAGTCTCTGTGGCTTTTACATAAGGCTATATATATATATATATATATATATATATATATCTAAGAAGTTTGATAAACATTGTATGATGAATAATGTAGAATTGATTTGGAGATCATTGTGTGTCGCCCACGTGTTGCATGTATTATACTACTTTCCGCCCAAGCGGGCATTTGTAAGCTTTTAGAGAACTTGATGCCTGAACTTGGTCGTTTCCCACTTGCCTCCACATCCCCTTTTTCCTCCTGTGACTGGTGGTGGGTGTGGTTGTAAGCCTGAGCTGTGTTGCTTTTGTTGACAAATTCATTGAATTGCAAAGGGCTGGGACCAATGCCCTTTTAAAATGTGTTGGAGTAGGGGGTTATTGGGTGGTTCACTTATTTTTATTATGTATTTTATGTTTTTATATTGCAATTTTATCTTGTGAAACATCTGAGTCCTGCAGGTATGGGGCAGTATACAAATTTAGTAGTAGTAGTAGTAGTAGTAGTAGTGAATGGACCACAGAGCCCCTTCCAACTCAACAGTATTATGATTCTATGAATTAATGAATTAACAAATGAAAGATGCAGGCTCCGAGGCAGTTTGTCTCTGGATATGACTGGGGTTTGGGGGGTGTAGGTGGGGGAAAGAAATAAACAGGAGAGCAGTTGCCTTTTTGTAAGAGTTCCAGAATAATCTGGTCACTAAGTGAATATTTGGTGTGACGCAACAAGTGTCTTTTCATATTCTCAGTAACGGTGGTGACAACATGAAAACCTTCCTATTCAGCAGCAGTATCTCTCTGCATACTACCCTAATCACTAGTCAGACCAGGGGAAAGCTGTAGCTTTCAAAGGCATCTTATGAATAGGGTAGTGGGATAATTGGGCCTCAGTGTAACAGCCCAATGCTGTGAATTTCATGGACTCTGGAATTCAGATCCAATGTGCTGCAGTTCAGTTGTAGATAGGATTGTAAATTAAATGGAACCTCCATGTCCAAACACTATATACAGTATATTTGATTATTATTATTATTATGCTGGGCAAATCCTATATAATAATGAGCAAGTGTCTCTGCATCCAGTCCCTGTGTCCGCGCTACTGCGCATGTGCCCCACAGACACAGGGATTGGACGCAGAGACTGGACGCACACACACACACTCCCCCCCCACCCCTCTGCCTACCGTTTACCTGCGGCCGCCAACCGCCGCTTCCGGCCGGACCAGCGCCTCACTGCACGAGGAGGAGGCTGCTTCCTTTCCCCCGCGACCAGCAGCAAGCAGAGCGCCCCAACGAAGCAGCAGCCGTGGGCACCGCTGCCGCCGCAGAAAGAAGCCGAATTGCGGCCTTCTCCTGGGCGCCCCATGGCCAGCTGGGCTCAGCGGAGCGCAACGACGAAGCGGCGGCCGTGGGAGGGGCCAATCGCCCCCCCCACGCCACCGCCGAAACAGGCTGAATGTTCTAGCACCCGTTTATTTAACGGGCTGAATGACACTAGTAGAAAATAAGATACATACAGTACCTTGCTTACTGAGATTTCAGAAGCACCTGACTGACAGATCTTGGAAACAAAATACTTGACAATATGGAACAGCCTTTCTCAAACTTTGTTCCCCAGATGTTGTTGGACTACAACTCCCATCACCCCTAGTTACCAGGACGAATGGTCCAGGATGATGGGTGTTGGTAGTCCAACAACATCTGGGGAACCAAGTTTGAGAAAAGGTGAAATGGGGTATTGGCCTGATCCAGCAAGGCAGTGCTTTCCTGTCCTCCGGTAATTATGTATCAGCATATATGTAGAGCATAAGAAAAGAAAATCCTTTTTTCTGTGCTTAGTTTTCGGACAGTAGAGAGCTTTGTAATATTATTTGTTAAATCAGTATTTGGGATTGTCATAGACAGCTGGGAAATACTGGGAAAATGGTAACAGGAATTATTCTACTGAGAAGTTAACTGTTGGCTTTTAGTGTTTACCCTGGTTTTTTTTTTTAAGAAAAGTCTGCATTCCTATTTTTGCCTAGTGTTTCTCAATGTATTTTTGTAACTCACACATTCTTCCAGATAAAATTTTGTTGCGAGAAATCCAAGCCCTGACACTCTACCCAGGCAGGTTTACAAATTCTCGACGGACATCTCCAGTTCCCCAGTTACACTGTACTGGCGGCTCAGCTGGATGTGCAGCGTATACCCCTGAGGTTGTCCAGTGTTACAACAAAGGCTGGGATGGCTACGATGTACAGGTATAGTTACTTGGGAATCTGTATAAATTAATTAATCCTGGTGTTGGGGTGAGAAAATGCTGTATGTTCCCTTGATAAGGCATACACAAGGCAAAATGGGCAGGACTTAAGGTGATGAACCATTGATGCTTCCATTTCCAGCCAGATGTACCGTAGGAGGTAAAAAACAAACAGCTAGATTGAGAGAAGCTGACTCCTCTACAAAGTGGGTCCATATTTCTTTCAAGTGTTCCCGTGCTATTAAAGAGTACATACTTCTGTTTGACAGTCTTCCCCAAGCCACTTTGTGAATCCTGTTAAGTGGGTAAAGACAAGCTTCCCTCATTTATGGGACTGAACTGTAATAAAAGTTCTCTAAACAAGATTGTTGACCAACCTGCTTCCTCAGCCACAAGAATAAATTAGTGGAATATTTTGAAATCTTCAACAACAAGTAGACTGACGATTCTGGTTTGAATGTTAGATGAGTGAACTCCATAAGGATAATTTTTTATTGCATTGCATTCTTTAAAATAACTAATTTATAATCCTGGAAGATTGAACTCTTTAGGCCAAAAATACAGTATTTACGGCATATAATAAAGTCAAGTACTGTTTTTGTTTTCTTTTTTTGTAATTTGATAATGCATTGTGCCAAGTCATTAGAAAATAGAGAAGTGCTTTAAAGCGGTACCTCGACTTACGAAGACAATCCGTTCCACGGCGCCCTTCGTAAGTCAAAACCTTTGGATGTCGAAGCGTCCATTTTGTGCATGCGCAAAGCGAGATTTTGCGCTTCTGCGCATGCGTGGACTACACGCATGGCAAAAAGACTTCCGGGTTTGCCAACTTCGTAAGTCGAAACCTTCGGAAGTCAAGGCATTCGGATGTCGAGGTACCACTGTAGTTCCTTACCAAAGGGATGTGACTTCTAAAAGACATATTCATTTCTGGCTTACTTTTTAAATCTCAGGCAGAGAAGAAGCTGGCACAGAATGTATGAAATGTATGCTATTTCACTCTGAACAAAAGTTTTGACAGCCTCTCTGCCAACTTTTGTTTAAAACTTTAACCATTTAAAATAATAATAATGACATGCTGTTTTAATATTTTGAGGATACATGCATCCTATTAAATTTTAAAAGCCCTTGAGAATAAAAATAAAGTACCATATATATGCAATCAAACAGCTGGTGTTGACTGCTACAGAACTAAGAGAATGAATGTTTAAAGTCTTACTACAAGGTCCAAATTTATTAATTATTTAGTGTTATGTTCTTGTGAAATTCCTTTTGAGAACCTGCCCCCAATTTGCAGGAAACAGAAATGCTGTGCGTGTTACACTGTTTTTAAGTAACATTATTTGTGAGATCCACGGTCATGTGAGCAGAAGTCCTTTCATATGATAGGACTTCTCCTTCTCTCCCTGTATGCTCAGTCAGATCTGCTCCATAAAGTCATCTAGCTTACATTTAAGGGGCAGGGAGGGGGAATCCATTTTGCTCATAGATATCTAGTCCACTTGTGGACAGACACAATTTGGTATCTGTAGTTTATTTTATTCTACTTAAAAGGAAGCAAAAATAACAAATGATGTTTCCTTTTTCAGTGGGAGTGTAAAGCACATATGGATATTTCATATCGCTTTGGAAAAATCGAAGTAAGCTGTGAAGGATACGATTACCCGGATGACCCTTACATATTAAAAGGATCATGTGGCTTGGAGTACACATTAGAATTAACCAAGGAAGGACAGCAGAAAGCGAATTCCTTTGGTGGGAGTTACTATTCCACAACGTCTCATGATTCATTAGGCTCAGGTGTTGGAGTGGTCCTCTTAATATTATTTGTGGTCCTTGTTTACGGCGTCTACAAGCTATTCCTCTGTGATAACCGGCCACAACATGGTTTCTCTCACGATGATGGCTATCCAGGAACCAATGGGCAGGATCATCGAAGTCCCCCTCCACCAGGATTTAAATCAGACTTCTCACCTCCTCCAGCATATAAATCCCACTTCACAGGTAACGTTCTCTCTTGTATATGACAACAGGAACACAGGCATTGAGAGATCTTGTCCGAAGCTGGACAATAGTGTTTGCTGACATAGCAGTGATGCTATTTTTTATTTTTTTATTTGGGGGCACTATTTGGGGCCCAGGTGGCGCTGTGGTTAAACCACTGAGCCTAGGGCTTGCCGATCAGAAGGTTGGCGGTTCGAATCCCTGTGACGGGGTGAGCTCCCGTTGCTTGGTCCCAGCTCCTGCCAACCTAGCAGTTCGAAAGCACGTCAAAATGCAAGTAGATAAATAGGAACTGCTACAGCGGGAAGGTAAACGGCGTTTCCATGTGCTGCTCTGGTTTGCCAGAAGCGGCTTTGTCATGCTGGCCACATGACCTGGAAGCTGTACGCCGGCTCCCTCGGCCAATAATGCGAGATGAGCGCGCAACCCCAGAGTCGGTCACGACTGGACCTAATGGTCAGGGGTCCCTTTACCTTACCTTTACCTTGTTAACTATAGCATCATGATGATTTGCATGTATGAATTAACATCAGATGAATTGCCTTCATATTACCCATTGTGAATCTGGAAGCATTACGTAATGGGAATTATGAGTGTGCATGTGTGAACTGTTAGTGTGGTTCCCCTTCATTACTTCAGAGTTTTTAAGCAGCCCTTGATTCAACGTCTGAAATAATTTGAGAGGATGCCTTGTTCTTGAGTGACATTCCAAAGCAAATAGCCCTCTTGTAACTTTTCTTAAACATAGCAGCACTGCTTCTGTTTCAAAGATTGTTTAATCTAAATCTATATAATTTTATTTGGATTAAGGTGATGCTAGTGGCTCGTATTCTGGTTCAAATTCAAATTCTGGGCCTGGATTCTGGACTGGGTTAGGTGCTGGAGGGCTACTGGGATACCTGGCAGGCAACCAAAGGTAAGCTCTAAGACTATCTACCTTGTTTTCTCTTGGCAACAATACTTTCTGGGCCTGGTGGGTGATATATTTACATAAAATGTGTGAGAGGTGAAAGGAATGGCATTCCCAAGGACAAGAAACCAAAGTGAGAGATTGTCTTCTTCATGCAACATCCAATAATTTATGTCTTCTATTTTTAAAGTTTTGATTAACCATTCTCTAATTTGGGGAATAAAGACAGGAGTGCCTGGCATGCTCTGGTTCATGGGGTCACGAAGAGTCGGACACTATTAAATGACTAAACAACAACAACAATTAGGGGAATAACTGGAATTTTTTGGTGTATAGCTAAAACAATCGTCGCTGCAATCAATACATTCAAAATCAATTATGAGCCCTAACATCTAGAGTAAAATTAATCCCTAACGTAAAGCCAAAAACTTCCAGAATCTGTTCTCATTTCATTTGGAATATATTTCTTCTAGAGATGATATAAAATCTGCAGTATTGATATTGCGTTTCTAGCATTTGACGTGATATAATTTGTAATATTTTATTAAGCATGCTACAGTTTCAAAAGGGGAAAAAATGCTTAAAGTCCTGAGAAATATTTATCTTGTACTTGAAGTGCTGCATCTCTGTACATAGTAATCAAGCCTGTAGTCACTTGGAGACTTTATTATAGTAGCCATGAAGGAGTTAGGTTGTGTGCAAAGTATTCTTCAGGCCCACAGTCTGGAAACCAGATTGGCCACCAGAGAATATAGAAATTGGCTATCCTTGATACAATGCTCTTTTAATTAGGCTCCTTGTTTTGCAGTTGCATAGCATTGCATCATTCAGTGAAGAAATTCCTGCTACCCTCTTTATAGTAAAGCAGCAGCTTCAGGAGAAATGAGGTGTTAAATGGTGGTCTTTGCTTTCAAATAACAGAATATTTCAAATACTAAAAATTCTTAAATTGTGTTTTGCTTGTTGCATATTATCTTTTGTTTTGGGGAGTTCTTAAAAAACAAAAAGGAGAGGTGTACATTTGAAAATATAATTCAAAGGTCAAGTTACTATAAATTGTCTTTAAGCTGGTCTTCCTTCTTTCTAACATAAGCTTCTAATATTTGTTTTGCATTCCTGTGGCCTGCCTATTCCAATATACAACTACAGTAATGTTTCTCCAGTTTCGTTCGTTATGAACTAGCTACTTTACATTACCAGATCTAGGTATAATTCTGTTAATTACTTATTTGATCTCCAGCTCCTCTTAGCTCATTTTACATTCCAGGTTATTTCTCCCCAGACTGGTTTCTTTGGCTCCTTTTGCTTATCAAGCCTCCCTTTTCTCTCCATTTCCCTTTGTGCTTTCCCCCGACATAATTGTTTTGTAGTATAGTTTATTAACTGCTGCTTCAAAAGGAATGAAATTTAAGTAACAGCTTATCAGTGCTCAGTTATCAGTGTAAAACACAGCCAAGATCCCAGCCCATGTAAATCGGAGGAAAAAGGAAATTGATGACAACTCAGTAACCATGCTATTTACATAGAAAAAGAAACAGAAAAAGAGCTAAAATGCAATCCTGTTGTTTTCCGTCTTGCTATTAACAGTGTTTCTGTTAAAACACTGTTACCAACATGGCCCTATTGTGATCTAACCTGTATATAATATCCCATCTGAATTATACATTTAAAGCAGTATCATATCACTTTAAACAGCCATGGCTTCTTCCCTCAAAGAATCTTGGAAACTGGTTTGTTAAGGGTGCTGAGAGTAGAAACAAAAAAATTAAGGTCTTATATATATATATAATAAATGTTCACCAATGTACCAAGCAGACACGTACACAAGTGTATGGGCCCCATGTGTGAAGCAGCACAGGAGGACAGCCCTTAAACCATTTTGACTCCCAAAACTGACAAAATGTTTCTCTGCAAGGAAAGGAGGGGGTGAGGGAACCTTCCCATTGTCTCAGGAATTAAAGTGATTACCATCTCAAAGGAATGGCCAGACTACCAGGAAGAGCAATCAGAGAAGGCATGATCAGATAACTTGGCAGAGGGGATAAACAACAGACTCAGATATCTGCCTGTAGACCGCCTTTTCTGTGATGTATGTATGATGCTTCTGGGGGTGGTCTACGACTCGAGAATGGGCAGTTTAAAATGTCGATATAAGGGCAGGCAGGCACGCCTTGGTTCTGGGTCCTCCTCTTTCTCCTGCCTGTGAGGGGAGCACCATTGTTGCAACAGTTCAATAAAGATCAGGCTTACTACCTAGCTGCTTTGCTTCTCAATATTCTCTGGTTGGCCTCTGCTATTCTCTCCTACTGATGGAGAACCTACAAAGGACATAAGGGAACAAGGGCAGGTTTTGTTTATTACAGAGTTGTTAGGAGACCTGTGAGGGAAATATAGGGGTGCTTTGGGGAAAGCCATGGCTATTTAAAGTGCATGATACTGCTTTGAATTTATAAAAGGTAAAGGGAACCCTTTACCAGTCGCGGACGACTCTGGGGTTGTGCGCTCGTCTCGCTTTACTGGCTGAGGGAGCTGACGTACAGCTTCCGGGTCATGCGGCCAGCATGACTAAGTCTCTTCTGGCAAACCAGAGCAGCACACGGAAACGCTGTTTACCTTCCCATCGGACCTATTAATCTACTTGCACTTTGACGTGCTTTTGAACTGCTAGGTGGGCAGGAGCAGGGACCGAACAACGGGAGCTCACCCCGTCGCAGGGATTTGAACTACCGACCTTCCAATTGGCAATCCCTAGACTTTGTGGTTTAAACCACCACGTCCCTCTTTGAATTTATAGATGGGGCCTAGATAGCAACCTTTTACCAGCATTGGTTGTAGCAGCTTATGCCATAATTGATCCTTGTTTACTAGATTGGTTGGCATCTGTCTGTCTTGGGGGACAATGGAAGAATGTGCCTTTGGGGGTGAAGTCACTGTTGGAAGGTTACAGCCCTCCTGTGGCTGTAGAGACCATTATGGGAGAGACACGTTTTGTTTACAGCTGGGGCAAATGAAGGTGTCCAGTTGTGCTGCTGGTTTAAGGCCAATGCAAAATCAAGAAATGTTTCAAAGAAATGTCCCTTTGGGGTTTCTTGACACATTTAGAAATTAAAGGATGCAAAACATGAGACTGACTCAAAAGCTGTTCTTGATTACTGATATAAATTGTCTTTTGCTGGGTGAGCTATGTTTACAACTTGTGTTTTCAAGACCCATCCTATTCCTGTGCCTGTAATGGGTTTTAATTGTTTTTAATATAATTTAACTGTAACCACACTAGGATCCCTATTTTCTTATTGAATAAATAATAGCAACAAGAAACTGAAAGCTACATCCAACATTTTGATTTGAATTTTTTTAAAAAAAAAAGAAAAGAAAAAAGTTTCCAGTATCTGGATGAATGCATCACTTTAAGGCATTCCAGCAGAGTTCTTATTAAAATAACCAGTCATGTGTTACTTGTATGGTGAAAGTTTACTTGTAATTTCTTGCTGTTAGGAACTAGAAAACTGCTTTATATGTCAGACCCATTGATTCACCTACCTCTGTATTCTCAACACTGACTGGAAGCATAACTCTATGGTTTGAGGCAGGGTTCTTTCTCAGTCCTACCTCAAGATGCTGGATATAGACTCTGCTACTGTGCTATGACTCTTCCCAAAATTACTGAATATCCACTTGCATATACAGTATAAATGTGTTTTTCCTATGGTGACCTTTTTAAAAGAAAGGGGTGGTTTCTGGGTTCACAATGCCTTTGTTGCTGGTGAGGAGTTTCACATTATATGACCTTCCACTTTTTAAAAAACAGACTCCTTTATAGACTTTTTTGCCTGATAAAGAATATGAACATGCGATATCTGGGTTTAAGGATTGAAGAAAATATTGGTTTATAGAAAGTGTAATTGTAGGGTGTTACCTTAGAGTGGATGTTTGGAATAATTTTCTTTATATAGCTAACAAAGAATCAGCAGTTCTTTTTTCTTCATTTTGGATTGTTTTTATGTAGATTAGTTTTGTTTTTGCTTTTTTGATACAAAGGTTAGTATCAAACATCCAATATATTTATTATTTTCTTTCAAACTTTAATAAAATCTATAGGGGGAAAATATTTTATCTCCCCACTTCTATTCTAGCTTATCTGTTTCTTTAAACCTTTATATTACCGTAGGATCTAGGAGTCCTGGTAGACCACAAACTTGACATGAGTCAACAGTGTGATGCAGCAGCTAAAAAAGCCAATGCAATTCTGGGCTGCATCAATAGGAGTATAGCGTCTAGATCAAGGGAAGTAATAGTACCACTGTATTCTGCTCTGGTCAGACCTCACCTGGAGTACTGTGTCCAGTTCTGGGCACCACAGTTCAAGAAGGATACTGACAAGCTGGAACGTGTCCAGAGAAGGGCAACCAAAATGGTCAAAGGCCTGGAAACAATGCCTTATGAGGAACGGCTTAGGGAGCTGGGTATGTTTAGCCTGGAGAAGAGAAGGTTAAGGGGTGATATGATAGCCATGTTCAAATATATTAAAGGATGCCATATAGAGGAGGGTGAAAGGTTGTTTTCTGCTGCTCCAGAGAAGCGGACACGGAGCAATGGATTCAAACTGGTACAAGAATGAAGATTCCACCTAAACATTAGGAAGAACTTCCTGACAGTAAGAGCTGTTCGACAGTGTAATTTGCTGTCAATAAGTGTGGTGGAGTCTCCTTCTTTGGAGGTCTTTAAGCAGAGGCTTGACAGCCATATGTCAAGAATGCTTTGATGGTGTTTCCTGCTTGGCAGGGGGTTGGACTGGATGGCCCTTGTGGTCTCTTCCAACTCTATGATTCTACTGCTATTGCATGTGGTGGGGAAATGACATTTACCACTAAAATAGTTTAATTGATTTCTCCCCACCACAGGTCATCTACGTATCACCCACATTCACCTTACCATAATACGTGGGCTGGCCCAACTGCTCCACCTCCTGCATTTGGTACTTCAAACAGCTCTGCAACGTCTTATTCAGGGACAAAGTCCACCTCAGGTAAGTTATAAGCTATGTTATCTTTATTTTCCTGGTGAACCTTGATTGCATTTAATTCCTGTTTAATTTTAATTTTGCTTCTTCGTGATCTTTTTATTTTATTTGCATTATTACATTCAGTTACACATTTTAACATTCTTAGCGATACATTCAAAATTATTATTGTTTTCAACACTATATATGTAAATCTCTGTTTATATATTTCCTTATTCCAACCGCTGTGACTTCCCTCCACCACTTTACACCTTTTGTTTTTGTTTGTTTTTGTATTGTGTTGTGTATATTGTTTCTATTTTCCCCATAAGACGCCTGTCATTATTCTAGCTTTACAAAATTTAGTCGATGCATATCAATTAATTTGTTTTGGAACAATGTTTTGTCATTACCATTCTGTAATGTAATTCCTGTTTAAATCTTTGGGGGTAGGTAAGTGACAAGTCATCTGCCTCACTTTTCATACAATTTAGGCTTAGTTTTCACCAAGCTGATAAACCTGTCTGGACTGTACAACATAATGTAGGATAAAGCACACATAATTTAATACTCTCCCATATTACTGCCTCGCATCTGGCATATAGAAAATTAGTATATTAAAATATGCGAGTAGAACTGCTTTCCACCTATTTTCAAAAGGTCTTGTCTTACGTGTACAATATTTACTCAAATGCAGCTCTATTGAACATTGTAATAGATGAGAGAGGATACAGACAGACACACACCACACAACACAACACAACACATTTGTAGTAATGTTTAATTGTTTATTGGTGGTGGTTGTTATATACATATTTATTTATTTTTTCCTTGCCTTTTTCTCTGACAGTGACTTAAGGCCGCTTACAGATAAAATAAGAACAGTTGAAAACAAAGGGTGGGGGGGCGGGGAATAATTTTAAAACAAGTAAACATTAATAGAATTTATGTATACAGTATAATATAAAATTATTTTTTCAATCTGTTCTCAAAAGTATTACCCATTGACTGATCATCTTTCTCTTTCTGTCTCTTAGGTTTTGGAGGCACAAAAAGGAGATAAAGTTCCTGATCTGCTTGAGTGTGTCAATAAAAACAACTTTCCAGCAATTTTTAAAAATTCTTTCCAACAATTTTGAAACCTGTTTAGGCCTGGCTTTGTAAAAGTTTAACTTTGGTTCAGTTATACATATGTGTATTTGAGTTTGAACTTAAATATATAGTTTCAGGAGTTGTTTTGGATAATTGCTTAGAATAGAAAAACAAGAAGCGGACACAAATTCTTTCTGAAACCATTAAGTCCCAGTGAAAACAATGGTACATTTCTGAGTAAACCATAATTTACAATCTGCAACATTTTTTTTAAAAAAACAAACAACAAACAAACCCAAAAATAAAGAGCATGAAGAAATACTATTACAGCGGTTTGAAAGAAGCATGAAGGTGAATCTTCTCATTAAACTTGTTCCAAAATGTTAAAAAAATACCAATTTCCCATAAACCATAATCATAGTAACTATTGTACCAAACTTTATCCATTCAGATATATTAAGAGATATACTCCCCCCCCCCATATTTAGCTGTTACAATCTTAGTAGCAGTTACAGTATAAGGTTAAACTCTTATTTCTTGATCATTTTATGGAAAAACATCTTCTAGATTCATTCCTTCTCGGTGGTGGCGCCTTCTCGGTGGTGGCGCCTGCCCTGTGGAACGCCCTCCCAACAGATGTCAAAGAGGAAAACAACTACCAGACTTTTAGAAGACATCTGAAGGCAGCCCTGTTCAGGGAGGCTTTTAATGTTTAATAGATTACTGTGTTTTATTTTTCTGTTGGAAGCCGCCCAGAGTGGCTGGGGACACCCAGCCAGATGGGCGGGGTATAAATAATAAATTATTATTATTATATATTATTATTCTAAATAATATATAATATTATTATTCTGTAGTGGGACAAAAAGTTCTTGGTGGCACAAGCGCCTGTACAGTACTTCTTGACGAGCTTGTAACAGAACCACCCCCCTCCCATCAGTCAACCTTGAAACAAGGGACAAATTTCAAAGTAGCTCCCACTGTAGGGGGGAAGAAGGATAGAGAAGGGTGGGTGAGAGAGAAGGACCTTTCTGGATGGTTACCTTTATGCCTGAGAAGTAAAAAACGGAAGTGAAAGTTTGAGAATTCCAGTTTGCTTTTTGGGGATAATAACATGGAAGTAACATTGGGGATAATAACTAAGAAATGGCATATCTACATCTTTGAAAAAACTGCTTTAACTTGTTTTTATTTGGTTTCTGAAGGAAAACACAAGAATAGACATGCATGCAGTTTTTAAAAGTAAGTCTTATTTGGGTTGCAACCAACTTAGTCATAGTTTGAGTAGACTCATTGAAATAAGTGGATTCAGTTGGCTACAACCCATTGAGCTCGGTGGAGCCTGTTTCCAGGTATACATATAATTGTAGACCTTGACCCTAACCAGTTCTGGTCATAGGCCACTAGTACATAGATCATAGAACTGTAGAGTTGGAAGGGGTCCCAAGGGTCATCTAGCCCAACCCCCTGCAATGCAATACAGTGGTACCTCGCAAGACGAATGCCCTACAAGACGAATGCGTTTTGCAATCTGATGGTGACTTTCAAGACGAATTTGTTTTGCGAAAAATTCGTCTTGCGAATCGCGGTTTCCCATAGGAATGCATTGAAATTTAATTAATGCATTCCTATGGGCAAAAAAAAGAAATTTCAATGCATTCCTATGGGAAACCGCGATCGCAAGACGAATTTTTCGCAAAACGAATTGACTCGTGGAACGAATTAAATTTGTCTTGCAAGGCACCACTGTAATCACATTAGTTGTACACAGTAATATATCATCAAATGACATATCCAGCCAATTCACCTAGATGAGCACCATGATGTGGATTTCATCAACATCAGGTCCTTGTCCTACCCACATGATGCTGACACAAAGTCCTACTCTAACACTAGGCAACAGAAGGAAGGAACAATCCCCCCCCCTTTCCCACCAACTGCAAGATGTCTATGACAAAAATGTCTTTCACTAAAGATGAACGAACTGTGAAAAAGACTTATGAATGGAAAGTGGAGATGATAGGTGTACCTTTCCCTGTTTCTCTGTTTGTTTTGTAATGCATTTTTTTTTTGAAAAATAAAAAACTAGTTTTAAAAAATCAGGTCCTTGTGCAGAATACAGCTTCCCTGTAAATCATCTCTCTTGCTGCATCAGAGGGCTATCTTTTTCATAAGGTAGAATTTGGGTGCCATAATAGACTTTGTACATGTGTTCATTGATATCTTTCTTCATGCCCTTCATTCTGCTGAATATAATTATATGTTACTAGTTCCTTGTACACAACCTTTTACTCTTATTGAGAGTACAGTTGTGACTGTTGTCTTGGTTCTCCTTCCTCTCCTGTGAGGGGGAGAAAAACCCAAATGTTTGCATTGTAAAAATCTTCATACTTTGGATTTAAGACTGTGTCAAAGTAACTGATTTCTTCATTTAGTAACTCCTTTAACACTAGAAAACAATGGCTAATGGAATGTTTGGCTGGCATTCGTCTGTCTCATGAAATAAATCATGAATTCATAAGAACTGGATTAATTTAACTGAAAAATCCAGTGTTCTGCATTGACAGCCATTCTTTAAAAAACTACTATATAGATTTGTTAGTTGTGATCTTCTGGATGGTTGTTTATAAACTGCTTTCCTATATGGAAAAGAATAATGTACTGTATTGGAGGTAGTGGAACTGGCTTGGTTTGCACATAATGTTAAGTCAAAGGTTGGCTTGGTGTGAATGAACAAACATGCAGGTACACAGAGCAAAAAAATGCAGCTGGTTTGCTTCTCCCCTGGTCCTGTTGTTGCTGTACTATCCAGAACTGAGCCATGGTTGGGTTTAGCATTACTGATTATCTAGTCCACTCTGCATTTCCCCCCCATTGATCAGACATCTAACAGATGTAACAGTAAAGAGAATGGGTTTGGAACTGCGTCTATATTGTTGCCTTTTATTCAGCAGTGGTCATGCTCTCTTTTTGCTGTATGCTTAACTCAGTAAATAAGCACAGTTGACAAATAATAAGCAGCAAACGTTGAAATAAAATGCAGAACTAATGTTAATATGTGCAAAGCTAAAACTGAGTAAAGGAAATAATTCTTTTTTCACTACAGATTTTTGAACATGTGGGGAGAGGGCCTGGAGCTTCATTGAGGAAGCCAGGCCCTCACAGGCTCTCCCTTTGCTTCTGTCCTGTGTATCTTCACATACTCATGGGGTCCAGACTGGTGGTTACTGACATGGAATGAGACCTTGGGGTTTTAGCAGATACCTCTGTTAAGATGTTGACCCAGGGTGTGGCAGATGTGCAAAAGGTGAATTCCATGCTACGGTTCATTAGGAAAGGATTGGTCTCTACAGCAGGCACTGTAACTCTCCAGCTGTTTGACTTCTCCCTAGAAGGTACACACTTTGATTATCTCATGAGACAGACGAATGCCAGCCAAACAATTCTATGAGACCATGCTTGAATTGCCTTGTATAGTTCTGGTCTGTCTCCATGAAAAGCAACTTCACAGATATATTGGTATTTACCATGATGAGGCCATTCAAGTTTCTCTTTACAGTGGCTATGATTTACCTTAGTACCAAAATAGCTGCATCGTTCTAGTTAGCATTTGAGCTCCTTTGGAAGGGGTGATATGAATTGAATGGATAGCACTAAGAGTGATGAGAGCTCACTAGCATTATTTCTAACACATTGAAAAGAGGAAGAGTGCAAGGACTGCCTTCTTTCTCCACTTCGTCCTTGGTCTGGTCTACCTTTAAGCCCTACTGTAGTCTGGTAAACCAGTCTAGCTGAAACATACAATGGTTAGATCCTAAGATACTTGAATGGAAGGAAGTTCATTGGGGAAAGTTTCTTGTCCCCTTCCTGGAGTCACCTGCACATCTAAAGTCTCTGAAATTGTCCTCAATTTGAGCTCCTGTTTAAATAGGGATTGTGCAAGAGAACTTTCTTGTGAATTGGGTCTTGTGTTAATTCTTATGGGATACCATGTGGATTCTGTGCCTAGGGCACCAGTGTGTTGCCAACCAGCCCTTCCTGTTGCATAATCAAAGTCTCAAGAAACAGCAGAGTGTGCCTCCAAGGGTGAAGCCAAACCACTGTTAGCAGAATCAAAGTGACCTCCCGGGGCAGTGTGTATGGAGATCCTGGGCTGCCCAAATGGCAATACCCCCCTCTCAGCCTCACTGATGTGATCCAGAGGAAAGCAGAGCACCAGCTTGGCTGCAGGAGTTACCAGAAGGAAGCATACAAGGCACCAACACATGCAGAAACCGTCTTACTGACCACTGGACCCACTATTGGTCTTGCCTGCTCAATCCACCGGAGCCTGTCTTCGCATGCATCATCGAAATGGTAATTGCAATCCATACAGCACCCACACTCATGCAAATCAGTTGCTGCCTTCAAGCAAGTACAGCTCAGTTGGGAACTTGCCTGACAGGATCTCCTGCCTTCCTGAGGCAATAGCCTAAGGCTTGCTTTCATGTGCTATTGTACCTGGTCAAATCCTTGTCTTGCCATGAACTCACTACTACGGTAGGTGGCCTTGGGAGAGCCAATTTTCTCCCAGCAGGTGCCCCTCATCTACAATATGAGGATCATGGTATTAGACAAGCTTCAAGGGCAGGAAGGAATACTGAAATCTATATTTTCGAATGTGGATGTTTTCTTCCACCTCAGGAACAAGTTTGGAGACGATCTCTTGAGAAATCAAACTTGGCATAAGGGTTCCCCAGATGGGAACAGTGGTCTTTATCCATTTTGGATGCCAGGTACAATTTTCAATCAATATGGCATACCAAAACATGACTTTGGATTGATTTTACCCAATATTGGGCTTGATGGGTCCAAATTCTCAAATTGCACTATACATTTAAAAATTACAATTTTTTTTGTTTCAAAAAATACCCGGGCAGCATTGGGCACTCCTCACTAGTAACATATATGAAGCTCTCCCCCCCCCCACCCAAACAAAATAAATTTGCAACGTACATTTCTAGTATTTTATGTCAGTTTGCAAGGAATAGCTTGGGAGTGTAAAAGTGAAGTGTGTGACTGCAATTTAAAATTTGTAAGATGCCAGAAACAAATAATAATCTGTGCACCTGATTATCAAAACTTATCAAATCTCTCACGAGGTGACGAAGTTCCATACAGTGAGGCACTTAACATCAGTATCAACATACACTGTGTAAGTCCTAGCACTCTAATAGGCTGAAGATGAAATTATTATACATCCTACCAAGGAACTCAGGACAACACATATGGCTCTCCCCTCCCCCTCTTTTTTATCTTCACAACAACCTTGCAACATAGTTTAGGCTAAGGGACAATGATTGGCCCAAGACCATCTATAATCATCCATACCTGAAAGGGGAGGAGAATCTGGATCTGCCTGCTCTAATACCAAACGTACCACTGCTATAACATACTAGCAGCTCCAGCACCTGTTTCCCTGTTCCGCTGAAGATACCACACACACTCTGGGCATGTGCAATGTGAAATACCCACCTTGTAAAATTTAAACATTACCACAAATATTTTTTTCCCCCTAGCAGGGCTTTGAAATGCTAATCTTTTCTGAGTCATTCCTTACTTAACTCCACTTAAAGTGATGCCAAACCAGTCAAACCAGGATTCAATTAACCAGATTTTGAAAATCAGCAAACACTTCCAAATTGTCAGGTATGAAATCATGCAAATTCCAACACACCCCTTGGTCTACCCCAGGCATCGCCAAACTGTGGCCCTCCAGATGCTTTAGCCTACAACTCCCATGATCCCTAGCTAACAGGACTAGTGGTCTGGGAAGATGGGAAGTGTAGTCCAAAAAATCTGGAGGGCTGATGTTTGGGGATGCCTGGTCTACCCTATTCTATATAATCTATAAAAATAAGTCACAGCATTCTGTCACATTCTAGGGTTTCTCTGGCAGAAGGAAAACCTGTCATCCCTTTTGAGGCGAAAACATAGGTAGGAGCAGTGCCCTTCCTGTCCCTTTTTGAAGGCTGAAGTGGGGCAACTATATGTTTTGATGCTTTCATATGTGTGTCGTTTCCCAGTTACTCCAAGGCCTGGGGAGCAAATATGGGGTAAGGCAGGCTTCCTCAACCTTGGCCTTCCAGGTGTTTTGAGACTACAGTTCCCAGCATCCCTGACCACTGGTCCTGCTAGCTAGGGATCATGGGAGTTGTAGGACAAAAAATCTAGAGGGCCACGGTTGAGGAAGCCTGGGGTGAGGGCTGTTGTCATGTGGGGTTTCCAGAAGCTTCTGGCAGGCCACCTTTCATTTGATCCAGCAGCAGGGCTACGTGCTTGTCTTGGGTACAAGGAGAGCCTCAACTCAGTGGTGGTGAAAAAGACAAATGTAACGTTTGGGATTCTTAGGGAGAGGATTGAAAATAAAACAGCCAGTAAATGCTTTTGCCTTTGCAGAAACGGATAATACCGACATATCTGGAATAGCAATTACAGTCGCTTCAAGTTTCTGCTTGCGAGGAGGCCCTAACCTTAACATTATTAACTACTCCCAGATTGGCAGGTGCTTTGGGGGAGGACTTGCTGTTTATCTTCCTACAGGCAGCGCCTGAGGGTACTGGCCTTCCGCAGTAGACATCACATGCCAAGTGAGGAATTCTGTTGGTTTGCACTAAGGCAGAAGATCTACATGTGCAAAACAAATGTATGCAAAGCTGCTTGTAAGCCACCTTGCAGTTCTACAGGGTGGAAAGGCAGGATAGGATCTGTCGACTGGCTGGCTGGCTGGCTGATTCTGCTTGGCTCGCCTTGAAAGGATTTCACAGAGTTGGGAAACATGCAAAGTAAGTAAGATAGGAAAGAACCAAGGCTGTAAAGCAGGGAGTGGACCAGTGGGCACATGTTTAATGTTGAGAGAGTGCAGTGGGTGCTGCAGCAGGAAGGTAAACGGCATTTCCATGCACTCTGGCACTCATCACAGTGCTCAGTGTGCCCGAAGCAGTTTAGTCATGCTGGCCACATGACCTGGGAAAGCTGTCTGCGGACAAATGCTGGCTCCCTCGGCCTGAAAGCGGAGATGAGTGCCACACCCCATAGTCAAGTTTGACTGCACTTAACTATCCAGGGGTTCTTTGCCTTTATCTTTTCTACCTTTATAATAATAGAAATGTCAAAGTATCAGCAATACAAGAACTAGAAAGCCCCCTTCCCCTCGAGAGAACAGGCAATACTCAACAGGCCAAGTAAAACACTTCTCACAGTAATGAACCACAATTCAGGCCATGAAATATCAGTAATAATAATAATGATTTACAAATAAGATGGTTGGAAGATGTGTTTCTTTAGGGCTTGACACATGGGATGACCCGCAGCAATCACATGTTGCTAAATAGTCAGCAAAGATATTATAGTCTCCTTACCTTACCAGTGTCCTACTTGGTTGAATTATTCACCTACTATTGTACTTTCAGGTGGCACTATTTTGAAAACAGTCTAAGACCATTTCTCTGAACAGTGGTACCTTGGTTTAAGTACACAATTGGTTCCAGAAGTCTGTACTTAACCTGAAGTGTACTTAACCTGAAGCGAACTTTCCCATTGGAAGTAATGGAAAGTGGATTAATCCGTTCCAGTCGGGTCCGCAGAGTACTTAAACTGAAAGTACTAAAACCGAAGCGTACTTAAACCAAGGTATGACTGTACCAGGATATTCTGTTGCTGATCTGCTACTGGTCCTAAAACAAAGGAATCTCAAAGGGAAAATGCTGGAGTTTTGTTCTGTTCATTTGAGTCTGAATACAGGCAATGGTTTCCTGTCCCAGGTTAATTAACTCAGCATTGCTAAGCTTCTAACATTATCATTTGTGTTGTGAATGAATAACCCTGCAAACTGATAATGCTCCATCATGCATCTGAAGAATGGAACTTGAACTTGTCATAATAATTTGTTTGTCTTTTAAGGTGCCACAAGACTCTTTGTTAATTAGAATACCGTAGTTGCTGTTCAGTGCAAAATGATTTCAGGAGGAAGCTGCTGGGACAAAGAAACAAAACTGGACATTCTCCCATGTTTTGAAATGATCAAATGGTGCCAAGTAATTCTTCTGTTATGTAAATTTTGACCTGTCTGTCTATTGGAAAACTCTCAAGCAAAATTTCCCAGGACAGATCTATTTATGAGTTTTTCAACGGAAGATATAACCACTGTTTGAATCAAGATAGAACAGTTTTTCTGCTGATTAGCATGTCAGAGCAGGGTGAGTGATTTTTAGGAGGTGAAACTTATTTTTTGCAAATTTCTTCAGTGAAATATGTTTTTGGGTGTGATAAATTATTATTTTTTTGTGAATGGCAGCATTTCTCTTAGTAATTATGCATTTGATGAAGAAGCATGTAAATTGCTCTTGGAAAACCAAAGAATTTAAATTTTACTTTCTGAAAATGTCAGATAACACTAAATAATACATACATACCTACATACATAAAAATAATATTAATTTTAACTGCAAGTATTTGGCAATTTTTAAAATTATTCCTATGCAATTTTACAAACATTTTACTTACCAAGCTAAACAAAATTATACTAATTTAATCAAAATAATTTAATCAAAATATATTTTGCATTCCCAAGTCACATTACAACTTTTTAGCACAACTTTTTTGGAATTTCAAAGTATTCAAAAAAAGTCGTGCTAAAAAGTTGTAACAGCTACATGCTTTATTTCCCAAAGCTGTGTTTCCCAAGGTATTATAAGTTTACTGCACTGGCTATGGTGGAAGAGGATCTTAAACCTTCCTATGGCTGTTGATTATGTCCTGGAAATACCCCCCAAGCCAATTCTCTAGGTTTACATTTACATTTCAGACCTTGGCAGGAGTGGGGGTGGGGGGTGGAAACCCAGAGGAACACCAGACTGGGGGTATAGTCAGGAGAACATTTGTGGATGGGAGAAGGAAGGGAGGGATGTGATATGGTACTGGCCCAGGGGGGCTGAACTCTGGGTGTTTTCTGTTGGGTCTTGGAATAGTTGTGCCTCCTCCACTAAAAAATCCTCATGGCACCCTATAGCCACTGACACACAGAATAAGGCCTAACAGGCTGAGTTGTTTCCCTCAACAAAAGTAAGCATATTTATTTACTGTATTTACAAAGAGCTGTGGTTGGTGGGTGGGTAAATTGTGTCTCATTTGCCTATATAATGGCATATACACCTTCTCCTGTCCCTGGCCAATTACCCCATACAAGTGCCCAAACTATCAGTTTTTGCTGTGCCATGACGACCTCCAAAAAAGGAAGGGATAAAACATTGTGAAAGCCTGCAGGTTGTTCCCAATCTTCTAAACACAGGTAAGAGATACGTTGGAGAACATTATATTTGTCTTAGGCCTTAGTCACAGTTAACTTGTGCAGGATTGTGTACAATGTCTTTTGTGTTCCGTACCAGGAATTATGCTGTTTGTATGCTGTCTCTGAACGTCTTCCCACCAAAATACTTTCTACAAACATGTAACTTTAATCTCTGTAAAATGTTGCATTTTGCACAAGCAGTATACAGCATTGTTGTAGAAAAATTGGGGGTTGGCTTTTGCTGCCCAACTTCCCAAGTGAGTCCCCTAAGTCCATGATCAGTCAGAGAAGAATGGATGGGGACAGGATCCAGTGAAAGAGAGGCAGATTTTGCTTTACTATTCTGTTGCAACAGAGTCCTTCCCCACCCCCACCCCACCCCCACCCCTGCCGCCTTTTTGCAATGAGGTGAGAGACCCAGAACAAAGTGTGCAGGAACCTTTAAAGACTTTAGAAATTTCCCAACCCCTTAGCCAAATACCACCCTAATATACATACATCACAGAAAAGGGGGGACTTCCATGGAAATTTGGAAGTGTTGCTTCTCTCCCCAAAGTCTGATAATGTTTTTACTGATTGCAATACAGTACCTGGGCAGTCTGGCCCTTCTTTTGAGATGATAAATAGTCTTGAATCCAAGTCGCAGGCATACCCTTTTCATACAGAAAATATGCCCTTAAGGCAGGATTTGAAAGATTTGTAAGTGAAATAACTATTGGAAAACGTTTTTTTTATTTTGCAGAGGAAATAGAGAGCAAAGATGCCTTTTGGGATTGTTCAAAGTGTATTTGTTTCCTCAGGGAATATTTCCTGAATTTTGAAGGGTGAAGGATTGTTTCTCTGTGGAGTGGGTGTCTGCTATGTGTGTGCACCCTAAAAATTTTATAATAATACTGTGCTGTGCATAATTTATAATGCTGATTTATCTATAACCATACATATTATTATAGGTTATTTTTTCTGCACTCCTTATCTTTCTCATAACATCTCAACAGACTACTGGAATGAGAAGCTAATGAACATAGAAGCCCATAACTCTCATTCCCATAACTCTCATTAACCATTAATATTATTTCTAGCTCCTTTTTACCCAGCTGGCTTTGTAATATTTGATATGAGCTGGAGCACATAAAATAAAATTTAAATACTGTAACTACAGCTTTCCCCATCCGCATGTTGTAAAAATTTTGCAGAGCTACACGGCCCTAGAATTAAGTGGATCCTCGACCCAGGAAGAGTCCAGGTATCCTGGCAAGCAGACAAAGTTTAAGCGTCTCCTGCCCACCAAATAACAGAGACCAAACCAGGACGTGCGAAGCAAGGCACTTTTATTTTTGCTGTTGCAACAGGGTCCTTCCTCTCACACAGGAGAACAAGGAAGGAACCCCAAACAAAGATGTCTTGTCCTTAAAAAGAGATTTGAAATTGGTTTCAGCCCACCCCCCAGAAGCATCATCCATATGTCACAGAAGGGGTGTAGCCCAAGACCCCCCCTCCCTAGATTCATCATAGGTACATCATGAAAGGGGAGGTCTGGTGGCAGTAATCTGAGCACCCTGGACCCTGCCCCCTGCCCCCAGAACCTAATCAACAAAATTGAGAGATATTTACATTTCCCTGTTTCCCAGCCAAGTTAATCACACCCTTTTGTCTGGCAGTCAGGTATCAGGATGCCAGGGATTATCACTTTAATTCCTGAGACAATGAGAAGGTTCCCCCCACCCCACTTCTTCCTTGCAGAGGAACACCTGGTCAGAGAGAGAGAGTCAAAATGGTGTCAGTCAGGCCTGTTTTCCTGTGCTGCTTCAGACATGTTTCTGTACATTCATGTACATGTTTTATGAACAATTATTATATATATATATATATGACCTCAAAATTCTTATAACAATATCCCCCATTTGGGGCTATAATTTTTCTTAAAAATTGTTGCCCCACAAAAGAATAACCAGATGTGTTGTTTTAGTACTTTGGGAGAAGCATTTCTCAAAAATGGTCTACGTATTTCATTTAACAGGATGGTCCACCAATATTGACTGGAAAGTGCAGTTTGTTTGTTTACCCTTTTGTGTGTTCTTCAGGTGTCAAAAGCTAGCTCTCCTCTGGTTGCACACCTCCATCGTGGCACAACAGCAACAATCCCTGGTGAATCCCCTTAGGGCTTTCATATTGACCATGTCGCCTGGCACCCCCCATAGCTGCCACAGGTTTGGACATGTCATGAGAGAGATGCCTTTGCCTTGGGCTTCCTATGGGCCTTTATTATAGGCTCTGGCCTTGCACTGTAGGGAGTTGCCCAGTTGCTCTTAAAGGAAGAAAGCTACTTGCACCTTGGATACACTTGCCCAATTAGAACTGACCCAATTAGAATTTATACAGCCCCATAAAACATGTCCAAATTAGTCAAATTTAACTCTAAAAGGGATCATTCCTGTTAAATCAAGACATAAATACCTTCATTTATCTGGTGTTTCATGGATCTTGGGGCTTATTCTTGGTAAAATGATTTAAAACAATCTAAAATTGTGTAAGAAGGCTGGCACACTGCAGAGTGCCAGGTGGGACAAGAAAACGTGGTCATAAGTTGATCTAATCTAAATACTGGACTATGCAATATCCTGATCCTTTAAAAGGCATACAATAATACAAAAAAAATCATTGGGACACTATACATTAACATAAAAAAAACAATTAAACACAAAATTGGTTCACCCCCCCCCCCCTTGTGGAAATAACATACTGTCAGACATAGTTCAATGTTTCTGTCGAATATCACACAACATAAAACATAATCATATATCAGTTGTATGTCTTGAGGCCATCATGATCTTGAGACAATTCCGGCTGCTTTTAAATCCTAGGGCACAGAGTCTTGAGGTCAAGGAGAGAGAATGTCCTTGCAATTCACTTTCCCCCTTTGTCCCAAAGTCATTTGACACATTTCAGTGTTCCTATATAACACATAATGCACAAAACCTTCAAATTATTAATTATACGCCACTTGTATATCTTGAGGCAATCAGGTGAACTTGAGATAATTCTTGCTGCTTTTGCATGTATCTCCAACAAGGGGGTTTTCTTGTCTGCCTTCGAGTCACTGGGAGGAAGTTAACAGTACTTCTATAACAGCACTTCTAAACCTTGCTGAAACGTTATAGCTTTCTAGGTCCTCCTTCTTAGGTTGTGATCAAAGAGATAAAATGTCAATTTGGTTTCCTGTAAAACATCCTTTTGAAAATAGGCCTGCAGGGGGTTGGGGTCTGAAGATATAATTAGTTAAAAAATAATAATGATAAATAGTATAATAATGATAAAGTCAAGAAAGGGGAGAATATTCTAGAAATTTCTTCTTGGGAAGCTGCAAAGAATATAAGATCATAGTTAAGCATTTTATTCATTTTAAATATTACTATTATCATTCATATTTAATTACTGCTGTTATTGTCCACTCAGTCAGTTTAATTTACTTCACCTAGTTTGGCTGTGGAGGAAACAAAGGACAAAAATTTTGTTAATTAGGACACAATCGATAAGTTATTAACATTTTCCTTATGTGGTTCTGAATTCTCTTTGAGGTTCACGTATCTTGTTTGAAAGGGATTAATATTATTATTATTTACAGGAAAGAATGACTTAGATGCTACATTTGTATGTACAGAAAGAAAAAGTAGAAATACCAAAAAAAAAATACAAAAATAAAACACTAAAATTTAGATTACCACTCACACAACAATTTTTCAAATGAAATTGGACTTGACACAAAGATATCAGATTTTTTTAAAAAAAGAATTATCATTAAATAATACAAAGACATTATAAATTGGAGAGGAACCTTAAAGATCTGAAGGTGAAATATCCAATTAAGATGGAAAAATGGTAAAATAACGGAAAAAGCTTTGAAATTCATCATAATAAGAAATACTCAGGCAAGACTACCTGACAAAATACAGTCACAAAACAATACCTGGTTATTGTTAGAATAATTTCATAGACATAATGGAAAAACTGATTTAATAAATGGAAGCAGATTATTTATAAGCTAAAGAGAAGCGCCAAAGAGAAATGAAATTACTGTTTGTATCTCCTCACTCCTCACTTTTTCTTTTTTCTTTTTTTTTTGTGCTGTGGAAGAAAAAAATTGGCAAAACACTCAATCATTGCTACATTAGAAAAGGGAGGGTTATATTAACATAGGGTAATGCCTCGGGGTGAAATGCAAATGAGAGATAAGTATCCATCCTGAGTACCTGCTAGGAAAGAAATGGAGCCTTTTGTTTGCATAGTCTGTCAACTGGTAGACAGCAATTTTCTATGAATTTCCAAGTGTGGAGGGGGCTTGTTTAGGTGGCGTCCCCCCCCCATTGGGAGATAATTTTGCATTAAGGTTCTGAAAGAATTTCTCTGCACCCTGAATCTCAGTATCCTGCTGGAAAGGGAAAATTATTTCATGTGAAAATCAGTCAGGAAATGTTCCTAAAATGTACAGAGTTTTGCATGTTGAACTGGAATTGGCAGCTTCTAAACAGTTGATGGTTCTCAATGGTTCTTTATCTATTTATTCATTTTTACATAAGGAAATTTAAATTTAAGTTTCATGTGCAAAGCATAACCTTGAACCTCTTAATTAATTTATAAACTACTCAAGAGACAGACTTATAGTAGTACTCTGCTATTTATACCTGTGGAAAGAATCTGGCATGTTAAGATTTTGAAACTTGGCAACCATTTAACTTTGATGGACCAGTAACATACATGAGGTTGTTTTCCCTCAGTGGTTCAAAGCTTTACATTAAGAAATTTGAATAATATTTCATGAGCAGATTATAACTTTCTCGCCCCTTAGTTAAAACCTCCTTTTTCTCCTCTATTTTCCTCTTCAAGCTGACATAGCCTCTGTGCATGTACAGAGTTCATGATTCGGCAGTCTATTGTACCATTTTTTTTTTAAAGTGCTGCACCTCTTGACAAAATTACCATCTGAATAAAGGAAGGGAAGGGGAAAGAGTAGATTTTAAAATAGGGTTAGATTTTACACAGAAACCCAGCAATTTACACTTCCACCAAACCAGCAACAAAAGTGGTGAAATTAAATTCTTTGGTCAGTTTAAATCCATTTCTTTAGCTTTTGTGTCCTGAGATATTTCTGACACCTCTTATTTCCTGTTCCTTGCTGCTTAGGAAGCAGGCTTATAAATCTTAAACTTTAAATATATAAAACTTCAATATCCAGGCAACCCAATATTTTTACCAGAAAGCTGCAAGAAAAGTTTGGTCAAATTAAACTCCTTAATGAAGTCATGGCACTAATTAGCCATGTTTACTGTACTATATAAACATCTCATACCCCAGGCAAAATAAATCTTGATTTGCCCCCTTTATCTACAGGGTTCGGGGTGAATTCGTAATTGCAAATGTTTTCGTTTGTTTGTTTGTTTTTAATTAATTTATTACAGCCATGGCAGACTAAATTCTCTGCCCCCTTATCTATGGGTAATATGGTCATAGAGCCAGAATTCATAAAATCCTTTGCATTCTCATTGATTTTCAGCCTTACCAATTCCAGACAAAATTTTCTGGCCCTTTATTTACAGGGATGGTCAAGGCTCATTCTGCTTGATTATGAATTTGTATGTGCTTGAACTGTTGGCTGGAGTTTTGCAGTTAAAAAAAATAGCTGACAATATGGTGGAAAAAATAACACCAGACATTCATTTTCAATGCATGATATACCATCTCTACCTCTTTCTGAATGGCACCTCAAACTCTTCATGCCAAACTTTAAAAATCTATCTTTCCATCCTTCTCCACCAAAGAGTAATGCTTGACTGAATTCAGGCCATTTCACTATACCACCAGGGTTTAAACTCACTTTTCAGTGCTTACAAACACTTTTTCTCTCCCTCCTTTTTCTAAGTTTGGAAAGGGTTGGAAGGGATCTTGAGTAATCTAGTCCACCCCTTCTGAAATATGGGGATCTCAACACTATCACTGCCCTTAGGATACACATACATTTGAGTACAGACGCCTGACTGGGAAGGAAACACAGGCTATGCCCTATCACGGAAGCACATGTGTGTACTAAGGGAAAAATAAGGAAGGGGAAGATTAAAAGTACCAACGTTATATAGAAGCCTTTAGCAAACCTTAAGATTGGATAAACAGTTTAAGAGGGAATTTACTTCCTTACTAAAACCATTCTGTCCATTTGAATCAAGGTTAAAGTGACTCAGATAGACATTTGCTGGCTATGGAGCATTTCCCTAGAAGGAACACCATATTTCATAGTCACATGGTGAAATATTACATACAGAGCACATGGCTCCCTTGTGACACAGACCTTAAATATTGTGAGTTCACAAACAAACATTTTCAAGGTTACAATTTCCCTTTTCCCTTCCCGCTCCCCCTTTCTGTACAGAAAGGGGTAGGTATGCACATACACCCCTCTTTTACTCTCTAGAGAAAGATTGGGAAATGTTCAAGACTTTCATATTTGCTTAAACTTTAAACCTTAATAGAGAAAGTGATAAAAACTTATATAATCACTCCATAAAAACAACAATGACACTCTTGTTCCAACTCTGAAAACCAATAATCTTTCCTTGCCAGAAAGCAGAGCTGGGCTGAATTTCAACCCATCACCACATCAGACACATTGCCTTTCACATAGCTTTAAAATGGGGGTTAGAAGGGACCCTGAGGTCATTTAGTCTAACCCTCTAAGATACAGGATTCACAAGATTTGAATGAAAATACCAACTTTATACAGAACCCTTGAGCAGATGAGTTGTTTTTTTCTTAAGAGACTGATATGGGGAGCCCAACAATAACCCTTCTGTCCAACACAATTGAAGTTAAAACTAGACTCAGATAGACAATTCCTGGCTATGGAAGCTCTACCTTTGACAAACAAATCACCTTTATTGGAATAGCTGTTCAATTTTCCTTTAGTCAATATTCATCTAGTCACTTGGAGAAAGACTCCCCTTTGGAGCCTCTCTCAATAACAAACATTTGCACACCTCATTCTCATATTTATAATGTTTAAGATTGATCGGTTCAACATTGTTTCTATACTAGAAAT